>NC_090923.1:437546748-438161336 GCF_040938575.1 Ambystoma mexicanum
TAGTTTTTTCCCCATTGCAAAATACCCTTTTTGTCTGTGCAGATCCTTAGCATATTTAATTAAATCCCCTATAGAAATCACAGGATGGGTTTTGTTAGCATTCGAAACCAACACGCCCCTCTCAGTGTGTTTCGAGCCGGTATAGACATAAAGATTTGACTGACTATTTGTAAGATAACCCCTGACTTCGGTACCAAAAGGGGAGTCCAGAATCCAAAGAATTAAACCCCAAATCCCTGTTTCCACGTGGGTGTGCGGGGTGCAAGACAAAATTCCCCATTGATTCCCTGCACTGTAGATCAGGTGTGTGAAGCATTCTATTTCCTTTGTATGTGTGGTGGGAACATTCAAATTGTCCCTTTGTTCCCATTGTGCTCTGATCCAAACCACAAAGCCCTGACTGTTCTTTTTAGGAGTGGGAACATGTATTTTTCCATTGTTTTTCTTTCCCTCACATTGCATCTGTAGTCATAAGTGCAAAATGATTGTTCCCCTTGAATCTCTGTTCCAGAATGCTTTTTCCTATCAGAACCCAAACAATGTTCCCATTGTGTTCCCACTCTCTGCCACTTGCCTTCAGTTCAGAGGGATCAAGTCTAATTGATGTTTGGAGGGTGGGGGTTGCTGGGAGAAAAAGTATTATAACTGAATCAGCAGACGCTTTGTGCCCTGAATTGTTCTTTTGTTGTATTGGTGGGTGATTTGAAAAGAAATTGTGACTGCATATCTTAATATTATTGCTGTGTTTGTGCCATCAGGGAAGTCATTTTAGTTCTTGTGTTGCCACAGCATTGGTGGTTGATATTAGTCTGTTTGTCAGATTTGGTTTAAATAAATTAATAATCTATATTCTTACTTCACACCATCCTAGTTCCTAGTCTATTGTGGCACCGGTATTTGTTGCGATTGGGTGCAAGACGGGTTGGAGGCCTTACCAAATTAAACCTTATCAAAATAATACTGCTTTGTTGTGCGCCAACTTGATTGGGGAAAATGAACTCTCTCTGTGACGACATAATAAACCGCACCAAAACTGTGGGCTTCTGCTGAGATTGGCAAAGAGTCTTCACTCATGACAGTTTAGTATCAGCAGACAATTCATTTGGGTGTAATTGCATTGCAGTGGATGGAAAGTTGTGTTGCATTGTGAAGCCGCCATCCTGACCTGTTTGCTGCGTTTCAGGGAAGTGCATAGATAGAACAGTGTTGATTTGATTTGTTGTGAGTAGAAACTAAGCAGGAACAGGGTTGAGATTTTTGCCCTTGCATAGAGAGCATATTAGGTGCAGAACACATTTCAGAATGAGCGCTGTAGAAATCAATATGGCCAGGAAGCACATTCTATCCAAATCGTTTGTTAAAGGGGAATGGGTAGAACAGGAGCATGACATGTGTCAAACTAGAATGATACAGGAGGTTACCTCTGAAAATGTTGATAAGTGCCAGGACAATGGCTGTTACATCAGGCCCTGGCAGACTTTTATACGACAATGACCAGCAGAGATGAGCAAATTAAAATGGCTCAACTCAAAACATATATGTACTTCCATATGATGATCATGGAAGAAGGATACCAGGATAGTGTAGCCTATGTGCAAAACCAGTCTGAGCTTTTGGATCAAGCACAGAGAGAGTTGAAACAATTTGAAGAAAAAGGGCAACAGAGCCAACATTCAGAGTTAAAATTAGAAAACATTATTCAACAGCTAAAAGATGAGTTAGTGACAAAACAGCAGGTGAATTTAGAGTGAGACACTCAATGTTCTGCACTAAAAGGAGAGTATCAAGAAGGTGTTGAAAACTTGAGCTTGAGTCAACAAAAGTTAAGTGAGCAGGTTGTGCACAATAGAGCCTGTTTAGAGGACATTTTTCACATTTCAAACTCAGATAAAATAACTGAAAGCTGAAAACAGCCTGCTAGTCATTAGGGATGTCAATTCTCAGGGTGAATTGGATCAGATGTGCCAAAATCTGAACACTCTGTAATAACAGAGAGACCAGTTCAGGGGAGAGAATAGCAAATTGAGTAAAGATAATAGTGTCCTGTTTCAGGAAGTGCATCAGTTAAGGAAAGACATGGAGAAAGGTGAGTTATGTTCTCAGAAAAGGACTGACATGAGGCTAGAAAATGAAAAGTTAAGGGAACATGTGAGGCCAGAAGAGTTTGACATAGAGAAGGCAACACAGGCCACAATTACACAAGGGAAGGAGATTAGTCTCCTGAACAAGAAGAGGTCTGAATATGCCCAGACCGTGTAAGCCCCACAGAAGGAACATTAGTCCCTTTGTGAGAAGAACAAGGGACTCCAAGACCGATTATTGCCACAAAATAAAGTGCTAGAAACTACTCAAGCACTGTTAGCAGAGCTTTAGGACCAGATGATGACTTCATTTGATATCAAGAATGATACAAATTCCATGGAGATCGTCAAATGGACATTCTCCTCAGAATACTCCAGCTTCTTTGCAGGGATGGGGGACCAAGATCACTAAAGATGGTCCACCTAAAAGGTGGCTATCTGAAAGCATTTCTACATTCACCAGACTCTCAAGATGCCCACAAGTCGGCCTACAACCTGCAGTGTGGGGAAGACCAAGCACCTAGAGAGTTTGTGCAAGAGCTGAAATGGGCATTTGCACATACCTCTAGGTGGGTGAACACCAATAGCCGGGAGTTAATTAACACGTACTTCCATGCACTCCAGAAATACATTATGACCCAACTGCTAAGAGGAGTTTCCGGAACTTAAGGAGATCAGGCTCCGGATGGAGGGTGGCAGGCAGGCGATACCAGAGGGAGGCCCTCCTGAGGATAAAGATCTCCCTCAAAATCTCTGCTTTTAGGACTGGCTCACTCAAAGAAGCTTGAAGATAGATGAAGGGAGGGCTCGGTAGGGACAGTATTAATGTAGGGTGCAGGTAAGTAGCTCCCAGGCCCCCGAAAGCCTTGTGGACAATGCAGAGGGTCTTCAATTTAACCCTTGAAGCCACGGGGAGCCAGTGGAGGAATTTCAGTGCCAGAGAGATGCGGTCCCTGGGCTTGAGGCCAAGGATAATTTTTGCAATTCTATTCTTGATGAATTGTAGAGGGCGCAGAGTCGAAGCAGGGAGGTTGAGAAAGAGGCTGTTGCAGTAGTCCAGCCTAAACATAACCAAGTTTCTGGAAATAGTGAGCTGCTGGGGGAAAGTGAGAAAAGGTAGAGTACCTCTGAGGAGGTGTAGCTGATACTTTACTATCTAGCAATGTCCAAAGTGTGACATGAGAGTGGAGTCGAAGATGATCCAAAGGTTTTTTATCCTTGCAGGTGGGTGCGGCTGCAGGGCCAAGGAAGTCTGGCCAGGGTGAAAGTGGGAAAGCGGGAGCAGGGGTCCCAATGCAAATGATCCCAGTCTTGCTGCCGTTAAGCCAGAGGTCATTTGCAGCACACCATGACCGAATTGTGAACATACAGTCAGATATGTGTGAGGAAAAGGAGGCAGCTGAGGGTAGCCTGAAAGATAGTTGTGTCTCATCCACATAACAGTGGAAGTTAGAGGTGAAAGTGGCAATCACACTTGCTATGGCAGCCATGTACACTTTGAAGAACCAGGGGGATAGGTGAGATCCCTGGGGAAAAGCACAGGTTGAAAGAGCGATAGAAGATAGAAAGGCTTTGCGTTCTACCTGGGATGGGCTGTCAGAAATGAAGGAGGCTAAGCACGCCAGAGCCTGATCCATGAACCCTGTGCACCATACCCACTGTAGTGGTACCCTTCTGCTGTGGTGGATCTGAATGACCAAGATACCTGTCAAATGTGTAAGCATTGAGAAATCCTGAAATATTATGTTCGAGCTGCAAGCCATACATGGCCTCAGCTTTTTACATATACGCAATCTTCAACAAGAACAAATTACAAGATATACATGCATGATGCGTACAAACATGTCCCTATGGTAGGATGTACAAGAAAAGTGCATCACCATTCCATAACAATCAATATAAAAGACCATCTTACTTGTCCCCTTGGCATGCAGTTGACAGTCAAATGTTATTCCATGAAATAGACATCATTCCCTGATGTAAGGATCTGCAGACAAAGAACACAATGAAACATAGTTCAGCTAACACACACATGCCAAATGAAGAGCCACAGGTACCCCTCAGTCACATAGAACACATGCAAACAACAACTACCAAGACAACCATCAATATGTGTCCCTGCACACATGCACAAACATCTGCAGACTGCATGCAAAAAAAAATATATATATACACACACTGACAACCAACAACATCCCCACACTGCCTGTCCCCCTCAAAGACATGCAGCAAATGAGCATGTAACATATCCCCATTCATTACACAATGGCACATACACAATGCATGCATAACTCAACATGCTCCATGAAAATGTGAAGACATCACATATGCAGATAATTGATCACAACAAAAAGCCGGTGCACACCTGGAAGACTACCAATGCCTAGATTAGTCTGGCCATCACCTGCGCAGTATTGGAACAGTGCACTGCACACAGTCATATGAGCACATTATCAATAAACACATGTGTTGTTAATTTGTTAGGCACTCATCCAATAACCCAAAACATTTCTAAATTCACACAGGGCAACAGGGTGGGGGCAGGGGAAGGTAGCCAATTAATTACTAACAGAGATAAATAATACAATCAATACTACAAATAAATCATGATGATAACTGGTAGGGGAGACAAACCCACAATGCCTTGTGAGTGTTTACAATGTGCAAGTGTACAGGTGAGGGTGGTAAGGGAAAAGGTTCTGATTAGTTCACGGAGATCATGTCAGGGTGAAGTGCCCAGAAAATAAAAAATAAATGTAAGTGCAACCTCACATGGAGAGGCTGAGCGTGAGCAAGTTCAGTATATACACAGTTGATTAGATGATACATGTGGTGGGATAGAGCTCCAAGTACACATAAGGGCCCTGGACATCATGCACACTACTGTATCAATAGCACAGAAGAGAAGGGGTGAAGGAAGTGGAGACGGGAAAGGACTTGAGTATTATTGTGAACTTAAGGAGGTCATGCTCAAGACGCAGAGGGAGAGTGAGGCTATTACACAGAAGGCAGCACACAGAAGAAATTCATCCACCAACTGCACTTTCAATACCAAAGTGCTTCACATGCAGGGAATAGTTGCCAGAGGAACACAGGAGTATAGAAGTGGAATATTTGATCGGTAAGCATTGAAGTTAGAGTGGTACCCGGCCCCAGATAGCCCTGTGGATGATACACAGGGATTACAATGTAATCCGTGCTGAGACTGTGAACCACTGAAGGCTTTCTAGTGCAATAGACATGCAGTCCCTGGGCCTGAAGCAAATGATGAGTTTTGCCGACCTACTCTGTGTAAGCTAGAGGAGTCGCAGGATGGACCAAGGAACACTAAGGAGTAGGCTGTTGCAGGAGTGTAGCTTGGAGAGAACCAGAGCACGTGTAACATTGCATCTCTGTGGGAAGGTGTGGAAGGGTACAGTTACTTTGAGAAGCAAGAGCTAAAAGTGGGACTTCTTGACAATGTCCCGAATATGAGGGATGAAGGAAGGGGTGTAGTCGAAGATGACTCGAAGATTCCTTCCCGTGGATGAGGGGGAAGGGGGCGAGCCCATGGAGGAAGGACAGAGTGAATGGCAGAAGTAGGCTGCAGGGGATCCAATAGGGACACTCTCGATTTGTATGGCGTACAAGCCAGAGTCATTTGCAGTGCAGGAGGCTAGGATGTCTGAGAGGCAGTCAGTGTGAATGAGGGTGCAACTGTGTCAGTAAGAACTTTGCTGTAGAGTAGTGTGTTGTCAGCATAGCACTGGAATTTGTGGGAGAATGAGTCAATTAAGTGTTACAGCAGGGAAATGTATATGTTAAAGTCTCATGGCAAAAGAATGGAGACCTGTGGAATGCCACGGGTGGAGGATGAAGTAGTGGAGTTGAAAGGGCACAGAATTATTTTATAGGAATGGTTGGTTCGGAATGAGCTAAGCCAGTCCACTGCCCCCTCCGAGATAATAAGTATATCATGGAGCATTGTAATGAGGATGGAATGGTTCACTGTGCCAAATGCAGATGAGATATCAAGGAGGATGACGAGAGCAGGGGATTATGAATTGAGGGATGCTTCCATTTCTTCATGGGTGTTCTGGAGAGCAGTGTCCGTGGCTCAGGAAGGTTGGAATCCACACTGGTGTATATGAACACCGCCAACAAGTACATCATGGAAGTCCGTTTGTGGTAGGGGAAACATCAAAAGCTGTTTCCCCAGGAAGGCAGTAATTGAAATGGGGCAGTGGTTTTCTGGGCAGGAAGGCTCTGCAGATGGTATAGTAAGGATGGGGCACACACAGGAGTGCTTGAGGGAGGAAGGAAACTTAACAGCAACAAAGGAGTGGTTGCAGAGATCAGCAAGAGCAGGTGCCAGAGAGGTGATGGTTCTGGATGAGCACTGGCACACCAGTTTGGATGAGACCTTCATGGAGTTGACAACTCTGGTGACTTCTTCAGGGTAGACACGAGAGAAGAAAGAGAAGGAGGAATGAGGAGGGTGAGTGGTGGGGGGGCAGAGGTGTGTAGGGTAGTGTTGGAAGAGCCTGTCACGATTAGGTTCAGTATGTCCTGAGTTTTTAAAATAAAACAGATGCAAGTGCACTACAAAGGGACTGTGAAGGAGTAGGTGCAGAAGATACAGCGGATGGGTTGGCAAGTACACAAAACTCAACTCTTGCACTCCCGCCAGGACCATGCTTGATTTCACAATGGAATGCTGGCCACTGAGTGAACTAATATGGAAGACATAAGCAGACAACACAGATCAATGTGATACAGCAAGCAATGATAAATGCATGCTAAAAGTAGGATGTAAACCAAAAGAGCATGGTCAATGCAGACTTCATTGGGCCTCATTACGACTCAGGCGGTAAGGGGTTTACGGCGGCGTAAACAGCGCCGACCCTTACCGCCTGATTCCGAGGTCCCTTAGCGCCATGGAGGTTTTAACACCTGTGTTAAAATCCATGGCGCTAAGGGACCTTGATGTTAATTACGCCACCGTAATTTACGGTGGCGTAATTAACGCCTTCCCCACTCCCATTATGCCCTAAGGGGCAAAAATGGGAATGGGGAAGGGTAAATGGGGATTGGGGACTTACCGCCCCGCCAACCTCAGAATGGGGCGGTAAGTCCGCCAACCACCATGGCGTAAACGTAGTTACACTACGTAGTACGTAGTACAGCATACGCACACTATGTACAAGAAGCCATCTGATCATGGCATATGCAGACTGGCAGAAGCCTTCCATGCTCAGGCCCATGCAGCCAGTGGACAAAATGCCAACAAACATGGATGGACCGCCGGTGATTGCAGTTGTGTTGATTTGCAAGATACATGTTCATGTTGCAATTAATTGTGCTGTCACACCACATAAGTTCAGGTGAGTAACAGACATGCATTGCAGTGGTAATGTGACAAACTGTCAGGGTACTGCCTGTGGGGCGTTTCCCTTCTGTAGGGGGTTGCCGGTGGGGGGTGTCCCTTCTTGAGGGGGCTGCCTGTGGGACGTGTACCGTGTGGAGGGGGCTGCCTGTGGTTGGTGTCCCTTCTGGAGGGGGCTGCCTATGGAGTGTATCCTGTCTGGAGGGGGCTGCCTGTGGAGGGTGTCCTTTCTGGAGGGGGCTGTCTGTGGGGGGTGTCACAGGTGAGGGAGGCTAGGGGGATGTCTCTTCTCGAGGATGTTGCCTGTGGGGGGTGTACCATGTGGAGGGGGCTTCCTGTGGGGGTGTCTCATGTGAGGGGGACTGGTGGGTGGTGTCTGATCTTGAAGGAGCTGCCTGTGAGAGGTGTCACAGGTGGGGGGGGTGTTAGGGGGTGGTGTCCCGTCTGGAGAGGGCTGCCTTTGGGGGGTGTCCTGTCTGGAGTTGACTGCCTGTGGGGGGTGTCCCGTGTGGAGGGGGCTGCCTGTGGGCGCTGTCCTGTCTAGAGGTGACTGCCCGGGGGTGGTGTGCCTCTTGAAGGGGCTGCCTAGTGGGGGGTGTCCCTTCTGGAAGGGGATGCCTGTGGGGGTCACCCCTTCTGGGTGGGGCTGCCTGTGGGGGTGTACCGTGTGGAGGGGGCTGCTTGTGGGGGGTGTCACAGGTGAGGTGGGATGGAGGCTGGTGTCCTGTGGGAAGGGGGCTGCCTGTGGGGGGTGTCACAGGTGAGGGGGGCTGAGGGTTGGTGTCCGGTGTGGAGGGGGCTGCCTATGGGGGTATCACAGGTGATGGCTGATGGTGGGTGATGTCCTGTCTGGAGAGAGCTGCCTGTGGCAGTTGTCCCGTTCGAGGGGGCTGCCTGTGAAGGGTGTCCCTTCTGATGGAGGCTACCTTTGGGAGTGTCCCTTCTCAAGGGGGTTTCCCGCGGGGGGTTTCACAGGTGAGGTGGGCTGGTGTATGGACTACAGTAGTTCATGTGCAGTAGGTGGGTGTATGTGGACAGGATGGGTGTCGGGGGTGTAGGGGGGAACTCATGTTTTTCTAAGGGGCATAGCCTACACTTACGAGGGGGAGCACAATTTTGCTGGGGTACGGGCTGGCAGGGCACGTGTTTTCTCTGGGTTGCGGCCTGGGATTATGAGGTTTTGTCACGTGATTTTCTTGGGGTACGGGTTGGGCTTGTGAGGAAGGGCACGCGTTTCCTCTGGGGTGTGACCTGGGATTGTGAAGTTTGTCGCATGATTTTTGCTGGGGTACAGGCTGGCCGTGCAAGGGAGCCACAGGGTCACAGATTGATGAAGTGTTCAGCCATAAAACATACTGTTATTGTACAATGCAGTGTTACAACATATGATATATGATATGATATGATATGATAGTCTATTTATATAGCGCCTATACACAATGTGTTCCAAACGTGATAGTGCAACATCAACAGACTCAGCCACCAATTCTATTAAAGGGACACAATCAGCCCACTAAGCCTACTTTTTCAGGATTTTCAAGACTAAAGAAATACACATATTTACAAATTATCAATTGTGCAATGTACTACTGTTTCCTTTCTCGGAAATCAGTGCACACTTACATTAAAACAGGATCAGGCGCCCCAATCGCAACCTGATGCATTTTTTATGGACAAACCAGTTGGTGTGTCTGTGCTCATTTGCATACAAATGACAGGCATGTTCATGGCCCCTATCACGTTCAACTATGATATCATGAATCCCTTGCGGTGCAAGGGAACCTCTGTATCTAGCACATTGACGATGAGAGAAAATTGAAGCACCTGGAGATGCCGCTTGCGGACTACAAAATAATCCCACAACAGAAACATCCTTTGATCCGCAGTCCCAAAATCATCATCTGTGGCGACGTCAAAGCTTCGTTGGAAAAATATCCATCATGTGTGATCAAAGAAACACTCCTTCTGTTAGAACAAAGCATTGTTTTTTGAATCGAGGAATCAATGACATTTTCTCCATGTCCTATTGAACATATTCAAAGTGGATGGGATCACATGAAATCCGTTCACAGTACATGCATCTCTCTTTTGCTGTTATCATCAAACAGCTGGCAAAGGAGTCTCACTTCTACGGAGTGCTGAAACAACATATGCACAAATTCAAAATCAAATACAAAAAACGCGTTGTATCCCTCAGCGCAATCTGCTTCTTTATTTTAGATAGGAATAATAACACTCGCCTCCCAGCGCCATTTCTCCCTGTGAAGCAGAACACTCGCCGTGCCACGCTATTACCGACACCGAAACGGCGCTCCAAAGGAGAGCGCGCAGCGCCGTTGCTTGCATGTCTCATTCTGCCCTGATAACGGGAATTGTGTATTCATCTCCAGTAGTTGGAACTTGGAAGGGAAAAATCAGGCGCATCTATAGTATAACACGTCTGTTCCGCTGCAAGCTATTAGCCTCCTACTGCACGGTCTGCAGTGACTCCATCTGAGGTTAGCAATTACAATCATAGATGTCTTAATGGGCCATTGAGTGATGCACACTGTACGACCCATTGTCCTTGAATACTTCCGGGCGAATGTATGATATTCTGTGAGTTCAGAGACGCTACTCTCACATCTCTGTGACCACAGGTCTAATGCCACAGGGCCTTGGTTTGCAAAGGAATCACAACCAACCAGCCAAAGCATCTGGAAGTGTATGGAACATTCCTAGCACTTAGATAAGTATTGGATCACTGCCACCACGGGGGTCAGCTCCGTCCACATGTGGAAGCAGTGAGGACATGAAGTGACAGTCCACCGGTAACATTTTTACATTTCCATCTCTTCCTTGGGGTTATTAATCTTCAAACAAATAGAATGTTATATTTTAAACAATCATGCACAGCACAAGCATTTCCATTGTGCGCATGTGGAATGCTGGAGCGGCCTGCCCAAGCCCTGGCAGCATTCCACATTCACTTGTGGCTGATCTGAGACAGGGTAGGCTACACACATATAATTGAGAGCAGGGGCATCTACATTTACGAGCACATCACTTTGTGAATCAGGGAAGCACATATACCTTGATCATTGCATCTCCTAACACATCGAATACCTGCTTTTGTGAATCAGCTCATTTGTAGAATGCAGGACCTTTCTCCACTCCAGTGTGCAAGTGAAGAGCACGTGGGCGTTGTTCTGCCGTATAGTTTGCACCCTTTCACGTATGCTTCCCCATACTTTTCATGGGTCAGGTTCACTTCTATGGATCACAGTCCGCCAGGATGTGGGTGTTGCCTCCACTTTTAATCTGTTTCTTTTAATGCCCAATGATGTGTCGTATGCCAAATAAGGGTTTCTTTTTATGAACACTGCCACCCTCATTTTGAATGAGAATGCAATGTAAATGAATGGTGTAAGAGCATGGCTTGAAAGACGTTCATTCATTTCACGGCTCAATTTCATTTATTTGTTGGTGTGGAGGCAGCGCAGATCGAAACGTAAGATTCCGCTACTCTCAAGCATGCACACCACCGTTTTACCTTCATTGCATGCACTCTGTCTTGCAAATTAGGAAAATAAAGCGGCGTGGACATGTGTACGTGAACGTTTTTACAGGGCACCAACTCCAAAATGAGCACTGCTGTATTCATTCTTTGAGTCACCTCGATGCATTATTTTTCGGCAGTGACAAGAGAGAGGACAGGCACAGAGCATTCCTCCACTGTCCTGTGAGTGCATTTCGTTTTACACCTGCATGCAATGTTCATGACGCCATAAAACAAACGGATCTTTTAGGGATCATGTTTCATGAGAAGTAACATAAAATGTAATGCTTAAAATCAATGCTTAACCATGTTACACATTCATGATATGTTAATGCACATTTTGATGCATTTGCATGGTGAAGAGGCAGCACGTATTATAATTTATGAATCCACCCCTCCTCCACATTCCGCCATACAAATGTGACAGCATTATTGCCAGCATGAGACTTTGATGCTGGTAGAAGGCTGTGAATTCCCATACAATCCCCATGCTTTTTACACCAGCAAAAATCAGACGGATTCTGTTGGAATCCATTGTAAACGAGACCTAGCCTACATGCCTAGCAGGTGATGTTTACTCAATTTACACTGCAGAGTTCTTCTCTACTTTTCTCTAATTTTCACCACTCCAGACACTTACCAGGGCTTCTGCTGTAGCGACACATATTCACAGCAGACAGGCAGGCTGCCAGCTGGACGTGTACCAAAGGCATACTTATCTGATCCCTTCTGCACAGGAGACGACCAGTCCCTTGCCAAAAAGCAACACCATAAAACCTCAAAATGTACTAATTCACAATCTCATAGGCATGTGGTCTAGCATCACCTGACTAAATTACAAGATTATGGGGGTAATCCATGGAATAAATGTGCGCCGAAATTAGTGGCGCAAGCTGGCGCAAGCGTGAAAAAGCCAGCACACGTGTGCAAATCGCACGCGTGCGATTCATGGAAGGCCGAGCGTGGTTTTCCCGCGATGTGTGCCAAATCCGCTCGTGGCGCACACAGACGCACACATCACTTCCACATCCCGAACGCCGTGCGCAATGCGCACAGCGAAAGCGCACAACGTTAGCGCACACATCAAAAAGGGGGAGGAACACTGGGCAGAACATGCGGAATGGGAACAACGCGTGAAAATAAGGGCGTAACTGGAGAAGTACTTCTAGGAAGTACACGGAATGCCCACAGACACGCAAACTGCACATATTCATGGAATCGAATAGGGAAAACCTGCGCACGTCAAAACACACGCACACGTACAATTACGTCCGCCACACGAAAGCAGGTGGAAGCGCCCCCGCGCAGCATAAAAGTGCGCGCAAAGAACAAACAAGCATATACAGCTACGATAAATGTCCCGTTCTTTGCAGCAGTGATCGTGGGACATCGGAGGAGGAGGAGAATAGCCAGGCCCCACATTTCTTTGCCCAGGACCAGCCTTTTTGGGATGCCTGATGACCAGGTCTATGGCAGGTATAAGTTTCCACCTCATATCATCCTAGAGCTGGTCAGGGAGTGTGAGGATGAACTCACATCCCCAACCCTGTGCACCAAAGCATCGAGCCCCTTGGAGAAGGTGCTCAATGTACTGCATTTTTTGGCCACTGGGTCATTTCAGCGGACAACTGCCATAGTGGGGGTGTCTCACAGCCCACACAGTCACGCTGCCTACACCAGGAGTTGGCAATCATCACTGCGCGCCCCTCAGTCCGCAGGCACATATACATGCCCAGAACACCTGCAGAAAGGCAGGCCGTGGTCCTGAACTTGTACAGGGTGGCACACTTCCCCAAAGTGCTTGGTGCCATAGATTGCACCCATGTGGCCCTATGTCCCCCTAGGGCCACTGAGCACATCTATCCAAACCGCAAGCACTGGCATTCGATCAACGTGCAGGTGGTATGCAATGCCAAGGGAATCATCACCTCTGTCTATGCAAACTATCCTGGGTCCACCCATGATAGTTTTATATTCAGAATGTCCGCCCTGAGCCGGGCCCTGGAAGCTGTGAAGCATGGCAACATATGGCTCCTAGGTGAGTACAAATGTCACACACAGACAAATACACAAGCCCAACTAATGACAACCATTATCACCTTACCAGGGAATAGTGCCTATCCTCTGAGCACCTACATGATGACGCCAATACGGAACCGCACCACGCCACCCCAGGTAAGATACAACGCAGCCCATATTGCAACCAGGGCCATAGTGGATGCATATTTGGAGTGCTCAAGTCAAGCTTCTGCTCCCTTGACTGCTCTGACGGACAGCTACTATATGCACCCCCAGTAATGTGCAGTATCATTGTGGCAGCATGTGGTCTGCACAACGTTGCAACACGGCATGGCGTACCGGTGGACATGGTGGTGCCCCCACATCCCCAACCACATGCACGGCCGCTGCGCATGGGAGGGGAAAGGGCATGTGGCGAGGCAGCCCGTACCCAGCTTGTTGCCACATTTTTCACCTAAACTCCAACCCCTTGCAGAGTGCACACAGGCCTGGCACATACCAGGTCACAATCGATGATGAGAAAGGGACAGTTAACTGTCACTACCTTACCACCCTGAGAATGTGTCCACGGAAGTGCCATCCCTAGAAAATTAAACACAACCAATCCCATGTGACCAAAGGGAATACATGCAAGGTGCTTTCTCCCCCCTTTGTTAAACAGGGCATGAAAGTACTGGTATGCCACCCAAACCCTCCCAACACCCCTGAACCCTGTCTGCCACACCATACCATGGTATGCAATGGTAAAACATTAAACCATATGCACAACACATGACACCATAGTCATAAAGTGCCACATAAGAAATGCATCAGACGTAACTGCTCCACACTGAGAGAATATGAATCCAAAAGCAAAGAACTCACAACCCGCCTAAAGGAACGAAGATACCCCAGCCACTTGGTCCGTCAAGCCAGAAAAAGAGTAAGACATACCAACGAGATATCTGCTTGACTCCAACCACAAGAGAACAAACCAACACGAAAATGACATGTGTGACTACCTTTACCCCATTGAGCAATTTGATCAAGAAAGCGGTTCTGAAACACTGGGACAAGCTTCACACCAACTCTTTAAAACCGGAAAAACCGAGATTTGCATTCAAACGCAGCCGCAATCTCAAGGACTATCTTGTACACACTTACACAGAAGTAGACGCCCCCAACAGCACCCAAACTACACTATGGAACCTCCCGTCAGTGAAAGGCCATTTCAAATGTGGTAACAGCTCTATCTGCAACCTGACGACAAACCTCAAGACAATTGATTTGAAAGGGAGCCTGTGGACCCTCAACTCCTTCACCAATTGCAAAACCAAATGGTCCGTCTACATCATAAAATGCCCCTGTGATCTCATCTACATAGGCAAATCTAAGAGAGAAATTAGACAACGGATCTGCGAACACCGTTCCTGCGTGCGAAACCAAATAAAAGACAAACCGCTAGTGGCACATTTCAAAGCAATGAACCACACCCACAACGACATTTTTTTGGCAATATTGCAAACAGTGGGGAATCCCTTCGGCGGATGCAACAGAGACCTTGCCCTCCGCAAACTTGAGCAAAAATGGATTTACCACCTAGACTCTGTCAGACAGGATCTTAATATTTCCATCGAATGGAATCTCTTTTTCAACAAGTAAAGCTGGGCCCAATACTCTGTACACATCCCTGTATCCGTGTAAGAACTCTGTCAAAACAGACCACCCCTTGGGGCCTCTTCCCCACCTGAATCAGACGTTTTCTGTATTTTGGTTTTAAACAAATTACCTTACAAATAATTGAAGAGTGACCCACTTGTCGTGAGATGAACACGTATGTATAAATGTTTCAAAAGTGTCACGTTTAGCATATACATAAGCTTATGACGATTTAGCCTATGCCACCATTCTATATACTTTAATAGTTACCCACTTGTCATAGGATGAACACGTAGACATAAATGTTTATAAAGTGTCATGCCTTGCATACAAATGTCTATTTCTCGCATATATACAGTTTTCTCTAACTATATTAACACCAACTGATATTACAATCTGCACTGACTGCAACTACTGTAGAAAATTGCAGCCGCATTAACCATGCCCTGTTTAAGCTAATGATTTAGCGTATGCCACTATTCTATTTGCTCAGTTAGCTACTTGTTGCAGGATGAACACGTAGACATAATATCTTTAAAAAGTGTCACGCCCTGCATATACAAAAGTTTATTCCTCGCACATATACAAGCAGTTTTCTCTAACTGTGTTAACACCAAATGATATTACAGTCTGCACTGACCTCAACTACTGTACAAAATTGCAGCCATACTAATAATGCACTGTGTAAGCTGTCGACTTCGTCTTAGCCACAATTCTGCATGCTTGGTATATTTCATACATTGCTGTACTGGTACCATGACCATCACCAGTCTGCACTGACTGTAACTATTGCACCTCGGTTATTGAAAAATTGCAGCCGTAATAATCATGCCCTGTGTAAACCGACGACTTAGTCTTTGCCACAATTTTGCATGCTTGATATATAATATGTTTTATGCATTTCTGCACTGGTACCATGACCATCACTCATGCGCAAGTCAACACACTACAATTCTCCTGGTACTATCATGGCACACACTCTGGCATAATACATGATGGCCACTTAGCGCGAGACAAGACAGTGTCCCCCCAGATCCCGTAATCACTTTCACACTACCCCTTGACACATGCGCAGTCCCCGCGCCCAACAGCTGCCTCGTTCTGATATAGTACAGAGACCCACAGCCAGTCATGCGCACCTCTGACTGCAGTGACACAGCTTTCTATTCCGGCACAAATAAGCTCACGGCTGTAATACAGCTCTAATTCCACGGCCCTTAGGGTCCTGTGTTTGCAGTTATGTTAGTTCCATGAACAACATGCCACCACAATCCTTTTTAAACTGCAACATACGCATTGGATGGTTCACCCATCTCATTTGGTCACAATTATTGGTTGATCACTCTGTATTTCCGTCCTGATTAATCACAGATGCACCTTGCCAAACAACTCTTCCACCTAGTTTCCAATATTGCCGCCACCCGTATATGGGCCCGCTTTTGGAAATCACAGTAGGCCTGCCATTTCATTGGCACCCAAGGCATAGTCATGGCCATTTCAGAGTATTATTGATCACCACTCGTTTTTCACCTTACTAGTCATCTGTTTGACTCCTTGTCACTTAGATTGACCTTTTTCGAGTATTATTGATCATCACTCGTTTACTAGTCATTTATTGACTCCTTTTACTTTTATTCAGGCATATGACTCCTGCAGACTGCCCCCCCAGCTGCATATTCCTGCAGCTGGCAAAACCAAGATCTTAGCCACAGCGTTAAACAACTTTGACATGGTAGGTCCTCAACCTTGCATGTTTCACCATTGGTGGGCATAAAACTCTGATCACCGTTTTAAAACAGTTTCCCCTCTGACTATAGGATGACGCCTTTCTCATTTAACTCTGTCCAGCCACAACCTTATGTCCTGAAGACAGTTTGGTACAACACTGCAGCGCTGCTCCACTTCTATTAGCCACTGCACTTTGCCATCAAATTACCGAACCAGAAACAACAACCAATGTGTCGACAATGTCAATGTATTGTGATCTCAAACAATACAGGAAATAGACTGTCACTATATGTACTAACCCACTATTATGCAGACTACAAATGTACTTTAGTATGCATATGTTTTGTGCTACGGCACATGTAAACTCTGTAAATATATCTGTTAAAATAAATATCTCTATTGTTTTTGTACCCTACGGTGATTTTCTGCTCCGAGCTAGCAGTTACCTAGCTCTTTTGCAAGGCCCTGTTGACCACCTGTCACGCTTTTGGCCAGGGAAGCCTTTGACTCAAACCTCTTGTTTTTCTGCACCTCCAAATAAAGCACAGCATTGCATCAGCCATTGACCAGCAGAAGGTATCAGGTACAGAGTACACCACATCGACAATGGCAGAGAGTGACCCATCACTGAATCATAGAAATTCATAATACGACTTACACACAAAGTTCATCAAAGCGCATCAATAAGGGGGGTAACATGGGAGAAGAACAGTACACTCCTACATGTCTTTCAAACAGTCCACAATGTGAAAATGAACTATCAAATCGAAGTGGATATTACAAGTGCCTGGAACAATAAGGGAGAGTCTAGGGAGGGAATGTTGGATAACAAAACTAGTATCAACATTGCTATGCCTGACGGCAATAGTTGCAGTGCAGGAGTCACATAAGGAGGTGAGGGAAGAGGAGGGAAGAGGTGAGGAGAGTAACAAAACAAGTGACAAACTGTGGTAGGTCAACAAACAATCTAGATAGTGCTGGGGAGGGGGACAAGAAACAAAGAAGGGAATGGGGGAACAGCCGACCTGTAATCAGTGGTGGAGGGACTAATGATAAAAGTAAGTGGCAAAATAATACTAAAAAAGGTGAAGGTGGGGGCGGAAGGACTGAGGAAAAAGGGCAAATGTCTGCAAAGAACAAGTGGCTATGTATCACCATGGCTGATGGCAATTGGGGTAGTGGTGGAAAATGACAGACAGAGGACAAGGAGGAGGGTAAAAGGTGGTGGAGAGAGAGAGGGAGGAGAGAAGGGAGGAGGGAGCCAAGGTAAAAATATATAAAGGGGGAGATGGAGAAAGAAAGCACACACAGGGGGCAGAGGGAAACCAGACGGTGCAGAAGTGTAGGAGATGTGATGATGAAGGGGGGAGACTGAGGGAGACTGGCAGGGGTAGGGGAAACAGGGGTGCAATCAAGTGACACAGAAGGCTGGTGGACAGGGCTAGACAGGGCCTCCATTGTGGGCTTTTGGTACTGAAGGTAGGCTCCAGCATCCTGGTTGGCCGGATTGTCACAAGGGCCAAGTGCAAACAATGGGAGGGGGAGCAGGTGCAGGACACAAACATGACAATCAAATCAAGAGCAATACCACAAATGGCACATCAAAACATCAGCCAGGGCTGCAAGATGGCCAAAGTGGTGCAAGCAAGGAATGGGTGGTCATTGAAATGCGTGGTGACATGGGTGACTCAGCGTGCAGCCTTCATATGGCATATCAAAATCACTGTGGGGAAAGTGTCCCAATTCAACATTGTCAGCACATGGACCCCTCCCACCATCAGTGTGTTGTACACAGCCAAAGGGTGCATGGTACCACCTACAGCAGGAAGTGCATGAACGTAGACAGTCAATACATAACAACTTTCATAAACAACATGATGAAATGCACAGTTAACATTATACTCACCAAAGTGAAGTGCAGACATGCATTTGAGAAACCATCTGGAATACCCACTAGGGGTGTACACACAAGTAGGACTGCAGGCTGGCCACAGATATGACAGAAGCCCAAAGCCCATGTGTGATATACTGTTTCACCGAGCCATCCTAGCAAGCCCATGGAAAGGGGAAGCAGGAGTAGCATATGTGTCAGGACCCCAAGCAAAACACATACACAAGACAAGCCTGAATGGGCCCAGCTGTAACACACAGTGGATGCCTTCCAATGCCACAAATCACCACACTGTCACATGTATGCACAATAGACAAAAGAAAATGCAATAAATACAACATCTGCAGAAAATAAAAATCTAAATAAATAATAATTAAAAATTAAAAATCATATGAATAATTAAAAAAACAAATTCAAAAAATATAATTTATCTTAAAAATAAAGTAAAATAAAAATAAAAATAATAGAGAAAAGAAAACTAAAGAAAAAACATACTTGTCAGAAACTATAAAATTTGGATAAAAAAAGTTTTGTAGAAAAAAACAGCTAGAAAATAAATGGCAGGAAAAAAAAATCATAAATGGCTATATATGACCCGGGGGTGGGGGCATCCAATAGGGGGGAGGTACAGGGTGCACCTCAACACCCACATGTGTAGATGTTGAGATTAAAAAAGAAAACTCACTCGGATCAGCGCCTGCACGGCCCGACCTATGTGGGAGATAGGTTGTCATCATCACCCTCTGAATGGAAATCAGAAGGTGGACGTGGCTCAGTTGAATCACCACGCCTATCTGCGCCTTGCCCCTCAATGGCAGCAAGCATGCAGCTCTGGTAAGCCAGGTCCTGGCTGGCAAGGAGACTGAGGACAGCATGCATTACCTCAAGTGTCACACATGCTTCCTCTAGCAAGGAATGACATGTGAGACGCAGTTCTGCCTGCATGGTCTCACATGACAAACGGAACGACTCCCAGCTTGCATGGAGTTCAGCTGAGATGGTTCTTTCAAGCTGCACCATCCTGTCTATTGCCCGCCTACTCTCGTCCATCATGAGCACAGCCAGAGTAGATCTGGGGGATTGGTAATCCATCCTCAGGGCCTCACGGTGTGCCTCTGCTTGAGCATTAAGTGCTTGACGCAGAGCCACCATTTCAGCCCGGCGCGCCCTGTCAGACGCCGCCATGCCAAGCCTGAGTGAGCGGCACGTGGACTGCGTAGCCCGCTGCTGGAGCACCATTTGCCTTACAGAGGGGAGGATGGAATGGGCCACACTTTCCATAGCTTGAGCAATCATGTCAACTGCTCCCCCCTGTTGCTGTGCTATGGCAATCATGGAATGCTCCCACTCAGTTGACCCCGGTGGCACACGGCCACCGCGTTGCTGGACACCACACCTGCTGGGCCCAAGGAGCCGTGGTCCTTGCTGGGTTGCTGCCGCCCGCGGCTGTAGGACTGCATCCTTCCATCGACCCGATGCCCCAGGAATATGGTCAACTGGTGTTGAGTGTGACCGTGCACCCGTAACCACCACAGGCAGACATTCAAACCCTGTCTGGACCCCTACTGCAGGTGTCGCGGACAGAAGATCATCCAACACAGGATCACTTACCGGCGACGACACGTCATGATGCAGATCTGGCTCAACATAGTGGTCAGAGGATACATCAGAGCCTGGCTCAGCTCTGGACACAATCGCCTGGAGCACCTGTGGGTTCTCGTGGGCTGCCACCCCACAACCACCACTGGTGCCTGGTTGGTCATGTGAACTGACCACCATGTCTGGGATGACATCTTCATCATCTGCCGCCAGTGCGCCATCACCTGCAACATAAGGAAAAGAAACAGGGACATGCATGTCAGTAGCACATACCACACACATACAGTTCACAACATTGACAGCCAAATAAGGAAACATCCATGTCAAAGGCAACTCAAACCCCAACATGCATCCAGTGGCATTGCAATGCAAGGGTATCCCAAAAGCAGAAAAGGATGTGTGCAAAATGTGAAGGCAACACATGTATTGCATGTTGCACATCACCTGCATCACACACAACCTCTAGCAGGCATATATCCAATGCTGAAATGAGAGATGGCAACAAAGAGATGGCACCTAGCATAAGCATGTGTGAACACACAAATAGCCACAGATAGAAATCCAACCAAACACACCATGATACATGTAACATGCATGTTCATGTGCAGCACCTAACTACCATCAACTATGCACAGTACATGTGTCACACGAGGCACCTACGCTAGAGCCTTTCCATACAGTGAAAAGAGGGACATGGGTACATAAATGTCAGGTCAACATCACACAGCAGCATTGTGTTTGCTTGTTGAAGGGCGTAACTTGGCACAGGAGTGGGTGTGTGCGGTGCAGTGCATGTGTAGCCCCTCAACTTACAGCATCAACACGTAGGTAGCAATGGCAATCTCCAAACATGACGGCAGTGTAACGGCAATTGCAGCCATCATGTGCAAATGGCATGCACCATGTAGCATGGTTTCCGTGAAACACCCACCCTCTGGGCAATAGCAGGGAGGCACTGCATATCAATGACATGTTCCACACATAACTGTGCATTGCCAGACAGTGTAGGCATGCGTCTATTACTTTGCATCATTCAAATGTCATTACCGCCGAAGAGAAGTGGACATGATGGAGGACAGATGAAGAACCATCAATAGAACACCCATGCATGTAGAAGACAACACCAGTTGAAAAGAGGCAGTGGGCCTGTAACAGGGGGAGCAATGTGCATGATACAGAAGACACACAGACCTACAGTGAGAATGACATGGCTGTCCAAATGGGATGACAACTGGATCATTCTGGGCACATTCTACAATGAACAAGTGGTCAAGGGCACCAATGGGCATACATGGAATGCACATGGAACATGATTGTGCACACATGTGCATGGGGAGCCACTGTCATCAGCACAGTCAGAGTGAAACACACTGCACCAAGGACAAAGGATGTAAATTACATGATATGTCATCGCATCAAGATTGCACTCGTACACAAGTGGCTCAGAGCGCAAACAAGCTAAGGGAGTGGGGCAAGGGAAAAAAGGAATTCAAAACAACTATCATACTGTGCACATTGACATTGAGAACACGCAACTGCATGGAGAAGGGATAAAGGGCTGAAGACCCTGGAAGGGGCAGAAGGGGAACGTGCCAAACAGAAGAGACCAAAGAAGGAAAATGAAGTACAATGATAGAATAGGCATTCAAAAGGTGGCAGTGCAGCCAGCAAGTGGCAAGTTCAAAACAATTTGTATAGGGCAAATCTGATGAGTTCAGAAAAAGAGTGGAGGACTGTATGGGTACATGCACAGGACCCATTGCAATTGGAGGCATGGAGGCACTGCAGCAGGGAGGCAGTGTGAGCAGGTACCTGGGCCCGAAGGACAAAGTGTGTGCAGGGGCACAGTGTAGACAGAGGAAACTTTTCAGCTGGGGAGAAGATGGGCTAATGCAGGAGCAAATAGGAAGGTCACGAGTTGCTACTGGGAGCAGAAATGTTTCTCCTCAAGTTTCTACATGCCCAGTTGGCTGTTCCAAAGGGAGTACCTGTTACGCTCACCTGGACCCCACAGGGGGGTCGATCGGACCCAGACAGCTGCGGTCTCCTTCAACGTGATGCGTAGTGCAGAGATGACTGTCTGGACTGGCCCGCCTAGTCTTGTCTGCTGGACCCGAAGAAGTATTTTCCTGCAAGTGGAGACAGGGATTAACCACCTGTGGGTTTTAGTAATCGCCTCCCAACTGTTCTCACTCTCCCCCACTAATCACCTCCGATATTCCCTTAGTAACCTCACCTTATGTTTGTAAAAGATGAGCTCTCCATCCTGCGTGTCTTGCAGGGGCGCGTAGATACCAGTTATTTCACTGGTTTGAAGGCGTTGGGAGAGTTCTGGTAAGTATTGACTCTGAAGTCCCTGGCGGGGCTGGTAAGTATCAAGTTCAAAGAGTTCAATGTGCCCGATGTTCACTCTTGTCCCCTTCCTTCCTTAAGTTGCAACTGAGTTCGGGAGAAGGTCTCGTAGCTGCTGCTGGCGTTCAGGTAAGAGTTTGTGTTACCCAACGCTGTCCGGTAACTAATGCATGCGTTAACGTGTTGTTTTTCTCCCTCTTTACAGATGTGCATATGAAAATGTGGAGAGTTATGGAATAATACCGCCGGTGGTAACTCAGGTAAGACTATGGTGGTAAGAGGTTGTATTTGTTGATTCCTTGGCTCACCTTGTTTTTTCTTGTGTCCCCTAGGTGCCGGATTACGGCGAAGAAATGATGGAGACAGTGCCGGATCGAAAGATGCTGTGAGAACTGGTGAGTATGGCGCTGTGCTGGAGCTGGCGAAGCGACGCGTGCAGGACTGATGTACTTTCCAGGTCCGGAGATGAAATGGTTCTGGAATTAGGTGAGGAATTTGAAATAAGTTCGTTTTCTAACCTTGTCCTT
This sequence comes from Ambystoma mexicanum, assembly GCF_040938575.1. NCBI lineage: Eukaryota > Metazoa > Chordata > Amphibia > Caudata > Ambystomatidae > Ambystoma > Ambystoma mexicanum. The sequence continues at coordinate 437,569,487 of NC_090923.1, forward strand.
TTCTTCTTCTTTATTCTAGGAGCTCCGGATTCGAGGCGGGCGTGGCAGAAGACTGGATTCTGGCTGCAGGCACGTGGGCGTGGCAGAAGACTGGATGCTGGCTGCAGGCACGGTGAGTGTCACGCTGCTGAATGCAGAATAACGCGAAGCATGTGCTGCTGTTCGGGTGTGGTTTAAATAGCCTCCAAAGTAGTTCCAGGTAAGACGTTCCCTAGAGCCACGCCCGAGTAAAAAATAGTCCCTGTAACAAAATAGTCCCATCCAGGCCTCATGTAGGCTTGGACTCTTTTGCAACATGGTCTGCATCAGGTAAGTAAAGTCTATGAGCCTGGCGCCTATGGCGCCAGGACTGATTTCTATGATGAGCCTGGTGCCTAAGGCAACAGGACTGAAGCCAGACAGCCCCTAGCCGGGGCTGCTGAGGTTTAAACAAATGTCTGGATGCCTGGACCTGAGGGTCTTGGTCCTGATGCCCGGTGGTAGGCATCATGACAGTACCCAGCTATACACACAGATCTTCCACCAGCTAATCTATTCAATTGACAACTGACCTGGAGGGAGTGTGAGGTGGAGGAGCAAAGGACTCAAGAGTGGAGGAATTTGCAGAGGGATTGTTGCATCTATTTCACACCCAGTCCCAAAAAAACATTGTGCACAATGCAGAGGGTCTGAAGTATCATCCTTGCATCCACCGATAGGCAATGAAGGGATTACAGAACTGGAAAGGTAGGATCCAAGGGCATGAGGCCAAGGACAATTCTCACAGTCCTGTACTGGATTAGTGGTAGAGGGTGGATTGTGGAGGCAGGTGGAATATTTGAAGAACCTGTCACAGTACTCCAACCTTGAGTAAAACCTGCATGAGAGACATTGAGCATGTAGTTGAACGATAGGAAAGGCACAGTACCCCTGAGGATGTGAAGAAGTTAATCTATCTCAAGATACATCAGAAACGTGTGTGGAAAAGGAATGTGTTGAGTCAAAGGTGACCCCGTAGTTGTTGGACTTGCAGGCGGAGGTAAGAAGAGGGCCAAGTGTGGCTGGCCAGAGAGTGAGGGGAAAGGATGGCAAAGGTGTATCGATGAGGAGGATGTCAGACTTACTGGCATTTAGACAGAGATCGTTTGCAGAACACAAATTGCAAATGGCAATGAAGCTATCAGAAATAAGGGAGAGGGAAGAGTTGCCCAAGTACAGCCTGGAAATGAGTTGGTTCTCATAAGCATAGCACTGGAAGTGGTAGCAGAAAATGAAAATTCAGTAGGCGAGAGCTGCCAGGTGCTGTTTGTATAGTCAGGCCAAGAGGTCAGACCCCTGGTGCACACCACGGGTAGAGAGGGAGATTGAAGAAAGGAAGGAGCCAAGTTGTAGCTGGGAGGGACACACATGCCAAACACACATGTAATTGAGTCACACGCATTAATACTCACCAGATGATGCATCATAATCCATCCTCTCTCCCACTCCATGGATTTGTTCTTCCGGGATGAACTCTGAAGTGATCACCTCATGCTGAGTGAGTTCATCCTCCTCTGGTGGTGGTCCACCCCCAGTCACCAGAGACATGGAATAATTGGACGCATGATTTTGTTTTGCACTACATCAGATGTCATTCCAACGCTTATAGCAGTCCTGAGCCGTGCGCACCTGGAATCCCATGGCTGTCACACCATTTGCAACATGCTGCCAGTGGACCCAACGCTGGTGATGCTTTGAATGGCACTGTGGGCCCACAAGCATATCGCTTTGGTGTTCCGATACTTAGTCCACAAGGAAGTCCAGTTCCTGCTTGCAGAAAGGCTTCCTCTTTGACATGCCGGAGGCCAGAGACGTGTCTGGGGTCCCAGCCTCTTGTGCAGGAGCATGCTTCCTCCTTTTGGCTGGTGGTACTGACCCTGAGTGGGCAATGTGGCCCTGATCAGTGGCGGCTGTGGTGCTGGTGGACTAGACAAAGGCAGTGGGTGTTGGTATGACGACAGAAGGTCTGGCTTGGGTCTGACTCACTGCCAGGGCGGTGCTGGCAGCATCTGCACATGCAGTTACCACCACCCGGCTGCTTGGAGCAGCAGATGTCATAACTGCCCCAGATACGTGTGCCACAGTCTCAGCTACAGTGGGCACATGTGACCCCAACCTCCGGACAAGATGAAAATTGTCCTGGGAGTCCTCGTCATGCAACTCAACATGCGCTGCCTGACCCAGAGCCCGGGTGGAGGTGTCCACAGCTGCACCTGCAGGTACCACCACCGGTGGGCCCATGACAGCAGATGTAAATTGCTGTTGGGTGATATGGGTGCCAGGTTGTGATGCAACAGCTGCATCACCAGGAGCCACAGGGGGTGGTGGCATGTCTGCACCAGCACGTGGCTGGGCATCCTGCCCCAGAGGGGCACCCCTGTCTCTTCCCCCCCTGTAGCCACCCTGCACTCCCCGTCCTCCCTGGTCTCCGCGCCCACATGCCCGACCACGCCCAGCCTGGGAATACGCCCAGATTTGCTAGAAGGGGGCAGTGTACTTGATGGAATAGGTACCCCAGTGCTCCTGCAAGGCTGTCTGTGACCCCTGGGGAAAAATGACGGGTCACGCAATGCTCAGGCACCCCAAAAAAAACATTGACAAAATATAAGAACAAGAAATTGAAAATTAAAAAAAAAAAAAGTACACGTGACCCCGGTAGCCCACATGTGTGGATTTTACCTCCAGCAGTACGATGTGGAACCCAGGGACACAAGAAACACGCACGCGTGGTACACGCAGGCTACTATGACATCGAAAACAGTATGTGATGCACAGGGGGAACCACAGTGGGAAAAATAGCATATGCGACTCACCGCCTGCCTTGCGTGGAAAAAATAAATCAAAAACTTACGTGCTTGTGCGTGTAGGCAACACCCCGCCAAAAGAAGAGGTACGGACTTCAGACGCTGTGAAGTATTCCCATGTGATTCCAGCAGAGTAAACACACGCGTCGTCTCCACGAAGGCAACAGCCGCGCGCATAATGTCACTTATGCACTAAGGCCCTTTCCTCGAATTACATGCATTCACATGAAGACATGATTTTTTTGCATGTGCGGATGCACCCGTGCTGAGGGAAATGGCTGTGCGTGTTACGTCACATACGTGCTTACACGCTAAGGGTCTTTCCTCGGAAATCACGCAAACGTGCTGTTATTTCACGTGCCAAATCACTCCGTATCAAGCTGGCCATGCGACAACACACAGAAGATCACGCTCCTGCCTTGAAGGCCGAATTACTGCCCCAGAGCCCTGAGCAGCCTCCACGAGCCATCTGCTGCTGCCTGCCTGCCTGCTGCCACCGTGCCCTGCCATTTCATGCCTACACATCTGCCATCTGCAGGGGTCCAGTGGCTGTGACCACCCCTGCTGGAACAGAAGACTCCCCACTGGTGTTCCATCACTCCACAGCCCAGCCCCAGGACCCAGTTGCCCACCCACACCTGCCTAAGGGGGTTGCCATGTCCGACACAACACCATCTGGCACCAGTGGCAACCCCCCAGCAGAGAGGAAGAGGACTACCAGCTTCACTGCCAATGAAGTTGGCATCCTGGTGGAGCAAGTCCTGGGGAATTATGATGCCCTCTTCACAACATTGCACGCCAACAAGGAAGGACGGAGGAGGATCTGGATGGACATAGTGGGTGCCATCAACGCAGAGGGGGTGGCACCCCGCGACATCAAACAAGTCCAGAAGCGCTGGGAGGACTACAAGTCCAGGACCCTCAAGAAGGACCGGTGCCTCTTAGACGCAGCGGATGCAGTGGGGCACCGGGGCCAGCTTACCACCCAGCAGATGAGGGTCCTCGAGCGCATTCGCTCTGTGCTTCACCACCAGATCCTCAGGATGCAGTCCCGTCTGGAGTCGAGCGGTAAGTGCCCATGCATTCCTGTTTAAAACAGTGCATGTTGCAGTCTGGTGGTAGTTAGCTACTTGGCTGTATGTGTGATATGGTTCATGTATGGATATGTGTGTGCAGGGACATTAAGGTGCTGCATGTTAGTGCAGTCAGTGTGACCCACATGGATGGTGTATGTGTCACAATGCATCATGCGGAGCAGCATGTCGAATGTACGCGTGTATGCATGCCTGTGTCTGTACTTGGACATGTCTGGGGTATGAGAGATGGGTCTTGCTGTCATGGACATGCATGGTGTACATGTCCGTGAATCTGAGTAGTATGTGAGTGACTGGTAAACGCCATGGATGCATGACACATGTCCGTTTTGTGTTCATCCACTGATACAGCCTAGTCATCCTTGTATCCACTGTGTCTTAGGGTATAGGGGGCCAGATGCATGACCCTCCGGTGATGTGTGTGCATGTGATCAGCATATCCCATGATGTATGTGTGTTTCATCCCACCATTGGATGTTTCTACGGTGCCTAGGACATGGGTGCAAATGTTTGTTGCATGTGCCATGCCTGTTCCTGCATGTGTGTTGCCTGCACTGACCCATGTGTTGTGGAGGGACATGATGGAAGTGACATTTGACAGTGCCACTCATGTGCTATTGCTTTGGACTATTTTTCAGTACCCTGATGCTTGTGTCTCCCTTCACACAGTGGCGAGTGAAGAAGAGGGCGGAGACGGCGCTGTGGAGGAAAGCGACAGGGATGCCTCCACTGGCCGGCGACGCAAGGCCCAGTCATCCTCCCAGGACATTCCATCATTCAGGAACGAGGGGACTGGTGCCGCGTCTGCCACTACGACTGCAGTGGAAGGGGCGGATGAGCCCCCATAGGGGCTTGCAAGGGTAGAAGACGTTGCAGAGCCATCCAGGTTGGTGGTGTGTACGTAGGAGGAGGAGGCCGCTACAGAGATGCACATGGGGCCTGGTGGGGGTCGTACCACTGGTGCAAGTGGTGCAGTCCAGGGGTAGGGGCAGGAGGCAGCACAGCTCGCCGCGGAGGTGCCTGTGCATGTCTCTGCCCCTGACACTGTGACTGCATCACCATGCACCAGCAGGGATGCCCCATCCCAGGCCCGTCCGCAGGTAGGGGTGAGGTCCACGAAATCTGGCACTCCTCTACCTGCGGACGTGGGGACCCGTGACCGGATTGAGTCCATCCTGATTGGTGTCGCATTGCGCACACGTGACATTCGTGATGACGTCCCTGCTTCCTGGGGGGACCACGCACGTCATCACGAAGAGCTGTGTGCAACGTGGCCCAGTTGGGAGGGACCGTGGTCGGGGGTTTCCTCCATGTGTCGGAAAGTCTTGCGGCCCTCTCCTCTGTGCACACTATACACCGGTCATTCTCTGTGCCGTCTTCCGGCCCAGATGCCACCAGGGACCCTGTGGATCTGCCCCAACCAACGCAGCCAGCCTGGTGGAGATCCCATCCCTGCCACAGTCTGGAGTCGGAGGTCCAGCAGGGGTGGCCACCCCACCAACTGGACCCCAGCAGATGGAGGATGTGCCGGCATCATCAGGCAGGGCATGTGCACGACGGCGCCGGTGGATTCCATCAGCCCGGAGGCTGTCGTGGTGGCAGAGGCAGTTGCATAGGAGGCAGCAGCAGGCTCAGCGTGGGAGGCATGATGGCTCGGGGCCATCAACACCCCGGGGGCAGGAGGACCCCGGACTGGGAGTGTCTTCCGTGTGGCAGTGGTTGGGCCAGCAAATAGATGCAGAGAGGTGGCGGGCGGAGAGGGCATGGCTCACTATGGTCAGGGTGGAGAACTCCCTTCGCAGGGCATTGAGGCAGGCTGAGTGCCCCGAGGCAACTCGCAGGGAGTTGGAGGAGGCCCTGGATGCATCCCTGCGAGACCTCGAGACCAGGGAAGAGGCCCGCCTCCGGAACATCGACATGGAGTTCGATGATGCACTGGCCCGGAACATCAAGAAGTGAGCCGTATGACTTGCCTGCCACCTTTGTACATAGTTCTTTAGGGTTAGGTTTCCTTTGTTTTATTTTTTTATTTGGAGTTCATGGACATTGCTCCACTTTCTGTATATAGTTTTTTATTCATAGGACTTTTTTGTAGGTTTTTTTTTGTTCGTGGATCATGCACCATTTGGACTTCCATTGTATATAGTTCCGGACTTGTACATACTTTCTTTCTTTGGACAACCCATGGATCAATGGTTATTTTTTATTTTTATTTACTTTATATGGACATTGGCAATAGACCACTTTTCTATTTTCCTATTGTGGATTTTTGATTTACATTGGATTTTATTTTATTATTTTTTGCTTTCATTATTTCTTACTTTGCAAATTTGAAATTTCGTTATGTTCTTTCATTGCGTTTTTTAATACATTTCATATGCCATCATTATTGGTGTAGTGTACTATCATTGGTTTAGTGCATTTCTCTATGAGCATTGCCTCAGTCATGTGTTGCCACTGTGTGACTCTATTTTACATTTATACATGGCCATGGTGGTTCTTTTAAGACTCTCATGGCATGGGTAATTTGGGAGTGGGTGCAGTGGATGGTTGTGTGCTTGTAGTGGGGGGCACAGGGGGCTAGGGTTGGCATTTTGGCCATGGGTCTTGTTTGTTAGGACATGTTGTTTGGTGGGCCATGTGTCGGGGCCTGCTGGCAGGTGCCCGTCAATGGTGGGGGGGTGGATGACATGTGTCGGGGCCTGCTGGCAGGTGCCCTTCAGTGGGGGTGGGGTGGAGGACATGTGTCGGGGCTCCCAAGTGGATGGTGCCATGTGGCCTGCCTGCAGGGCATGGTATGGGTTGATGGGCTGCCTGCGGGCATGGCCAGGGGTGTGGGGTGGTCCCCTGCGGTGTGGGCCGCCTGCATGGGGAGGGGGGGCACACCCGGGAGGGCACACACTGCCAAATTGCATGTAAAACTCCCCGCACACCCCTCGGAATACACGTACCCCGCTCGCGCTAGTGCAAATGCATGTAAAACTCCCCACGCACCCCCAGAATATACGCAGGCAGCCTATCCACCCTCCCCATGCCCAGCAGGCAGCCCATCCACCCTCCCCATGCCCCACAGTCAGCCCACACCACAGGGGGGACTTTTTCCATGCATTTTACCTGAGGCAGCGGGGTACGCATTTTCTGAGGGGTGCGTTGGGAGTTTTAAATGCGTTTTCGCTAGCATGAGCGGGGTACACGTATTCCGAGGGGTGCGCAGGGAGTTTTACACGCATTTTCACTAGCGCGAGCGGTGTATGCATATTCCGAGGGGTGTGCGGGGAGTTTTACACATGTTTTGCTAGCGCGTGTGTGGTACGCATATTCCGAGGGTTGCGCAAGGAGTTTTACACATGTTTTCGCTAGCGCGAGTGGGGTACGCATATTCCGAGGGGGGCGCAGGGAGTTTTACACATGTTTTCGCTAGCCCGAGTGGGGTACGCATATTCCGAGGGGTGCGTGGGGAGTTTTACATGTGTTTTTGTGGTTGGGGGGCTGTATGCTAGTCCACTGGCCTTTGCGCCATGTAGGGGATTTGTGCGATGTTTTTGGTGCATGGGGCGGGGTTGGGGGCGTAACTGGCACTGCTGCAGGGTCGCTGCGCCACTATGCATCACGGCTGGTTATGGATGTAAGTATCCATGAATACACGGTGCGCTGAAATGGGTTTTGGCGCACATGGCTGGTGCAGAGTAGCGAACGCTCCCTCCGTGCGCCAGCCGGGTGTGCCACTCGTGCGCTGATTTATATGAATTACCCCCAATATCACACCTGTTGGAGGCTCGATAAATACCCAGAATTCCTCTAGTGTACATGGTATGCTTGTTATTGCCTGATAAACTGAATTGAGATGTTCGATCTTGTCTTAGAAACCAAGCTTGAATCATCATTCATTATCGAAACATGGCTATCAGACAGCTCATCCTTTTACCTTCAACCTCACTACAGGTAACAAAATGATATGATATCATGGAGAAGTTATCCCACACCTCTGTATCAAGATGTGACTTGGTCCTCTTGCAGTGTTGAAGTGCACATAAGTTAACCTGTTCTCTTGCTCAACTTCATGAATCACAAGGAGAATTTAGCTTTTACACAATCCCTTGCGGATTCTACCTGCAAACCTATTGTTTTTGTATTTTTTGTATTTTTTTTATTTGTGCATTTGGTTTATTAAAAACCTGCTCACACAACATATTGAATTTTCCTCTTTCCCACCCTCCTTAATAAAATCACATATTTCCTTTTACTTTCCCACATTTACATTTCTACTCTTTCTATTTTACCACTCTCTTTTCTTCCTCTTACTTTTATTCAATTCCTTTTAGTCTGATAATCCTCTTTTAATTTTTTCAGGGTGGATTCTAGAAGGTTCACTGTTGCGTAGTTGCCTCTTTGATCTTCTGCTTCATACATCAGTCCCCACCATTTTCCAGCATCTAATTCTGCTTTCTTGTACATTTCTCCAAGAAGGTGGATTGATCCTATGTCCTTTGGCTCGTGGCAAAATAGGCTTAGATGTTTTAATGTTTCACTCTGAATGCCACATAATCGGCATTTATCTGATTCTCGTTTGTCATACTTTCGGAATGTCGTCTTATTATGTAGTAAGTCCAGTCTGAATCTCATCAATATATTCTGTAGCTTGTTGCTAGGGAATCTTCTTAGATATCTTCTGGTCACATTTAGATGTCCAATGTTACTTCTTGATAGAGTATGAGTTCTTGATCCCACTATTTTCTCCTCTGTAATTGTCCAATCATTTGCCCATATTATGCTCTTCATTAGCATTGGATTTCTTTAGAAGTTCCTACATTTAGGGGGTAGTTTTCACACTCTTCTTTCCATTGCTTAAGAATCCATTCATCTCCACCCTTTTTTCTACTCTTGATTACTTCAAATTGTGGAGGACATTCTTCTAGGATTGTTTTCCTGAATATTGAAAGTTTGTTCCATTGGATCTTGGCCTGTAGGGTATTTACGCCTAACTTGGGACGGATCATAGCCACAGGGACCGCTTGTGTTGGTTGTAAGATTCTCTTCCAAAAATATCCTTTTAGGTGATCCCACACTTCTTCACTCATCCCTAAACAGGCTTCCGCTATATATGATATGATATGATATGTTATTTATAATGTGCTTAATACCCAGAGGTTTCTAAGCGAAGACCCGGGGATCGAACCTGTATTGCTCCGTGTCGTCTTGCTTCCAAGGCGAGCACGTTGCCCCTAGGCTATCCTCCCAAGAGGATATAAGCACTGGTGTCACTTTTTGCTTATCATAGTTCAAAATGGGCAGTAGTGAGAATTTGCCAAATCTTCTATTTATTGTTCTTCATTGCGCAGTTAGTTATGATATGATATGATATGGCATTTATAACGCATCTGTACACAGTGTTTCTCCTTTGCTTATGTTTGCCATTGCACCCAGATATTTCAGCTCTTTGAGTGGATATAGACGTTTCCCGTCTAACACCCAGCTTTCTTTTGATTTTTTTCCTCTTCTCTAGTCACGATGATCTCTGATTTGGTGGCCTTCTTTTTTAGGTGATACCTATCAACATATTTCTGCAAGACGTTCAATTTTCTTTGGAGTCCAATCTTCGTCATCTATAATACGACCAAGTCATATGCATATAAGAGCCAGCCAACTTATGTTCCATTAATTTAAGGGGTGTTAAGGATTTCAGTTAGGCGATACACCCTGGTCTCAGCATAGTATGCAGCGCACAACCAAAATGCTTATTTTATTATATATATACATATATAGGTTCAATATTTTAGAGATACATCACTCATATCACACCCCTTTCAAATACCTCGGATCACGATGGACCAGGAATCAGCTTGGTTGGTAAGTATAATATTTATTTAAAATTCAAATCAAACATATACTTTTTAATACATGGGGCAGCAATCACCAATGTGGTGACAATAACAAATAAGAAGATATGTAATGCACTTAAATTCACTCTTTAGCAACACAAAATAGAAAACACCAGAGAAATAGGAACATTTTGAATTTTTGGAAAGATAGCACTCAAGTTAGAATTTCCCCCTGCAATATTCTTCAATCCACAAATAATCAATTCTAAAGAGATATAAGGAAGCAACAGGTAATCAGGAATGAGGAACAATAAACAAAATTCAAATCCAACCTTCCCTCCTCAAACAAGAGAGAAAAACAGATTTGTAACCTTAAAATGATAAACTGACACTCAAAAATGGCTGATTAAATCAGTACAAATTTCTATGGGAGCAACATTGCAAAGATAGTAGCAGTCATAAGCAATAGTTTGAGCCAAAGTAAACAATTCGAATTTGAATGGAAGGTTTAAAACAATTTAGAATAAAAATAACACATGTTATTATCGCCTATTATCTGTGGCGTGCCCCAGGGATCGTGCGTCTCCCCGACCCTTTACAATATCTTCACAAAGCCCCTTTTTGATGATCTAGATGGCCTGGGTATCACCTACACCAACTATGCCGATGATACCCAGATCCTCATCCCGCTGACGGGGGATTACCGCAAGGATTTGGCCTTCGTTAATAAAGTTTACCTCATCATCCAGGCATGGATGGCCCTACATGGTCTATGCCTGAATGATGACAAAACAGAAATCCTCATTCTAGGGTCCTCCCAAAATATCACCAAACTAGACCCTATCTACTCCTCCTTTGTAATCGACAATAACAACATTACTGTAGCCAAGGAGGTCAAAACCCTTGGCTTCTACCTGGATTCCACTCTCACCTTCAAAAAACAAGTCAACGCTATGGCATCCGCCACATCCTACACCAGCAAACTGATCAGAGCAGCCAAACCATTCCTCTCTCCCTCTAACTGCATCACCCTAGCCAGAGCTCTGATCCTATCCAAAGTGGACTATTGCAATGTGCTATATGTAGGCTGCAACAAATACATTACAAACAAAATTCGAATCTTACAGAATAACGCACTAAGAGCGGCCTTTAGCATCCCAAAGAAAGCCCTCATCTCTGAGACCAGAAGATCTGTCAACTGGCTATCCACTAAAGACAAAATATTCCTTAAATCTGTCTCCCTGACCCACAAATGCCTCCACCAAGCAGCCCCTCAATACCTTATAACTAAATTCACTAGACCACCTCTCTCCCGACCCACTAGAATGATTAATTCCAATCTCCTCCTGGTGCCCAGATTTAAACGTACTATGGCTGGAGGGAATAGTTTTACCGTAAAAGCAGCGCAATTTTGGAACTCCCTTCCACCTCCTTGCTGGGAGGACCTCCCTTACCGCCAATTCCGATCCAAGACCATTCAGTGGCTCAAGGAACATGATATATAAGGCCTGCTGCAACATACCACTATAGCTGTAAATCTGATCACTCAGGTGGTCTATTGACCTGTATAGTTATACTTCATATTACAACCCTCATCGTGTATATATATCTTACTGTAAACCCATGCCATTCCAGTGCTTTGTGTTTCTGAGCTTGACATGTGTAGTTATACTTCATGTTATAACCTTCATCTTGTATATATATCTTACTGTAAACCCATGCCTTTGCGGTGCTTTGTTTTTCTGATGACCCAGCAATGTAACCTCAGCTGGACTTCATCCTCTTGCATACTCTTGCCTCACTGGTGCTCTGTGTTTGTTGATGTTCCAGCAATGTAACCTCATCTGGACTTCATCTTATGTATGTAACAAGCTTCGCAAACCTCTTGATGCCTTTGCGCTCTGCTACCCCCGGGTTAGGTGCGCACTATAAATAAATAAATACTAAATACTAAATACATGTAAAACTTTGCAAAAACATTGATTCCCTCTTAAAATTAACAAAACAGTTTTTAATAAAATGGGTGAAATACATGATTTTGAGTGTGGTGTTTGGGTCGGTGTGTAGCTAGAGATCTTAAGTATAATCCAGAATTGAAATGGGGCCTCTAGCTATTAAACTGAGGCAGATATGCAATGTAGAATAAGAGGCGTTATTAGAAAAATCGGGTAGTGAAAACAGAAAGGAAACTCAGTTTGGACAAGAATAGTTTTACTCTAAGTTTTACACTATACTACAGCATTCTGGCTAGAATACCAAAGAAGGACACAGTAAGCTCTAGAGTTGATTCATGACTTCAACCCCAGATCCCCAGCGCTCGCCCTGGTGGAACCAGTCGGATCACTCGAAATAGGATTGATAGTTTAGGATTTACACAAGATAAAAAATGACTAAAGAAATGGCGCTTAGCAAAATAAATCAAGGATAGGATTGCAATAAGGATTCTGACAATGTTATAAGTTTTTAAGGTAAGGATGGGATGGTTTAGAGATTGGGATAGGACAATGCAAGGCAAGGTATGCTATGGTTTTCTATGATTCCTATTAATACTTACAGTCCGCTTTAATTTAGGATTTTTGACCATCAAGGGTTCTGGATCACCACACAAATCTGGTTTTACACAGGACAGCCAGACTAAATCAGCGGGCATCGACTGAATACCGGGTAGCACTTCTGGTTACTGGATACTACAGACCATCAGGGTAGGATAGCAGCAGCATGTAGTGAGTGGCAGCAAGCCAGACTGGATCAGGATGTTTCTCTTGGGTTTTTGGGATTGTTTTAGAATTTGAGACCTAGCTGAAAATGGGGTCAGCAATGCATAGGCCTTGGCTTTGCAATGAAAACCTGGCATCAGGATCAAACAGGATGAAGAAATCAGGAACCGGACGCCACACATGAATTCAGGAAGAAAGTCAGGAATCAGTCTGTGTGTGCTGTCAAGGGCCCTTATTTATCCTGCCAGATGACATCACTAAAGTATATGACCAGGGCAGGCTTACTACTCCTGCCTCTAATAACAGGATTGGGCAAGGAAGCAGTCTCCTCCTAGCTCTTCGATGATTGGTTCACAGCAAAAGGAAGTCATGTTTATGGGGTGATTTTTACAATGTCTAGAAACCTCCTCTAGCTATTGGAACCAAAATCTAATTTATGTATTGGTTGTGTTGAGCTATACCTTCGTAGTGCGCCGAAAAATAATGGAATAGGCAAGTAGTTATGATCAGAGCTATAAATTCCTTTTATTTTTGTGATATTAGAGCCTTTGTGGATGATACGTGTTTCGGCAGAGCTGCCTTTTTCAAATCCAGGCAAAATGGTTAGCTCATAGGTCACTGCATAATGCATGAAGAAGCTGATGTTCACAGGGATTAATCCCTCCTGGACAAAGAAGTCCTCCGTATATTCGAGTGTCCCCATTCTAATTTAACCACAAACACATATTTATGCAGTTGCAACTTCTGAGAAAATCAGATATACAGGTTACATATTTTGTGTGTCATATTTCAATCCAAACACCAAGTCTGTGGGACCTGGTTTCACCTTTCTGACACATTTTGGTAATTCTAAACACAAAGGATTTGGCCTAAAGTTCCCCAATTTTGTTCACAGCTGCACATTTACCCCAGGGATGTATGTAAACAATGTTATGTACGCAACATCAATACTTTCCCCATAATCTGTCATTTTTTATAACTTCAGTTCCTTATGCAGTAATGAGTTCTACCAAGTTTTCAAAGAAAGAGCATAAAATTAGATTTAGAACTACAAACTTTTCATATTTTTCCTGATTCTTGCTGCAAAGTTAAACATCTTTAAAGTGCAGTTACAAAGGTCTTTGACATCTTTGAAGTCCAATGTCACTTGATCCGTTTTTTTTCCTTTTTCCCAAACTGCTGTCAATTGTCACTTCCTTTGAAGCAGGATGAGGGGCCTCTCTCTTGATTGAAGGTGTTATTGCCCCTCACAGGTGAGAGTCTGAGCCTGCTATTGTCCCAGCCTGGAGCAAAGACACATGTCTGATGAGCTTGTTAAGTTTCTTTGTCCTTTGCATTTAAAGTCTTTCAAGCTGGCAATTAGTGCTTTCCAGTGCCAGAAGTTTATTATGTGTCACCCTTACTCAAGGCTAGCAACTGGCAGAGCAAGTTTTTTTTTTTTTAGCTTGCCAACTTAGCCTATGAGTTTTACATCTTGACTTGAACCTGTGGAATCAAAACAGTTTATAGATGTACTTTTACCAGTAACACATCCTTTTACATTGCTAAGTAAACAGGCCTTCACACAACAATTTACTTGTACATAGGTGATTTTCTCTCCTCAGTCAGAAAAAGAACATTTTACTATTTCTTTAAATTCAGTTTTCATCTCCAACAAATGCACACTTTATGCAGCTATAATTCTTTTCTTGAGTGCTGGTGGAGTTGTTTTGCAGCATGGATACATTTACACAGGCATCTATTTAGAGTCTTTCTCTGAACAGCTGATTTAGATATTTTTACAAAGAAAATAGACATGTTTCCCATGTAAAATTAAAACAAAGCCCCTGGTTGATTTTTCAAAGATACTTTTGACAGGACCTATCATTCAAATGAGGCCCAGTTCCACTGAGACACAATGGATGACCCTGGGCATTGCAGGGCCCTTTTAATCACAGTGGTTCATAAGGACTTGATGAGTTTAGTGCCAAGCAGCATGTTTAAAGGTTGAAAGAGGTGTCATTTTAAAGAGGCATTTCGGGTTTTCAGTATTGCTGCCTCTTTCACTTCACTCCATGTTAAATGTTGCAGAGCACACTGGCACATTCCTGCAGTGAGTACTCTGTTGTTGCAAAAATGCAGTTTAGAGATCCTGGCAGGCACAGGAGTTAGCACTGCCGTTTTGATGTTTCTTGCACCACTGCAGCAAAGTGATGTAGTAAAGCACAGCTGAATGGGTTAATTTATCCCACAGGGGTAAACGTTGTTTCATCTTTCAGCACCTCTTTCATGTCTACAATGAAGAAATTAAACAGGGTTGCGGCTAGAGGGCATCCTTGTTTCAACCCTATGGACGTCTAAATCTTCTTAAATAGGTTCCCTTGTTGATCGACTTTAACTTGCATGCTTGTATTTGAGTATAGCTCTTGTATAATTTTTAGCAGGTCATTCAGACATCCCTTAATTTAGAGTTTTTCCCATAGTAGCTCACGATTCATGCTATCAAAAGCTTGTCTCAAGTCAATGCTGGCCATGTAGATTATTTCTTTTTTACATCTAGATTGCGCTTTGAGAACATTTAAAATCAATAAATTTAAACTACAGCTGACTTCTTTCACAAACCCTTTTTGTCGTTTATCTAAGGTGTTTGTATTGTTGATCCAATCTTTTAGCCATTTTAAGATGATCATAGCAAAATATCTTTCTACCACATCCAACAAGGCGATTGGCCTATAATTTGTTGGTAGGTGTCAGTCCACCTGCTTGAAAATGGGGACATCTATTGCTGTCTTCCAGGTTTCAGATATTTTGCCTTTCTCGAAGATCCCATTAAATAAGATTTCACAAAATTCCCCCCATATTTCAGGGGCCTCTTTCATGATTGCATTCGAGACCACATCAGGTCACGGAGCCCTCAATCGGCTAACATTTTTTATCAGTCGTCGGATCTCTTCTCTCTCGCATGATATGTTCCAGCTTTTTAATTTGAGTTTATCTTTCTCTATTGGGTTAGATTTCATGTTGGATTTCTCAAATAGTTTCTTAAAATGGCTTATCCAGACCTCTTCTGGTATTGGATTTATCAAGTGTGAGTCTACAGACTCTCCTTTTTCCTTCATGAGTTGCCAGAAGTTCCCTCTATTTGAATCAGCAAGAGTCCTCAACATGCTTTCTGCGTCTTTCTGAAGTATGTCAATTTTCAGAGATTTTAGCCAGTTTCTGTACCTGTGCCTTCTTCTCTTTGTATGCTCTTTTTTTTGTTTTATGACTTTGATTTGTTTAAGTCCCGTAACTCTTTCCTTTATAGATGTGTTTGTGCTATTATCTCTTGTAGAGATGTACATGCTTACATTTAGGCTTCAGTATCCCCTTTCTTAATTCCCTGAATGCTAATAGTGACTGACCATATTCCACTACACCCAGTTCCTGTCTCAGGTCTTTCGAAATTTTTGGTATATCCTGTGGTTTGATACGAAGTCTGTTCATTACTCTCTCCGCCTCTACTCTATGGTTCTATCTTGTTGGTTTCCATAGGTCATTCCCTTTAGTGTTACTATCAGTGGATCATGGTCACTATGTATAGTCAACTCTACTACCACACTTTTTGATCTTGGGTAGAAGATCTCCTGAAATGAAGCAATAGTCAAGTGTAGCCTGACTGTTCCCATTTGACCACGTCACAGCTGCCGGGATATCTCCCTTGATGTTTGCATTTAGGAGCTACAGATCTCTTAGCTTCATTTCTTCCATCCACTCTTTTCCCCATCTTTTTTTCAAGTTCTTTCTTTCACTTTTCTTTGTAGTAGTATCCCTCTTCTCTTCAAGGCAGTTTGAGTTTAGAGCTCAACATATTATTATTTGGGGTTTTACATGTTCTTCCAAGTTCTGGTAAATCAGCTCCGTCACTATCTCAACAAATGTACTACTGCCTTGTGCTTGCGGGTTGCAATATAGATTCATGACAAATAGGTCCTCCTTAGTCTTATTTCCTGTGTGTGTTTGTATCTTGATCATCTGTATATATGGATTAGGGTTCAATATTTGCATCATCTTGAGATTGCATACATTTTTTAACAGTATCAATAAGCCATAGAATGGTCTTCCTCGAGTGCCTCCCTTAGCCAGATTTAAGTAGATACTATATCCATCCATATAAGGCAGCTCTTTTAACTAGGTTTCCTGGAAACAAATTATGTCTGATCCAAAGAGCTTTGGGAGCAATTCATTAAACAGATGTCCAGAGGCCCAGGTGCTCCAGCTCCTGACTTTCCAGTTTCTACTTCTCTGCTTCTTCTGGCTCTAGTCATAGGATTCTTTAGACAGGGCTGCTGCTAACCAGCTCCAAGATGTATGTGGGCTGGTCAAGGTTATGTTGGCGCATTTGCCTACTCCTGTCTTCGATTGACCCTCCTTATATTCTTTGCATTGAACTAATAAGTTGATATTTTGAAAGGGACTTTTCTCCTCTAGTTGCGCCAGGTGATCGCTCATCTCTTTCTTTTGTTTCACTGGCGATTGACGTTTCTCCAATTTTTGTTTGGCTGCAGTTGGGCTTTGTCTCTGTGAAATGGGAGGGATTTTATTCTCTCTTGCAAGTCTCTCATATTTCTCTCTCTCATATTTAGATGATGGCATCTTCCTTTCTGATGGTTGATTTCTCAGTGTACCTTTAAATCAAAACCCAGTGTGCGGAAATCATCTCTGGCTTCAATCCTTGTTGTTATTAAGGTCTGAGAGCTCATGATAAGAGTGACTTTTTCATTAACTCTCTTGTCCGGGAAACTTACAATCTTTATATCATTTGTATTGATGACTCTCAAACAGGGAATATTATGCAGTAGAGTCATCAAATTTGATCGATTTAATATCCAACCATCATCATTTTTTAGTATTCTTTCAAGATTTATGCAGTCCCTTTCCTTTCTACCTCCATTCCCTTTTCGGTTTTACTCTGTGTTCAGAGCTTTCATTTCTTCTCTGTTTCCGGGAGACCAATGTTTTTTCCTTGAATCTCTCTCCTCTGGGGGCACTTCACCTTTTTTGATTTCTCTAGGAGAATTTCCGTCAGTATTTCAGAGGGTGCCATTTCCACCTCTTCTGATATTTTGGGCTTTACCTTTTCTCGCCTTTCATTCAAGGTAGGAAAAGAGGGTGATTTTGGTGTACCTGTCTCCAGTACAGGGCTCTCAAACTCAATTGCTTTCGGTGGTCTAATTATCACTACTCTTCCATATTTACCTGAGTGAGGTGTAGCATAATCCTCATATGTGAATAGATCTAGTCATTCCATAACACTCTCTCCCAAGGCATCATGCGACTGACTTTCACTGGTCTTTTCGTTAATGGCATCATTCCTTGATTTAGCGGAGACCTTTTGGTCTCCTTTGACAATAAGATCTTTTTTTTGATGTTATACTCTTCTGCAGTATTTAATTTCCTTAAAAACCTTTGAGAGCCACAAGATTTATTTTCATCCATTTCTTAGTATTTTATTTTTTTTGGGGTTTATTTCTTAAAGCCTCTTAGGTTTCCGTTCTCTATGGGCTTTGATCCTTTTATGAAAATGGAAAAAGGATTTGTATATCCATTCCTCTGAGGCAACTTTCTGTTTCAGTTCGGTCCATGGAAATTCCATCATCAACCAAGTGGGTCTCTCCACTATGGATAATTGCACTTACTGTTATCTTTGTTCAGTCTATGGCAGAATCATGGGGATTTGTCCACTGATTATTTCTTGGTTATGGTCTTGTTTGTAAAGGTGGTGAGATGGTATGTCCCTCTAGGTCTATACTTGCAGTGATGATTTACTCCTCCGCTATGTGTGTGTTTCCTTGAGTCTTGGGGATTTTCTTTCCTTTATTTTGAGACTACATCAAATTCACCTTTTCACTCATCTGGGGCTTATTCCAAGAAGCAATTTCTTTCACACCTTCCAAGAATATTCTTTTATCAGATGTTGCATCTTGGAGTAAATCTATTTCAAGATCACTCCCTCTTGTTCTTTCTCCCTTCTTTTTTTCCACGCATTTGTTGAATGAAATTTTCTATAAAGACCAACTTAGAGTTCATCAGAGCAATGAGTTTTGATTGATCTCTATAATTATCACTCAATGTCTCATATAATTTTAGGTAAGGGGCTAGTGTTATAGTCACTGCTGAGAAGATTGAGGAATGCAGATTTCTTTCCTAGTCTTGATTTGCTGTTGTAGCGTCAAATGCTTGATTTCTCATTTTCAGCCCATCATGCTGATTTAATTTTCTACTTCTACTTCTATTTTGTTCAGCCATTGGGGAGCTTTCATAATCTGATGAGTCTGTGTCACTGCTGTGAATCCTCTTGTTTTGCTCTCTCATTGCTCAATGAATTTATCAATGATTCCCTTCCACTGTTATTCTGGAATAAGTCTCTTGATTGGGTTATATTTTGTAGTCCCATAGCTGACCAGTTCCCCATTCTTTTTTTTTTACTGGGATCGGGCTTGAACCTTCAATGGTATCGAGTTTCCTTTCAATATGTCCCTTCGATGAATTTCTTTCTGAGTCTTGTCTTAATTTTAATTTTAGCACTGGGTTAACTTTATTTGATATGATCTTTCCCACGTGATCTTTAGATAATTGCTCAGTTTCTCTATCAGAACTTTCCTCTAGGTCTGGATTCTCATTTGGATTTTGATTGTCAGGAGTATTGACATTGCTGTTGGATTTCACTATATCTCTCTGTTCTTCCAGACTGTCCTTTAGAGCGCTTTCTCTCTTTCTTTTCTCAGTTGTAATCACGTCTTGTTGATTTGGGTATTTGGAGACTTCAGGCCTCATGGCTTGTTCCATGGATGTGGATGATAGTGTCCAATGTTTTCATTTTTTTCATATTCCCCATCATCAAATGTCCGTAATTGTTGTTCTTCTGTTCCCATTTCACTAGGGCTATTTTGCATATCTTCCATTCCCTGTAATTCATTATTTTTAATGATCGCTGCTGTGTCTATTACAACAGATTCTTCCATTTTGTTTGTGAAAACTGGGAAGGTCTGTGTTGCAGCAGATTCTTTCTTTTCATTTGTAGATGCTGGTCAGAACTCTTCATTGGCGTTCAATATACTGCTCAGTAAATCTTCATCCGTTACATTCTCTAATCTGGGGGTTGGTGGAATCACTTTGTCTACAGTGTTTGTATTACTCGAAGGCTTTAACCTCACTTTCCATGCTTTGTCATCCACATCATTTCCGTTTACTCTTCTTATGAAGTGCCATTTTAAAGTACCCATATCTGCATCTGAGTAACTTCTTTTTTTTATTAGCAAACTGAGGCAGTCAGCAGGGTCTGCCCCACCCACCATGTGTACTCCGACCCCTATATCTATGAATCACTCTCTCAATCACTCACCGCAGCCCCCCCGGGCATGATAGCACCCAGTGTACTAAGCTGATTCAAGTCGCGTGGCAGAACACCACTCATGGTCTATCACAGCAGACTCAAAAGCACTACGTGCGTCATTCTTGCTTGTGCTCACCATGGTAACGGTAGCCTCATTAATGTCTTGAGGGGGTGGGAGAAGCAGGATAAGCTTTATCTAACATTGGCAGACTTTGTGTATTAGCTAGAGTCACTTCTCGTTTTTGCATTCCTGGGAGGCTCTCCCACCCACTTTCTTGGATAAAAGCAGCTTTTTTATTAACCACAAACTTAAGGACCTTGCTTCTTGTCCATTGAATTGACCAAGCTCAGGCTCCTCCTCCATTCCAATGTCTGTGTTTCTCACTTTTTACACGGTAGTTCGGAAATGCAGAGCAGGTTGCGGGTATAGATCTCACACCTCCGCGAACACTCTGCAAACACTTTGCATCCAGAGTGAGGTTTTTAATGATGTTGCAGATAATAAACAGGGAGGACAGACTCTCCTACGCACAGTCACTGAAAGCAGACTGCTGCAGCAGCAAAACAACAGTGATTCCTTGCAGATCCAAACACTCTGCAAACACTCTGCGACACTCTGCGTCCGGAGTGAGGTATTTAATGATGTTGCAGATAATAGACAGGGAAGATAGACTCTCCCACGCACAGTCACTGAAAGCTGAAAGCAGACTGCTGCAGCAGCAAAATAATGGTGATTCCTTGCAGATCCAAAGACTCTGCAAATACTCTGTGACATGCCGCTTCCGGAGTGAGGTTTTTAATATTGTTGCAGATAATAGACAGGGATGACAGACTCTCCCATGCACAGTCACTGAAAACATACAGCTGCAGCAGCAAAACAATGATGATTATTTGCAGATCCTAACACTCTGCAAACACTCTGCAATGCTCCGTGTCCGGAGTGAGGTTTTCAATGATGTTGCAGGTAATAGACAGGAAGACAGATCTCCCACGCACAGCCACTGAAAGCAGACTACTGCTGCAAAACAACAGTGACTCCTTGCAGATCCAAACACTCTGCAAACACTCCGCAAGACTAATGCTCACCTTCCCCAACTGTGCAATCTAGGCAAACTGCACATCAGGACCATTAAGTCTGTGGCACATAGGGGGTCATTACGAGGTAGGAGGTAACCATGCCACTATTAGTGGCATGTCTGCCCCCTTACTGGGTACCGGGTCCAGGTTCCTTGAATGAGGAATTATCGGGCCATTCCGACCTTGGAGGGCCCGGTAATTCCTCATTCAAGGAACCCGGACTCGGTACATCCCCATTCCCATTCAAGCCCCCATAGGGCTCAATGGGAATGGGGAGCATGCTAACAACGGGCCCGTTAATAACGTGCCCATGATTAGCATGCTGGGCTGCTTGCGGGACTCGGTAGGGCCGCCTGGTTAAACCAGGCGTCCTTAGCGGGTCCCACGAGCAGAACTCGTAATGAGGCGGTAAGGGGTTGACGGCTCTGGCACCTTTACCGGAGCCGTTAACCCCTTACCGCCAGGGTCAGAATGACCCCCATAGACTCTGTTGCCCTCTGATGCCCTGTATTATAAATTGATAAGGCTTCACTTTAATTAAATAGGCAATTGATATGTTGTTTAATTCTGACTCCTCCAGCTTATAGGCTATGGATAGTGAATCAAACCCATGTGTCATGGTGTTTTGTTCCCAAGGCAAGTATGCTGCCCCTGAGCCATCTTCCCTCGCATAATCTGAACAACTTGCAAATAAAAACACACTGGTAAAGTACACATAATAGATGCACTTTCTTCTTGTTTGATAAATTACTCATGGGTACACCCCTGCCTTTAAGCTACTATGACCACCTAGCCATTCCTTTTGCACTTTGAGAGCCCAAGGATATGATGTCCATTAAATCTTCTTCTGTTCCCATAAATCAGATAATTCAACAAAATAACTCTGGACATAATTAGCAAATTCCTAGAAAGTCATGCCCCACTTGATCTACGGTGCATAGAAAAAATCAAACATATCACACCATTCTTGATTAAGCTCCTGATTTGATTAACGTGCACCTTGTACAACCTTTTGAATGAACTTGAAATGCTAAATGTTTAATGATACTGAGGACATTCTTCAGAGAAAATGGAAAAATAAAGCTATAGACAAATTGAACACTAACTTCAGTGAAGATGATGATGTGGTCATTTGTTTCAAATTCTTATATATGAGAAATATATCACAGATGAGATATTCCATTATAAAATAATAATGCGGATAAGGTCAGCACACTGCAAAAATAATTATTTGAAATGTTCACAAACAACATACCCCAGTTGCACAATATACCAATAACATTCCCTCTCAGTTTATCTATGATCAACTTGCAAATGTATTTGCCAGCATGGCCGAGACAAGGTATAAAGGAATCAGAATGCAGAGCAGCAATGAATTGAATTTCACTTAAATAAATAAGGCACTAATATTGTTGATCCTTTCACAGAACAATATCCCAAATTGACCAGGACTTAAGAAAGCATGGCTGCCAAAATGAATTAATTAATTGAAATGACTAAAACAATGGAAGCGCAGATTTGCAACTTTAATCAACAATTACCAATAGTTAATCACATAATTTTACCTGTGAATTTTCATTAGAAAATAGAAATACATGGATTGATTAGTAAATAAGATGTTTCTGTCATTGTTGCTCACTTCTTCACCTTATTTGACCTATCTCTATCTAAAGGTATCGTATTAGTAGGTTTCAAAACAGCCAAAGAAACCAATTACTGACAACAATAATCTCTGATTTTACAGATCTTTCTCTCCTTCCTTACCACTCTAAAATCCTGGCGAGTTTGTCATCAACTGCATGGTAAAGTATGTAAAGGTACACTCACTTTCTGACCCCCTCAAATCTGGATTCAAGTCTAAACACTCCCTTTCCACTACACTCACCCACATCACCAAATCTATTCCTACTGCCCACAATTTTCACCTCTCTTCCATAATTATCCTGTGGGGTGAAATATAGCCCCTGGATGCGAGAAATAAAAAGGCCAGAGTCATTTGTGAATGTTCACCGAAAAATTAGGCCAGCACAGAAATAAGGGCAGACATCAGGCCTATTGGACTGTATCACAAAGGCAATAAAGTGGGCCTCAATCCAAAAAATGCTAAGATGTGCACAATGCATTTCAGGAATCAAAAGGAAGACATGTGGCTGACAAATCCATGGAGAGCTGCACTGATATTTCAAGAAAGCTGCAGTTCACAGTATCTTCAATGGAATACCAGATTGTGTTCCAAGCAGCTAAAGGAACACGTAGTTCACTACATGTAAAATAAATGAAAGAATGTCATTTTCGTTTTCCCTTCATCCAAATTGACAATCTGCTAAGCGAAATGGTCATCAAAACCACAAAAAGTGTGAATATGATGTTCTCATCTAACAGCTATGCCAGAGACAGCTTAGAAGTGACACTTACATATACATGCTGAAACTGTGTGCCTTATGAGATGTCATTTAAAAGTGAAATTGTGTGTGAGATTAAAAGGCGATTTGTGGCTTGGTGCATGAAAGGCCATTTCTCCAGAAATGAACCTAACCTCCAGCATTCTTCCCCCTTCTCCTCTGAAGAACTGGCCTGGGTGTCATCATCATTCAAAGCCAGTACTTCACTATATAGAAAGAATACAATGCTTTAGATGGAAAACACAGTAGGGAACTGATAAGCCATGTCTGTTCTGGGAACAAGTATGACCTTGAGGTCACAAGTCCCATAAAAAGTGCATTAGTGTGGCCATTAGGCATTGTAGGAGGAGGCAGCATCTAAACACAGACCTCTCTGCTTAAGTCATATGTCGGAATAGAAATTAAATTTAGGATTGGTGGGGGCTGAAGTGAAAGAGGAGATTGTGAAACTGCAGTTTGACTAAAAGGGAGAAATACATTGTATTGCATAACATGTACAGTGTACATGTCACAATGGTCATTCTAGACTTTTTTTAAAGGTGACAATCACCTTCTTGTAACCATGCTAAAATGATTTTGGTGTGATTAACACAACTATCGTTATTGAGGAAAATGTGATTTGGGCATTCCCTTGATTCTGAGAGATGTGAAAGTTGATATGAGCATAACGGTAATAATGAATATGAAGACTGTAAAGTGGCATATTTTTCACTGATATGGCTCCTGAGTAAATTAAGAAAAACTCTGTCTCTGCATAGGAAGGGCATGCAAATTTCAGACTAATGTTATCTGAATCGCCTTAGAATATAGTTCTCAAAAATATATTCATATATATGAAGATTTGAAAATTTAGGGTATTTGACATGTTAAGAGATTTTGAGTTAAAACACATGAGCGATTCCATTGGTCAAAGTGGGAGGATGAAGCTTTCTCCTCCCATATCTGTTTCAAATCCCTCCCCCATCCCGTTGTCCTATTAGCAAACAGGTGGGAGGTGGGTAGTGAACATTAATCAATCCCTGTCACGAGAATCATGAAAAGTTTGTAATGTCATTGGCACTATAAGTAGATTAGGTTGCATTAGAGCTGGACTTCATCCAATAATTCCGAGAGGCAACCTTCTGCTGAAACCTGGTGAATAACATCCCAGCAGAGAGTCCTAATTGTGTATTGGAGACAGGAAACTGGTGACATAGAAGCTGATTGGGACCCTTTGGAGGATTTAGAGGAGATCTTTGACTGACCCCCTAGCTGTCCCAGCGGTGCCCTGATGTTCCTGA
The DNA here is from genome assembly GCF_040938575.1 of Ambystoma mexicanum. Classification (NCBI taxonomy): domain Eukaryota; kingdom Metazoa; phylum Chordata; class Amphibia; order Caudata; family Ambystomatidae; genus Ambystoma; species Ambystoma mexicanum. Next base: position 437,594,052 of record NC_090923.1, read on the forward strand.
TGGCAAGTTAAGGGCATCTCCTGAACATAGAACCACCCCAAAGCCATAGCTTGTGTAGGCCCTATATTTTTCAAGCCTAGTTTTAGTTTTTCCTCCATAGAAAGATATCCTGTTCATCTGTGTAGATGCCTAGCATATTTAATCAAAGTAAATCAATTAATTCCCCTATAGTTTGTTTGTTTGTTTGTTTATTTATTTATATGGCACACCGGACCAGAAGGTATGAGGGCACAGGCATTACAAGTATATTCACAGCTTAGTTACAGTACTGTGCATTATTTTACATTGTTAGCATTGGTATTGTGATTGTGAAGGACACAGTGAGGTAATGCAGTTACAGGCAGGAGACAGTCAAAGTACAATTACGAGAGACAGATCAAGAGAGTTACAAATTGATCATATTTGCACCATTTACAATAATGGTGTTGGTTACTGGTCATTGTTTTTTAGCCACTGGATGTAGCTGCGTCTAAATTGGTGATAGGTTTGTGGTGCTCCAACGGAGGGTGGCAGTGTGTTCCAGTGTTGGGCTGCTTTCACCTGGAAGCTATTACCGCCCATTTTCGTTCATTTGAATCTGGGAACAGCAAGCAGGTTAGCGTTGCTATTTCTGGTGTGTCTGTTGGTCGTGTATCTAGTTATTCTGTCGGCTAGGTAACGGGGAAATGCATTGTTAAGGCATTTGTGAGTGATGGAGGCTACCTTAAGCAGGATTTTGTCTGCCGTGGTGAGCCAGTTGTGGGTTCTCCTGATATTCGAGATGTGTTCTCTTTTCGGGAAGCTAAGCGCTGTTCTGAGAGCATAGTTCTGTAGGATCTGGATTTTGTTGATAACCTGTTTGTTAGCACCTACGTAGAGGGAGTTACAATAGTCCATTTTGGATAGTATGAGGGCTCTGGCTAGGGTGATGCAACTTTGGGTGGAGAGAAAGGGTTTGGCCGAGCCTATAAGCTTACATGTGTAGGCTGTGGTGGAGGCCATGGAGCTGACCTGTTTATGGAAGGAGAGGGTGGAGTCTAGGTAGATGCCAAGAGTTTTCACTTCCTTGGAAACCTTTAGAGAGTTGCCGTCTATGGTGAAGCTGGAGTAGTTGTGGTCCAATTTGTTTAGGTTTGTGGTTGATCCTAGGATGATGAATTTGGTCTTGTCATCATTCAGGCATAGACTGTGGGAGGCCATCAATGCCTGGATGATGAGGTATACCTTGTTCACCAAGGCCAAGTCCTTGTTGTAATCTCCCGTCAGCGGGATGAGGATCTGGGTATCATCAGCATAGTTAGTGTAGGTGACACCCAGACCGTCGAGATCATCAAACAGGGGCTTAGTGAACATGTTGTAAAGTATAGGGGAGACACATGACCCCTGAGGGGCTACGCAAGTGATGGGGATGGGGTCCGCGGAGGCTGTAGTGGAGAAGACGCGCATGGATCTATTGCTCAGGAATGACCTGATCCAGCCAATAGCTGCTTGGGAAAAATGGGCCGCCGAATCTAAATGGCTGCATAAGATTTTATGATCAACAAGATCAAATGCTGCAAAGAGGTCTAGGAGAAGCTGTATGGCAGTTTTCCCATTGTCTTTCAGAGTGTCGATTTGGGCCTTGAGGTCGATGAGAGCGGTTTCTGTGCCGTGTTGGGGTCTAAATCCTGATTGCCGGATTCCTAGGAGATGGTTTTGTTCAAGAAATTTTTGAATTTGTTGATAGGCTGTCTTGTCAAGGATTTTAAGTAAGAAGGGGACAGTGGTGATGGGTCGGTAGTTAGTGGGTACTGCAGAGTCTAGTGAGGGTTTTTTTAGTAGGGGGAGGACCCAGGATTCTTTGAGGTTATTGGGGATGGTACCTGATGAGAAGGAGGCGTTGATAAGTTTGGTAATGAATGGGGCTAGGTCTCTAGCTGCGTCTTTGATGATTTGAGGTGGGCATAGTTCACCTTGGCAGTTGGAGGGTTTGAGGCTGAGTATGATTTTTTCCACTCACTTCTAGCATGGAAACTTTGGTGAAGCTGAAGCAGGTGAGGGGGTTGGGTGGAAGGTGTTGAGGACCGGTGCGCGGGGGGTGTTGTTAGGTTTGGGCGAGTTGGATAAAGCTTCTTTCTTGTTGTTAATTTTGATTCGGAGGCCTGCAACTTTGTTGGACAGGGCATTCTGGATGTTGGTACACCATTGTTTATCTTTCTTGCAGGTGTCTGGGGCAGGATAGGTGTTTCTAGCTCTTTTAGTATGGTGAACAGTTCTTTAGTGCTAGATTTGGCCTGAAGTATTCTCAGGTTGTATGATTCTAGTTTGGCCCGGAAGATTTCTTTTTTGTAGGAATCACAGGTGGTGTTTGTTGGCATTCGAAATTAACACACTCTTCCCAGTGTGTTGTGAGCCGGTATAGACATAAACATTTTCCCAAAGAATGTATCCCAAAGCCTTAATTCCATGTGAGTGCGCAGGGGGCAAACCGAAATTTCCAATTGATCCCCTCCATTTTAAATCAGAAGGGGCAGCCTGCCAGTGCCTTTGCATATGCAAGGTGCAAAACGCCCCTTGGTATCCATTGTGCCCTGACCAAAACCCCCAAAGCCCTTCGTGTTCTTTTTGTATGTAGCGAAATTTCCCATTGATCCCCTCCATTTTAAATCAGAAGGGGCAGCCTGTCAGTGCCTTTGCATATGCAAGGTGCAAAACGCCCCTTGGTATCCATTGTGCCCTGACCAAAACCCCCAAAGCCCTTCGTGTTCTTTTTGTATGTAGCAACACGAATTTCCCATTGCTTTTCTTTCTCACATTGCATCTGTGCTTAACACTCAAAACGCAATTTCCCCATTGTGTTTCCATTCCCTGCCACTGCCTTCCATTCAAAGGAGTCAAACCTAATTGATGTTTGGAGGGTGAGGCTGGCTGGGAAGAAAGGTATCATAACCTTGTGTTTTAAATCAGAAATAACTGTGTGTTTTGAATTGTTCTTTTCTGTATTGGTGGGTGATTTAAAAGGAAACAATTGTGAGTGCATATCTCTGTGTTGGTGCTTTAGGGAAGTCAATTTTGGTTTTTGTGTTGCCACAGCATTAGTGGCGTATGTTATCTATTTGTGATATTTGGTTGAAATAAATCAATATATATATATATATATATACGTTAATCATCAGTCACAAACAACCTAGTGTCACGCCAGCAGTTACGGATAACAATGAAATTACTTTACTCAAGGAACTTGAAAAATTGCAGAAAAAAGAAGTGAGCAAATGGTGGGAGGAACATTCGCTAAAAAACTATATTGACGTAGGAAGAATCCCACGAGGCTTACGAATTTTGACAATTCCTTCATTCGAAGAACAAGATCCCGAGATGCTCCAGGAATGGAGTGAAGCAACAAATGGGTATTATAAAACTTTTTAAAAAATATTAGTAAAGTATGCTGGGGTGACAGGGTTAAATTAGTGGATACAATCCATGAAATAGAGGAACAACTAAAGCTGATACCAGAAAGTGAAGAGGCTAAGAAATTGAAAAGTAATATGGAAAAGACCATGACAAATTACGAAGAAGAGATAAATCAGAGAAAACAAAGGAAGTTTTTTAAGAGACAAGGAGGATTATGAAAAAGGCAGAGTTTACACATTTGCAAGAAGATGTGAACAATTAAGGCACACATCAGCCTTAGGAGAATCTACATCCCCGGAAACAACTGAAGGAGAGGGTGGAATTAATTAATCGGCCTCCGAGTCAGATGTCACGGGTAGTGAGAGTGAGGAGTCTACCACATGTTTACATTTTTTAGACGAAATGAGACTGCTTTGCCAAGATGGCAAAAAACAAAAACAAGCAAGGGGTGGAAGTCAAACGAAGGGAAGAGGCAGAGGTGGTAAAAAAAAACAAGGAGGGGGCAAAGGGGCAACAAGTGCATCGAGCAGTACCCCGGGCAGATCTCTGTGCTCTGGAAAGTAGAAGACATGAGTCAAGATACAGAGGCAAGCTTGAAAATCGTTAACTTGTCAGATCACGTTCCCACAGAGAATCAAGAGAGACTACTTGGCAGGGGCCTTAATTTCTGCCCCACAACTGAATTTAATTATGTACAAACCCGAATCGACTTCGACCAATATGTCAGAAAATTACATCTAAAAAAGTTCTTTGCAACTACATACTTTAAAGCACGGAAAACTACAGCATTGGAAGGAAGAACTGACATTTCCATAGGTGAAATAGGTGTGCTCTCTGACTTGGTGAAATTACAAAAAGGCACGGAAGTAAATGCCAGACTAGAACAGGAACCCATGGACTTCGAAGAACTGAATATCAGAACGGATTGGAGAGTGAAAAGCAGTTTAAAACAAAAGTCTAGATACAATCCAATGATGACTATGGGCAACAACATTGATGCATTTCAAACTCTGGTCATAGAAGATCTCAAAAAACTTAGAAGACGAAAAGGACAGAGGATACCAGACAATCTCACTATAAAGGACAGAATGGAATTACATGATCTTACCAACTGTATCATTAATTCCTCAAATAAGGGACAAAATATCATCCTTATGACTCACGAAAATTATATTAAGGAGGCATATAAACAGCTCAATGATAAAAAATGCTACAAAAGAATCAAAAAGAATCCCACCAAAGAATTAGAAAGTAAGGTGAAATATTTTGTAGCCAGTTGGGAACAGAAGGGCATTCTAACTGAAGAGAATTGTAAATTCTTACGAACGACAAACCTTCCTCATTAAAACATCAAAAAACCACCAGGAAGACCAATTGTATCGTTGCTAGGTTCTGCATTGGAGAATATGTCCAAATTTATTGATGAGATACTCTTTCCTTTCGTCTCCTCATTGCCATCCTATCTCAAAGATACTAAGGACTTTCTATCCCGGGTAAATGATATTCCCTGGGAATCTAATTATATGATGGCCACTATGGACGTGGTGTCATTATATACGTCTATTGGTCATGAATATGGAAAAAAAGCATGTGAACGATACCTCAACACAAGATCACTTCATTACTACGAATACACGCAAATGATCCTTCAAATGATCGATATATGCCTGACTAACAATGTGTTTATTTTCAACGAGGATTTTTTTAGACAAGTACAAGGCACAGCTAATGGCACCACTTTCGCCCCGTTCTATGCGAATTTAACCATGGGGGCCTGGGAAGCCACAGAGGTCGGGTCTGAGCAAAACCAGGGCTTAATGGCGAATGTCGTCATCTGGCTCAGGTACATAGACAACCTTTTCATAATTTGGAAAGGAACTGAACAAGGCTGGGTGGAATTAACGAAATTATTAAACCAGAATGAGAATAACCTACGGTTTACCGAAACCCATAGCTACTCCTCCATAACCTTTTTGGATGTGAATTTACACATTGTGGATCAAACATTGACGTGTGAGCTACAAAGAAAACCAACTGGCTCGAACACACCATTACATGCAAAAAGCAGGCATCCAAAAAGCCTAGTTTGGAGCATACCTTATGGGGAGTTCATAAGGATAAGACAAAACAGCTCCACTCTGTTTACTTATGACCATGAAAGTAAAATAACAGCTAGCGGCTTCAGAAGACAATGCTAACCAAAAAAGGTTATAGAAAGAGCGCATCTGAAAGCAAGAAACCAGGACAGACAAGCCCTGTTGGCGGAGAAACAAGCTAGGAAGAACATAGAAAATGAACCGACACGATTCATTTTGACTTTCAACAGTCAAACGCAAGATGTGAAACGGGTGTTACAAAAACATTGGAAAGTATTAACCATAGACAAGGACATTGGGAGATCATTGAAAAAGTATCTTATTATTTGTTTTTGAAGAAATTCCTCAATCAAGGATATATTGGTACATAGCTTCATGCAAAAAGAAGAAACTTCTGATGTCAATACATGGCTGACAAGCAGAAAGAAAGGATTTCATAAATGCACAAGGTGCAACATCTGGAAATTTGCAAAAAATTGGGACACTTTTGAGCACCCCATAACAGGAGCCATGGTGGGTATAGATGAGAAAATCACGTGCGAGACAGAATATGTGGTTTACATACTGTTATGTGCTTGCAAAAAGTGGTATGTTGGGAGCACTAAATGTAAATTAAAACTAAGAGTACAACAACATGTCAGAGCCTTCCAACACAAAGATGCAAATTATCCAGTGGCTAAACATTTTACAGACCATCATGAGAGCGACATGAAAAGTTTTGCCTTTTTTGGAATTCACACCATTAAGAGCGGTCCAAGAGGTGGAGACAGAGAAAGAGAGCTCAGGCAACAAGAGACTCGTTGTATCCTTGACTTCGAAACCAAACAGCCAAATGGACATAACATAGACGAAGAACTTTACACTTTTTTAGGATATTAGAACAACACTATTGATACCAATCCTCAATTTTGACTGATTTCGTTTGTATTGTTATGTAAGGTTTTTAACTGTGATTTTTATAACTCCTTTTTGTAGGGATTTTTTGCATATTTTTGTGTCACCGGCGTGGGGATTTGTATGTCTCAGAAATTGACACAGCTAAGGGAATTTACTGGCCTAAGAATCTGTACATGGGCGATATGGTTTTTAATTTTCTGGCATTCTTTAAATAAACTAGAGTATGGTTTGACAAATTGAAGTGATAAAAAAGATGCAGGCGAAGTCAGCACTTTAGCACTATGCACTTTATTGAGGTTGCAAGCACTATGCACTTTATAGTAAGATGCTGCTAAGAAACAACCAAATTGTTGGTCCAAAAATCTATGCTGCTAGCACTATGCACTTTAAAGCCGAATATTTGATGAATCTGTTTTTATGCACTAAGCACTTTATGCATCGTGAGTATCATTCTCTTTACACTTCAGAAATTATGTAAATTTGAATGTTGAAAATAACAAGTAACAATGGTGATTAATGAATTTGAAACGGTGACGGCAAAGTTATAACATCAGTTATAATGATGGCTCTTTTGGATCACTATATCGGGGCAGTTTGTAAACTGGTCTGAATGCATTGTAGGCATTAAGCCTATTACAAGATGGCCGCCAATTTTCATATGAGATATGATTCCCTTTTTGATGTCCATTGTTACGACCTCTTTCCATGTCCACTACCATGCTGCAAGTAATTTTGAAACAAGGTGGTGTCAGAGACACAGTGTTGTGATCAAGAGGCAAGAGGTGCCGCAAAACCCGTCAACTGTTTTGTCTGGGAGATCCAGTATTGATGGTGGCTATATACTATGGAGCTATGATGTGCGATCTATTATGATGAAATAAAGAAGATATTTTTACATGAAATTCGGAGTACTGGATTGAGTGTTCATTTTTACTGAAAGGAGAGTGCTCCTCACTGAATATATATATATATTTTGAATACACACTCTCTTGGTTCCTAGTCCATTGTGGCACCGGGTACTTGTTCGGGTTGGGTGCGAGAGGGATGGAGGCCTTACCACAGTGAACCAAATAAAAACTCAAAGCGCTTTATTGTCCGCCACATTCACTGTGGGGAAAGGAGCTCCCTGACATGAGTGTGACCGTGTAATAAACCGCGACAATCCTTCTAAATGCTGTTGCCGCCTTTGGCACTGTTGGTCATCCCTTTCTCCCTCTAAACCTTTCCAAACCTGGCTTTGAGTGCCTCTTACTTGACTTGGTGTCCTCCTACCTCTCTGACTGCTCCTTCTCTATTTCATGAGAATCCAGCACCTGTTCTTGCTCCTAATCCAACACCTCTTCATGCTGTACATCTCCCCCCCTCTGCAGGCTCCTATGTCTTTTACTACCACCTCTTCACTGAAAATATTCAGATATTCTTTTATTTTCCATCCCTCAATTCATTAATTGCTCAATGAATAACAACCTGCCTAACTGCCATCTATCACTAGATGGTTCAATGCTCCATCATGCTAAACTCTTCAATAATGGGATCCAAATTTCTCCCTGCCTCCAAAGTAAACCCCTCTCTCCCCTCTCCCATAACTTTCACCTGAGCTCCTCAATATCTCAACCTTAGCTTACAACCTTGGGGTTATCTTTGACAGTGGCCTGAAATTCTACCATTTCATCACATCCATTTTCACCACAGCCAGATTCAACCTCATAAACATTTGGAAATGTAGCCCACACCTCATGTACCACTGAACTATATCTATACTGTTCTGATCAGCAAACTTGACTGCTTCTCATAACACACGTCCTTTTCACCCTACCCAGATACCCCCATACCTCTAACTAGTGTTACTACGGTCACCATGCTGTATGACTTCTTTTCAAAATTGCTCTCCCTTTAATTTCCCGCTACCCACATATACATCTAGCCCTGGTCTTTCCTCAACCTCCATTCTCCCAACTGCTTCACTAAATGAATCTTACTGTACTCTCAAGTGCTCCAGTCTTCATCTCTGCACCCACTCCCTTTGTCTCCTCATGCTTTCACTCATATTTACAACCTGCCATTTCTTCAGTATAACTCCTCATAACGAAACTCAAACTCCACCTGAAGGAACACCCAACCTCCTTTCCAAACTGACCACTCAACTCACATCTCCTGCAGTCTGTTTTCACATCTACTTTATGTAATTTCTAAATCTGGAAATACAGGCCTCAATTTTAAAAATATGTATTTACTTATTCATTTTTTACATTTATTGAGCGCACTAATCCCAGAGGCATCAATGCACTGGTTACATTGTATATATTGTCATGTCCTGTGGTCCCTGTGCCTGGCATATGTTTTTACTCTTACCCCTTCACCACTGTTCAATTCATTCTATCTGACAATGCTCTTATACAAAGGTACATTAGATACAAATAAATTCAAATGCCTACTAAGGTTGCAATATTTTGACCAAGAAGTTGGTAGAACCTGAAGTTAATTTTCCAGAAACAATTGTCTTTGATGTTTCTTTGGTACCATTATTATTCTTCTGTGGTGAGGTGAACTCTGGGTAAGTTAAAATCAGATCCCATTTCTAAAACCATTTTGGACTAGGTCATAATTAACAATCACATACTTTGTATGAAGTATAATGTTTTTTATTAATTAATGATGGTCAGGATTTACTGAAAAACAATGATAGTTTACAAAGTATTTGTAAATAGACTTCACAAAGTTCCCTGTCAGCAACTCTTTTGGTTGTAAACCTCTTTATATGTATCTTGCCTATAATTCCTTACATCTTCTATTCCAGGTTCATCAATTGTTGGTGATTTGTTTTGACTACAATTCCCTTTGGACAAACGTTCTCATTCCACTCTCAATGAAGTTTCCCTTGACTATATTTCCCATAGGCAAACATTTTCATGTCCATTGTCTTTGTAGTTCCCAATTTGCAATACATTTGTTTGTGAATCTCTGTGTAGTTGGTCTAGACTACAACTTCCAATATATATATAGGACATGTTATTAATCATTGAGTACATCCTTCAGGATATGACACCTTTGATTCTCATACTCTGTGCAATGGGTCTTGCCTATAGATGTTAACATCTACAGTGCTGGTTCATCCTTTCTTGGTTGTTTATCTCAAGTACAATTCCCATTGATACCACTTCTTATTCTCATTATATTTGGGGCTCATCTTGACCAATTTGAATACAATCTGAATTTACCTGCCTTGGTAATGTGCCTTGACTACTATTCGCAGTAGTGTGATGAATCAAGAGTATTCATCCATTTTCCCCAGGGGGAGTAACCCCCTGTGAGGCTAGGGCCGCTCTGCAAGATTATCCCTATGGATCTGGGCCAGTGAGTGCTCACTTTGAGACAAGGAATCTGATTTCCCAGAGGAACTCCCTATACCAGCACAATATCTGCATATATGGGATTATCTTCTATAACAAGTCAAACATCTTCTTTTCTAATGACTTCAGGTAATACTGGATCACCCATGCCCATTTGCATTCTGATGTATATGTAACTGAGACAAATTAATTGAGAGGGAGAAGAGGGATCCATACACAGGGAAAACCCTCTGATGTGGTTATGCCTTTGAGGGGCAGAGCAATGAGGAACTGTGGAGACTGTGGTTGTCAATGAAGCAGAGACCACCAGCCGAGAACACTGGAAGAAGGTATGAATCCATTGCCAGTATGGAGTCCAGGAGACCGTCCATTGTGAGGCCCGATGAACGACACTGAAAACAAAAGGAATGGGAGAATCAAAATCACCAGGCTGCACGAGTGGCGTTTAACAGACCGAGCTGACAAGACTCTCAACGCTACTACGCAGCAGTGTCAGAAAGACGATAGTAGAAGCAGAGCGAAGCCACTTGGTCTCAACGCCAGACCACAGGAATCAAAATCCCAGTAATGAAGGTACCGGGTAGAGCGAGAAAGGGGGAACCAACAGGGACTACCAACTAAACATGGAATGAAATATAAGAATGACTTTGAAATGCTCAGAAACCACAAGAGTGTGTACGGGAGGAACCCATGGTGTTGCCAAGTGTTACATATGTCAAACATTGGAACATTCTACGAAAAGACTGTGAAAGCCATTCGATATTAAGTTTAAGTACAAAGGCCAACATGAGAAGACACCAAGAGCGGGGTAAACCAGTGGAAAGGCCCCCAGAGTTGTGGAACCAATATAATGAAAAGGAGGAGCAAGATAAACAGTCCTAACAGAGGCAGAAATCAGTACAAGGACAGCATAGAACTGAAAAAAGAGGAAGAATCCTAAGAGAACTATGTTCAGAAGGTAAATAAAACGGACAGTAAGGTCCTCAGGAAGACTGGCAAATACCAGGAAAATTTAACAGGAAATGCGTACTATGAGCTATTGGAGCTCGAGAGAAACCTTGTGAGAGTTCGGACCAATATTAATTATTGACTGATTTTGAAAACATAAAGATAACAGAACATTTCCTCTGGAGAAATCCCTGGAGAAACGGCCTTACACCCAGCAGTCCAAAAGGGAACGTACCAGAGAGAATTCAAACTGACAATCTTGAATTATTACTTTTTGTGATAGGGCAAGTTAGAAGTAAGGTTTTGGACTGTAGACCTTTTATTTTGGACCCAAACTGACAGTCGAGCACCCTTATGTAGTTCTGTTAGGCAGGGACTATTCCTCAGCATAGTAGGGCAAGATAGGCATTTTCTCTTATTATTTAAACAAAGGCTTTATCATGTCTACCGTGTGTCCAAATCCTTCTTCTAGTTTACCACAGTAGGCAGTAGTTCTGGTGTTCATGCTTTATGCAGTTTACCTTGATTAGAAATCCTAGTAGGCACAAATGTGGATTTCCACTCACTTGGCAGGTTTACATGACTACTATTCACAATAGCTAACATATCTGATGATCACTCTCTTTGCAGTTTGTCTTGACTAAAATTATCAATAGGCAACAGTGTTGGTTTGCAATTGTATACATTTCTCAACTTTCTCCAGCAGTGTCACACCACATTTAATGCCCTATAGTACTATAATCTACAACAGTACTATATTTCGTGTTCCTTGTGAACCCCTTCTCCAATCAACTTTATTGAATCTCATCTTTTTCATGGTGGTATCATGTCATATCCGATAAACTATGGCATTCCTATTTGCAACAGTATTTTCTTCATACTCTCCTCTCCACCAAGAAGCGTTTTTCACATCCAATCTTGGAATAATGTTTTCTCTCCCTGTATTCCACCCCTCCACCAAGGGGATTTGAATTCATCAGGGCATTCATGCTTGCAACACGGTTTCTCCTACTCCTAAATGTTCATCCCACTCTTCCTTCCGTCTACTATCTTGCCTCCTGACTCACACGCTACGCTCTCTCAGTGTGCTCCCAAATGTTGTTCTCACAAATTCTGAATCTACACTGAGATTTAGCATACCAACTGCATCATAGAGAAGTTGGTTTAGTGTATTCTTGTGTGTGGATCCATTTCTCCTCTCTCCTGACTGTACGCAGTCTGGGACATGCACAGTGGGACATCCATGGTCTGACCCAGTTCAACTATTCTCCAATCTGTTTTAACAGCACATGTTCACTCCACTGCCAATAGGGCAGGAAGTTCATACTCCTACATCCTCTGCACCACTGGTCCCTCACAACTCTCCTCTAACCCCACACTTACAAAAGACAGTTTGTTCTTTCTCACGTAAGTCAATCAGTTTGATGTCAAACCGGGAGATCTGAACCTCTAAGGTCATTTGTGTTCTTGTGCCTTATCAATCAGTTTGGCAATATATACAGGGCTCTGTCTCATTCTTTCTACTTTCATCTGCCTGTATCTCATTTTACCTTTCTCAATTCAGTGGAGTTAATCACCTCTGATTAAACTACAAAAAAAGACTCAGGAGAGCATACTCCAGCTTGCCACAGAGCAATGTCATTTATGAGACTGTTGTTGAGACTACAAGGGCTTTCCTTCATCTTGCCACTCATCAACGTATGAGATTATTTTTGTGATGTGAGACTCACACGTTAATAGTGAGACTGTGTGTGCTGACATATACTAGACTAACACCTGACGATTTAGGTTGAACTGTTATATTAAAGAACCTTATCAAATGAAAGGGTGCTTTAATATGTAGGAGTCACAGGTACACACAATACGTTAAACAATGTTGTGTGGTGTGACATTTACACAGATTGATTAGGATAGTTCTCTGAGTAATCATAAACACAAATATCAAATCAGTGTGCTATCAGGCCTTTGGCGTGTTGTGCATAACTGAGAACATACTGATTTGTGACATTTAAAGCAAATGAGTGAGAGGGTGGTTTGATTTGTAGGAATTACAATCAATGTGCAGACTGCTTTAAATTATGTAGCACACTGTCAATAATAAGGGAAAATTGCATTAGCCTCAACATATGCCTGTGGCCTCATGCATCTTGAGACCCCATAGGGATTCACATTGTATCATACATGTGGCATACATAGTGTGCACTTTTCACCAAAAAATGAGTTGTATTAATGTTATGTTAAGGGGCATTTGTATGGCGCCCTTCACCATTGGTATGGTCTCAATGCGATGTAGGTTGAACACCCTCGGGAGCATAGTCCAGGTAAGTGGGAATGCTGCCACTGGACCGAATTTATCATCAGGGATAGTTGCATCCTAATGCTGTAAGTGGTGTGCAGATTATGTGAGACAAGTAGTATGTGTGCAGCTAGGCAGAATTTGTCATGGAGGATAGCTGCATTCTAATGTAATATGGTGCTGTGCAGTGTGAATAGGTATGTGGGATTATGTGTTCAGCTAGGCCAAATTTATCGTGGGGGATAGCTGTATTCTAATGGTCAGTGCAATGTGGAAGGTGGTCTCACAATTATGTGCAGAGGAAGACTGAATTAATCATGGGGGATAGCTGCATACTAGAATTCAAGGCCAAATGAGGCTTAGCAGGGCTGGCAAGGCTCTGGTAGAGAGCAACCCATGAGGTCAGGCATATGAATAGGTGCTGAGAGGAGTCAAGAGATGACGTGAGTGCTAGAGACTTAGGCCGATTCATGGAATTAATGTGTGCTGAAAATTTGAGCGCAAGCGTGCAAAAGTGTGCGAATCGCAGTGCCAGTGCGAAAATCGCAGCGAAACCCACGCACAGCGATTCATGGAAGTCCGTGCGCGTGGAAATCCATGGATGTGCGCCAAAATCCTGTTCGGCGCACGCTGGCGCACACGCCTTCAAACAGCATGCGCTAAGCGCACAGCAAAAGCGCACATAGCGCGGCGCACACAACAAAAGTAGGCATAACATGGGGCGTGACACGCGGAATGGGGAACAATGCATGAAAATGTGGGCGTCACAGGGGAAGTACAGGAGGCAAGGGCGCGGAACGCCCACACGCTCGCCTACAACACGTATTCAGGGAATCAAACAGGGCTAACGCATGCGCCAAAAAAGACACGCTAATCCGGAAACACGTACGCCAGCAGGAAGCAGGCGTACGTGGACCTGCGCAGCATAAAAGTGTGCACAAACAACAAACAAGCACAGACGCCAGGATGAATATACCGTTCCTAGCAGCAGTGGTCGTGGGATACCGCAGGAGGAGGAGGAGGATAGTCAGGCCCAGAATTTTCACACCCAGAACCAGCCTTTTTGGGATGCCTCATGACCAGGTGTATGGGAGGTACAGGTTTCCACCTCACATATTAATCGACCTGATGAGTGAGTGGGAGGATGACCTCACATCATCCACCCTGTGCTGCCAAGCACTCAGCCCCCTGGAGAAGGTCCTCAATGTACTGCACTTCTTGGCCACTGGATCATTTCAGTGGACAAGTGCCATAGTGGGGGGGTGTCACAGGCCACGCAGTCACGCTGCCTGCACCAGGTGTTGGGCATTATGACTGCACGCCCATCAGTCCGCAGGCACATATACCTGCCAAGAACACCTGCCGAAAGGCAGGCTGTCGTCCAGGATTTTTACGGGGTGGCACACTTCCCCAAAGTGCTAGGTGCCATTGACTGCACCCATGTGGCTCTAAGTCCTCCCAGGGCATCTGAGCACATCTATAGAAACCGGAAGCACTGGCATTCCATCAACTTCCTGGTAGTATGTGATGCCAAGGGAATCAACACCTCAGTATATACCAACTATCCAGGGTCCACCCCCGACAGTTTCATTTACAGAATGTCAACCCTAAACCGGGACCTAGAAGCTGGGTGGCATGGCGATACATGGCTGCTTGGTGAGTATAAATGCCACAGCACATGCATGCATGTCATATACTGAGTAATGTCACAACCCCATTAATGATACCCATCACCACCTCCCCAGGGGACAGTGCCTACCCTCTGAGCACCCACATGATGACGCCAATTCGGAACTCCACCCCGCCACCCGAGGTAAGATACAACACAGCCCATATTGCAACCCGGGGCATAGTGGAGCGCACATTCGGAGTGCTAAAGTCACACTTTCGCTCCCTTGACCGTTCTGGCGGGCAGCTGTTATACGCTCCCCCAGTAGTGTGCAGGATCATAGTAGCAGCATGTGTCCTGCACAATGTTGCAACACGCCGGGGCCTGCCGGTGGACATGGTTGTGCCCCCACATCCCCAACCACATGCACGCCCACTGCGCATGGGAGGGGAAAGGGCACGGGGTGAGGCAGCCCGTACGCAGCTGGTGGCTAATTACTTCACCTAAAATCACACCCCTGTGGAGTGCACACAGTCCTGGCACATACCAGCTGACAATTAATGATGATGACATAAGGGACAGTCAACTGTCACAACCATAACAGCCTGGGATTGGTCACCTGGAAGTGTTACTTTGTGTGCATCCCTACCTACACAAACACCACCAATGCTGTGTCATCAAAATACACTTCTATGCTGCTAAATTCATGACCCCCTTGCAAAATACAACATGACAACAGCGCCATGTCACCCAACCCCTCCCCAGCTCCGCCACCCAACACACCATGGCATGTCATGCTATGAAAGCAAACAAAGCAATCCCCAAAACCTGACACAAGTGTCACAAAGTACACTGTCCCTAATGGAAACTGGCCACACACAATATTCTCCCAGTAATGTAGAACTACAACACACATGACCAAATACTTACCAACAATACAATGCAGCAACACAACCTCAAACATAGGAAAAACATGACAGTACTAAGTTAAAGTAGTCATAGGGCCTCATTACACGTTGTGCGCTAAAAACTGCAAATTAGCGGCATGGCGCTATTAACGTGTCCGCCCTCGCAAGAGGGCGCTAATGGCGTACCATTACGAGTACGCGGACACGAGCATAGCGCCATGCCGTTAATGACCCTACCGCCATGCCCCTAAAATCCCCAAAAAGTCATTTACCGCCTTCTGCGAAAGTGCAGATAGCACCTCCGCCCTCGCGCCATTAGCGGTCACCGCTATTAGCGGTCACCGCTATTAGCGATCACCGCCATTAGCGGTCACCGCTATTAGCGGTGACTGTTATATTGCGGAACCGGAAATAGCGTCATCGCACAGGAACGGGAAAGAGCACGGCGGCCATCTTTAAAAACACAATCCATTGCCATCCTCTGCACCCTGGACCTGTTTTGAGTTGGGAGCTGTGCAAATTCATCTGGGACACCTGCATCATGCCCAAGGCTCTGAAGAAAACCAGTGACAGGCAGCGCAAGGAAAAATATACCAATGAGGAATTGGTCATGTTAACACAGACCCTTGCAGAGCATGAGGAGGTAGTCTTTGCAAATGACATGCGCTGGCCAACCTTGCTGAAGAAAAAATCCATCTGGGAGGAGGTAACTCTCAAAGTCAGTGCTGTGGGCACCAGCACGCGCACCGTGCGCGAATGCAAGAAGAGGTGGGACGACCTCAGGCTGCGGGTGAGGGGCATCCTGGCTGAGAACCACCGCATTGCCAGTGCCGGTGGAGATGGCACACCAATCCGGATGAAGGAATGGGAGGAGACATGCGCAAAAATGATTGCTGTTGAATCCATTGAGGGAGTGGGCAGCATGGAGATCGGCGTGGCTACCACTTCAGATGGAGGTGAGTGTACACATGACAGGATGCGGTGTGAATGTACTGTTACCCCCATATGTGAGCACAGACTCCTCTCATGCATGGACACACATCCACACATGCATCCATCCCTCACCATGTCAGTGTCAGACCCAAACACGCACACATGCACACATCACCAGAGACAAGTCCCAAACACACCCATGCATGGATGAGGCACTGAACTGGCACATCACCTGCATCCACAACCACTGAGTCCCAATGGCCACAACTGCATCATTCATGTAATCTTCATTAAGTAAATTTATTCGCAACCAATGATATCCCCCTTCTCGTCCCTCATAGGCTCACATACAGATGGGGAGGATGCCGCTGATGCATCAAAGGCACCAGCTACATGCAAGAGGGCAAGGGCACAGGAGCCGGAGGATACCCCAACAACATCCAGGGGCAAGGGGGGAAGGGCACACCTGACGGGTAGGAAACATCGTCATGGTGGCACTGCCAGGGCAGTAGTAGCTGCACCACCAACTGCGGCCCCACCACCGGAGGTGAACCCACTGGCACCAATGCCAGCGACCGAGGGACCACCATCAGCTGCGGCTAGCTCCGCTGGTGAAGCAGCCGGTACTGCCCCCCTATCCGATCCGGAGGACACCCTAGGCCAGCACATGTAGATGCACACCCCAAGCCCCCCTGGAACCCCAGTACCTGTGCCATTCCAGACCCCTGGGTCTGATGGAACTGTTGAGGACACCAACCCTGCAATCATGTCCCCCATGTTAGTATCACCTGCTGCAGTGGATGCATCGGAGGGCACAGCATCCAGTGCACGGTCACCCAGCACTGCCCCCCAACTCACCACCATCCTGCAGCGCCAAAACGAGCTGACTGTGCTGGTCGGCCAGCATGTTGAGGAGGCTGCCAATCTCAGAGAGAACATTGTCGAGGCGGCGAGGCACTGCACTGAGCGGATGGACGCCAACATCGACAGGCTATGCGATGAGATAGCGAGGCTCAGGGAGGTCCTTGTCCGCATGGCTGACACTATGGACCGCCACTTTTCCCAACAAGGCCAGTCTGCCCCGTCCTCAACTTCCGGGTCGAGACAAACAAGCCCCCTCCGGTGCGAATCGCGCACCACCAGGCGCACGTCTGGCAACCCTCAAGATCCTTTCAAGGACAATGGAAAATAGGGGGTTGATGGAGATTCCTCTGTATGCATTGTCCAGGGAATACATGGCAGACACATGAGGGACTGTAGTGGGGGGTGGTGGGAAGGGTGTTATGGGTCTGTTGTGGGGGGTGGTGGGAAGGGTGTTATGGGAAGGGTGTTATGGGTCTGTTGTGGGGGGG
Organism: Ambystoma mexicanum; assembly: GCF_040938575.1. Classification (NCBI taxonomy): domain Eukaryota; kingdom Metazoa; phylum Chordata; class Amphibia; order Caudata; family Ambystomatidae; genus Ambystoma; species Ambystoma mexicanum. The sequence continues at coordinate 437,611,810 of NC_090923.1, forward strand.
AAGGGTGGTGGGATGTTTTTGGGCTTGCACTACTACACCTTTATGTCACTCAATACACTGGTTTCTGATCAAAACACAGGCTTGGACATCTTCATTGTGCGTGTGTACTTTATTGGCGACAGGGTCCATTGCGTGCTTCAAAACATACACCAGTGCATTACCCCCCATATCCATGTGACAGTACGGAAACATGTTCCTCAGAATATTTGGTTGATCAGATGCTGTCTCACAGCACGTCCCTCCTGGCCATCCCCTCTTGCAACACCTGCATCCCCTTCACCTCCGTCTTCATCACCATCATCATCCTCATCAGGTGCTTCTATTTCTACGTCAGGGGGCAGTGGCACATTCCGTCTGATACACATATTGTGCAGCATGACACATGCCATGGTGATCTTGCCCACCTTCTCATGTCCATACAGGAGAGCACCACCAGACCTGATAATGCACCTAAAACGTGACTTCAAAAGTCCAAATGTCTGCTCGATCACGATGCGGGTACGGGTATGTGCACGATTGTATTCGTCCTCGTGCCTGTTCTGTGGGTTCCGTACAGGTGTGAGGAGCCAGGTCTTCAGGGGATAGCTCGCCTCACCTGTATGGGGGAATGTACGGGGTCCTGTTACTGTTCACCTCAAGATCGGCCTGTTCACATCACACAAATTGACATTGCATTGTGATTCAAGTACTGAATTGACAGCATACATGCAGATGGTCTGTGTGACAGCAACGTGCAAGAGGGAGGTTGACCCTGCAAGTAGAAATGCCACATTCATGCCTCCAACAGTAATTGACATGTCCTGGGTGAGGCCAGGTCTTAGGTGTCCCTGGCCCATCCAAATTAGGTAACACACTGCTAGTGTACTGACATCCTGACACCGATGTTGCCATGCTGTGAAGCATCACTTCAGTGGTGCCATAGGTGTGTGGTTCAGTGCTATGTCTAGGGGTGATCCCTTTGCATACATTCAAGAGCGCGTTGCTGGATTGATGTTGTGCTGCACTCATTCTGTATTACGGTCTTGACGCCATGTTGCTGATTTGTGTAATATGTGGCGTGGCATGATGTGCAATGTGGATGGATGTGTGATATTTTGCAACCTGCATTGTTCTCAATGTTGTGTACCTTCGAATTGCATGTGGGTTCTTCTCAAGTACATCGTGGCCTTCCCTGAAGGACATTGGCGTACATCTGTATGTCCATTTTCCCTATGGACGCCAGTCAACACCCAGTTGGAGTATGTATCTCTCCCCCCCCTTCACACCCAGTTGGAGTATGTATCTCTCCCCCCCCATTCACACCCAGTTGGAGTATGTATCCCCCCCAAATCACGCTGCCATGTGCTTGCCCTGCTACTCACCAAGTAGCCACGAACGTTGTCCGGTGTGTCGCTCCATGTAGCGTGGGATAGTTGAGTTCCGCAGAACCATGGAATCATGTGTTGATCCTGGGAATCTGGCACAGCAATGTGTGATTATCTTGTTGGCGTCACATACCATTTGGACATTGATAGAGTGGAATTGCTTCCTGTTTCGGTACACTACTTCATTGTGATGTGGGACCACCAATTCCACATGGGTACAGTCGATGGCCCCGATGCAACTTGGAATGCCTGCCAGTGAATAGAAGCCAACTTTTGTGTTTGCAATCTCCTGGGCAGTCTGTGGCATGCAGTGTACAATACAACTACAATATCCACTAGGAATGTATACACAGTATTGACTACAGACTGCCCACACAGCTCATGGGAGTCCAACGTCACTGTGTAATTCAATGTCACTTGGGCACACCCTTTGCAAGCCCATGGAAACGGGAAGCAGGAGGGGTGTGTGTCTCTCGAACCCAAGCATCTAACCCAAACTCAGGACAAGCCTGCATGTGCCCAGCTGGAATACAGTGGATGCCCACGGGAGCCACACATTGCAACACACTGTAAAAGAAATTTGGAAAATCAAAAATCAAAAATCAAAAATCAAAAATCAAAAATGGCCATGTGGGGACCGGGGGGGGAGGCACCTAGGAGTTCCGAGGACAGGGTGCGCACCAACAGCCACCTGTGTGGATGTTGGGAAAATAAAACACCTCCATGGGTTCATGTGGGAGAATTGCTGCTGTCGCTCTCATCACCCTCTGCTGCTGCATCAGGAGGTGGTGGTGCAATGGGAGGCAGCCCACGCAAAGCCCTGGTATGGTACTCCATGGCAGCAAGCATACGGGTGTTGAAGGTCTGATTCTAGAGGATTAAAGTGCGGAGATCCCCATGCACCACTTCACGGGTTGCATGCATTTCTGCACGCATGGCCTCCCGTGATGTCCGGATCTCCTCATGTGTTGCCTGCATCTCAGCTGAGAGCGAACGTGTGAGCCACTCCAGCTGCTGTTCTGTCCTGAAATTAGTGGAAGCCTCAAGGTCAAGAAGAGTCTCCCTGAGGTTATGGAGTTCTTCCCTCAGGGCTTCCCTGTGGGCCTGGGACTCTATTGAGATGGATTGGTGCAGAGTCTCTAGTGCCGCCCGTCGGTCCCTGTTGGACGCCAACATGTCTTCCCTGTGTGATTGGCAAATGGAGTCTGTTGCCTGCTGTAGTAGCTCCATCTGCCTTTCAGGGGGGACAATGGAAGTGGCCACCCTCTCCATTGCTTGAGCCATCATCTCAACTGATGCTGCCTGTTGGGTTGCCATACCATATATGGATTGTTCCCATACGGTATTGCCTGGTGGCATACGGCCACCGCGTCGGCGGGCACCACACCTGTTTGGGGCAAGGCGATCTGCACCTGAATAGAGGTCTGGGGAGGTGCACCCAGAGACACCCCTGGACAGAATGGTCTGCAGCAAGTTTGGGTTCTCACCCACCACCACACCACGTCCCCCACTGGTGCCCGGTCATGCCTGAGAATCCTCCTGGGTCTGACAATCTCCTCAACCTCAACAGCATCAAGTGCGTCATCCCCTGCAAAAACATGAAAGACAAAAAATGGAAACAGGCATTAGCACCATAGCACACAAATAGGCCTGACAAGCTACAGAACCAGTACATGATTTACACATGTCCCACATTACTATAACCCTCCAATGCATGCACTGGGCCTCATTACGACCCAGGCGGTAAGTTACCGCCTGGGCCGTGACTTTACCACCATGGCGTAAACTGCGTTTACGCCATGGTGGTTGGCAGACTTACCGCCCCATTCCGACCTTGGCAGGGCGGTAAGTCCCCAATCCCCATTTACCCTTCCCCATTCCCATTTTTGCCCCATAGGGCATAATGGGAGTGGGGAAGGCGTTAATTACGCCACCGTAAATTACGGTGGCGTAATTAACTCCATGGTCCCTTAGCGCCATGGATTTTAACACCTGCTAAAAGCAGGTGTTAAATCCGCCATGGCGCTAAGGGACCTCGTACTCAGGCGGAAAGGGTCGGCGCTGTTTACGCTGCCGTAAACCCCTTACCGCCTGGGTCGTAATGAGGCCCACTGTCACTGAGTTTGAAGGGGAGGCAAAAGGCAGACACTGATGACACCAAGATGGAAGAGCAACACATTTGCTGCATGCTGGGTAGCACTGCCATCACACATTGGCCTGTGAGTGGCATGTCCAATACACATACATGACACATGCCATCACACAGATGGCATGTACCATAGCCATGGTACATTTCACAAGTACATCCATATGTCAGTGAATGAGTACTGTCAGCCATCCATGTGGGATGGACATGATGAGATGAAAAATGCTACGTAGTGTGACAAAATACGCATGTGCCACACACTGAAACACATCCAGTGTATAAAAATACAGTGATTGCAGGCCGATGTACACATCAATGGTTGTGCACTTCAACATGACAGGAAACAACTGTCATGTTCCACATTCAAACAGGCCCAAAAAATGTATGTGATCAGGCCAATACTCAATCAGCCTGAATGGTCAAATCATTCCCCTAACAAGGTAACACATGTGGGCCAAAGTGGGGTTCATCAATGACAGAAGCATGCCACATATGTGACAATAGGGCTGAGAAATGCGTAGCAAAAGTGGGAGAATTGAAACAATCAGCCTGAACGAACACTGAAAAATACAAACAATGTTGTTGCAAGATGCCACTTCAAGGGCAACTGCCGTAATGTTGCGCTAAATTACTACTGTGGGCAGAAGGGATACTGTGACACCCAAATCCAAGGGCGCTGAATGTTTTCGATGAAGCACATGTGTGACCCATACCACTCATGCACACACACCCTCACTCAATCAGAACCCGTCACCCAAACAACATACACACACATGCATGGGCACTCACCGGACAATGCGTCGTAATCAGGTAGTTCTCCCACACCTTGGATCTTTTCCTCTTTGACGAAGGCCCCAGCAACAGACTCATGTTCAGTGAGTTTGTTGTCCTCTGGTGGAGACCCACCGCCAGTCACCAGAGTAGCGACATGATTTGAGGCCAGCTTGTGCTTTGCTCTGCGTTTCAGGTCATTCCACCGCTTGTAGCAATCATCAGCTGTGCGCCATACCATTTGGACATTGATAGAGTGGAATTGCTTCCTGTTTCGGTACACTACTTCATTGTGATGTGGGACCACCAATTCCACATGGGTACAGTCGATGGCCCCGATGCAACTTGGAATGCCTGCCAGTGAATAGAAGCCAACTTTTGTGTTTGCAATCTCCTGGGCAGTCTGTGGCATGGATATGTGTTCAGGTGCATGCTTCAGGAGTGCATCGAGTACCTGGTTCAGCGTGCGTGAGAATACTGGTTGTGAGATGCCATGCATCTGTCCCACTGTATGCTGATAGGTTCCTGTGGCCAGGAAGTGGAGCACACTCACCACCTTCAGTAGCGGGGGGATGGCAGTTCTGATGTCTATGAGGCTCACAATGTCGTCGTGGATCATGTCCACGATGCTGGTGATGGTAGCCCTGTCCAGACGGTACAGGGTGTGTATCTGCTCAGGGGTCAGGTTGGATGGACTGGCTCTGATCCTGGGTATTGGTGGGTGCCTCTGTGGTATGATTAGGTGCCGTTGTGGTGCCTGCTGTGCCTGTCTTGCCCTCCTCCTCCTCCTCCTCCTCCTCCTCCTGCGTCTCCTTTGTGCTGCCTGTTGTTGTAGCAGCTGCGCTGCAATGAGGTCCTCCAGGCCATGTAATGCTGCCAGTATTGGAACCATCTTGGTGTGGGGAGGGGTGTGGGAAGGGGTGTAGTGTGCTCCTTTTGAGCTTCCACAGTCTCCATTGCCTTCACCTGTGCTGATTTGGTCCACCTGTGGCAGGTGGGAACACTGCTCATTTCCCTTAACGGGTGGTCCGCGATGCCGGTATTTGCTCCATGGCGGTAAGGGGTTTGGGGGGATTTACCATGCCGCTATTAGCATGTGCACTGGCCTCGTGATGCTGTGCTAATAGCGGCATGGCGTAATTAACGGGATGGAGGGTCGCACGCACGCGGCCTGCCCGCTATTAGTGGCACCGTAATTAGCGGTGTCGCTAATAGCGGTGTGCCGGGTCGTGATCCACATGGGGATTTAACGTTACCGGTAATACATTACCGGTAACATTAAATCCCTACTGCCATCCGTGTAATGAGGCCCATAGTCTTACAACCTGAATATGCCACCACATCTACCCCTTCCAACTGTAGTGTTGCAGCCTTCCAAATTTGTCAGTGTACTGCATAGAACATAAACTCCATCTCCAAAGTAGATGGCCTTGTGAAGACATGAGGACTGAACCTGCAAATTTGGAGGGAGACATGGAAGCGCAAGCACATATCAATACACCATGCAGTGTACAATACAACTACAATATCCACTAGGAATGTATACACAGTATTGACTACAGACTGCCCACACAGCTCATGGGAGTCCAACGTCACTGTGTAATTCAATGTCACTTGGGCACACCCTTTGCAAGCCCATGGAAACGGGAAGCAGGAGGGGTGTGTGTCTCTCGAACCCAAGCATCTAACCCAAACTCAGGACAAGCCTGCATGTGCCCAGCTGGAATACAGTGGATGCCCACGGGAGCCACACATTGCAACACACTGTAAAAGAAATTTGGAAAATCAAAAATCAAAAATCAAAAATCAAAAATGGCCATGTGGGGACCGGGGGGGGAGGCACCTAGGAGTTCCGAGTACAGGGTGCGCACCAACAGCCACCTGTGTGGATGTTGGGAAAATAAAACACCTCCATGGGTTCATGTGGGAGAATTGCTGCTGTCGCTCTCATCACCCTCTGCTGCTGCATCAGGAGGTGGTGGTGCAATGGGAGGCAGCCCACGCAAAGCCCTGGTATGGTACTCCATGGCAGCAAGCATACGGGTGTTGAAGGTCTGATTCTAGAGGATTAAAGTGCGGAGATCCCCATGCACCACTTCACGGGTTGCATGCATTTCTGCACGCATGGCCTCCCGTGATGTCCGGATCTCCTCATGTGTTGCCTGCATCTCAGCTGAGAGCGAACGTGTGAGCCACTCCAGCTGCTGTTCTGTCCTGAAATTAGTGGAAGCCTCAAGGTCAAGAAGAGTCTCCCTGAGTTTATGGAGTTCTTCCCTCAGGGCTTCCCTGTGGGCCTGGGACTCTATTGAGATGGATTGGTGCAGAGTCTCTAGTGCCGCCCGTCGGTCCCTGTTGGACGCCAACATGTCTTCCCTGTGTGATTGGCAAATGGAGTCTGTTGCCTGCTGTAGTAGCTCCATCTGCCTTTCAGGGGGGACAATGGAAGTGGCCACCCTCTCCATTGCTTGAGCCATCATCTCAACTGATGCTGCCTGTTGGGTTGCCATACCATATATGGATTGTTCCCATACGGTATTGCCTGGTGGCATACGGCCACCGTGTCGGCGGGCACCACACCTGTTTGGGGCAAGGCGATCTGCGCCTTGCTGTGCCGGCACTGCCTGAGGCTGCAGGACTGCATTCCCCCTCTGATCTGCTGGCCCAGGAACAGGATCAGATGTTGTGGAGTGTGACCCTGCATCCGTAACCGCCAAAGGCAGACTTACCAACACTGACATCCCCATAGAGGGTTCTACCCCTGGTGCAGGTGGGTTGGACAGAACAGAATCCCTGCCAGAAAGACTTACCTGCGACAGCACATAGGTCTCATCATCCGAATCAGCACCTGAATAGAGGTCTGGGGAGGTGCACCCAGAGACACCCCTGGACAGAATGGTCTGCAGCAAGTTTGGGTTCTCACCCACCACCACACCACGTCCCCCACTGGTGCCCGGTCATGCCTGAGAATCCTCCTGGGTCTGACAATCTCCTCAACCTCAACAGCATCAAGTGCGTCATCCCCTGCAAAAACATGAAAGACAAAAAATGGAAACAGGCATTAGCACCATAGCACACAAATAGGCCTGACAAGCTACAGAACCAGTACATGATTTACACATGTCCCACATGACTATAACCCTCCAATGCATGCACTGGGCCTCATTACGACCCAGGCGGTAAGTTACCGCCTGGGCCGTGACTTTACCACCATGGCGTAAACTGTGTTTACGCCATGGTGGTTGGCGGACTTACCGCCCCATTCCGACCTTGGCGGGGCGGTAAGTCCCCAATCCCCATTTACCCTTCCCCATTCCCATTTTTGCCCCATAGGGCATAATGGGAGTGGGGAAGGCGTTAATTACGCCACCGTAAATTACGGTGGCGTAATTAACTCCATGGTCCCGTAGCGCCATGGATTTTAACACCTGCTAAAAGCAGGTGTTAAATCCGCCATGGCGCTAAGGGACCTCGTACTCAGGCGGTAAGGGTCGGCGCTGTTTACGCTGCCGTAAACCCCTTACCGCCTGGGTCGTAATGAGGCCCACTGTCACTGAGTTTGAAGGGGAGGCAAAAGGCAGACACTGATGACACCAAGATGGAAGAGCAACACATTTGCTGCATGCTGGGTAGCACTGCCATCACACATTGGCCTGTGAGTGGCATGTCCAATACACATACATGACACATGCCATCACACAGATGGCATGTACCATAGCCATGGTACATTTCACAAGTACATCCATATGTCAGTGAATGAGTACTGTCAGCCATCCATGTGGGATGGACATGATGAGATGAAAAATGCTACGTAGTGTGACAAAATACGCATGTGCCACACACTGCAACACATCCAGTGTATAAAAATACAGTGATTGCAGGCCGATGTACACATCAATGGTTGTGCACTTCAACATGACAGGAAACAACTATCATGTTCCACATTCAAACAGGCCCAAAAAATGTATGTGATCAGGCCAATACTCAATCAGCCTGAATGGTCAAATCATTCCCCTAACAAGGTAACACATGTGGGCCAATGTGGGGTTCATCAATGACAGAAGCATGCCACATATGTGACAATAGGGCTGAGAAATGCGTAGCAAAAGTGGGAGAATTGAAACAATCAGCCTGAACGAACACTGAAAAATACAAACAATGTTGTTGCAAGATGCCACTTCAAGGGCAACTGCCGTAATGTTGCGCTAAATTACTACTGTGGGCAGAAGGGATACTGTCACACCCAAATCCAAGGGCGCTGAATGTTTTGGATGAAGCACATGTGTGACCCATACCACTCATGCACACACACCCTCACTCAATCAGAACCCGTCACCCAAACAACATACACACACATGCATGGGCACTCACCGGACAATGCGTCGTAATCAGGTAGTTCTCCCACACCTTGGATCTTTTCCTCTTTGACGAAGGCCCCAGCAACAGACTCATGTTCAGTGAGTTTGTTGTCCTCTGGTGGAGACCCACCGCCAGTCACCAGAGTAGCGACATGATTTGAGGCCAGCTTGTGCTTTGCTCTGCGTTTCAGGTCATTCCACCGCTTGTAGCAATCATCAGCTGTGCGCCTCACAAATCCAAGGGCACTTTTGCGGTCCGCGATGGTCTGCCAGTGTGCCCTACGTTGACCAGGTGTGGTCTTGCACTCTGGAGTCACCAACATTTCGCGGCTATGTGCTGACACATAGGTCACAAGTGCATCAAGTTCCGGGTCATTAAAGCTAGGCTTCCTTGACGTGCCGGAGTGTGTAGCTGTGTCTGGGGTCTCAGCCTGTTGTGCCAGAGCACCCTTCTTCCTCCTTTTTGAAGGTGGAGCGGAGCCAGAGTGGCTTACGCCGCTCTGGTCAGTAGGGGCAGAAGCACCGGTGGACTGGGTAGTAGGAGTGTGGCAATGCACAATGACCATAGGTCTTGATGCAGGCATTGGTTGCAAGGTGTTGTTGTCAGGGGGAACGTCAGTTTGATGGACCTGGATCGACACTGTCCTGGCTGGGAGAGTCAGAGCTGGGGCGGATGGAGCTGCAGCTGACCCTGCAGCCTCCCCACCCTGCCTACTTGGGGCAGCAGATGACATAGCTGCCCCAGATCCACGTGGCTTGGTGACAACAACTTGTTCCCCCACACGTGGCCTAGACTTGCTGACCTGGAAGTCAGCCTGGGAGTCATCCTGTGCCAGGTCAGGTGCCACAATGGGCTGGTCCAACAAGGGCTGAGCTGGGATGGTCTCAGCCACGTTTCCTCAACCATGGGGGGGGCCATGGGTGTCCCTGATAGGTCCTCCACACATGGGGGAATAGGGGCACCCTGCAAATCCCAGCCACGTCCCCTACCGCGCCCACCACATCCACCTTTTGAAGGTCGGCCACCTTTGCCTCCCTTACCGCTTAGTCGCCTCCCAACCATGGCACTTATGTTGTTGTGCGTATGGGAGGAGCAGTAAACTATTGTCCTCGGCAATTGGGGGTCAAAGGGGTAGGGTACTAGATGGAATTTGTACCCTAGTGCTCTAACAAGGCTGTCTCTGACCCCTGGGGGAAGATGACGGGTCACGCAACGCACAGGCAGCCCAAAAACAAAAAATAACGTGCACGCAACCCCTCATAGACCACGTGCATGGAAAAATGAACCCGCACTACGCTGTGGCACCCAGAAACACAAAAATAAGCGTACGCATAATACACGCAGCCTACAATGACCTCTGAAGTGGTACGCGACACACGGGGCAAGCACAGTTGGTAAATACATGCCCGACTCACCGTCTGCCTGGAAAAAGAATGTGAAAAAGAAGCGTGTGTGCGCGTTGGCAACACCCCCGCCAAAAGAAGAATTGTACGCTGTCTGAGGAGACAGGACAAAAAGAGAAGTGAACGCTGTTTGAGGAAACAGGCCCAAAAATGAAGAAAAATGAAAGCTGACAGAGGTAACAGGGAGTACGAACTAGAAACGCTGTGAAGTAATCGCGTGTGAACCGACAAGAAGTACAGATTTCACCCACTCACTCTCCATGAAAAGCACGTACAAGGAAATGGCGTCCTACAGGTAGCTTTTAAACCGGCCCACACTTACACGTCACATATGCGTGTACGCGGGCCCTTTCCTCCAATTACACGCGATGACACTCGGACGTGCAGTTTTTCCACGTGGGCTCTGTCATCACGTACTATGAGGGAAACACTCACGCGCGTCACGTCACAGATGCGCTTACGCGCTAAGGACTTTTGGTCCAATGAAACCGCGTAGGTGTGCTGACACGCTTACGCGCTAAGGGCCTTTCGTCGAATTAGATGCAGACGTGCAAGATTTTCACGTGCCAAATCACTCCGTATCAAGCTGGCCACGCAACAACTCACAGAAGACCACGCTCCTGCCCAGAAGGCCGAATTACTGCCCCTCAGAGCCCCGAGAACGCTCCCACCTGCCATCTGCTGCTGTCTGACTGCCTGCTGCCCACGTGCCCTGCTATTTGCTGCCTGCACATCAGCCAGGGGTGCAGTTGCTGTGACCACCCCTGCTGGAACCAAAGACTTCCCACTGGTATACCATCGCTCCACAGCCCAGCCCCAGGACCCAGTTGCCCACCCACACCTGCCTCTGGGGTTGACATGTCAGGCACAACATCATCTGGCACCACTGGCAACCCCCAGCCAGAGAGGCAGAGGGCCACCAGCTTCACTGCCACCGAAGTTGGTGTCCTGGTGGAGCAAGTCCTGGGGCAGTATGATGCCCTATTTGGAAGTTTGCGTGCCGACAAGGAAGGACGGACCAGGATCTGGATGGACATCGTGACTGCCATCAACACGAAGGGGTTGGCAGTCCGCGATTTACAACATGTCAAGAAGCGCTGGGAGGACTTCAGTTCCAGGACCCTCAACAAGGCCCAGCGCCTCTTGAAGGCAGCGGATGCTAAGGGGCGCCGGGGCCACCTGTCGGAACACCAAATGAGGGTCCTGGAACGCATATGCCCAGCGCTCCACGTCCAGGTCCTTGAGAGGCAGACCCGTCTGGAGTCGAGCGGTAAGTGTACATGCATACTGATTGTAGGATGTGCGTGTCGTGGTGTGCCTGTAGTGGGCAGGTTGCACATGTGTTTTTTATGGCCATGTATGGATGTGTATGTGATGCTGACACATGCAAGTCCTCTCATGTGTGAGACAAATGGATGGTGTATGTGTGGGTAAGCATTCAGGCCAAATGCAGATGTGGGAGCACACATGTTTGAAATTCTGTGTATGTACGTTGGCATGGTTGTGGTGTCACACATGGATGGTGGTTCCTGCTGCATGTATCTGCACTCTGTACATGTGCATGTGTGTGTATTTGACAAGTGTGCAACTGTGATGCAACTTGGATGCATGTGACACTGACATGTAGAAGGCTGAATGCCAGATGCGACATGGATGGCGATCTCATCACTGTGACAGTTGGTGGACATGTGCACATGCATGTAAGTGTGGTGGCGTGTGTGCATGTGTTGTGCACTCCCTGTGTTTCATGTGACATCAGGCTCACCTTCAGATGCACATGCTGTCGTATGAGTATGGATGGTGCTAGCTGGTGCGATATGGCTGTGGAATTGCTCATGTGTGTGAGTTGAAATGACATGTGTGTTGGGGATTGTGATGCCATGTCTGAAGTTTGACACTGCCACTCATGTGCAACTGTCATGTGTGTATCAGTCCATTGTACAGTGCCCTGATGCCTGTGTTCTTTCTCTCCCTGTCTGCAGCGTGAACTGATGAAGAGGGCGGAGAGGGTGCTGTGGAGCACAGCGGCAGGGATCGCAATGCCAGCTGGAGACGCAAGGCCCGGCTCCCCTCCCAAGGCCCTTGTCATCTCATCAGGGAGTGAAGAGTCCGGTGCCGCATCCCAGGCCGCAGCTGCCGAGTGTAGGTCAAAGAGGCGGAGGTCGGAGTTGGACTCCTTGGCAGCAGAAGGGGCAGCTGAAACCCCACAGGGTCTGACGTAGGAAGATGGCACAGAGTCATCCAGGTTGGTGGGGGGTTTGGTGGAGGAGGAGGCCGTGGAAGGGACAGACACGGGGTCTGGAGGTGGGGATTCCACTGGTGCTAGTGGTGCAGTGCAGGGGCTGGGACAGGAGGCAGCATAGGCCGCCGCGGAGGTGCCTGTGTGTAATCCTGTCCCCAATCCTGTGACTGCATCATCCTGCACCAGCAGGCATGCCTACGTCCAGACCCGTTTTCAGGGAGGGGATCCGCTTACAACTGGCCTTCCTCTCCCTGCGGACGTGCCTATCTGGGACCGGCTGGAGTCTGTCCTGAGTGGGATGGCGTTGCGTCAACGGGGCATGCGAGGTGACCTGCAGTGTTTTCGTGAGGACACTGCACGTCATCTCGAATGTATCGTTGGCCGCATTGACCTACTGGGACAGGTCACCAGGGCCGGATTCCTCCGTTTTCTGGACCTTGTTCCGACCCCCTACTCACCTGAACCCCCTATGCGCCAGTCGTCCTCCATGCCATCTTCCCACCCATGTATCACCTGGGTACCCTGTGGAGCTGCCTCTGACCCTGCGGCCAGGCTGGGGGAGGAAAGATCCCTGCCACAGTCGGGAGTCGGACGTCCAGCAGGGGTGGCCACCTCGATAACTGCACCCCAGCTGGAGGATGACATGCAGGCAGCAAGAGCCAGGGCACAGGCACAGCAGCAGCAGCAACAAGGTGGGAGCCATGATGGCTTGGGGCCTTCAACATCGGAGAGGCAGGCATCGGCCAGAGGGCAGGAGGACCCAGGACTGGAAGTGTCTTCCGTGTGGCAGCAGTTAGGCCATGCTATAGATGCGGAGCGGCAGCGGGCAGCAGAGGCACGGCTCACGGTCAGGGTGGAGAACTCCATGCGTAGGGCTCTGAGGCGGGCCGAGAGCCTCGAGGCAATTCGCAGGGACCTGGAGGTTCAGATGTCGTCGTCCCTGCGAACCCTCAGGGCCATGGAGGAGGACCGCCTCCGGGACATCGAGCAGGAGTTCGATGATGCCCTGGCCCGGGAAATCGGGAAGTGAGCCGTCGGACTAGCCCGCTGCCATTGTAAATAGTTTTTAGAGTTAGGTTTCCTTTTCGTTTTCCTTTTATTGGTGGTGAATGGACAATGCCACACAAATTAGTATATAGTTGTATTTTTAGGTCGTTTGTTAGATAGGTTTCATTTGTTTGGTTGGGCTCATGGACCATTTTCAGACTCCAACAATGGATTTATTTGAAATATTTTTTGGGAGTTTGCACATGGATTAATGTTTTTTTTTTCACATTGGATTGTAAATAGTTGGACTATGGATTCATTTTTTTTCAGCAATGGATTTTCTTTTCCTTTCCTTTGGATTTGCGTTGGTGGAGGGAGAGTTTGGACTGTTTTTCTTGCAATTATTTTTGGATTGGTTATGATTTTCATTCAATCATCTTTTGCACGTGCTTTTCATTTCCTTTTTGCTATTTTGGTATGCTTTCTTTTCATTGATTTATTTATGTACATAATACATTTTCAAATTTTAGTTCCATGTGTGGGATTCCTTCATTGGGTTGATGCATGTGAAAATGTGGGTTTACACAATCAATGCCAACCAGTGTATGTGTGTGACGGACATGTGTTGATGTACATAGTTGACTTTTGGTTTGTGTCTTGAGATAGGCATGTCAGTGTGGGGTGGATCGGGAAATCATTGCGTCTCAAGAATGGGGTGGCGTGAAGTGGTTTTTTTGGTGTAGAAGTGGACCATGATTGTGCATCATTATTTTGTGTGGGGGTGGGGGTGCAGGGGGACATGGGTGGGGGCCTGCTGGCAGGTGCCCCTGACTGCTGGGGGGTGGGGGTGCAGGGGGACATGGGTGGGGGCCTGCTGGCAGGTGCTCCTGACTGCTGGGTGGTGGGGGTGCAGGGAGACATGGGTGAGGGCCTGCTGGCAGGTGCCCCACACTGCTGCGGGGCGGGGGTACAGGGGGACATGTGTGGGACATGGGTGGGGGCCTGCTGGCAGGTGGCCCTGACTGCTGGGGGGTGGGGGTGCAGGGGGACATGGGTGGGGGCCTGCTGGCAGGTGCCCCTGACTGCTGGGGGGTGGGGGTGCAGGGGGACATGGGTGGCGGCCTGCTGGCAGGTGCCCCACACTGCTGGGGGGCGAGGGTGCAGGGGTACATGTGTGGGACATGGGTGGGGGGCTGCTGGCAGGTGCCCCTGACTGTTGGGGGTGGGGGTGCAGGGGGATATGGGTGGGGGCCTGCTGGCAGGTGCCCCTGACTGCTGGGGGGTGGGGTGCAGGGGGACATGGGTGGGGGCCTTCTGGCAGGTGCCCCACACTGCTGGGGGGTGGGGGTGCAGGGGGACATGAGTGGGGGCCTGCTGGCAGGTGCCCATGACTGCTGGGGGGTGGGGGTGCAAGGGGACATGAGTTGGTGATCAGTGGTGCAAGCTGACAAGTGGCTTGGCTGGGGGCATGCCCATGGTGGATGGGCTGCCTGCGGGACATAACCAGGGGTGCGGGGTAGTCCCCTGTGGTGTGGGCTGCCTGCAGGGGTCGTGGAGGGTGTAGAGCGAACACCTGGGAGGACCCACACTGCCAATTCACATGTAGGACTCCCCACGCACCCCGGAAATACACATACCCCACTTGCACAGGGCCTATCATGTGTGAAACTTCCCGCGCACCCCTGAAATACACGTACCCCACTCGCACAGGGCCTATCACGTGTGAAACTTCCCGCGCACCCCTAAAATACACGTACCCCACTCGCACAGGGCCCATCGCGTGTGAGACTTCCCGTGCACCCCTGAAATACACGTACCCTGCTCAAATCGTGTGTGAGACTTCACGCGAACCCCAGTTATACACATACCCTGCTCAAATCGTGTGTGAGACTTCACGCAAACCCCAGTTATACAATTACCCTGCTCAAATCTCGTGTGAGACTTCACGCGAACCCCAGTTATACACGTACCCCTCTCGCACAGGGCCAATCGCGTGTGAAACTTCCCGCGCACCCCTGAAATACACGTACCCCACTCGCACAGGGCCTATTGCGTGTGAGACTTCCCGTGCACCCCCGAAATACACGTACCCTGCTCAAATCACGTGTGAGACTTCCCACGCACCCCTGAAATACACGTACCCTGCTCAAATCGCGTGTGAGACTTCACGCGAACCCCAGTTATACACATAGAACAATGTGGTCCAACGGCCTATGTGAACAACCAGCGCTAATACTCAATATTAAGAATGTGAAAAAGGCAGCGTTCAACTTGAATTTTGAGGGTGCCAGGACCAAGAACCCTCATTGAGAGATAAGTTAAGTGTAATCAGTGAACTGCGCCAATTAACAATAATACAATAACAATTGAGTTATATTTTTAATTCCATTCCACAGCCTGACACGTGTTTCGAGCAAAGCTCTTTTTCAAAGGCGATGAACCTTGTCCAAGAAGAATCTTGATATTACTTGCAATTGCAATAACAATTAGAGGAATTCAGCCTTCCGGCAACAACAGTAACAGCAGGGAACGCACCCCCGAAATACACGTACCCTGCTCAAATCGCGTGTGAGACTTCACGCGAACCCCAGTTATACACATACCCCACTCGCACAGGGCCAATCGCGTGTGAAACTTCCTGCGCACCCCTGAAATACACGTACCCCACTCCCACAGGGCCTATCGTGTGGGAAACTTCCCGTGCACCCCTGAAATACACGTACCCTGCTCAAATCGCGTGTGAGACTTCACGCGAACCCCAGTTATACATGTACCCCACTCGCACAGGGCCTATAGCGTGTGAAATTTCCCGCGCACCCCTGAAATACACGTACCCTGCTCAAATCGCGTGTGAGACTTCCCGCGAACCCCAGTAATACACGTTCACCATTTGCCATGTGCTGTGTGGCAGCCCTGTATACTGGTACAGGGTTAGTGCAGCCCTTTGCGCTGGATTGGGGATTTTGATGGCTTTTGCTTGCGCGAGAAGGGCGTTCTTGGGGGCGTAACTGGCACTGCTGCAGGGTCGCTGCGCCACTGTGCACAACGGCTGGTTTTGGTAGTTAAAATCCATGAATACGCTGTGCGCGGAAATGGATTTTAGCGCACGCAGCTGGCACAGAGATTCGCATGCGCACACTGTGCGCCAGCCGCGTGCGCCACTTGTGCGATAATTTCTATGAATTACCGTGTTACCACATGTTCAACATGCCCAAATTTGTCATAGGCTTGCACTGCATTCTGATGTCAGAGGCACAGTCTGGTGTAAATAGGCGGAAAACTATGTGAACAGCACAACCACATTTTGCCATAGCCCTTGCTGTATTCGGATGTGTACAGGTAGCATGCCTGCAGGCAGTATGCACAGGTGTTGTGAATTATACATACCTAGCATTAAATTTGGTGGAGATTGTTGTTTGTGCGGTCACCCAGGAAAAGGTTTCTCATGTCCATTCTTGAGGCTGCAATAAAAACTGTTAGCGACAGCGGCAGTCTATGCTACAACTATTTGCCTGTCCGGGGTTGGCAGCCTTAACACACCTTCATAACTGTCTGTGTATAGCTATTGCGTTTTCACTGGTTTGAGCATAGCAATCTCTCCCTAGGAAGCTGCCATTGAACGGAACCACAACTCCTGACAGAACCAGCAACTTCTGTAAAAATCATCCAGATCTGAGGCTACGTTGCCACTTGTTCATGCCAATGGCACTGCCCAGAGCTACAGTATTAAGGACAGCAACAGTACTTTGACCTGCCTTGAAGTCAAAGTAGACTGCTAAGACTATCCGCCAGAGGTTTAAGAGAAGCACTCAAAGTGATCCTCCCCATAGCATGCCACCACTTCAAACAAATAGCACTTCTGCTGACATGAACATCATCCATATAGCACTGAAACCGAAGGACAAATTAAAAGTACCAACATTACTGCCATGTCAAGTCTAAACATGATATGCTCCAAGGATCAATATGTAAGTGACAAAAAGATTTAAAATCCAATCGACAGGTACTACAGCAGGAAGTCCATGCCACTAAACAGCCCAAGTTCTTTAAGAGACCAGTTTTGTCACATAAGGTGCTTACCATGGCAAGGATATGATCTGAGAAGTAGAAAGTAACACCGCCCCTCAAGTCCAAACATGTTTTGATGACTTTGTGGAAGAACACCGTCCTCTCCACCACAGAAGGTAAGTTATTGTGATATAGACAGTTTCTCTTGTCTATTGTACTGTTTTTAGCTACTTCATTTTCGATCGTCATTGTAAGAGTTTGATATGGGGTACAGTACAGTGTGCTGTATTTTTCCCATTTGCAAGAGTGCAATTAATGTTCGATTGCAGGAGTTTGATGTCAGGGTAGATTACTGAGTGATATACGTCTGCCATTTGGAGGGTGTCATTCATTTTCTATTGATATTGGAAGAGTTTGAAATGGTGGGACAAGCCTGTTTGTTGTGTACTTTCACCTTGGTTGGGTCTTTGAAATTAACATGCTATACGTTTGTTTTCTTTAGTGCCAACACCTCAGTTGCCCCTCCCAGTGCTGATCGTTTTCTTAGGGAAGCATTGCCACTATAAGGCACTATGGATTAGGGGAGGGAACAGACAAAGGAACTACTGCTTACCAGGGCTCAAGCCAACGGAACACGTGGGTGGATGGAGTCCCCGCACATTTTTCAGAAGGCCGCCTTGATCTGCTAATTTCACATTCACATTCAATTGGAATGTTAATGAGTCCCCCACTTTTGTTTTGGGACTGGAACGCTGTTGCTCACCACCTAAATAATGGAAAAGATTTTCGAGAAGAAGAGAATGACAAGCCAGTAGAAAACATCAATGGATCGAAAAGCATCACAAGTCAGAACCTTATTAGGATCTTAGAGATTCAGACGAGATGCAGAAATTGCAGGAATATCCTTTGAGTAAAGAA
This sequence comes from Ambystoma mexicanum, assembly GCF_040938575.1. Lineage (NCBI taxonomy): Eukaryota > Metazoa > Chordata > Amphibia > Caudata > Ambystomatidae > Ambystoma > Ambystoma mexicanum. The sequence continues at coordinate 437,630,005 of NC_090923.1, forward strand.
CAATTAATTTTGGAATAACCCATAGGTTCCCTAAACTTGCAGAGCTGCCAATGCTTCCCACTGCTCCGGATGCAAAGGTGTATAACTGAACTCTGCAGCCAGACGTGACATTTCCATTTGGAAGAATGTGCACCTGTGAAGAAGAAAAATATACAAGAGTAATTGAGTGCTGGTTGCCAAGGTCAAGCAGCAAGAAGCACAAGGGGTATGATCAATCCTTTTCATGTTCACTCCATCACTGAATAAGACCCCATCATTTGTGGCCCTACTTTCCATGATTTCTAACAGAGCACCCTAATATAATCAAATATCAATGTCAACACTCATGAAACTCTTTACTCCACTACACCATTAGCCACCATGCCTTTACTCCACCACATTTCAATGAAAACCCTTTCCCAGCAAGAGAAATTAGGGAATACAAACTCCTCCAACAACTCCCAGCAGTCCAAGTCAATATTGTCAACCGTGTTGAATGATGGGATTTGTGCGCTAAAATATGTGGAAAGTCAGAGGTCAAATAAAATCTTTTTTCATAGAGGTTAAACATGTATAGAAAAAAGCACAGTGCGGCTAGAGTCTTGAACCTTGCCCTATCCTAAAATTGTGGCTCAGAGGGACTATAAATCCAGCAAGGTCTATATATAGTGATTACAAATAACCTACTCAATAGTTTTATGAATCAGCATCCACTTTCACCATGCACAATTGCTTTTTGAAATGTACAGTTATATTTGTTTTATATCTATTGAATTAGTCCTTTGACTGCTGGGTTGTTAATGGCATTCTAAGGAAAGTAGTATGTTTATATGCATCCTAATGGCAGCCAAATGGATAATACAAATATTCTCTCAGTTATAATCACAGAATTAATTTGGTAGAGAAGTGAAAGCATGGTACTGGGGCCTGGTGTTTTATGAATATGTATGTGTGTGTGTGACATACAGCTCAAATCAAAAAGTATTTATGAATTTTTATCATAATACACTGTGCTATAATTTCTGTGGATAACATTTACCAAATTAGTAAAATATATACATATATTCATAATTGCTTACCTAATGAATTCATCTTTTATAATGCACTAAATACTGGAAACCAGTCTCTCAGTGCCAAACTGCTCTGTGTTGTCTTGCTTCTAAGACAAACATGTTTTTCCTGAGTTATCCTCCTGGCCCAAATAATAATGTTGGTATGCTTAAAGGTTAAGGTGTATTTAACACATATTGGTCCTCATTATAACCTTGCTGGTATCCTGGCGGTAAACCCACCAGGATACCGGTAACGGCTGTTACTGTTTCCGGCACTCAGTCCTGCGGCATTGCCACTGGATAAAGAGTGCCAGAGGGATGGAGTAAATCCCCATTCATAGAGACCTATAGGACTCCATGAGGGGATTTGCCATGATTACTTGCACCAGCAATGCTGGTGCCGTTAATGAGGTCTTTGTTTTCTGGTAAGCGCCTGGCTTACCTCCAGCTTTTAGCTGGACACCTAGCTGGAGGTAAACCAAGGTGCCCCACTGGCAAACCTGTAGTCAGGCGGTCCGGTAAAATGCTGGTATCCATGAATACTGGCAGTTTTATACCGGCCCACCGGCTTGGAATGAGGCCCATGGTCCTTCTTGGCGCTAGAATCCATATAGATATGTTACTTACTTCAATATGCCTCTATTTCGAGCAGTATATTAACTCTTCACCTCTGTGCCACAAGTGTGATTTGGTCATATTGAGGGGATTTTTCAAAGCAACACACTGAAAGGAAAGTTACTGAATATTAGTTCACCGGTAAATCATTTGTTTTTTAATTGTTTCTTAATAGAAGATGTCATATGGGAACCATAAGTAACAGGTAAGAGGACGCATGCTACAATGTATTCTTTGATTGTCTACACGGTTGCACATTGGTCATAAGTCTATACACATACTAATGTGACTTACTGTCTAAACAAAAAAAACAGCACCCAACGAGAGCAGAAAAATCACACAGTGATCATTTGGTAATAATGCTGTAAACCCTGTGGACAGCCCAAAATAAGGATTTGTCAGGTAAATAACAGAAATATATGCAGTTGTAAAGTGTTGTAGATTTCCAGCGATCAGATTCAAATATGAGGAGGACATGCATTTTAAAATGGTACATTTTCACTGGTGCCTTGTGCATTCATAGCATGCCACATAGAGGACAATTGACCGCTATGTTTTATTTGCTCACCACGTGCGGTCTAGAGACTGAGTTTTTCAGTTTCTTGCATCTGACAATTGGTGAGTCCTCTGGACGTGAGAGAAAGGCTAGTATTGTCCCACTCACTGAGCATTAGATCAGGATATTCAAAGACTGGCCTAATGGCAGTCAGGAGTTATTATTTTGTTTTGTTTTGTTTGGCTGACACGTCAACCTTTCAATTTTAATCACAGATAAATATTATTACAACTTATTTACATTGTTTCATAAACAATTTAAAATTCACAAAGGTAAAAAAGTAAACAAAATATCTTAAAACCATCATAAAATTATCATTAAATTACATCATATACATCTATAGATCAATAATATTCAAATTAAATAAAAACAGATAAATAATAGAAGATTGCACCAATTGTTCACATATTCAATTCAAACTTATATCCGAAAACGTTATCACATTATTGTAGCGAACTGCCTATATATTTAAATTTTTGTGTTGAATTTTATCTCATGAGTGCTTAAGCACTATTTGAGTTACCGCAGTCAGGAGTTATAGCAAATGTGAGCAATAGAGATGGTTAACGTATCAGACTACCCACTACACATCTGGGTAGACAGTAATAATAATGACGATTTCTGTGATTTTGTCTGCCACAATGACCAGTATAAACAACCCAGTGACAGGCACAGTATTAAGAAGAATGTTAATGCACTGATCCACTGTTAGCTTATGATCTTTATTTTGCTTCAGACGAGGAGATTCCAAACAGATGATTGCATGAAGCATGTTCGGATGCTTTGATTGGCGTAAAGTTACAATGCAAGATATCAAGTGACATGGAAAAAGGGTTATATTTTATTATTTATAAATCAAGTTTGCTGTCTTACTTCACTTCTTGTGATATAATAGTACTGCACTCAACTGATTTGACTGGAATTGCAGAAATGTCAAGGCAAGGGTACTGATCTGTTTTAAAAGAGTTTGTTTTATTGTCCACCCTGTGGGTGGGTTGTATTGAATACATGAACTATGATGAAGAGGATTGTCTGAGACTTACAGCTGTATTATCAAATGATCACTGTGTGATTGTTCTGCTCTCGTTGGATGCTAGGTTATTGATTAGAATTATTGCGGTATAAGAGAACTGCCCTTCAGGGTCTCCATCACTTAAGAAGTTACTGTCTAAAGTAATATTAGGAAAGATAATGTCTGATAGTATTATATGTATTTAATGTGCAATACAATGATATCAATATATATTATTTATATAAATTAATTTTAGAAAAAAACGAAGCATGAATTTAAGAAAAGATACAGAATGCTAAAGCAAATGTGATTTTTTTAACAGGTGAGTATATAAAAGGGATTAAGTAATACAAGCATAATGTGAGGAATTGCCATCTGGCTAGTGTGCTAAAGCCATATCTTTTTTAATTGTTATCAATTAATGAAATGATGTAGGTCATTCCACATCTGAAAGGAAAATCTGTTGAACAGATCTCCCTTTCATCAAACTGCATATCAAACGCAGTTTGTACCTTTGCCTCGCTCCATAAGTATCCTGATCTGCAGCGCCTGCTCTACCAGTGGCATAGAGCAAGTTCAGAGATCAGAAGGGTCCATTTGACAGCTTCAGTGACACCCAAGTCTCTTCAGCGCAGGGGCTGTATTCAGAACATGCACTCATGTACCAAACCCCTATAGTTATGAGTCTACCGTCCAGGTGGAAGAGACATCTTTAAATATATGATATACCTGAGTTATGGAATGGTGAATGGTATTGTCATAATTTTTACAGCCACAGCAATTTGATATCTCACATGTGCCAGCGCTGTGAGCGCAGCTCTGCTGTGAAGGGATTATGTGTATTTTTCAAAGACAGACTGGTCCTTGTCACTGTTGGTAGGAAGGTAGCCTTGGAGGATTGTCTTGTTTTGTTCCATTGTGATGACCATTACCTGCAGACTTTTGCTTTTGAAAGAAGGAGTCTTATACCAATACTTTGAATCATCTTTTGGTTTTTAACTCTTGAAAGTTCTGTTTGACCTGTTGGAAGAGGAGTCCTTTTCAAAGTCAACCAGTTGTGAGGTATTGATGGCAGAGGCTACGTATGTCCCTAACAATCCACAGGGACCAATTGCGATGAAATTGCTGCAGGATCAAGACCTTTCTGTCAACCACAACGGTACCGGGACTTCACTCTGTTGAAGCACCCCTGCAGTTCTGTGCCAGCCTCCCACGTGTTTGGGACCACGAGAGCAAAAGTCCATTGTGTCCCTGTATCCCAGGAGTGGGACTCACAGCAACCTCAGAAATGACCTACTGTTAGAGCAAGACCTGCCTCTCTGTCAGCCATGGTGTTACCCAAGACCTCACCATGTTGAAGGACTTCTGCAGTTGTGTGCCAGCCTCCCACATGTTTGGAAGTACAGGAAATTAACTATTCTTGTCCTGAGCCCCTGGATTGGGACTAATGGCACCCTGACAGCAAAGACAGCAGGAATTCTAGTGTTGTTGCCGTTGACCTGCTTAGAGGCATTTTTCAATAACCGTGCACACAGTCGAGTCACCAGAAATGTCCAGTGCTGCCTTTTGTGCTCACCCGATCTTTGAATCGCTCCCACAACACCATGAAATCTGGTGTGATGCTACAAGACCACCAAAAACTAGAAAGTTATTATTGACTGCTAACTGCCACCTTGGTCCATCTTTAGGTTCTAGAGACTAACTAGCACACCCCCTCCATCACTTTTGGCATCCAAGAACATACCCTTTTAAAGAGAATTGTGGTTAATAATTGCCTTACATCCCTGATTCATTAACCAGAGTGCTGCATCTTGGTATATTTGCCTATTCCATGTTCTTTCCTCAGGGGTAGGTTTTGTATAGTGTTTTTTTTCTATTTAGTAATTATTGTACATGGTGTGTTTAATTTTATATTGATAGAATCTTCATTGAACATTCCCTTATTTTTGACTGTTATACGTTGCTATTTGGGTTGCTACTGGACCACATGTACACCCCTCTTGAGAGTATATCCTTTTCTTGGCCCACCTGACCACAAAATGCAACAGAGTTATGTCTCTTAAATGTGCCTGTTTTACCTTTATAATTTAGTTGGCACTTGGTTTGTAGAAGTGTGAGGGCTCAGAAGGTGCTTTAAACTCTACTAGTCAGTGGCCCTCATTACGACCCTGGTGGAAAGGGGTTTACGCCAGCGTAAACCATGGCGCCCCTTTCCGCCTGAGTACGAGTTCCCGTAGCGCCATGGTGATTTTTACGCCTGCTTTTTGCAGGCGGTAAAAACCATGGCGCTAAGGGACCTTGTTGTTAATTACGCCACCGTAATTTACGGTGGCGTAATTAACGCCTTCCCCACTCCCATTATACCCTATGGGGCAAAAATGGGAATGGGGAAGGGTAAATGGGGATTGGGGACTTACCGCCCGCCAAGGTCGGAATGGGGCGGTAAGTCCGCCAACCACCATGGCGGAGTTGGCAGCTTAGCGCCATGGACCATGGTGCAAATAGCACCATGGTTCTCCGCCAAGGTCGTAATGAGGGCCAGTGTATTTCTGCAGGGCAGAAGTTAAGTCGTCACAGGAAATAATGAGATGCTTGAGGTTTTAGAAAAAAGAGTAAGTGATGTTTTCTGTTATTATTTGATCAAGAAAATAAAATTGCTAGCCGTTTATTTCTTTACCTATATTTAATTTAATTTAATTTCATACATTTGTCCACAGAAGAAATAACTGAAATAACGTCTCCCATGCTCGGGCTGACAGGCCATCCCCGGCCATATACATCATGAACAACATCATCAACGCCATACTCTCTGCGTAGAATTCCAATGAAAAATGTCATAAAAGAAAGCATCACTTATTCAATGTTACACTTATGGTAAAATTGTACTGGTGTATATGTTATTAATGCTATTTCCTAGATTATGATTAGATATGCTTATTGAATTCTATTTGTTGATGATTCGTATTTTCATAATGCGAACAAGTGTAATGGTTGCACAGTTCCAAATATGCATAATAACTATATAGGGCCTAATTACGAGTGTGGTGGTGTGGGGAAAATTATGTTCAGTAGATGGTAATTGTGTGTGTACCTTTTTACTGCTGCCTTTCCACACCGCCATATTATGATCTACGATGGTAAAGTAGATGTTCCTCCATTAAAAAGGTGGAGGTGTTTTGTATTTTATTGAATTTACATAGCCCTTTAATCCAAACATTGTACCTTACCACCAAAACTTGTTGGATTTACTGTGCAGAAATATTGTTCAAGGTAAATGCACAAAAATATCCCCGGGAATTTTATGGACTCCGAAAATGAGGACTAACACCAACCCCATTCGCAATTCCATGATATGTCCATCGGGCCAAGTCGAGGTAATAGCAAATGAGTTTGGCAGTAAAATTGTGGATTTACTGCTAATTTACAACCAAATTCATAATGATAATGAGGCCCATGTCTGTTACAAAAATAATAACTATTTTTATGTAATTGGCTGAGACTATATATATCGATATGAATGAAATGGTCCTTCTAGCACATTTTGTAGTTTTTCATAACCATCCTGTCCTCGGGGTGTCAATATCTAGCTTTGCTGAAATGTCTTTTATGAAGATACGGTTGGGATGCATGTTCAGAGTACCGCCCCTCCTAGATGATTTAGATTGCAGAAAATAAATTAAAACATGGAGCTTACGTAAAGACTATTGTAGGCGGTAGGGGGTGCATTACGAGTTGACATAAATGGGGGGAGTGGGAAATTACATACGGGGGAACTAACCATTTGCTTTACGATATAGTTATGTAGAATAAATTACATATGCATGGTAGCAATAACATGAATTAGTGCTGTTTTTAAGAATAGGCCTGCAACCCCACAGGCTGTGTTGGAGGAACCGAACAAAGAGCCCTCATTTCTTGCCTGATCATCACATTTTGATTTCCAGGTGCGGCAAGGAACACACATATACACCCACATATAAATGTATCCAGTTAACCTTTTCAGAAATTTGGCAGGAATATCTGCAGCTAATTGCGCTAAGGGCTATGGCCCAGCATGAAGGTCATACTCTTGGGAGTCGAGGCAGAGGTCTTGGGTTGCCAAAACATGAACTAAGATTTAACACACTGGCGCCCCACAGAATGATGGTCATTCGATATGAACTACCAGATGTGCAGAAAATGGATCTTAAATCCTTTGCAAACAGTATTGATTAGTGGGACACTAGGTTTACCTCTTGGGAAGAGAACTGACACAGATGTGCACCAAAAAATAGGTTTCTCTGAGGAATTCGACCATCCGCATGGTGAGTGTGCACTTGTCTATGCTTTTTTCAAGTTATTAATTCAATGGAATATGGTAGATGAACCTCAGGAAAATGTGTGTGGATTAGCTAATACACACGCATTTTCTTATTCAAGGCACCACAACAAATGCATAGACCTGTGTACTCTCAATGGACACAGCCTAGAGGCACAGTCTGCCCTGTCAAATGTAGTTGTAATTTTATTTATTTTATTTATTTATTGCATTTATTACTCGCCCAAACCCTTGGGTACCACGGCGATGTTACAGACAGCTTGGTTAAAACATTTCTTGGACTTTGCCAATCGGGCGCAGTGCATGTGAATACAAAAATAATCATACACGAAGACATTAAATGCAGGGTTTCAGTACAATGATATTTCCTGAATCATGGAGGGGGATTTTTTAGTCTTGGTTAAATAGCCACGTTTTCAGGGATTTCTTGAAACCTGAGAATGTTTGCTCATTTTTGATGGGGAGGGGAAGAGTGTTCCAATATGTGGGTGCGAGGTATTGGAAACTACTGCCTCCTGCCTTGGTTGTCTTGTAGCGGGGGATAGCTAGGAGTAATTGACTGTTAGATCTGAGGGGCCTCTTGGGTACTTTTCTGGTGATGGCGTGGTTGAGGTAGACGGGGACACATGAGTGGATGCATTTGAATGTGACGCACAGAGCTTTGAATGTGACCCTGGCTTTGATGGGGAGCCAGTGATGGTTTCTTCTAATATTTGAGATATGATCTGACTTCCTTATTCCAAGGGCCGCCCGAAGGGCTTTATTTTGGATGAGCTGTAGTTTGTTTAGATTGGCTTTTGAGGTACCCAGGTAGAGTACGTTGCAGTAGTCGAGCCTGGATAAGATTAAGGCTCTTGCCAGCGTGATACAATTGGTGGGTGTCAAGAATTGGCGACTGAGAGCAATAAGTTTTGCGGTGTAGGATGTAGAGGAAGAGAGGGCGTTGATGTGCTTGGTCATGGTGAGGTTGGCATCAAGGTAGACACCTAGTGTTTTCACTTGTTTGAGTACTGATATGTTTGTGCCATCAATGTTGATGGATGAGTAATCAGGATGTAATGCTTCTATTTTGGATTGGGAGCCCACAATGAGAATCTCAGTCTTCTCATCGTTGAGACAGAGGCTATTTAGTGCCATCCAATTTTGGATTATGGCATATATTTTGTTGATAGTGTCGGTGTCTTGAGTGTAGTCTCCCGATAAAGGGATGAGGATCTGGGTGTCATCTGCAAAGTTGGTGTAGATGACACCCATGTCGTCTAGCGCTGAGAAGAGGAGTTTGGTGTATGCATTGTATAATGTTGGTGAGAGACAGGAACCTTGGGGGACACCAATGGGTACTATGATGGGGTTGGCGGCTTGTTTACCTATGGAGACCCTGGAGGTGCGGTCAGCAAGAAAGGATTTGATCCAGGTAGTAGCTTCGGTGGAGAAGTTGAAGTCTTTCGCTAGTGTGGCGCACAGTTTATTATGGTCTACTAAATCAAACGCTGCGGAGAGATCGAGTAGGAGGAGGATGCAGAGTTTCCCTGAGTCTCTGATGGTATCCATCTGGATTTTTAAGTCAAGGAGCGCCGTTTCTGTGCTATGGTTGGGGCGGAAGCCTGATTGCCTCGTGCCAAGGAGGTGGTTTTGTTCGAGGTGAGTTTGGACTTGGTTGTATGCTAATTTATCCAATATTTTGAGGAGAAATGGGACAGTTGTTATTGGCCTTTAATTAGTGGGCACAGTGGGGTCTAGGGTAGGTTTTTTCAGGAGAGGGGTGACCCAGGCTTCTTTAATGCTAGCTGGTACTAGGTTAGTATTGAAGGATGCGTTGACGAAGTTGGTGATAATGGGGGTGAGGGTGTGAGCGCAGGATTTGACTACTGATGCTGGGACAGAATCGCCTTTGCAATTGGAGGCTTTAAGTTTGGCGATGGTATCAAACACTACATTTTGGGATACTGGTGTGAAATGGAATGGGGCGCTGGTGAATTCCTGATGTGGTCGATTTAGGTTAAGGAGGGCAGGTTTGTTGGCTAGTGATTGTTTTTTGGATGTGATGTTTATTTGGAGTAGTTCAATTTTGGCTGTGACAGCAGGAGTGCACCATGCCATCTTCAGGAAGGGGGAGGGCCAACCTTCTGCCTGACAAAGCCAGACTGATTAACTAACACTACCAAAGGGTCCATGGATCCACCATGCTCTTTTGGTAGGCCCTACAGCTGGTGGCAGCAATTAACATACCAATTAGTGGGCACTTCAAACAGGCCCACATGGGCATGAATGCAGAGGTTAACAAAGGAGACAGGACACCCAACCACCTTTCATATGTAACTGTGTCAATCTGAAGCCAGCTCCCACCCTCAGTATCAATGAAAGTGAGCAGTCTTTTCTGACTGGGACGGTGTGTTTATAGTAAGCACACCCCGATAGGGGGACCCCATTCATAATTACGAGAATGTGGTGTGCCTGGAATGTGAGAGTCTGGTCTCGCCACAGCTTCAAGGGGGATCTGCCGCTGTAAAAGGGACCACATAGAGAGACCCATCAACTAGAGAGACTCTTTGATAAGAGACAGGAAGATGGGTGAGAATTAGTATCACAAGTTTTCACCCCTTTACCTTTCCTGATGCGGATCACTCTGGTTATGACCTCACACATACACGAGAATGTTGGTAGGGACTCCAGGATTGGTTCATTAAGGTAGGCTTACCCTACACAAATCATTGTGCGTCACTGGGCTCTAAAAGAGGGCAGTGCCATTCTCTTTGCATATAATCTGAAGACATGACTTAAAGTAACAAAGAAGGACTCAACCTTGGACCCTGACTGAAGGTACAGTCTGCCTTACATCTTCTGCTAGTGAAGGAAGGCCAGTCTTCCAAAGAGGGAAGGAATATCTCTCCCTTAAACATCTCCCAAGGAACAGAGGGAGATACTGAACTCAGGTGACCCTCCAGCCGCTCCATAACTGGTAACCGGCCATTACACAGTGTGCCCTGCCTTGATCTGCAGCAGGTTTCTCAGATAGGAAGTGCCAGGAGGTCTCTGCACCTACAACCATGGACAAGGCAGCTGCCTGCACCACACGCCTCAGCAATCTGGGCAATCTGCCTTAAAGGATGACGCAGGTCTACTGAAGAAGCTGGGAGAAGTGCTTCTATGAGCATCTACTGACATCAGCCTTAAAGGTTATTTTAAAACCAGTCGAGTTCCTTGAGCCGCAAGCAACTGCAACACTGACCATTGTCAAGCCATCACTTAAAGACATCTGAGATGTCTTGACCGTTGCTTCATAACTACCGATCAGCACTGAGACAACGATCCCTGACCCGAGTAGCTGTATAGGCCAGCCTGCAGCCATTCATCCATCTTTGCTCGGCGATCTGTCTTGCTGTCTGATAGCTGCAGCTGACTCCCATCTCAAACTCTGTCACAGAAGCCTGCAAAGTGCCTTGAAGCCGACTCAACCCTGTCGGATACCAAGAACATCTACATTATAAGTTACATGTGGTTCTTTCCCCCTGGACATTCCCAGAAGGCCCCTAAAGACATTTTAAGACATATTGCTCCCTTTCTGCTAAAGCCAAGAAACTTTAACAAACTGTTGTGGTTATTAACTGACTCCACTCCTGTCAGTACCTGGAGTGCATCCTTTTTCCTTCTTTGAAACTGTCTGTCCTCTGCATTCTTTTACAGGGTGAGCTGTATTTCGTAGTGTTGTTAGACTGCCTGTTGTGATTAATAAAGTAGATATTTTGTATACAACCTTGGCTGGATAGTCCCTTTTTATCATTGTGTAATAATTGTAGTTTTGCTGTGTTGTAACTAACCAACAATCCGCAAGCTTTCGGAGATAAGCCTGCAGTTCCGTCCACATTGCCAATAATGTCAGGGAGGTTTATAATTTGCTTGTTATTCCAATCTGTTCGGATCCCTTCTGGTGTATTAGAGGTGTGGGGCTGATTGATGGTTTAGAAACCGATGTTCACCCCTGGACCACTGGTACCCCAGAAGTTCATCCATCACAGTTACCAAGATCATAATCATTAAATAAGTAGTTTTCTCAGTTACATGCTAGAACTGCTGTGTCCTGTGACAAGGTCAGTAAACTGACCTCATCAAGAGGGGATGGGGAAACCTTTCAGCCTGTGGTGCAAGACTTATCAGGGTGAAAGCCAGAGCCATCACTGCCCAGAGGAGGAAGGTGGCATTTGCGAGGGTCTGAGCTCCTGTCTCCTCTCCGACTGCCTGAATGTGCCTGGGCAGTATCACTGTGAATCAAGCCATAGCTCGGTATAAATACCTGGCCCGTTTCTTTATTTTTATTGCAAGCCACAAAATCCATCAACAATCGGGGTAGACTGCCTGCAACATGACAGCTCAGCAGAGCCCCTAGATAGACAGCACCAGGCGCAAGACTGCTTGGACATTATAAGGAAAGAGAACATCAATGCCGGTGGCACACACTACACGAATTCAGTGCTTTGCAAGCTGACACCAACACACTGTGAGCAACCTGCAGAAGCAAGTCGCCCTAACACCAAATGCCTCCAAGGGCCACAGAGTGGTGCTCCAGCATTAAACCCATTGAAACCGAAAAATGCACTTGAAGTCATTCATGATGCAGCTTCCTGAAATTCATGGGGACACTTTCCGATGCGGGCTGCCATCACCCCTGCACAGCGGACCAGCAAGACACAGCCCCCTTTTTTTTCAGTCTTCTGACATCTGTAAAATCTCTTGCATGGGAAAGACAGGGAAACATTGGCCTAGGGAAGAGGACCAGTGAGAGAAAGTGGGGGAGGCTAAAGATCAGGGCAGGAAGCAAATGTGGGTTATCGGGTGAGGTCAGCAAAGGAGGAGGTGACCAATCGATAGGCGTGTGGAGGTGATTCACATAGACGTTGAGGTGTTGGTTGGTGATAGCAGGTGGTACTGTGTTGTGAGTTAATGAAAGAGTAGAGAGTGAGTGGAGGGTGACTGAGAGAGTGAAAGGAGGGTGAGTGGAAGGTGGGGGAGAGCAGTAGTAGAGTGACGAGGGGAGAGGAAGGAGGATAGGACGGAGTAACATTGGTGGGTGGAGGAAGGTTTTAGACACACAGAGAGATAGGATGGACAGAAGAGGAAGGCTGAGGATGACAGAGGGGGATGTATTTGGAATGAAGAGAACACCATGAGGAGGGTAGCGTTATTGAGAGACACATCATGGTGAGTAAGGAAACTTGTGTCTGGATGGCACATCCCTCATAACCCTTTAGAACGAACCCTCAGATAGTGTATATCACATTTAGGAAGTCCCTTAAGAAAGGTAGATAGACAGGGCAGCCGTCTTTTGGCCCTCATGGATAGCAAGACAGAAACTATTATTCAGGGGTAAAGAAGTAGTAGACACTGTCCTGAGGAAAAGGGATGCCGAGGGGAGGGAGGGTCGTGCTTTCTTGAAACAAGGGAGAGAGGGACAGCCCTTAGAGCCCGTTCAAAAATCTTTAATACAAACTCTTGAACTGTCTAGGGGAGTTGCTGTATTATTAAGGCCATCTTTGACAGGTTATGTCTCGCATTCGTATAAAACTAGTTTCCACATGGAGCTACAGAAAGAATATTGATTTTCAAGAAAATATAAATTCATCCAACTATTTCTCAGCCTCCACAAAGGGATGCTCAGCCTATGCTCTTGAATACAGCTCTCAAACCTTCCCAGTGCTAAAAGCTGTACTAAGACTGTGCCTTTTTCAAACATTAGCAATAGAAAAAGTAAACGTGTTTGTGCCTTTGATGGTGATTTCCTGGAAACAGTGCTCCAGATAAGATTTTGAGGTGGGAGTATGTTTAAACTTTGAGAGTAAATTCAATTTCAAGGGAGTAAATATGAGTTTTCATCTTCGCAAGAGAGTAAAAAGTATGTGACATCCAACTGACACGTGCAAAACATTAAAAACTGTATGGACATAATTATCATGCATCAGCAGACGACATTGTGACTGAAAAGCGTGTTTCTCTCATAATTATCAGATGAAGCACAGAGTGCAGTATAACCCTCAGACCAACGGAACAGATGAGTTCTACCTAACACACTGAGCCTCCATAGCAGGCAAATAACCTCATGGTCATATATTGGCTGGACATTTAGCTTTACATCCTTCAGAGGTCAGTAAATTATTGACTGAGGTAATAATAATAGTCACAGTGCTGAGAAGTTGAAGGAACCCTGCATGAACCGCTACATTAAAAAAGTGAAATGCCTATCTGCATTACCACTACAGAGATATGTCTTGCTGAATTTATATTTCAGTTATAAATGTAACCATTTCTTCTTTTGTTTGTTTTGCAACTGCACTTGTACTGTCTGGAGACTCAGGTTTTGAATTGGTTAATTGCAGTCTTGCGACCCTGTGACTGTTGTTATGATAATCACTCAAACTTGAGCAGGGGTGTTGCTGCCGCTGATTATTTATAGTACCATTTACCACATTGGTTCCAAGTTAAGTTGAATGGATACAGTTTTGAGGTGGAAGTATTTTTGGCATTTATTATAATTAGAGTGTAAATTACATTTTTTAAGAGTAAACATGGTTTGTCTCTACAAGACCTTAAAATATATTCGACACACAACCAAAACAAGCCTAAGACTGAAAACCAATAAAACACATTAGAAACAAACAGAGTTGTGCAGCAAAGATGTCTGGCTTCGAACAATGTATTTCATGTGTGGAAAACCTTCTCCCGCACATTAATGCGTATGACCACAATACAAAGATGCATCTTGATGAAATATTCCAGACAATGCAGGACATCTGAAAAATATGTTTGTACAATGCAAGCAAACATTTCCTGAAAAAGCATAATGTTACAAAGGATACTTTCCAATTGCAACTACGTTTTCCAATGTATTACTGATAAGAGCCTAAAATGCTATGAAAATAAATATGCATGTATAATGCTCCTCTCACTGCTGAGCATCTACAGACAGAGGTGTTGCTAGGTATGTAAAATATCCATGGCTATGCTAATATTGGGACTTTCGGGACGTGTGGCTAGCTAGCCTTTTAATTGTAGCCCCTGAGCTTCTATACAGGGCTGTAACCAAAAGACCCGGGGCTTTAGCCCCATCAGCCTTTCCCCAGAAATTCCTCTGTCTACTGACACAAAACACAGCAGAGGTTGAACAGAAAAAAAACTTTTTTATCTCACTGGGTGATATTTCTTTCTGGCAGCCTCAGTGAGCACCGCTCAGAGAGTAAATGTTTCACCTTCCCCATGGCCTGCAATTTCAACCATGCAGATAGATATCAAAAGCTGTGTCCTGTCAAATCACCTTCCCTTCGCCCTGCCATATGCTCTCCACTAGTGTATAAATGATGTGCATAGAAAGATCAAAGACGTAGTAGTTTCAAGATTTAATGTGTAAAAAAGCCTGAAACCACACTTGTCGGAGGCTTGCCTGGAACGGAGCAATACTGGAAATATGATGGCATACAAGGCAATATGAAAAGTAGTGAACAAAGGAAATGGTGTCACCTCTGTTTCGTTGCGCAACCCAAACATAAGATAAGGCAGATACAATTATACCAGATCCATGTCAGTACTGAGAAACAATTATCTGAGTCAAGCTGGAAGTCAAAGTCATCAGCCTAAATGGTTTATGAAAAAGTTTATGATGGGATATGAAACAGAACTGCTGACACGTTCACCATTTCAAACTCTAGTAGTTTCGAGGTAACTACTAGTCCCTCGAGTGTCCAGCAGCCCGTGTTCTCTGATTACTATATCATTGACTGCTAATTGTGTCTCCTTTCATTACTATTCTTGTAGCCCCAGCGCCTCCCACACAAGGCATACCTCGATCCAGTTCCCTAGTCAATAGGAGAAGTACCTTTCCATTCCATTACTATCTCCAGATATGCATTAAGTACCTGAGTATTTGATGGCATTGCCCGACAAAAGA
Organism: Ambystoma mexicanum; assembly: GCF_040938575.1. Taxonomy (NCBI): domain Eukaryota; kingdom Metazoa; phylum Chordata; class Amphibia; order Caudata; family Ambystomatidae; genus Ambystoma; species Ambystoma mexicanum. Next base: position 437,645,470 of record NC_090923.1, read on the forward strand.
TTGAAAAACTGAACAGTTGATATCAATCATTGGTAATGAGGAAAGTACCACAGTGCATAATCTACAATGGGACAACCATCTGCACACAATGACAATCCTTGGCAACGAGCAAAGTATTTTGAAGATTTAAGGTGGTCCCTGGAGTCTGGAGTAAAACTTGGAATTGTAATGCAATCCAAACCAATCTGGAGGCACCTTTGAATTTGATGTCAATACTTACAGCCTCATCCCCGTCTCTGGAAACTACCACCAAGACTCAGAAAAGCTAACCTCCATCTATCAAACCATTCAGTCATGAATGGCCGCTAATTGCCTCTGTTTGAACAATGACAAAACTGGTTTACTCATCGTTGGCCTTCCCACAGTGATTACTACCCTCAGCCTGCAAGATGCCTCATTAACCATGGACGGTATTAACATCCCAGTCTCTCAGTCAGTAAAAACTTTGGGAGTCCACCTTAATGCCTCCCTCTCCCTCACACGTTAAGTTAATGTGATTGCCTCATCAGCAGCCCACACCACCAAACGTACTAATGTCTGTCGACACTTTCTATCACCTGACAGCTGCCTTACTATAGCCTGTGCCGTAATTGGCGCAAGACTGAACTACTGCAATGTTCTATTTATTGGTACTGCCAAAACAGAACAGTCATAAATTACAAGTGATCCAAAACAATGCTCTCCACTCAGGATTTAACATTCCCAAACAAGACCACATCGCTACAGCGAGAAGAAACGCTCATTGGCTTCCAATTCAAGAAATAATGTTTTTTAAAACTCTCCCAATCACCCACAGATGCATCTCTAAAACATTCCCTTTCATCTTTCGCCGTGATTTACAAGAGCACTTTCCACAAGACCGACCAGAACTGCATATTCCAACAGGTTTAACCTCCATAAATTCCATCTATGGCAGAAAAACTGTGGAACCCTCTGCCCCTCCTCACAGAGAGCTGAACAATCCCACTGGATCCTACGGAAGCACTTGAAAACCTGGCTCTTGACCTGAGGCTCCTGACCAGAACCAACCCTGTCTTCCATCTGCAACGCTAATCTACAACCTGCTTTTATAATGTTAAGCTTCACCTTGATGCCTAAGGTTTTAGTGTGCAATACAAATGTAAATATAAATAAATATGTAAGCAAATAAATAAGTGGGGGGGGTCCTGGCCATTTGTGTTTGATCTCTGGCAGTGGGGTGAATAATATCCATTCCATGGCAATCTCTGCCAATGGTTTGGGTAAAATTGACTTTAAGGGCAACTTGTATCAATGGGGTAAGTAAATGCCTGCCAACACAGTGAATAGCTCTGCAGTTGACACAAATATTTAGAGATTGAACATATACATTGGTATTTTATGTCATGTGTTTGCAAGGGTGTAAGCATCTATTCAAATACTACCCATTCTTAGATATGGGGACCGTGCTTGGGTGGGTTTCCTTGACACTAGGGATCGCTCCTGGAGATTTTATTTTGATCCTTGTCAATAAGGTGAGTTCCTCGGAAATGTGGTGTCAATGCCTGTTAATGGGCTGCAGCAGTGGACGCTAATATGTTTGAAAGGGGAAAACAACGTCTAGCATTCACTGGTAATGAATTGTTACATTTGGCCTTTGGTCAACATGCTTGGCAATGAAGTAAGGACCTGTACATTTAATGGTGATCCTTAGCAATGGGGCAAATACCTTGGAATTAGATGCCAACCCTTGGTAGAGAATGAGTAATGTGCCACTTGATAGCAATGCATGCTCATGGGGTGAGTAACTGGCTTTCTTATGAAAATGTTGAGTTCCTGAGCGATTGTAGGTAATTTCTGCTAAGGAAGAGAATACCCATGTTTTCAATGCAAATTCATGGGAATAATTAAGCACCTGGGCGTTTCATGACAATTCCTGCTAATAGGAAGAGTATGTGGTATTTATTTGGTCATTCGGTGAGAATGTCCTTCTATGGAGGCAATTCCTGCAGTGATGTGGCATCTTCACCTGTGATGGGCATAACTTACATATGACGTGAGTACCTGTGATTTTCATGCACATCCATAACACATGCTGGGACTCCTGGGCATGTGATGACACTATCCAGGACATTATTGAGTATGGAGAATATCAGGACAGCACCACTTCAATGGAATACTTGGCTGCGGAGTACCTGGCCTTTGTTGTCAGTACCTAGCATGTGGTATGTGCACTTGGCCATTTGATTGGATAACAATTTCAGTATTTTAAAGTCAATTGCTCTGATAAAACATTTTTTAACGGCACATGAATCAAGGCTATTTATTTTTCCAAGCATCTCATTGTCTAGCTTTGAATCCGTTCTTATGTGTACACAAAGAGTTACAACTCAAGCGGTAAGGGGTTTACGGCGCCGTAAACAGCGCCGACCCTTACCGCCTGAGTACGAGGTCCCTTAGCGCCATGGCGGATTTAACACCTGCTTTTAGCAGGTGTTAAAATCCATGGCGCTAAGGGACCATGGAGTTAATTACGCCACCGTAATTTACAGTGGCGTAATTAACGCCTTCCCCACTCCCATTATGCCCTATGGGGCAAAAATGGGAATGGGGAAGGGTAAATGGGGATTGGAGACTTACCGCCCCGCCAAACTCGGAATGGGGCCGTAAACGTAGTTTACGCCATGGTGGTAAAGTCACGGCCCAGACGGTAACTTACCGCCTGGGTCGTAATGAGGCCCAATGTGTCACATGGAAAACCTGAGTATCTGATTTAACGCCCAGTCCATCCATGCAAACATTGAGAAGCATGTGTAAAGTAATCTACCTAATTGGATGGAAAAGTGAGCATAGCGTTTTCCTGATGAACTTGGGCTGCTGTTCTCAGTCATGCAGGCTCACAGATTTTCCAATCAGCAATTCAGAAAGCCATATTGACGCGGGAGTTGCTCAAATATGCCACTACCTACCCATTTAACTTACTGTTTGTTTAAAACCACAGACTTGCGTTTTGTGAGCTACAACCTGTCCTCCTTTTCTAATAAGTTGTGGGAATCCCAGATGGCATTAATATTGCAAAGATGTTGTCTACAGCGTAGGAGAACATTTCCATCACATTTTAAGATTTGTGGCAGTACAATAGGAATGTCTCCTAGTTTCAAAACCCAGGGTAATATTTTACACCTCTGGAATTTATGTTTGCAACACTTTTACTGCTTGCCAGGGATAGCTTTATTTATTGATGAATCCCAGCTAACTACTAGGTAAAACGCGAGCACATTTATTTTTCCCGAAAGAACCACAGATTTACTGTAGATGAAAGATAGCGTGAAACAAATTCTTAAAACATACTACAACATTTTCAATATTTCTTTTTAATAACGTGGGGAATAAGTATTGCTTTCTGATACAGCCTAGCTGGATATGACTTAGCCGTGCACTTTTTTTAGTTTTGTTTCGTGAGGCCTCTCAGCACTAACCGCGAGAGGCACCATAATGCATGCATGAGCACCGCAGGCATGCTGTTACTGGCCAGAACATTTGGAGACCAAGGTTCACAAAGATATTGCTTTATTTCCATACTCCAGCTGTCTGTCCATAGCCTTATTTTGGCAAGTCAGCTGACTTCAAGATACTAATTAGACCTAGCAATGCTCTGATTATTGTGTGTTCAAACTAACACAACCCGAGGGAATTGGAGTTAAGTGTTTTCGTATTAATTTGCTTCCTGATGATCCCATGCACTTGCGCGTTCTCAGTGCCACTGGGCCTAGTAAGATCGTTGTTTTGTTCTCCCCTGTTCCCCTCCCTTGCCTTGCTGCGCTCTGAAACACTTGTGTACAAGCACGGTATAAATACAATATCATATCATATCACAATATATGGACTGCCTGTCAATTCTAGACACCAGAAGGAAAAGGTGGTGGGGGTGAAAAAACTAAGAGGTGGCAATGGGGAAAAAACATACTACATGCTCCGTGTCAGACATGCTTTACATCCTAGACATTTCTTGGAACTGCTGTAAATTCTCAGAGGACTATCTGTTTTGCTTGGAGAAGAACTATTCATTACACTAGATAGAGAGGCAGGGTGTTTTAAGAAATGTAGGTTCTGATTAATAGAAGCATTTGATGATGGTGCAATCCCATTGGAAAACAATCTGTGAATCAGGCCCTCAGTCTTTCAATGCTTGCTAAATGAGTGGTGGTTTGATTTTCTTCAACCTTGAGTTCCAAGGTGGGACATTTCCTGTGCTCTCTAGCATCAAAAGATCATTCCCTTGATGCGTTTGTCTAATGCGGGAAATGTGCGCCAATATTAAACAGACACAGCCAGAGCAAACACATCTTACACTACCACAGGACACAGCAAAGCCCCCACTGCGCATGCGTGCTCTCGCACTTCCCAAGTGTCCCTGCTTTACGTGACCAGGCTCCATCACCATCCACTAACTGTGTCCTCTCCGGACACGGCATCAAATTCAAAAGACCTCAATGGAGGTCCTGAGTTCGATGCTGGTGCAGTGCGTGTGGTGAGTACCACTTTGCACTCTGCCTTAAGTGCACTGGCCCTTTTCTAGTGTGATCCAGGGCATCATCACACAATTGCGCTGTCCATTGGTGATGGAAAAGGGTGAAAATGTGAGTTTTCCTGTCTATGTATAGTCGCTTCACAGAATTTTACGTTTTTTGAATGAACTCGGCAGAAATTTAGTACCCAATTGCGTGTTTTTTCTGCAACATGGTTAAAAGCCTTAAGGTGGTATCTCATCCTTCACTGAGGCCTCATAACTTATAGTTGGGGAGACACTAGACACATGACCAGTTGCGGATGGAAATCCTTGCGGTCTTGCTACACAATCCGGAATTAAAAGCCGCACCAATTAAAAACCGCACTGAATAAGTGTACTCACATCAACAAGATGGCGCTGTGTTTAGCCGGATCCCTTGTTTATGTTTATTATAGTTTTTCACGTGACACGGACACACGTGATGCCGTGAAATGACTAAACACATACAGCGACTTCCGTGCGGAACCTTCAGCATTGGGAACGCCACCCACGCCGTTCGTACCAGCCGCACTCCGGCGAATGGAAGAAGAAATAGAATATGAAAAGTTAGTCCATCTGCCGCGATTAGTCTCATTCATCTTTGTCATTTTTTACGTTGAGAAACTCCAGCTGTCATATGTTAAGCTCACAGCATTTCGAGATAAACACGGATGCATATCCGCATTCCCTATTGGAGGTTTCCACTATGGCACAGATAGATAGATGTGATAGAGTTCCTGCCTTGTCTTGTCTGCCGTAGTTGTCCCTATGAGACTGCGCTGCACTGAGTTTGTTTGTTTTATTATTTATATTATTTATTATTTATATTGTGCACTAGACCTGTGGGTATCAGTGCGCAGAGCAAAAGACAGTTCCGTTTAGTTACACAAAGAAATAATACAATACAATGCATGATATAAACAAGTTGAACAGCAATATACAGTTATGCATACATAAGAATCACATGAGAATCAAAGTAACAAAGTCGGCAGCTATATTAGTAAAAGGCATTTACAATGGCCAGATAGTAATAAACTTATAAGCATATAGGTAGGTAGAAACTTATCTACATTAATATATTTACATGGAGGCAGAGAAAATCAAATATAGGTGTCCGGGAAGGATTCATTTGTCTAAAGTCTTTGAACCATCTGATTATGTTTTGCCGGAAGTTCTGGTAAGATTGATCTACTCTCAATGAGGGACGTAGGGCATTCCACAGTTGGGCTGCCATGACTGGGAAGCTGCTGCCCCCAACTCTAGATAGCTTAAAACGTGGGACTAAAAGGCAGTTTGTATTGGATAATCTAGTAGTTCTCGCTGAGGATTTTCTGGTAAGTAAATCTTTCAGTCAAGTAACAGGGAGCCGCGTTATTCATGCATTTATAACTAAGTGTAGCCACTTTTAACTGGATTTTGTCATGAGTTGAGTGCCAATTTTTGGATCTTCTAATCTCAGAAATGTGTTCTCGCCTGGCTATTCCGAGTGCTGCTCTCAGGGCATTATTCTGGAGGAATTGGATTTTCTTAATAATTTGTTTGTTGGCCCCTATGTACAGTGCATTACAGTAGTCTAATTTAGACAAAATAAGCGTTATGGCTAAGGTAATGCAACTGATGTTAGACAAGAAGGGTTTACCCGCTCTGATCAATTTGCACATATATGCCGTAGCCGCGGTCATGGCATTTACTTGCTTGTTGAAAGACAGGGTAGAGTCTAGGTGGAATCCCAAGGTTTTCACCTCCTTAGTGACAGTGATAGTGTTGTTGTCAATATTGAAGGAAGTGTAGTTGTGACTCAGTTTTTTTAGGGTTGAAGTCGTGCCTAGGATAATGATCTCAGTCTTATCATCATTCAGACATAGTCCATGGGAGGCCATCCATGCCTGGATGATGAGATATACCCTATTCACCAAGGCGAAATCCTTTTCATAATCCCCAGTAAGTGGTATGAGGATCTGTGTATCATTTGCATAATTCGTGTAGGTGATACCAAGATGATCCAGATCATCGAAAAGGGTCTTCGTGAAGATGTTGTATAGGGTAGGTGAGACACATGAACCCTGAGGCACTCCACATGTGATGTGGATAGGGTCTGCGGCTGCAGTAGGGGAAAAGACTCTCTTAGTCTGATTACTTAAAAAGGACTGTATCCATGTTATGGCTTCTACTGAAAAATGAGCAGCAGAGTCCAGATGGCTGCATAAGACTTCATGATCCACAAGATCGAATGCAGCCGAGAGGTCCAGGAGGAGAAGGAGGGCTGATTTTCCTTTATCTCTGATTTCGTCTATCTGGGCTTTCAGATCTATTAAGGCTGTTTCGGTCCCATGTTTGGGTCAAAAGCCTGACTTGCCTGCTCCTAGTAAGAGGTTGGATTCCAAGTGTTTTTGTATTTGTGAGTAGGCCATCTTGTCTATAATTTTCAGAAGAAATGGAACTGTAGTAATCGGTCGGTAATTGGTGGGTATAGCTGGGTCTACGGTGTGTTTTTTAAGTAGTGGTAGCACCCATGATTCTTTGAGATTGGAAGGGATGATGCCTGAATAGAAAGAGGCATTAATGAGTTTTGTGATAAAGGGGGCCAGGTCTCTGGCTGCGTCCTTTATAAGTTGAGCTCGGAATTGATCACCTTGGCAGTTAGAGGGTTTGAGTGAAAGGATGATTTCTTCTGTATCAAATATGGTACCTTTTGAGAACTTAAAGCGCAGGGGGTCAGCAGTGTTATTGGAAGGTACAGGGGCGGGTGTCGGTGGAGTGGAGCAGGTTAGGGAAGCTTTTGCATGCCAATTTTTGATTGTAGGGTCGTGACTTTATTGGTAAGTGCTTGCTGTATGTTAGAACACCAAAGTTTGTCTTTAACACAGTTGTCTGTCACTGGGATGGGAGCTTCTAGCTCTTTCAAGATAAAGAAGAGTTCTTTCATACTAGATTTGGCTCGTGATATTCTGGAATTATAGGTTTTGCGTTTAGCTAAGAGTATTTCCTTTTTAAAGAGAGCGGTTATGGTGCTAAGGTTAGTCTTATTTTCCTCAGATGGTGATAATCTCCAAGATACCTCACATTGGGCCTCATTCCGAGTCGGGCGGTATGGGTTAACGGACACCGGTAACGAGACCGGTGCCGTTAAACCCTTACCGCCCTATTCTGAGTTCCCTTTGCGGGTTGGAACTTAACACCTGCTTTTTGCAGGCGTTAAAAAACCACCCCGCAAAGGGACCTTGGAGCTAATTACGGCACCGTAATTTACGGTGCCGTAATTAGCACCTTCCCCATTCCCATTGAGCCCTATGGGGCAAAAATGGGAATGGGGAAGGGCCCATGGTGAATGGGGAATTACCGACCCCGCCAACCTTGGAATGGGGCGGTAATTCCGCCATTCACCATGGCGGAGTCGGAATGATAACGGCGTCAACCAAGGCGCTAATAGCGCCTTGGTTAACGCCAGGGTCGGAATGAGGCAAATTGTCTTTTTTTGGTTTGTACTGATTTCAAGTGGGGTGTATACCACGAGTTGAGGTGGGCTTTGGGCTTGCTTCTTCTCATTTTGAGTGGCGCTATTAAATCAAGAGATGAGAACATGACTTTATTATACTCTTTGATCAAAGCATCAGGTCCAGTGGTCGAAGTGTACGAAAAGAAGTAGTGGAACTATGTTCCCTGCTGGCCTGCACCACTCCTCACAAACCCATCACCACACCCCCTCCCACGCACAATACACACTCCCCTGCTGTTTAAGGGAACGTTCAGTGAAGTGCACTGAAAGTGAAGGTTTCAACTTCTTCCTACACTTTTATTTTAAAACGAAACATTCTGGAACGGTTTCTTTTTAAAATAAAAGTATAGGCGCTGTCAAAGGTAATTTAAAAAAGTACAGGAGCACCGCTCCCGACCGCTCCCGCTGACTTCGACCACTGATCAGGTCCCAAGTTTTCAGGGTGCGCATTGAGAGTGGGGAGGATAAGTGGGATTAAGTTGTCACAGGTGATGTTCTTTTTGTTCCTTATGGGTATGGGTGTAGTAGCAAATTAGGTGTGGAGATTGGTTTTTTGGTTGCTATAGAGAAGGCCACAAGGTGATGGTCGGTCCAGATCTGATGTACTATGGATGAGATGGAGGCGTTGCAGTTATAATTTGCCACCCAGTCAAGCATTCTTGATGTGTGTAGGGTCATACTCATTATGAGCTGACCCTTTGTATGTGTATCTAGCTAGCACATGTTTCCCAACATGTTTTTAAAAGAACAACAAGTACAATGACATTTCTGTTGCCTTACTGGCTGTAACCCCGAATCAGAGCCTTTTTGGTTCTCTCTATAGGTTACATGGTGTGCATCATTTTTTGAGCACCTTTGCTTGGAAGCCTGATATCACCCTTCCAACAAAGAAGGACCACCATACGAGGGAAACAAAATTTTGATGAGGGTAAGATACAACATTGCCATTTTGGGCATTGAGTCAGATAAGCATTGAGGTTTAAAGTTGAAGACTAACCTTAGACCCTTTTTCTCCCTCCCATTTTCCCTCGCTGTGCTCTCTCCATTATATGCAGGTGGGGCCTCCTACAAACAGTCAAGTCAGATTATGCTGAATAAAAATTCACGAAGACAGCACACTATCTAGTGCTTGTCCTTTAATAGCCCTGATGAAAGTGGTCCATTGACCCATTACCACTGAAACTGGTCAGCTTTTTTTCAACTCTGTGTCTTGGCAGAAATATATTAAAACAAAGAATTCCACGCCAGACTACAGTTTGATCCTCCAAAAAAAACAAAGAGAGAGGACCATGATGTTTCACTATACTAGGATTGGAGTCTAGAAAACGTCCAAATACTCCTTGTCATAGAATATAGGAGAATTCACCAAATTGCCTTGTTCCATTCACCTTTTTTATAATTTTGTTCAACAACACACCGCATTGGTCTATGGTTTAAATTGCTCTGGCATTTACCTAGAACCTTTGTTTTAGAGAATCTGCTCCCCATAGAAATTGAATAAAAGGATTTGACTTTTCACTTGGAGAGCAGGTATTAGATGGCAACAAGGCAACAAAAAAGAAAATCCAAAAGAATTGGCTTTCACAATTTACAATAAGCAAATTTACCTTAATCAGAATGTGTGATCATTTCAGGACACACGTCACTCAATCGTTTCTGCTAATTGAACCATTCTTAACTTTATGTTTTGTTCAATATAGGAATGGCACATTTGTATACTGCTCTAATAGGCTGAAACTGCATGAATATACAACCATCTCTGATCATAGACCAACGATCCTCGTCTTTGAGAGCAAACCATCATTAAGAAGGTTTAAACGGTGAGCGCCCAGCATCTCCTGTAACTAGAGGCAATGTTCTTAAATCCCATCTGTTAGGCCTAAAACAATATTACCTTCGGCCTAGCCCCTTATGGGTGACCACTTGCAAGTCTCCAAATCTACATCGGGGGGTGTGGATCACTATGCCCCCCCTGCTCTTGTATCTCAGGACAATTGTGCACTGTCTTACTCCTAAGTTACTCCTAAGTTACTATGCTATGGACACACAAGCATAAGACACAAAGAAAACACATGAATCGATTCAACAATTAAACACTTTTATTCATACACAGCAATGCATGATGCAACTATAATTCAAATCTCGAATTTGCACCTTTTATGCTCTGGGTGCAAATCTACCAGCATCTGATAGCAACTTATCCAGTCCTGCTGGATCTATCATGTCTAATGCAGCCTAATGCAAGCGTCAGCATTCAGCTTTGCTCTCCAATCGACACCAATCCACACCACACTTCACACTCTCTCTCTAAGACAATCCCTGTCTGATTACCCCATCTATCAAACCTAAAGCTCTGTGTGAGTGTCTGTCCTAATTCCCTATTGGCACGTGTCTTATTCTTAATCAGCAATACTCACCTCTGCCATGTCTCTCCTCTCCAGCTAACTCTGCAACCAGCCAGTCAGTCAGGGCCTTTCCTTGGCCTCTCAGTGGTATGGTCTTCCTGCCAACTCTTTCTGCCAGATTGATCTCATCAGCTCTCATCAGAATGCTTCCCCAAGCTTCCTCTCTCAGAGAACAGCTCCATCCAAAACTCCCTCAATCTCAGAGTCATCTCCATCTACATCTACATACAGAACTTCCAAAGCCTCACCTCTGGTTATACTATTCAATGACGTACATAAATCTCTATGGTTACATTAAGCATTCACTCGTTCTCTCTCTCTCTGTCAGCATTTCTAAATCCGACCAGAGAATGACCATGATGCAGTTTTTCTAGAAATGTACTCAGAGGGGCTTTCTTCTACCTCAGTCACTGTTTCCAGTAACGTGGTGTGTTCAATTGAAAGGTGGAGAATGAAGTGGCCTAGTTGTGAAACTGACTCTTGTCTCCAGTAGACTTTTTCCATTCTTGATGAACTGTTTCACTGTTGATCTGCCTTTAGGTAATGCATATGTTGAGGTGACTTATCAGGATTTAAGTAAACGTATACGACCATCAGTCTACATAATGAATTCTGAGCATCAAACCATGCAATAATGAATGGATGTGAGAAGGGCAAGCTTTCTTAGAGAGTTACGTATTGAGTTGAAATCCATTATTACTAATAAGAAACTGGTGACAGAAAATGGTAACTGGGGTCACATTATCAAATATTTGCACTGGTGCTAAAAAGTGAGCCACGCCATTGATAATGCAAAATGGAACAAACAGATATTGTCACAATCCATATTATCTTTAAAAAAAACGTTTGCACTAGGTACAAACATTAATTAGGCTGTTTAATGTTTGCTGCATAGCATACCTCAAAAGGTGTCCACTAGATTTCTTTTCGTGTTATGCAGCAAACATAGCAAGTAAATCAGCCTGCTCCAATTTCCCATGGTGAATAAAGTTTTAGGTAATAACGATTGGGGCTAAACCTGTTTGCGCAATTCCCTATTATCAGAGTAGCAAAGTTGGTGTCCCGCTTCTAGAAACACTTGTGTACAGGCGCGTTATGAATGCCATATCATATCATAGCATACATTCATTTGCTCGTCTTTTTTGCACCAGTGCAAATATTTTATAATCTGGCCCCAGGTATTTGATAATGAAGGATGTTCTATAAAAAGACCAAAAGCAATGTCGGTATCTAGTAGCCTCTGTTAGAACTTCAGATACAGATATTGCATCTCTTATTAGGGCAGACCAAAGGCGGAAAAATGTTTACCAATGCGCATACAAAAAACACATATGGTCATGGGTGGTTTGGGTGCTCTCTTAGAGCGCTCAGTGCAGAGTAATAACAAATGTAAAAATAGGGCAGAAGTTATCTCTGGTATGTTTATATTTTGATAACATTGTACTCGTGTGATTAACACAATTTCAGTGCTGAATGATCAAAGCTCTTGACCCCAGCATTCATTTTATTTTTTGCACGTGCGTCTTTATTCAGCATAAACCTGGCTTTGGAAAGGGCTTTACAGAGTAATTGATGACAGTTTGATTTTTTAAAAAAGTTTTTTTTTCCCAGTAAGATCCCAGGCCCAACTTAACACTTTTAAAATACTGTTGGGTTGTTAAACATGCACACATACCCGGTGCACTGAAATCCTACTGCCCATGCCCCAACTTCACACCAATTTCAATTGGCCATGGGCACTAAGTTTAACAGTCCATCAGTATTTTCATGGAACAGTAAAGTAACGCAACAGCCAAGATTGCTTTGCTTTTACAATTTTGCACATGCCACAGAGGTGTATAAATTACTGGTTGTGGTGTCTGTGGCAACCCTCTCCAGGCACTGTACTGCTGTGCCTGCATTTTGCTGCTTGAGAGTGCCATAAAGGCAGTGCTGCTGCCAACCATGGAACTCTTTCCCTCGTGCTCTTGGTTTCATGGAAAATTATTTGTTATTCAGGCGCTCTCTTAAAACCTACCTGTTTTAATTTGATCATTCTCTTTTTCTGTCTGCCTGAGTTATTTCAGTGCCAGGATACCTCTAGACCCATGCTGTGCTATATAAACAATTGTAACATAACATATACTCAGTGGTGGATGTTGACATTTTTAATTTGAGGGGCGTAAACACTTCCTAGAAATAAGCACGAGTTACCGAGCTTTGGGAGATGCCCTGAACCAATCAAGGGTAGGATTGTGGGGGTTTTTCCCTCAAGGAATATTTTTGAATAATGTATGAACATGGTGGATTTTACAGCGTATTTTAAGTGAACAATTGGGTGAAAAGCCAGACCCTTTGCAATTGGATTTGTAGGCTAACTGCTGCAAAAATCATATTACCAGCAGTGCAAAGCAGCATTCTCCAACATATTTTAATGATGATTTTGCCCACAATATGTGCCAGTATAAAATCATGTTTACACTGGTTGTGCCCATACATTTATATGTGCCAGTATTCCATAAATTAACATATTCATGTTTGTTCATAATGTCAATAACAATACTGTAAGAAAACATGTCCACGCTGGTTCTGGCAAAAAATGGCAATATTCCCTCGTAAGAACATACTCCAGTTGGCTTTGCCATTAAAAATGCCATGCCACTATATGAAAACATGTTAAAACTGGCTGCACCAAAAATGCCAGTCTAGCCACATCATAAAACATCATGCTTTCTTTATTTAGTCTAGTAACATTTAAATGTCACAGTAACACATAGCCAGACTGGCTGCACAAAAATGCCAATCTAGCCATGTAATAACACCTGATGCATGCTGTAACGCAGATGTCCAGTAAAACAAGCGATGTCAAAGCCAATACTTTGACATTTATATTATTTTACGTTTAGCACGGAGGAAAGAAATGAGGAATGACAGCCCAGAGAGGAAAACGAATAACTTGATAATATTGACTTTATTTACATTGCACTTTTAAGCAAAGCACTTTACATTGAACAATTGTATATAGAATCATTGTGATTTTTTGTAGTTTGAAATTACAGCATGGGAGGGACTGAAGGGGAATTCTGGGACGGGAAGGGTGGCGAGAGAAGCACTGTGGGGGAAGGGGAATAGAAATAAATGGCATCACAAGAAAGAATAAAGAAATCCAATAGTTGAAAGGTAGGCCAGCAACAATACACTGGAGCATTGTACAACATTTGAATAAAGAAGTGACAGAAAAAATAGGGGGAAGGAGCGACAGGTGCAAGGGGGCAGAGCAACAACACAATGGGGGGCTGATCAACATTGTAAAGGTGGGTAGAGCAACAGCATGAAGGTGGGCTGAGTACCAGCACTAGATGGGGAAGAAGTGACAGCGCAAGGGGGAAGGAGCAACAGCACAAGGGGAGGAATAACAGCACAAGGGGAGCAACAGCACAAGGGGGAGGAGCGATAGCACAAGAGAGGAAGGAGCAACAGTGCAAGGGGGAAGGAGTGATGGCGCAAAGGTCAATATAAAGACAGTGCAAGGGGAGGATGGCCAGCACAATGGGGAGAGGGACAGTGCAAGGTGAAGCAGGGAAATCACAAGGAGACAAAGGGGGGTGAAGGCCATGGAGAGGGTTTGGAGGGACAGTGCAAGTGAGGGAGGAGGGACAATACAAAGGAGGGAAGAGGGACAGTGAAAGGGAGGGTGGAGGGACAAGGTAAGGGTCAGAGGAAAGACAGCACAAGTGAGGGAGGAGGGACAGTGCATATGAGGGTGGAGGGATAGCGCATTGGGAAAGAATCAATAGCGCAAGGGGAAGAAGACAAAGCGCAAGGAGAAGGAGCCACAGCACAAGGGTTGTGAAGGAGGGACAGCACAAGAGGGGAGAAGGGACAGCATAAGGGGGAGGACGGCTGACAAAAGGGGAAAAGTAAAAAACAGTTCAAGTGGGGAGTGACATCTGTTGGTTGCATGAGTAATTGCAGCTTTTGATCATAGCTGCCCTCTATTGTAGTTTTGATCTCAATATGATTTATTACAAGGACACTTGTATGTTGTCAGTGTTACAACACCCACCCAATGAACTACAAGATGCAGTTGTCCTCACAATTTATTGTATTGGAGAGTAGTCCTCATAAGAAATCACGTTGTGATTGGAGAGGTGATATTGGAGAGGTGCAGTACCACTGACCACATACAGATGTCCTCAGAAGGAATCAGATTGAGATTCTTGATGTATGTTGTCACTGGTACTGCACCGCTCCAAAAAAAAAATAAACAAGAACCAGGTAAACATGAACTACAAATGGAAACAGGTTGTGAGCCGGAGAAAGCATTTGCCAGTGGTACTGCAGAGGTGCAGTACCACTGACAGCTTAGAGATGTCTTCCTAAGAAATCACATTGAGTTTTGAGAACTCAGCTTTCTCATGAGGACATCTGTACGCTGTCAGTGGTATTGCACCTCTCCCTAAAATAAAGACTTGCATGGTAACATTATCCACAAAGGGACCAAATAAAGGCCATCTTCACCTGGCTGTAAAAATAAAGACGACTACACCATTGCAACTTTGAAAGTGACACAGCCACATCACATGTTCCAGATCTCCTGATTGGGAAAAATGCATTAAACTAGCCACTATTGGATTACGTTGTGATAATGGAATAAGGAATACAAATTAACGTGTCAGACGATTATGCCACAGCATTTGCAGTTGTCATGCCAACCACAAAGTTATCTTTCTGGCATCCCTTAACTCTCTCTCTACTTTGTAGCAATGGTGTTGGAGATATTTTGGTGGCCACCAAATGCATCAAAACCTTGACAAATCAACTTCAACGCTTCCAGTGGTCCAGGGTTGAATATCAATTTCTAAGCCATCAATCAGCCCCAAACTTTTAATACACCAGAAGGGATCCAAATGGATTTTAAAAACAAGCAAATTATAAACCTACTTGTTCAATTTTGGTAACATGGATGGAATGTCAGGCTTAGCTCCGAAAGGTCATGGATCGTTGGTTATTTGTAACCCAGCGACAATATAATTATTCCCCAATGATAAAAAGGACTGTCCAGTCATGGTTGTATCCAAAATATCTACTTTGTTTATATCACAAAAGGAGTTCCAGCAACACTATGAAATACAACCCACCCTGTAAAGTAATCCAGAGGACAGATAGTTTCAAAGAAGGAAGAGTGATGCATTCTAGATACTGACGGGTGGGTAGTCAGCATAGTTAATAACCACAACAGAAGAAATTCTGATTAATACAATTGTAGTTCCTTTTAAAAGCTTGTATCAATTGGGGGCAAATCTAAACCCTTGGAGCCATACATGTCACATGGAAAAACACACAATCAAAGTGATCTTAATTCAAATACTTTTCATGATGTCAATGCCAAGAATAGTGATCTGTGCTTGCAAGCAGTTAGCAGACAGCATGAACATTTAAAAGCAATATTTACATCAAGAAGTTATGGAAGGGATAAGAAAGCAGTTTTCCACTGTCTCGTACCACATCTCCTTAGGAAATCAAGCACATATTGCTGCCTTAGGTTATCAGTTCAAGGAATTGCCATCTGGCAAGTGTGTAAAGCCCTGTCTTTTTTATTTCTACATAAAATGATGCAGGTGATTCCTTCTCCCAAGAGGTAATCTGCTAACCAGATCCCCCTTTGTTGCAACTCCATGGGAAAAGCAAAGCACAATTCTGCCCTACTGCATCAGTAGCCTGATCCACATCATCGTCTTTGCTTGTGGCGCAGAGGAGATCAAAGGTCACAAGATGTCCATCGACCATCTCAGAGACAGCAAAGTCTTTGCAGCAAAGGGGCAACATTTAAGAGTTTAGGCAAAGTCGATGGTGATACTTATCATCCCAATTGATAATTCACATGTGTCTCCTCCTGTGAGTCAGTTCAGTTCAGGCCAATACTTCCACATAGCAGGACAGAAACACAGAGGACCCAGCCTCTCCTTAGGAGGGCCGGTAACCCCCTCCTTCAGAGACAGCCACAAAGCAGGCCGCTATCCTGGTCCCAAGTATCAAAGCGGCACACCAATTCAGGAGGAGTAGCCTCACACTAAGGTACTGCATATCCAAAGGTGTTTGTTGCCAGTAGAATGGACTGGGGTGGGAGTAGGATAGGCAAGAGTGCCTTGGACACTGGAAGAAGCCTTCCACCCTTTTTTTTCTCACTGTCTCCATTTCCCTTTCCAGTTTAATCAATTTTTTTTTCTGTAGCATAGTACGTTGGGCGTAAGATCAACAGGGCAAAGTCCAATCCAGGAAGGAGCAAGAATTGGTCTAAAGCAGTCTAGCTTTAGACCAATCACCTGAGGAGCTATACCCTTAAAAGAAGGAGTATTGCACACCTTCAAGAGAATTCTGTCAGTTACTCAATGATCCTTTTAGACCATAGAGACTTTCTGAACATTCTCACCCAGACTTCCTTTGGGACAGTTGCATTTTCCAAATCCATCTGTCTGAGGTGCAGAAGCAGCAATCCAAGACAGAAGGAATATCTGTTCCCTAACCAATTCCAGGGAACATTAGGAGTGACCAGTGCTGTGTAACAGAACCAAACATTCTGCAACAGATCTTCTGTGACAGAAGAGTAGATTCTGAAATGGAGTACGCTGTCCTCAATTCCATTGCAAAGGCCTCACAGCAACCAGAGGGTCATGCCAGCCGATGCACCCTGTCCTACCACACTGAACCAGTCACTCTGTGTTCCCTGCATCACAGAAAATAGGGAAATTCCTCTAACCAGCCAAACTATTGTACTTCATCAAAACCGGCTCGATACTGATTTGTGTCCTAGTGAAGCACATCATCTGCTAGGCCTGAATCGTCTGCTCAACGCCAGAACCAGAACAGAATCTCTTGCTAACCGGGGGTAACCACCATGGCCGAGCTAGCCCAAGAACAGATACCTCATTAGTTGCACATCAACACACCTCCGATAACTACTTCAATGACCATACTTCAATAACTGTTAACCGCTGACTCTAACCGCAGACTCTCTCAGCAGCCAACGTCCAACTTGGCCCGGCTAACTGTGAAGTGTTCTTGGGACTGCACTGACCTGCATCATTGAATCACCACTGTTTGACCATACAGTGCACCTGCATTTGACCCCAGCTGATGCCTGCTTGCTACCAAGGCCACCACGATCGTACATGCCCATTTGAGCCTGATCAGCTCGCATCCTCATTCAATACCGGGTCTCATGCGTTAGCCCACCGAGAACTGAATCCAAGTACTGTAACACTGAACTGCCCCTACTTTCTACTGGGACCCTACAGACTGGTTAGGTCACGATCGCTCCTGTTTGCAAGCCAATATCTTTTTTATGATAGTACCCTACCTACCACACCTGGAACTACTCTAAACAGTGTTACTTTCTCCAGTCTGATGCATTTTCTCTGTTCTCTAATCTTGGGGTGGGTTTTTGTATATTAAGTTATTTAAAGTTTTGTAGCACGCTAAATTGCCCACAGGCCTCAAACTGCATATAAAGGACACACACAAGACAAACAACAAATATGCTGTCAGATCAAGGAAAGGTCACAGCAGAAGACAGCGGACATCTGACTAATCAGGGTTAAAGTTGAAAAGAAGAGTCTTAGCACCTTTCTTAAACTCTAAGAGTTTGCATGCCTGAGATAGGGAGGAAGAATATTCCAGGCCAGAGGATCTTGGACATTGAAAATGTTGCCACCAAAGCTGGAGAGCCAAATTATAGGCTTCACCGGTTTTTTAAGATCAAAAGAGAGAAGAGAATGACAAGGTAAGGAATAAAACAGCCGATTAATCAGATACTGCGAGGCATAATTGTTACATATAGGTCAAGGACAAAAGCTTATGAGTAATGTGATGTTTAATAGGCAGTTAATGAAGCGCTTGTCTAGCCTCAGTAACATGGTTTCTGCAGGACATACCAAAAATGGCTCTAACAGCGCCGTTTTGTGCCACTTGCAATGCGTGAAGATTGGCTTTCGATATTCCTGCCAAAAAGCTATTGTCGTAACCAATTCGTGAATTGACAAGGGCTGAATATATTTCAGTAATTTGGTGATGTATCTGCAGGATGATTTCACTTGGGTCACATGGGGCTTCATGGACAGCTCTGCATACACTCTGTATAGTAATCTCTTTGTGTTCTACTTGCAGATGGTGTTTTTTATTGAATCCCCTTCTTTTTGGAATGTGATACTGGGCCTCATTATGAATGCTACCAGCGCCGTTGTTACCTCTCTGCCACATTTCGAGTTCTGCTTGCCGGTGCCGGACTGCACGCGTGGTCTGACCAGGCGCGCAGACCGGCACCCACGACCAGAGCTCGTTATTAATCATGCTCCCGAAACCCCATTCTGCCCATTATGGGGATTGAGAGGCCGGCCTTACCGGCACCCGCAAATGGGCAATTACCGGCCCATTCATCTCGTAATGGGCCGGTAATGGCCCATTTGCGGGTGCCGAGGCTGGTAGCGAGTTTGGCGGTAGTCGTGCCCTTTACAAGGGCACGGCTACCGCCAAACTTATAATGAGGCCCACTGTGTTGTTTGGATCACTACTGGTTCAACTTCACACCCCTATTGACAGCATAGCATTCCCCCGGCCCACGTTACTACATAAGGCGAAGGAGGAATCTCTTGTTTTCTAATATTTTTTTATTATGGTGTTTATAGTTACAGTATAACCTTAAAACACAATAGTAAAATTCCTATTCATTTATCATATCACATACAACTAGCTATCTCAGTCTCAATATAGAATTCATTAATACAAAACACACTCATTGATAATTTTCTTTAAAAATCTCCAAAAATAAAAACGACTGAAATTTAAAACTGAATTTCCCCCCAAATATATATGCCCATGCCTGGTCACTGTGCACATTATCTAGGCTTATGTATTCTTTATCTCCCCTACTGTATATTTCTTTGAGCTTATAGCAGCTAGTCAATAAGTGTCATGCCGTCTCTCTTTTCACTATGCAAAACATACATCTATCTGCCGTTGGAGTATAAACCTCCTAACTTTAGAGTTATTAACCTATATTACCTATCTGAAAGGTGTTCTCAACAGGAAACTCTGTTTTATATAGTTTATAAAAGATGACGCCCTACTCAATTCAGCCATATTGTGATTTCTGTCCCTTCTGCTTAATTTCCCTTTCAAAGACACCTAAGTTAAAAGGGAGCTTGATACTGAAGTCTATCACATCCAGAAATTAGTAGACATCCCTGGACAACTGTTTTTCAGTACCTCTGAAAAGTTGGAGTACATTGAGGAATCAAGTTCTTTTTCATTAAGCATTTTGAACAGATGGATTGCTGTAGCTGTTTTTTCCAAGTCATTAATGACATGAGACCTAATACACTTCTTATAGCATCTATCAGGGTAGATTTAGATAAACCAGAAGTAGGTTTCTATACTCTGCCCTCTAACATTGAGAGCCCATGAGTATCTTTGTTCGTATATATTTCTAATCCATACAATGAACATGGGAGGGAACTAGGATTAGATGATTGCAACAGCCCTTCTGTTGAATGACCACACTGCTTGATTTTCTTTCTACTTTCCCCATAACATCCTGGGCTAAGACTATTGGGTTATGGGAATTGGTAATAGAGATGCCCAGATATAGGTGTTTCTTAATTACCTCTACCAATTTGTTATTTATCTTCCAGTTGAAAGAGCCTTTATTTTTACTTATATTTCTGCTTGAGTTGAGGATATTATCTTGTATTTTTATTCTATTTATAATCAAGCGACTCCTATATGCATGGTCACACAGGTCTTTGATATTCCTCTGCAGCCCTATCAGTGTCCGATCAAAGAGGACAATGAATATTGCCAGGCAATTGGGTATCGACCCACCCACAGGGGGAAATTATTGCATTTAGTCACCACTTCTTTTAAATCTGTCGTACAAAGGTTAAATAGGCAGGTGCCATGGAGCGGCACTGTCTTAGGCCATGATTAATTGTTACAATCAAACTCAGTATACCTTCTTGGGTGAGCCTAACCTGCACACCATGTTCGAGTATAGTTATCTATTAAAGGACAAAACCCCAGGATCATGCCTCAAACTTTCCAGTTTTGCCCAAAGCCTATGATGATTAACTGTGTCAAAGACCTTACTATAGTCTCTGAAACAAATATAGAGGGGAGGGGGTCTCCATGTTCAATAGTGGGGCACGGTCAGGGACCACAAGATGGCCAGTTTCCACTCCCCTTCTAAATTCTGTTTGTTGCTTGCTTAGGATGTTGTTTTCCTTTATCCAGATGTCAACCCTTTCACGTAGAAAAGAGGAAAAGAACTTAGCCATGGATTCCACCATGGCCAGAATGTTTTAGTTCTCTCGCTACTCCTGGGCACCCTTTTTAATACAGGAATAAGGACTGACTTCTTCCAAATATTTGGTATATCACTGTTGATAATAATGGTGTTAAATAGATTGTACATTATGTGTGCCCAAACCATTGGATCCTGCTTAATCGCAATAATGGCCAATCCATCCAAACCCAGTGCTCTTAAGGCTTTGAGCTTAGAGATTACCGCCAACTTCTCCTCTATAGTGATGACAATCACATCTTTTTGCTTTGGTCTCTCCTCAACCCTGGAGGGTCCTGGAACCCTTTCCTCTTCAATGAGTGACTCCTCAATATACGTAATCCTGTTGTTTTTTGAACCTCCACTCAATCACCATAAGCTACACCTAAGGGTTACAGGAGGCAAGAACCTTTGGTTCAGAGAAAGAGTTACTTGAAGTTTGGTGCCTCAGTCACCCATTTTGCCTTGCTTATGATTAGTATGCTGTTTGGCAGGCTGAGCGACACCTCCAAGCTCACTCTAACATGCTCAGGTGTTGTGCTGAGTAGCCTGCTAGAGATTCTGCCTGTCAAACTCAGGGACCACTTGAGCAGTCAAAGCATTGTAAGATATCATTTGAGAAGGGTGACAGTCTGTCACTGCATACCAAAGAACAGAACTCTGGCCCTTCTATCCCTACCTTTCCTGTTTTGTCACACATTCACTTTCACCTTTCACGTAGCCTATTGAACACATCTTGCGTGGGGCGCTCAGGCTAGATTTCTTTCACTACAGAAGGATAAGTATTGCTCCTAGGGATGGGCACACCATCTACAAGAAGATGTGTGCCTTTCGAAACAATGGGGGTTTGAATTGTCCTAAAAGATTGGAGCCATTTGGAGCTTAGGCTCAAAATGATGCAAAACGTTTGAATTATATTTCGAGTCGCTCGTATAAATATGAGCATTTGATGGTTTAACTCTGTTCGGATGCAGCTCTTTGATAATACAGAATACTAGGATACTTGATCACTTTCCTAAAAGTGTTACTGGTGGCTAAGAAAAGAATACAATGGGAAATAAAAAGGAACACAAATGAAAAAAGGAGGATGTGCATGTGTGTTCATTGTAGAAATGCACAGCTCATCTTATCCATAAAGGCGACCTGCACATTTCAAGAGGGCTGAGTGGCAGTGCAAATGATGTGCTTGCTAGCCATCTTGCATACATTACTGTTCAGATCAGACTCATCGCACTAAAGTATAGCAGGTTCCCTGCACATATGTTGGTGTTGTGAGCATATTTCACAATGACAATTTTAAATATTGAAATATAACTGGGGACATGTTTTGCATTCTCTGGCACCTCTTTTACATAGGCACACAGGATTGTAACTATTTTCTGATAATTCCAAATAGCTTTCTGTTTGTGGCTGTTGACATGCACAGGAATGCTCCCTTACTTACACAAATGTGCAAAAGATGTCAATAAGGTCATTTGAGTGTCTTCATCATGCACACATTAAACGCCCTTTGAGACTAGGGCAAAATGTTTTTTAATACAAGGGAGGAGATGTGCAAGCACATCTCATTACTGTCACTACAAAAAGGTTTAAGAATCTGCATATGCTTTTCTTTCTTATGAAAAATAAAATCACCTTTTCCGCAAAGGTAACCTGTGCATGTCAGGGGGTTGTGTGGCTGTGCAAACTATCTGTTGGCCTGCTCCCTCACATTCATTAGTGTTGAAACTCAGGCAAAAAGCTATTTGCAGGTCAGAAACATGCAAATGCCATCTGGCTAGAGGTGAGGGGTGGCTAGAAGGCACAAAGTGAAATATGGTTTGCAATACAAAACTTTCTGTAGCCTCAGCTAGACAACATCTCAAAGCAAACTGCATCACAGAAAGAGCTTGTGCTGTGGGGGGAAAGGAAGAGGGCAGGGAGGAGGCCATCTGAGGAGTGGGCATAGATGAGGAGGGCAGAAAAGCGTTTCTTTTTTCTTGGTCATTTTGCAGATATTTGTGGCTATAAAGGACTACAGATAGCAAGGGTATGTGTAGTTCAGTATCTGTAGTTACCGTTTTCTTTTCTTTTTTTCCCCCCAAGAGATATTTTTAGAGCTATAGTGATGTGGGGGGTGAGGTCTCCCATCCATGCAGTAACAAGGACTGAACCTGCTTAGCTTCAAAGCTTCAGTCCGGTTACTGCATGGATGGGCGACCGAATGGGCATCCAAATTATTTTATTTTTTAAACTGTGCTACTGTCAGTCCTTGAACGTTTTGCACTCAGAGATCATTTGTTGCCTTTTGCTGAATTGCATTCTGGTAGTTGTGGTCTCCCAGACAATCATTAAAAAAAAATAGATATTTTTTACAGCAGCAGTGGATTTCCCATCCTGGCAGTAACTAAGACGAACCCTGCTTAGTTTCAAAGTGAGGAAGGAGTCAGCCCCTTAAGGCCATGTTGCCTAATAAATGAGCTCACCTTACAAAACCACTTAGATAAAAATGGCCTGAGGGGCTGGATCTTTCCTCACTTTGAAACTAAGCAGCATCGGTCCGGTTACTGCACGGATGGGAGACAGTGCACAGTCCCAGAATGCCATGTGTTTGCTTAGTTTTGAATATCTCATCATACACGGCATCCGCATAATTGTTTTTAAATGTGCTACTGTCATATCTTGAAAGTTTTGCACTCAGAGACCATTGTTTTGTCTTTTGGTGAATGCCATTCTGGTAGTAGTAGTATCACAGTCGAGATGGAGGGAATAATTCCACAACTAGACACTCTTTACCCAATAAGGATGTATATATTTGAGTCACACTGTGGTATGTGCACTTTTCAGGTTAGCTTTATAAAGAAAAGTATTTTGAAAGCTAGACATGGGGATGAGTAGGGGAACTGATGAGAGGGAAAGTAAGTCATGAATATTTGCCCACAATGTGGCAAGAGAGTTTGAAATCCTGGGCAATGGTGCAATTATTTTCCCCTGTTTGTGGCTGCTTTAAAGGGCACCAGTAAAGGACACATGAGGGTGGACAGCTTATCTTTTTTGCAGATGTCGGACGCAACCCCTTGGGATTTTCAGGTTGGCAAGCTTGCTGAAGTATTTGGCTTTACGGATTTTACTCAGATTGTCATGTTCTGAGTGTAGACGCTTACTCACAAGACCACAAGCACTTGTTTAATATTGGAATTTAGTTTTGCAGGGAATATTTCACGGCAGATTGCTTGGTTCACTTACTGTGCATATATTCATGGGTGCCAGCTAGTGATTTTCACTATGGGGGCAGAAAGTGTCTGGCATATGCTATTCTTGCAGCCTGTCATCTTTTCCCATTTCCGTGCTGCTTAAATGTGGTTAGTTGGGGTTATGCAATATCTCACAACAGTCACCAAGAGACCGGCCAGAAAACAAGAGGTTTGGAGCATGGGACAGGACATGTCGGCAGGCCCAGTTAGGCGCATGCCATTATGGCACAACTGTTTTGCTGCAGGTCCCGTTTGGGTACGCCCAGTTAGATGCAGCCAGTTGAGCACAGGGACCTCTTGGCGCAAGGATATTTTGGCATGAGAGATCACAATTGGCATGAACCTGCAGGCACTTTGCATTTTGTAATATGGATTAAATGCGTACAAACTTTATTTACTGCAACATTTTAAAACAGGATGGGACACGGATTACACCATTGTTGCAGAATTGAACACGTATGAAACACATTTATTTACTGTGACATTAGAAAAAAGAATGGAACATGTACTACACCATCTCTGGCCAACATTTAAAACAAAATAAAAACATATTTGTGCTAAACGCTGCCTTCGAAAAACCTGGCCTGCAGGAGTTTGAGACACAGCACTTAACCATAATGCTACAATTATATTATTGTTAGGATTCTTTCTTAAGCCTTTTACAGTTGGACATACTAAATTGTAGGCTAAGTATGAAATGTATGCACCATGAATCACTAAGCAATTGTGACATAGTAATTGAATGCTGGACCTTGAACTCTGGCAGACCTTTTTTCAAGACTTTTTTTTAAAATATAAAACAGTACAGTTTGGTAAACACTCTGTAATCTGGACTGCATAGTCTTAACAGGCATGCCTTTGATTCATGTGGCCTCCTTCATGGAAGCATTCACCCAATCACTGCATGATTTTAAGAAGGTCTTTTGAGCTGCACTACCAAAGGGTTAATAATAGCTGTGTGTCTTCCATTGCACGTGAGCCAGCACAAACAAGATTTTCTTTGCTGTTTATGGGAGGGGCTTGCCACACAGTCCCATTATTCCCTTAATATATTGTGCTACTGTTAGACTTTGAAAATGGCTGGGACAAGTAGAAACCACCACACTCTTTCCCCAGCTGAAAAAAAAACATATTTTACTTTTTCCCCCCTCCTCTGATTCTACACTACGTACCTCCCCCTTAAAAAATGTACAGATCCCCTACTGCCATTCAACCCGAACAAACAGAAGTGCAGGTGAAATCATAACCAAGTTACATGTGTTGCATACATTGGTATATGCCACACATCCCTGGTTATTTGGAAGATGATCATTCAGATTTCCTATTTACTTTGCATTTTGGGTACAGAACACTTGATGGACAAAACAAAACTACAAGTCACAAAATGCAAAAAAGAACTCGATGGACATCTTCTGAATTACACAGAGACATGCATACACACACACACACACACACACACACACACTGACAGTGAAAAAAACACACTCTATGTGTCAGAAAGCTCGTATACACACAGGCGGACACACATGCGCACACACTAACACTCACCATCACGGGGCAAATGCACACTACATACACAATCCATCACACACACACACCTTCACACCATGTACACCCACACACATGCTCACATCAAACACACACATTGCATGCACACTCTCTCAGATGACATGCACACCCTCATACCACATATTAAACTGCACATATATTCAAAAAGAGGACTACACCATCTCCGAGCAACATTATAAAACAGAAACAATGAAAAAAATAAAATCACATGTATGCTGAACACTGCCATTGGATAACTCTGGCCTGCGGATGTTTGAGATGCAGCACTTAACCATAATGCTACAATGATGTTACTGTTTGGATTCTCACAAGTTTCATACCTACCGTTTTATCATTGGACATATTAAATTAAGCACCTTCATGCCTCCAGGTTTTTGTGCGCTTATTAAATGCAGAAATAGAGAAATAAATAAAGAAGACTTGTCAAACAGAAAGCCATTGCTGCATAGTGGTTAAATGCTGGGCCTTGAAATCTGGCAGACCTGGGGTCAAGGCTGTATGTTTTTTTTATTTTTATTCAACGGATATAATTTAATTAAAAGAAAAGCAAAGCAACTTGCAGGTGGCGAGGTTTGTTGCAGTGCAGTCCTGTGATCTTATTTGGCATGTGGCCTTTCAGACGTGGCTGCAATGTCAGCCACGTGCAAACATCTGTTGCGTCAAAATAATGGTGCTGGAATGGCTTGCTCGCCATAAAGGGTGCACTAAATTGGGCACTGTGGTGGGATGGCTGCCCCAAATGGCTGTGCAAGAAAATAATGCATCGAAAAGGTGTGTACCGCTTGGAGCACGCTGCTTAACCGAAGTGTGTGGTCCATGACAAATTATTTAGTCTCACTGCACATTGCCTAAAAACATTCAGATCTGTGATGTCATTATTGTGGTCATAGGCTGCGCAAAGTTAAGGTGGCTTTAGCTGAATTTCAAACTCTCACCTTAACGTCCCTGCAACTTAAGTTTTTTTCCTCTGATAACGTGTCCAACACATTACGATGTCGGAGGGTGGCACGCAACACATGTTTTTCCCACTCTGTCTCCCCAGCCTGCACGCATCCCCCACGTATGTGGGGCTAAGGCGTCCTGATGCAAGGGACCATGCCCGTTAATGTGGTGCCCCTGTCCTTGGCTACAGGACTACAGCCCTCCCTTCGACATCAGTCCCAGGACCTGAAACCAAATCATGTGAGGCTTGTCTTGCAGCCGTGACCACTGCACACGTAGGGACAACCACTGACTGGCTTTGTGAAACCAGCTGGTACACCGCAGACTTGGGGACCCCATCTGATCAACCCGTTGGACCACTGACCTTTGCCCTCTTTGAGGGATGCACATCAGGTTCAGCATCAAAGCCAGCTGAGTCAGAAGTGTCCGAAGACTATACAGCATGACTCAGGATGGTCTGGAGCGCCTGTCGATTCTCACGGCCTACCACACCACGCCCGCCACTGATGGTGTGATGCACCATGAACACTTCATCCTCCTCCTCTGCATCTGCTGCATCCTCACCTGCACATGTACACAGAAAGATATATTGAAACATGTTCAAAGTGACAACAATGCACATATGCTTCGAGGTGCACTCTAACAGCAAATGGCAGGGCACGTAGCCATCAGACATTGTGCATTCACACACTTATTTAAGTAAGCAACAGAAGCCTGGCATTTGCTGACAACTGCCACACCACCCCCCTACCCATCATGTCTATGCTAGCATTGACATTCAACAGTGGCGTAAATGCACAATGAGGGGCCATTGAACTGTGAATTTGCCACACATAGCAGGGGAAAAGTAATACACATGTGACATTTGAATGTTCAATGACATCAGATTGCAACAGCCAGACATCCATATCCACATTGAATCCAGTTCCCTATGCCCATACCTAATTAGAGTGTCATGTGTTGACCATGGTGTCACCCACGGTCAACACATGACACCCTAATTAGGTCTGGACACAGAGAACTGGATACAATGAGGACCTGCAGGAAAGAGTGGAAAGGGAAAAAGCCCATGAGTAGGTACTGCCGAGTGTGTGCCCCATAGTAATGGTCTGAGAAGTTCAGAGAGATGGAGAGTGGATTGGGTGATGTAAACAAGGTCCACTGGGGCACAAGAGGGTGAGGGAAGTGGCCCCATGGAGTGGTCCCAGAGTGTGGGAGTGTAAGATGGAGCAGACGTCACAATAAGTTGGCTCTCTGTGTCACAAGAATTGAGTCACTGTGGATGTTGTCTGTGGACGCTTATGCAACTTCACTCTGGGAACACCATAAGGTGTGTTGACAGACAGCTGTGATATGCATAGTTTTACAAAAAAGCTGTCCCCTACTCTGTCCAGGACTGGTGCGTCTTTAACATTCAACATGAAAGATTGTCCCGACAGGAAATTAAATCTAAGAAGGAAATGATCTCCTATGACTTTTAAGGTATAAAATATAAGAGGAAAGTTAAAAAATAAATGCCTATAACTATTCTAATACAGATTTAGAGCATCTGTATCTTTTTACAAAATAAATCACTTCCAAATGCATATTGGTATTAATTCTTTACACCATTTCGCATGATTTATTCATTTTAATTCATTTTAGATGACAGAATACAATTTGTTATTAACATTACATACATTCTCTGAAGAACCTGTTAGATATGGGAAATCCTCTCTATCTAACCAATAACAACATAATATTGTTAGGAAACGCGCCACAAGGGACAACTATTGGGTGCAACTCTGCATGACATGGCGTGAAAGTTAAACTTTGTCTGCAGGCACATGTCTAGCAGTGCAGAGTGAAATGCAACAAGAATGTAACACTCAACAGTACATGTTCCACGAGTGACATGGGATGTTGGACCTGCCCCCGTCTTGCTGGTGCCACATTGGCATCCAGGTGCTGGGCCACCTGTGGATTGGGGCCTGCCATGTCCACCTGGGGTTCAGGCAGATATCTCCACACCACGTTTCTGATCCCCTGGGACTGGGGCAGGTGTCTCCACACCAAGTCCCCATCCCCTAGGGCTGTGGCAGATGTTTCACCAACAAGTCCCCCAACCTAATGCTGTCTGCCCCCATTCCCTCTTGGGGCCTTTCCACTCATATGACAGGTGTAAGCGATGAATGGAAGACACACCAACTTATTGTCCTGGGCAATATGAGTCAGGGAACAGTTTACATGATGTACGACATCGATGTGTGTTCCAACAAGGCTGAAATTGACACCAAAAGGGAAAAAAATGGTACAGCTTCTGTCAATTAAAACGAGTGGTAGACGATACATTGAGGCACCTAGATATACTAGGAATTGCATACGTTACACACTGTGCACCTCAGAAAGTACACAAATACATGTGTTTATGTACTGAGGCAAACACCCCCCAAAGAAAAAGGGGTATGCAATATCTGAAGGTATTGATTTTGTAGCAAAAACACATACAACTTCATAACTCCTCCGGATCGTACGCTTCACATGCAAAACTAGCGTGCGCGTTGCTGAACTTATGTTGCAGAGTCATTGCCGTGAGTCACATAGGTGTGTTCCATAGGTGTGCAGTGTCACCGAATGTAGAACATAAGTTACACGTTAAGGGCCTTTACACTACTATCGGCTGCTGCGGATTCAAGGTGCACACCACTGTTCCTCCTGCCTAAACTGCTGCTGATTATGCCTGCTCTGGCCCTGCTTTGTCTCATTCTATCCTGTAGTGCTGCTGCCTGTTTCAACGTGAAAGCCTGTCTGTAACCTGCACTCTCTTGGTGTGCCAGCTGCCCCACTTATCCTGGACTCCTGTGTTGGCCTTGCAACCACTTCCTCTCTATTTTCTGGGACTTCCACCTCTGCCAACACCACCGTAGCTCCACAGCACCTACCCGGGACCGAGGAAGCCTATACCTGCCACAGGTGTGCCAAGTCTGCCCAATCTACATCATCTGGAGAGGGCAGCAACCGCACTTTGAGGCAAAAAGCAGCCAACTTTACCAACACCGAACTTGGCATCCTGGTGGATTGGGTACTGGGCGCCTATGATGACCTCTTCAACCCAGCTACACAGCTGGGCACCAACGTAAGGCAAATTATCTGGCACGACATCACGGCTGTCATCAAGGCGGGGAAGGTGGCAGCCTGGCCCAGGAAGACAGTACAGAAATGCTGGTACGACCTCAAGACCCATCGCCATACCAAAGGCATTGGTAGCCCTCTCCACACAACCCACCATGGAGGTGTACCGTGCTGTCTGCCACTGGTTCGCCCAGGTACAGTTGCGGGTATTTGAGACATTCTATCCGGACCTCCAGTCCGGCTCTTTGCCTGGAAAAGTCATCTGGATGCTGCTGGTGAGTACCTATGTGGGACAATGCTCTAGAGCGTATGTGTGGCATGCAAGCTTGCTGATGCCAAATCCTGTTTGTGGCTTGTGTGTATTGTAGGACGCAGTTGATTGTTGACTCATGCCAATGCAAGCCGTCAGACATTGTATGCCATTTGCATGAGGATTGCCAAAATGTGCATTCATGGCTTCATTTTGCTGTGCACATGCAGTATCTGAGCATGGAGAAAGTGCTTGGACATGACCGATGTGGACATGCTATGTTGTGAGCATGTGAGTGACATGCATGATGTCCGAGTCTATGTGTGGCACAACTGACAATGCATGTGGATGATTGAGTGTGGGCACCGCTAATTGTCAAACAATGTTCTTAGTGTTAGTTGTCAGAATTGTCAGAGCACCCCTTGAGAACTAGGTGCAAGGTTGCGTATAACTGAAAGAACTAAATAACTAGAACCTAATCTAGTTCTAGGTGTGCTCACGTTACGCTCTCGTGTGGAGTTGCAGTGGGTTATGCTGTCATTCTTGTTTGCATGAATTATATACCATTAGAACAAAATCAAGGAGTTCCTTTGGTTCATATTGTGCTTCAAATTTGTAATTTTTCGAAGGCAGAAAATGCATCCAAAATATCAGTGCTACTGTATGTATTTGCAGATGTATTTCAGAGAGGGTCCAACTTCAGGGCAAGGGCACTAAGTTCATTCATATACATTCACAGTTTGTTGTTCAGCATATCAAAATATCCATCAAAATATGTGTGCAATTATTAATACCAACATATCACATTATGGAAAATATAAATACAAACTGATCATATCAGTGTCAGAGTTTCTATGTACAGTGTCCAGATTTAGTCAAGTAGCAAAGAGGTGAAAAAAGAAAATATGAAAATAAAAAAAGAAAATCAAAATACATCAGAAAGCCCTTCAAATGGCTATGTTTATTAACTCAATCATTGCACATCTAAATCTTAAAGTGTTTTTACCTGTTTATGTGGCCCTGTGGCCAAACTTCTTACATGTGTCTAAGAGACATTGTACTGACAAAATATTAAAATAAGTTCCGGTCCCACCAATTGTAAGTTAATCATCATTGCGATATTCCAAACTTCAGATGCATAGCTTTGAAAGATAAATTGTGCCTACCTTGTGGCGCTCATTGGCGTCGTCAGGAATCAAATTTAGGAGGGGCACAGAGGGGGCCAAAGACAAAAGTAGGGGGGCACAGACAAATATAGGGGGAGAACATGGTCACTGCTCGTTTTAGGTAGGGGGGACAAGGGGGGGCACAGGGTTTCACAGGGGGGGCCCTGGCCCCCCAGGCCTCCCCTTAGCAACTATTCCAATTACTTGCGTTATTTGCTGTTTAGACTGTGTAAAATAAAGATCAATCACTCTGCCCATTGCGTTATTAGTCAGATCATCTCTGGCTGCCATTTACATTGATACATACCTGCTTCCTGAATGAAAGCATTCGCCATTTCCAGGCGACGTAATGCTGTGCGTCCTCGAAAGCAACAACGTCACGAGCGCCTGACGTCCCACAGGTCCCTGTTGCTACAGGGTACGGGATGGCATGTCTCAGCAAAGTCAATAATTCTATGGAATGCGTTTGGGGAGAAAAGATGTGTTTACGGTCCTCATCTATCTCAGTGTGGGAACACCACAAATAACCAGATATGTAGTGGGAATGTCGATCAAATTTTAAATGGCAGCCCCACGGCTAGGAGCAAATAGTTTACCGAAATGCTAGGATGGATTAGTCTTGCAAGAGTCCTGATCTCATGTTGGTTGAAATACGTAATGGTTCCATCCAAATCCGAATTTATAATAAGGATGTCAAAATTATTGACACCACCTGAGCAATAAAAATCTAATTAAAATTAAAATAGGCAGAATTCTTACATTCATTTCTTAACATTGTCCATGTGTGCATCCTACTGTAATGGTAACTTGCAGATCTATGAATCTGATCATATCATACCCCCATCTCTTTGGCAAGGTCATAGAAATGGTTTCACATTCTGTCTGCATTAGTGATTCTCTATATGTTGTATTAACTCCAGTCTTATTTTTGTCAACATTAATTTGATAATAGCTATGTGTCTAGTATTGCAAGCTCAGTCTTAATGATATAGTTTACCACAGGTATAGTCAGGACAGATCATCTATCCAGTTCTCAGAAAACAATTATCCATCCTCAGATTTAACAGTTTGACATTACTGGTTAAACATATATTATCCACAATTCCCAATTCCCCCATGTTCTGCAAGAGTGTTTTTTTTTACAAGTAACACATGTATTGTATGCTGTCTAGTCAAAGGATCGAATCTAAAGGTTCGACAGGTCAAAGGATCGACACCAAAGGTTCGACAGGTCAAAGCATCGAATTTTTTTTTAATTATATATTTTTTTTTAGGTTTTCGTTTAGGGAAAAAAAGTGGTTTTTAGCAAAAAAAAAGGGGGTTGGTGGGGACACCCCAAAAAAAAATATGTGAAAAAAAAATAATAATTGATCCTTTGACCTGTCGACCGTTTGGTGTCGATCCTTTGACCTGTCGACCCTTTAGATTCGATCCTTTGACTGGCAACCGTATTGTATCTCCTCAATTATCCCCCCCACCCAGGGAGTCTAAACGGTCGTTCCAACAAGTTTCTCTTTGGTCTAAGGAATTGCTTGAGTTCTCGTCTGCATTATGTCATCTCACCACATCAGTTCCTTAAAAGGTGCCAAACACAGATGGGTATCCTATCTGGTGGTTAAGCAATACTATGATACTCAAAAAATACAAATTTTATTTGCATACGAAATCATTAAAAAAATCATCATAACAAATGATCATATTCTGTAAAACAATCAATCAATTGTAAAACAACACAAGTGAATCAACCTAAATGGGTTCTATCCATAAATTCAATCTTGGGTCAACCCGTGTAGTCAAATTACACTGAGATCCCTTAGACTTAGATGTTAATGGCTATTGTGTATTTTGAATGTGTAGATTCCCAGCTTGTACAAGTTTCTGTCCCATTAGCACAACAATGTAGGACATTCTTCAGGGGTGTGAAGTATCTTGTGTCGATTCTATTCAAGATGAAACTGTATTACCAAACCTCCGTCTTCTTGCAAAGACGATGTACCCTGTTAATAAAAAGGAGGCGCTGAGTTACTACCTAATGTCACAATCCTAATCCATTAATTAGACTGGTTGTGTACCCCTTATCCCCATAAGGGTGAAAAGGTGAAAAGCATGCTATTGATGTACATACCTCTATAACTGGAGGGCTCAATATCCTGGAGTCTTCTTTAACCTTGATTGGTTCTCGTACTCGCAAAATTCCAATTACTATAGAAATAGATGCTTTGTTTCCTCTATCTTCTGTCGTAGTGTACAACATATATTGACATTAGACTTATAGTAGCCTGATATATTGTGTTACCATATCCTGGTTCCATAACAAGGTGGCTTACCATATTATTATAAAGACATGATCCAAGTGTCACTCTATCCAAACATGGTATGTTCCTACTTCTCAGAAAAAGGGTTCACTTCTCCAAGTAGGAGTCTTTTCCCTGAAAGATATAATTTATAGAGAAAAAAAAAACTCCCCTCAGTGGTTTGTCCACTCAATAAATTATAAGCTAGTGTGCTTATTATATTAAAAGCATCCACTTACTTGTCACACAGTATAAGCGGGAAAGTATCCAAGACCCCCAACCTATAAGGCTAGTTGTTATTTTCAAATTAGGCACTCCCCAAATGGAGTTATCCTCTTCGTTCTAGGTAGCTGTAAAGTCACAAGACACAAAGAAACCTCATGAGGCCAACTGGTCTTTTAACCATGAGGAAAAACAAAAGTACTTATTTTGTAAAATATTCACTGAGTAACTCTTAAACTGGCCAGTAGCTTGATCCGGGGTATACCTATAGCAAGAGGTGTTTTAAAAAAAATTGGAATCCCGGGATCATACTCGCAGTGGACGTGATGAAGTCATCATGCCGTGGGCCAACGTCTCCGCGACGTCGCACGATGACGTCATCGCATCGACGCACGCGTCCAAATTCTCGGTAATGTAATGCAAAAAAAATGTTTAATAAAAAAACCCCATATATGTAGTTCTATAAGTCAACTGTATAGGCGCTAGACCTATAATCAGAACTGCAGTATTTATTTTAAAGGGGTGTCCATCTCGTTAGAGTGGACTGTTTCACAGTAGATTCTGTACGCGATTTTTGGAAGATGAGGAGTATCACCTGTACATCTCAAGGAAATTCTTTGGACACATCCCTCCTTTATACATTAAGTAATTGAACCTAACATAGAGTCTTATATCAATTCAAAAAATTACGAAACAATGGCAGATGTGTTCCTATGTTCTGGGCCACCTAATCAAACATATGAGTATATGTTAAACATCTGCAACCCCGTTATGTACAAGTCTCATTCTTAGTTACATATCAAATGTCAAATATGCCAATGTACAGTCGGTAGAATATTCCATGGGTGCTCTAGCAATGACATAAGTATATTCACCCAAAGGTCCTACTACCAACAACGATGATCAAGTCAAAAGGAAGTTGCCTAGGCATTATGCCAATCTACCCCTTCATTTAAACCGTGAATATGACTTTTGGATAGAAAAATCAATTTCTGTTCTAATTGAAGTAACTTTTTGTTGATCAATTCCTGTGATTCCCCTTTTATTTGTTTCAGGATCACCCATTCAAATTCGTTTCTAGTATGTTTCTTTTCAAAAAAATGTTTCACCATCAGTGTTTCTTCAATTCCATTCCTAATGCAACTCCTATGCTCGATCATCCTTGTTTTACATTTTCTATTTGTTTTTCCTATGTAGATACGTTGACAGGGACATTTAATTAAGTAAATAACATTTCTTGTTTCACAATTTGTTTGCTCAGTGATTTTCCACATTTTGCCAAAACCCAAATCTACAGTCATGGTTTTTCTAGTTTGAGTACACATCGTACAATTGCCACAGGGATGATGTCCTGTTACTGGTGGGAGTCCCCATAAATTAGATTGTTGACATACTCTCTTCCTGTTCTTCACATCATTTCTCATGACTAGATTACGCACAGTAGTGCTTTTTTTGAAAGCTACAATAGGGCTCTCCACATCTTTGGTCATAATTTTCTTCCAAATTCTGTGAATAATACTCTTGATTTTATACGAGAGATTGCTAAATGTGTTCACAAAAACCAATGGTGTCTCTTTTGTTTCTTCATCTCTGCGTATTTATTGGTCTAAAAGGGCTTCTCGATTATTGTTAAATGCTCTCTTAGCAGCTTTTTTAACTAGAGGGATAGGATATCCTCTATGAGCTAATTTGTCAATAAGAGTATTAGCTCCATTCTCGTAAGAGGCATTGGTACTGCTGTTTTTCTTCAACCAGAGAAATTGCCCAAAGGTCAGATTGTTTTTTAGATGCTGCGCATGGTGACTGTTGTAATGCAATAGAGCATTTCTATCTGTTTCCTTGGTGTAAGGTTTAACCAACAGCAACCCTTGATCATGATATATGCAATGGTGTGGTATTCCCTGGGATTCTAAGATGTTGATTTCCTCCATCACCTTCTTTTCAAAAACTTTAGATTCAAGTGTATGGGAATTAAATGGAGCACAAAAAGTGGAGGGGTTTCTAAGGCCACTGTGATTTTCACCTTTTTCAAATGGGGTGTCTTTAAAGAATTCTCTCAGATGTACTTTGTGTATAAATTGGTTGAATTCCACCCTGAATTAAAAAGGATTATGGTGTTTAGATATCACAAAGTTAAGTCCTTTGTTGAGTACCTCCTCCTCTTTTTTGGACAAACTTACATCTGAGAGATTTACTACCAACCCCTGTTGCTGCGTGTCTGCATCCGCTCTGGTGCCCATTGCCTTTGATTTTCTCCCCTTCCTAAAAAAGACTGTCGTTGGTTACCACCTCTATGATTATTACTTCTGGATCCTCTCCCCGACTTGGTCGGGTATCCCCACTATTGCTACGGGCACTCGCACCTAGGTCACTGTACTGTACTCATCGTACTCAGAAGCCCCATCGCTGGAGCTATATGAGATGTTGCGGAAACTCACTCTCCGGTTTTGCCTCGGGTTTGATCTTGATTCTCCAAATTTATAATCTTTATTAGTATAACCAAAAGCCTTCTCATGGGTGAAATTTTGTATGTCTTTCTTCATCCCTTTGATACGTTCAGAAATAGTCTCAGTTTTAAACTCCTGCATGTCTTCTAGGTGTTTCTCTAGGCCTATCTTGAAAGCCTCTATATCAAATTTTTTCTTAATTTCCTCTTCTAAAATTCTTTAGATCTATTTCAATCTTTTTCGCTGTTTCTTGTTTCTATAATAAGTATCAGCCAACGGCCGCACTTATTAGCGATGTAACTCCACTTTAGTTTGAATTCAGGGTTATCTAAGAATAGGCGAGGTTCATTCCTCACTGTAAGCCCTTGGGGCAAAGCTAAATTCTTTACCTATTCTATCATGATTATGGCATATAGCTCAGTGTGTATGAGTCTTTTTCTCATCTGCACGAGTTCATCCCATTGATCGTCTTTGCCAAGGATATCTAGATCTTTATTAAGGCCTACTATAGGCAAGGATTCCATGAGTTTACGTACGTAATCATCATTGTAAGCTAAACATTTTTTCTGAAGCCATATTAAGGCCAGCCAATATATGAAAAGGGTATGTTCAGACAGAGGAGGACGTGTAACTAACCACGTTAGCCACCGAGACCCTAATAGTCTCCAATAATGCACTGTTCTCAAAACGGCTACAAGCCACAGAGGGGATTTCACAAACATCTTACTCTGTGGAACACTATCTGTTATCTACAAAAGATCGACAAAGACTGATATGTTTGGGATATTTCTTCACTGTGAAAGATAGTGAGCTAAAGACTCTGGGTAAGTCTCTCAGTAACCAGGACTAATGTCTGGCAGAGGGACTCCCAGGACACCCCTTGTTAATTTTCATATTTAAGTAACTTTGGGTCTCATCCTAAGTTACTAGGGGAATCCAGATGTGG
Source organism: Ambystoma mexicanum (assembly GCF_040938575.1). Lineage (NCBI taxonomy): Eukaryota > Metazoa > Chordata > Amphibia > Caudata > Ambystomatidae > Ambystoma > Ambystoma mexicanum. The sequence continues at coordinate 437,682,373 of NC_090923.1, forward strand.
ACCCCTTGCTCACTATTCTTAGAGAGGCACAGCTCCACCCTACTGATGAGGTCCAACCAGACCGAAACACATGTCTGGGGTTGCTGTTGGTACTCTTGTTCAGAGGAGAATTGCCTAGCATTTTGGTGCTGGACTGCCCCAGGGCAGGACGACTGATGGGTTTGGGATATTTCTTCTCTGTGAAAGATAGTGAGCTAAAGACTCTGAGTAAGTTTCTCGTAACCGGGACTAATGTCTGGCAGAGGGACTCCCAGGACCCCCATTGTTAATTTGCATATTTAAGTAACTTTTGGTCTCACCCTAAGTTACTAGGAGAATCCAGACGTAGACCCCTTGATCACTATTCTCAGAGAGGCACAGCTCCACCCTACTGATGAGGTCCAACCAGACTGAAACACGTGTCTGGGGTTGCTGTTGGTACTCTTGTTCAGAGGAGAATTGCCTAGCATTTCGGTGCTGGATTGCCCCAGAGCAGGACAAAGACTGATATGTTTGGGATATTTCTTCTCTGTGAAAGATAGTGAGCTAAATACTCTGGGTAAATCTCCCATAACCAGGACTAATGTCTGGCAGAGGGACTCCCAGGACACCCCTTATTAATTTGCATATTTAAGTAACTTTGGGTCTCACCCTAAGTTACTAGTGGAATCCAGACATGGACCTCTTGCTCACTATTCTTAGAGAGGCACAGCTCCACCCTACTGATGAGATCCAACCATACCAAAACACATGTCTGGGATTGCTGTTGGTAATCTTGTTCAGAGGAGAATTGCCTTCATTTCAGTGCTGGACTGCCCCAGGGAAGGACAAAGACTGATATGTTTGGGATATTTCTTCTCTGTGAAAGATAGTGAGCTAAAGACTCTGGGTAAGTTTCTCGTAACCAGAACTCATGTCTGGCAGAGGGACTCCCAGGACACCCCTTGTTAATTAGCATATTTAAGTACTTTTGGTTCTCACCCTAAGTTACTAGGGGAATCCAGATGTGGACCCCCTGCTCACTATTCTTAGAGAGGCACAGCTCCATCCTACTGATGAGGTCCAACCAGACCGAAACACGTGTCTGGGGTTGCTGTTGGTACTCTTGTTCAGAGGAAGATCACCTAGGATTTCAGTGCTGGACTGCCCCAGGGCAGGACAAAGACTTCTATGTTAGGGATATTTGTTCTCTGTGAAAGATAGTGAGCTAAAGACTCTGGGAAAGTCTCTCGTATCCAGGACTAATGTCTGGCAGAGGGACTCCCAGGACTCCCCTTGTGAATTTGCATATTTAAGTAACTTTTGGTCTTACCCTAAGTTACTAGGGGTCCCAGATGTGGACCCCTTGATCACTATTCTTAGAGAGGCACAGCTCCACCCTAATCATGAGGTCCAACCAGACTGAAACACGTGTCTGGGGTTGCTGTTGGTACTCTTGTTCAGAGGAGAATTGCCTAGCATTTCGGTGCTGGACTGCCTCAGGGCAGGACAAAGACTGATATGTTTTGGATATTTCTTCTCTGGGAAAGATAGTGAGCTAAAGACTCTGGGTAAGTCTCTCGTAACCAGGACTAATGTCTGGCAAAGGTACTCCCACGACACCCCTTGTTAATTTGCATATTTTAGTAACTTTGGGGCTCACCCTAAGTTACTAGGGGAATCCAGACGTGGACCCCTTGCTCACAATTCTTACAGAGGCACAGCTCCACCCTACTGATGAGGTCCAACCAGACCGAAACACGTGTCTGGGGTTGTGTTGGTACTCTTGTTCAGAGGAGAATTGCCTAGCATTTCGGTGCTGGACTTCCCCAGGGCAGGAAAAAGACTGATATGTTTGGGATATTTCTTCTCTGTGAAAGATAGTGAGCTAAAGACTCTGGGTAAGTCTCTCGTAACCAGGACTAATGTCTCCCAGAACACCCCTTGTTAATTTGGATAAAAAGGGAGACATTCGGTATCCATTTCCTGCAATAGAAAGTCATCCCGATAAAGGTTCTCACTTCATTTTGTGTGTTTGAAACTCCCATGTCATAGATAGTCTGTATTTTTTCTGGTGCAAGATGCCTACCCTCCTTCAACAGGAAGTATCCTTTTTTTTTAAAACAATTTTTATTACATATTCAAACAAACAAAACCAATACAAACCAAACTGCAGTGCAAGTATCAATAGTACTGCTTTCACATTGTTAATTACAGACTTTTAGTCAATGCTCCCCTTATCCCACTCCCCCTTAAGAGCCTATTTATTTTATTCACTTTGTATCCGCACCGCATGGTGGTGGGGTCCCACTTTCAGTGAATTCTGACAAATCATGTATCATTCCAACCAGTTCCGCTACCAACGATTTCCATGCCATCAGGGTTCCCACCTCTTCCTCACCTCCTATGTTACTTGCTTCTTGCCATACCATGGTCTCCGCCTCCGCCCACTTCTGCAGATTCTTCCACCACATCTCCACTCGTGGCCTATGACAATTTTTCCATCCCATGGCGATCCTCCTTTGTGCGAGCACATATGCTAAATCCTTCAGTTTATTGACATGCTTAAGTTTCTGCGATCTGGGGAACCCCACCAGTAAGCAGGCCCATGCTGAATCTATGACCATAGTGACTCCCTTTTCTGCCAATTTCCCAGCTACTTCGCTCCAGAAGCGCTCAATCACTGGACAGGACCAAAACATATGTACCATATCAGCCCGATCTTTGCCGCATTTGGGACATGCTTGCCTGCCAGCATTTTCAAATCACGATATCCTCAGTGGTGTCATGTATGCCCTGTGCGTAATATATAATTGTATCTGTTTTAGTCTGGCATTTCTTGACACCTTTTTATGGTAGCCCAGGGCCCGTTCCCACATCCCGTCCTCTATCGGGGCTCCCACCTCCGCCTCCCAGTCTAGTCTCAGTTGTGTTAGTTCTTTACCAACTTTGGACATCAGAAATTTCGTACAATCTAGAGATCTCATGCCCTCCTTCCGTTATATCATATATCATATGTACGGTAACATCTGGCTCTTCTTCCAGTACTGTCTCGGGTCAAGTTGTCTTAATTTTCTGCACCATTCTATGATATGTAATATATTGACCCACATGTAACCCCACTTCCTCTCCTAGCTCTTCAAAGTTTATGATAGTCCCCTCCTGCCAAACATCTCTCATGGTTACCAACCCCACCGATTCCCAGTGGTTCCTAATTGTCATTCGTAGCTGCTTATCTCCCCCAGCCAACGTAACCAGCGGTATCTGCAGAGAGCATGGGATTGGGTTTTCCATCATCCGGTATGCTCGGTGCCAGATCCTCCACCCAAGCATCATCATTTTAGGACACGCTTTCATTTCTGTCTTGGGCAGCCAGATCATCTCTTTTACATAAAATGGGGCACAGTCTGCTCTAAACAACCTGGATTCAGGGGTTACTTCATCCGAGATCCATTTAGCAATATATTGCAGTTGACTCGCTACATAATAGACCTCATAGTTAGGAAATTTTATTCCCCCTTTTCATAAAAGTTCTGCAACTTCCATAATGCCACCCTATTCCTGGTGCCCTGTCACAGGAAATCCCTTCACATGCCTTGAGTCTGGTGAATAACTTCTTAGGTATTAGGTACGGAATGTTCCCAAAATAATGCAGGAGCCTGGGTAAGACCACCATCTTGAGCATTGCGCCTCACCCCATCATTGCCAGAGGCAACTTTACCCAAACTTTCATGCTCTTTTGTATTTTCACTATGGCTACCTCGGTATTGTGCCTATGTTCTTCTTCTACCATATGGTACACATCTATCCCCCAAGGTACCAAAAAGTTCCAACAGCCCAAGTAGCTTGTAGCACCGGCAATCGCGCGACATGGATCGCCTTATAACTACCTAGCAGGAAAATAACAGATTTCTGAGGATTCACCGCTATGCCAGATAGCCCTGCATACCTTTCCATAACCTCCAGGATGTACTGGAGATTCTCCTCCGGGTGCCTCAGGTACAACAGCAAATCATCCGCATACAAGGAGATCAAGTGTCGCTCCCCTCCCACCTCGATGCCTATGGTATCGTACTGTTGTCTGAGGTATATCGCCAGAGGCTCTGAAGCTTATATATACAGCATAGGGGACCATGGGCACCCTTGTATGGTACCTCTGCCTAGCTGCCATCTCTCAGAAATCACTGCTCCTGTTTTAACTCTGGCCAACGGTTCACTGTATAGCATCTTTGCCCATCTTATGTATCCAGGCCCCATACCATAGCCGCCAAGGCTGCCAGCAGCCATGGCCACTTGACAGAATCAAAGGCCTTCACAGCGTCCAGGGACACTATCGCCATTTCACCCTCATTCTTACTCCCCCATTCAACAACTCGATGGAGTCGTCTGTGATTATGGTTATGTTCCTATTCGGGACATAGCCCATCTGGTCGGGGTGTATTAGTTTGCCAATGACTCTGCGCAGTCTGCTTGCCAAGACAGCCGTCAATATCTTGCTGTCCTGGTTCAGCATTGACAGTGGTCTATAGGAGCCGTAGCCATATCCGGGTTTATTAGGTTTGGGGAGCGGTATTATGATCGCTTCTCTTAATGACTCTGGCAGCCGTCCCATCTCATACGCTTCATTTAGCATATCCAACCTCGGGGGGAGCACTTCTGCTTTATACACCTTATAAAACTCGCTTGGAAACCCGTCCGCCCCCGGGGTCTTACTAGTAGGTAGCTGTCTCACCACTTCTTCTAACTCCTCCAAGGTAATCAGTGCATCCAGCTCCTCTCGTTCTTCAGAACTTATTTTAGGCAAACCTATGTCTTCTAGAGTATCTGTTATTTCTTCATGACTGCTTTCCTCCCCATCCCTGTATAGTTCCGTGTAGTAATTTGCAAACTCCTGATTCATTCCCTCTTGGGTGTCAGCTACCCTGCCACCATCTCTTGTTATCGTCCTAATAATGGGTCTGGGGATCTCACTTTTGTATAACCATGCCAAAAGCCTTCCTGTTTTATCTCCACCCGCATGCTGTCTCTCTATATATTTCTTATAATTAAGATTACTCAGTCTATCCCATTGCTCTTCACATGTCTGTTGTAATTTAAGTATCAACTCCATATCTCTTTCAGTATCGTCTTTCCCCTTCTGCGCCTCTTCCAATTCCCTTTCTGCTTCCTGTAGATCGGCCAGGATTTCCCCCTGCAGGCTTTTAGATTTTGCTATGGCTATGCCCCGCATCATCACCTTAAAGGCTTCCCAAAGCATCCTCGCTGAGTTCACGCTACCCATATTCTCCTCAAAGTAGTTTATGATCTCCTCTCTTATATCTTCCCTAAAATGGGGGTCTTTAAGCGCCTCTGCCCGGGGACGCCATGTCGGGATCCCCGCTCTTGGGGGGCAGTATTGCCAACCAATAACCACGGGCGAGTGGTCCGACAGGACCCTCGCCTTGTATTCTGCCTGCACCGTTTCCATCATTATTTCATACATGGCGAATACATAGTCCAACCTCGTATGCAGCTGTTGCGGGGCAGAATAATGCGAGTACTGCCTTTCTTGGGGGTGTTTCATTCTCCACACATCTGCCAAACCAAAGTCGTCTACTAATGTCTGCAGCGCTTTCGCCGCTGGGGCAGGTCTATCAAATTTCCGATCTGATCTATCCACCCTAGGGTTCAGTACGCAGTTGAAATCCCCACCCCAGATCACTGCACTCCCCATACGCAAGCTAAGGTTAGAACCCAGGGTTCTGAAGTATGTTGCCGTATTCAGATTGGGGGCATAGGTGTTCACAATGCATATCTCCCTGTTTTCCACCAGTCCTCTCAGCATAACCATTCTCCCATCTGCTTCCGCAGTTTCTTGCAACAAGTGAAATGGGACATGCGGCGCCACCCAGATGAGCACTCCTCTAGCATAGGCAGAGTATGTCGAGCCCGCCACGACCCCTTTCCATTTCTTCCCCACCGTTCCCAGCTTTTCCTGTGTCAGGTGAGTCTCCTGCAGCAGCGCAATATCTATCCTTTGTCTGCGCAGGTACAACATAACCTTGTTCCTCTTTAGATAACTATTATGGCCCTGACATTCCATGTAATTATTTTAAGGTCCCCCATGGTTTGTTAGAGTTCCCATTCCCCCTCCCGTCAGTGCAGACCAGTTCCCTTTCACATTTCTGTCTATATAGGCTCATACCCCAATTCAAACTTCCCCTAACTACAAACACCCCAAACATCCCTCCGTCTCTCTCTCCCGCCACCCTTCCCTGCCCCAACTTCACCCCCCCAACAGTTGCCCAGCTCCATCCCTGGATCTCAGACACCTCCGCATCTAGCACTTTCTGGCAATAGCCTGTACTCGAAGCTCAGCGGGGTGGGTTAGCCCTAATGGCTATCCTCCTACTTCTACTACTATCTGGGGGGTAAGGTACCTGTGTTCTGCCGCTCCTATTTACCATATCTCAACCACATGCTATTATCCAATGTATCTATGCAAACAGAGCTCTATATTCCTGTCCAATGGCACTTAATAAAATCTAGGATATCCAAACCTAACTTCCGCGGCACCCATCCGTTCTCATCTTTTAACGTTCCTGTCAAGCTTCTGCCAAGATACCTCACCGCATGCCATGCTAGTCCACATGTATTGCTGCAGTCACTTATCTTGCTCTCCTTGGGCTCGTGTAGCATCCTGTTCCGGGCAGCCCTGTAGGTCGAGCCGTGCGGCAGCCTCCTCTGGGGTGTCAAAGAAGAACATTCGACTCTTATGTAGCACTTTCAGTCTCGCAGAGTACAGGAGCATATATTTGATGCCGGCCGCGCGCAGCCGTCCCTTCACCGCCACATAACTATATCTCTGCCTCTGGACCAGCATTGTGTAATCCGAGTAAACTGTGATGGTGGCTGAGGCTCTGTCTATCATTCCTCCTTTCCTGAAATACTCCAAGATCTTTTCACAATCTTTATAATTCAGAATCTTGGAAATTATTGCATGAGGAGGTGCTCTGGGCTTTGGTTTTCTCGTGAGGGCTCTGTGTGCACGCTCCACTGTGAATCCTTGTGAGAGTTTGTCAGCTCCTATTTCCTGCAGGATCATGTTCTCCACATAGTCTGTGGGGTCTTGGCCTTCTTCTCCTTCCGGCAGCCCGACCACTCAAATGTTGTTCCTTCTCGCTCTCCCTTCCGCCTCCTCTGCACAGTTCTCCAGGTTGGCCACCTGCTGTTTTAGTATGTGGACTTCCTTTGCATTGTCAGTGCAGGTGGTCGTGTTAGTTTTAACAGCACTTTCCAGGCTGCTTGTTCTGTCTGCCAGCGCCCTGACATCTTGTCGCAGCAAATTGACATCTATCCCCACTGCGTCGATCTTAGCCCCCAAGGAGGTCCTTAAGTCCGCCATAGCTATCCCCCAGGAGTCCTTTAGTTCTGTTATGGCTGCCAAGATCTGGTGATTTTTGGTTCCAGTTGTGCTACCCGTGGGCCCACTTGCGCCTACCAGCATGGATGCAGCTGGAGACTGCTGCGTCTTGGCAAACGCCTCCATTGTGGATTGCTTGATCTTGCTTTTAATCACTCTCCCAGTCATCTTGTGGCCCAGGGCAAGTGTCCCTTATCGCTTTGTTCATGGCACAGCAAGCCCCCCACTCTATTCCACCGTGTTATCTGGCTCCGTTGTATGACCACCCCTTTCGCGGCCCGCCTTCACAATACAAGTTACTTAGTCAATGGGATTAGGCTCCTCCAGGTCTCCTAGGTGGCAACCTTCTCAGGAGGTCATTCCCTAGTAAACAAGGGGTGCCCTCCGGGGTCACAACTATGACCGGGTGTTTCAGCTTGTGTCGCCCAATTTTAATGTCCAAGTCTGCAGTCCCCTCAACGGGAATTTCCTTCCCGTCAAAGTTCTGTAGTTGTCCCGGAAGAGAGGTGAGAGGAATTTGGTAATTCTCTCCCCTTCCTGCATTCAGTTCGTCAAAAGCCCTTCTGGACAGAAGGGTAGCTTGAGATCCAGTGTCCACCAGTGCCGAGATTGTACCCTGCCCCTGTACTTGTACCGGGGCATAATATCTTCCCTCCTTCTCCTCAAGGGGGCACAGGTAATGTACATTTTTGGACAACTGGTGGGCTAACTTTCTGGTTTTGGACATTGCTAGCGAAGAGATTTGGGCAGAATTCTGTGGAGAGCCTTGGGAATCTGAAAGAAAAATTGGGCAACTGGAGATCAGAGCCATTGTGGGTTCCCCTGGTTCCGGTTCTGGGCCGCCCCCCCCTTTTTGGAGGCAGTCCCCAGGATGGGTTTGAACCAGGGGATTTTCTTGCGGTTGGTTTTGGGATGAGACGGTGGGCGGCGGTAGCTCAGTCTCCACATCTCCCCAGTCTGGATTTGCATCCCTAGGGACCCATTTTTCCTTGGGAGGAGTTCCCCCCTCTCTGAAGGAGAAGATCCTTTTCCCAGGATCCTCTGAGGATCCCTCTCCCTCAAATTGGAAGATCTGTACCTCCTCCTCAAACTGAGTCTGTTTGGGTCTTTTGTTTCTCCTACCCCCCCTCTGCTCCTTAGGAGGCAGACTTTCAGGGGCAAGAGATTTTGTTTCCGGTTCCTGGGTTTCCAGGGGCTGTTTACAAGTGAGGAAGGAAGCTTCCTCCAAGGCTTTACACCCCCCTTCCCTTTGTGCCTCCTCCCTGGGAACCGGTGAGTTATCGGGGTGCTGCCCCCGTCATTGTTCTGGAGCACCAGGTCCAGAGTTGGGTGCGTTCTGCGCCGGCACGCCCATCTGAGGGTTCTGCTGAGCCCTCAGTATGTGTCCCAGATCCCGCGCCATGTTTTGAACCTGGCGCTCTAACTGGGAAACCCGCTCAGGCTGATACGGGGCCCTGTTTTCTCCCCTGGGCTGATCCCGGGAAGGGTAGCTGTCCCTTCTTTGGTAGTACCCTTGGTTGGGAAGATTTGGGTACCCCTCCACCCTTGGCCTCCCCTCTCCCGGATTCAGTGGTCTGGGCTCAGGGAATTGGGGAAAGAAGGATGGATGGTTTTGGGGCTGAAAGTCGGGTGGATATCTGGGGAAAAAGTTCTGCCCAGAATTTGGTAAATTTCTGCCCTCCTGTGGGAAGTTTGGAGGGAAGTTCCCTGGGTTAGGTGCTTGGCTGGATCCCCCCCCCTTGGGCTGGAGGAGTCCACACATAACCCAGGATGGGTCGATTTCCCTTGTAACGGGGACTTACATAATCAGGAGAGCGAGGGACCCCATTTGTGGGGCTGCCTCCTTGGCTCCCTGTCTGTGACTGACCCGAGGACCTCCTGGGCCTAGCATTATTAGGTGCAGGCAGGTTTTTAGGCCCCCCCATCTCCAAATCCAAAACGGGGGTGACCTTTACCTCTGCCACCTTGGCAGCAGCAGGGGTGCTGTTGGCTTTGGGGTTTTTCTGGGCATTACTTTTGCTATCTATCGGTTTCTGCACCTCATAGATCCGGGTAGCCTGTTCAATGACCCAGTCTAAAGATCTTTTCTCGTGAAAATCCCTCACGAGCTGGGTCATGATATATTTGGGCAAGGCATGGAAAAACGTATTTATAAATTCCCTGCTATCCGTGCGCACCCTTCTTGTGGTCTGTGCAAAAGCACGCTTTAACTCCTGCACAAATTCTTGTGGGGCCTGATCCTCCCCACATTGCAAATTGTAGGCTGCCTTGCGAGCCTCTTGAGGATTTCTGTGAACAGAAAAATGTTTCAGGATGGCCGCCTTATATGTGGACCATCTTAAATGATTTTGGTCCTCCAGCCCCGCAAAGAAACTGGAGTATTCCGGGGAGAATGTCCACTTTACATATTGAATACAGCTTTGGCTGTCCTTCAAATGGAAAGTCTCCATCATTTGTTCAAACAACTCTAAGTGCTCCCAAACAGAATACTTAGCGTTCTTATGGTAAGGCGTGATGACGCTCCTGATCGCCTTAATCTGCTTTAAGGGGTCCTTAAGCAAGGCCCTTTTTGCCTTATTGGCCTTTTTGGTTCGGGTAACCCTTGTCCATTCTTCCTCGGACTCAGAGGCACTGCTCCCAGAGGTTCCCGTCTGTTCTTCCAGGTTTTCCCGGATTCTGCGAGCCTGGGAATGGCTGGCAGAATGTGGGGACCTGGTCTCCTGTTTCCTGCGCAGTTCAGAGGAGTCTTCAGATTCCTCCTTGCTGCCAGGATTTGATGGGTACCCCCTCCACTGACCTAACTGGGCAGAGGTTTTCAGGATGCCCTTAATGGGCCTACTCTCCTGGGGTTCCCCATTGAACTGTACTGTACTTGGGTGCCCATACCCGGATGCCCACCCCTCCATTCCTGAGTGGTACTGGCCTATGAGCCCCATACTCTTAGCTGGATAGTAATCTGCCATCCCTGCGGCCCTGTGCTCATGTGCGCCAGGGGACATGGGGGTGGTAGAGTCCAGGGACTGGGGGAGATGAAGGCCCCTGGGGTTAGGGCTCCTGCGGTTATGGTCAGGAGTCTCTCTTTCCCAGCGGACCTCATCTCTATCCGCCCCTGCTCCCTGTTGCAATGCAAGAGCCTGCATTTGTGCTTTCAGTTCCTCTGTTAAGGCCTTACTCGACTCTATCAGTTTCTCCTGCATCGCTACCTGTTGCTGGAGCCTCTCATTGTGCTGGCAGAGAGCCTCATTTTCCCTCTGTACTTCCTGGTTGGTCCTGGAGAACTGGGCCAGTCTTTGCTGCAGGAGGGTTACCTCCTGAGCTGTGTCCCTATTGGCCTGCTCCTTTCTTGCCAAAGCCTCTTCCACCCTCCTGGTGTGCTCTAACAAGTTCTGATTTTCTTTTTGGAGGTCACCCAGCCCCTGGAGGGACAGGTGATTTTCTTCCATTTTCCTTTTTAAATGGCAGACTTCCTGGCCTATGGCGTCTCTTTCCTGACTAAGAGCCTGCATTTGTGCCGCCAGGTCGTCCCTCTGCCTTTGGAAGGCACCAGCATTCTGGCGCTCCTGATCAAACTCTGCCTGGGTATCCAGGTCTTTCAGAATTAGTTTGTTGCTCTCTGCCTTCACTCTATCTAGGTGGCCTTGCAGGGTGACTACCTGCTCAGCACATACCCTGTTGAAGTCCAGTTGTTGCTCCAGCTTTTTCTGGTTTTGCAGTAGGGAGTCCAAACCTTCTTGGTATTCCTTCTGCAAGGCCAGAAATCTGGTATCCTGTTCTACCTTTTCCTGTTGCAGCACATCCATATCCTTCTTTATTTTAATGATGTGCTGCCTACTATCATCTTCTGACTCCTGGCTCCTCTGCAGCCTCTGCTCAGAAGAGACCAGGTCAGATTGGGCCTTCTGTAATGCCATCTGTTGCCTATTTGCCAGATTTTGGCTTTCAGCACATCTATCCTGCATGTCTCCCATATATAGGTACAGGTATGCTGCTATCCTGGCAATCTTATTGTGTTCCTCTTTGGCTTTAGGAGCCATATATAGTTCACTCAGGGCCACATGTAAGGGACCCTGATCTCTATATATATCTGACCCTGTTTCAGTGACCTGTTGTGTGATGGCCTGCAACCACACATCCTGGCCCTGTTCGGTCCATTCACCTCTCACAAATAGCTTATGCAAGAGGTGCTCTCTGGCTATTTTCATGTCTACTAAGGTCGTCATTCTAGAGATTGGTCTCTGTCCTGACTTACAGAAGTTTGTATTTTATTTTTGCAGAACAGAACTTTTCTTGGAGTGTCCCTTTTGTGGAATGCTTCACAGCGTAATGCAGCGTGGTGATCCGACCGGATGTATGTATCCCGTCAGTTAGCACACTGTATTAAGCTGCACAAATGGTAAATCTAACCCAACGTCTCGGCTCGAGCCCCCAATTTGTAAGAGGATTCAATTCAACACTACAGCTAAGTCAACGCCTAGTCTATAATACTGAATGAAAACCCTTATTGATATATCTTTAGGTCCAGTTCATGCGTTCTGGATGACTACCCCTATATAACACCCCTCTCTTGGAATCCCCCTGACCCCACTGAGCCAAGAAGTAGTTCTGTTTTGCAAGTTTAAAAGGTTTATTTGATAATTTAAAATATATATATATCACACTTTATAATAAATTAATAATTGAATAGCACACTTAATCTGATATGATAAAGATCAACAACGGAGAATCTGGCACTAGCACACTTCTTATAATCACTAATGAGTTGACATGAAATGGATAAGGTAGCACACTGGTAAATAGGAACAAAAGTATAATGTGGTAGAGGATGCTTTATGTAAGCTCAGGTGGATGCAATATTCAACGAATGCAGTACAGAAAATACTCAATATGATTTCAACCAAACAATGTAATCACTTTTCTCTGGCAATCCCCTCCCCCCCTTGATGCAAGGCAAGGAAATGGAAGGAAAACACACAGTTCTCAGAAATGCAATCAAATGTGATTCAGTTCACCCCAGCAAGCTTAGACTACAGAAGTTTGAAAACACAGGCCCAAATTGCTTTGATATGTGCTGGCAATGAATTAAAATATGCTAAAATGCTTTTAATTCCCCTTCAGAGGTTCAGGGTGAGTGGTATCTAGTTAATATTAGTCCAGGCTCACACTAGCAATGATGCAGGGATAGTTAGCAGGTTAAACGAATTTCTGGCAAATGGAAGGCAAGCAGCAGCAGTTTTTACATGTGAAGAAATTTGCAAATCGCGGTAAAATTCGCGGATGCGCCGAGCGCTATTACACAGGAACCACAAGGACTATCTCTATCGTTTTGGGGTCCTAGGAAAGCCTAGGATCTCAGCTTCAAAATGAAAGTTACTGCAAGTCTCTAGCACAAACGGTTGCGGAGATATGAGCGATTAAATAAAGGTCGTTTTTCAGATTTGAAATTTTAAAGTTCAAAAAGACAAGTGCAGCTTGCAACTAGCAAATCACAGGTGACAGTTAGGAGGCAGTTCTACTTAGATTAAATAGATTGAATTATATTATTTTAACTAAGAGATTGGTTCTGCACAGTTTTCTAGGTACTCACACTATATTCTTGAGTGAAATGGGCCTCGCCATGGATCTGGTCAGGTTTTAAACTCGCCTCTGGTCTCTGCACTTCACAGTGATCTGGGTCAGCTCTCTCTGGTTCTCTGGTCTGGGTCTCTAGTTCTGGATAGATTGAAGTCTCTAGTTTGGCTCTCTGGAGGTTTGATGAATTTGAAGTCTGGATCTCTGGATGTTGTATGGTCCGGCACAGTGCGTTGCAGCAAATGGAATTGAAGGTCTCTATCTGTCCTGTCTGTCTGCTTTTATGTGTTTAGAATGTGGGTGTGTTCTAGCATCACTGACCCTACCTCTCTCTCAGCTTCTAATTGGTCAAACTTCCATTTATCATTTGATTGGGGAATGAACTGTGAGTCAGAGTGATGTCATTTTATGGCTTGCAGATAGGACACTCCCCCTGTCAACTTACACACAAATCTAGATTTGAAACAAATACATGTTTGCAGAGGTACATATTGTTTTAAAATCATATGCACCCATCATGCATTACAGGAGGTATCCCCTGTTCAAACTCTGCTCTTCCTGGGAGCTTGCATTCAGAAATGGCACATATTTCACTTTTAACTGATTTTGCAATTTCTGACATTGACCCAACTTTACATACATGTGCGCAGGGAGTACGGACATTCACTGATGAAGTTTCAGATTTTTAACATGCATACATTTAGAGTAATATCCACTTTTCCGCTGACACCCCCCTGTACATACCACCGGTTCTGAAAACCTCTTAAACTGTGGGCAGAAAAATCACAAGAATTATGGTATCATTTATAAAATTTTCACATGTCCGCTCTATGAGTTATTCATCTTTTTAGAGTTATGTTCTGGCTCCAAAGGGGTGTGGTTTCCTCTCAGCACAAGGTAGAAATACTGGTCTTTCCAGTTCTGCCAAGCCAGCTTGCTCTCACAGGCAGTGCCCCTCCCAGCTCCTGCCAAGAGGAAGCTACATTTTACGACTGCGGTAATAAAAACCTTTGCCTGAGTGAAGAGGGCTTTGTTCACTCTCCTGCAGAGCACAGGTAATTCAATTATCAGATAGATGGCATATCCTTAGTGTGGGCAGCAAAAGGAAGGTTGGCCTGGGAACACAGCTGTGACTCAAGTTTCACTCCTGATGGGGGTAGTTGCCAGGCAGAATTGGAATCTCTTTAAGCCAGTTTCAGATAAAATGTCACTTTTTGTTCCCCAGTCTAAGTCAAGACATTTTTTTACATATGCAGCTAGAAGGCTGATTCTAAGTTTAAAACTATGACATTTAAACAGTTACAAAGGCATGTGACACCAAACATAGCTCACTCATTTAATCTAAACATTTTCGATTTTAGTGTCTTTAAATCCAGTGCAACTTAAACTGCTGCAATCCACAGCTCAGCCAGTCTTGTTATAAACCTTGTCTTATGATCTTCATTTCCCAGATTTTGTAGGCACACAAAACTCCATTCTGCCAAATGTCTGCTGGTGTTCAGTAAATATTTTGCACATATTGCAATGTTTGAAAATAGGCATTTTGACTTGCCTTCAGGGAAACGGAGTGGTTTTAAAACGCCGGCTTTTGGATAGTGGTGAGTACTGGTACTGCACCCATTTTTGGGATTTAAGAAATGAATTCCCCACAATTCTAGGTTGCATTTGGCAATCAGCATTTCCATTCCCAATGGTTTCAGACTACTGTGCGGGTAGTCCAATGGTGGTTTTAAAGCGCTTTGAAGCTAACCGGCGCTACTGTTTTTCCTTTGGCAACCCATTTCCCTCATGGCAACCCGGACTTTCATTCTCGCACTGGTGGGTGGCAAGTGAGGCAACCATTTTAGTGTGCGCACAAACTGCGCAGCTTTCCTGGATTTCGGCGCACATGGGGGTTTTCCGCCATCTTGAATTTTCTAAGCCCACAGCACCAAATGTTGTGGCATGATAGCTTAAACGTGGGTCAGGACACCCAACAGCCTCACGTTTGCTGATTATTTCATAGGGCATTCTTCATTCAGTCCCTTCTTGTTGTTTCTTTGTTTGTCTAGCAGCGGCCATCTTCCTCGCCGCATCGGCCAAACCTCGGGCTCTTCCTCAGTATCTAGCTCCATAGGCACTACCCAGATCAGCTCAATATTATATCTTCACGTGCCTCAGAGCTTCATACACACGATCCTCCAATTATAAAACGTTTCCATAAGTATTTGCACAATTTTCTTGCAGGATGATGTACGGATCTCAGGAGCTCCAGGGAAAACACGCCCTCCTACATGGTCCTTAGCCACGCACCCAGGAAGTATCCTTAATAGGCAACCTCCTGTTGACATCATTGGAATTTCTTTAAATAAGCATTGTGACCGTTGTTAGCCAAGTGTGTTAACAACACCACAGTGCCCTCCTTGTAAGCTTCCTCACAATCTGCAGCAATAAGTAGGTCATCAATGTGCAATATTAAGGTAATTCTAAAGTGTCCAGTTGTTTCTTGAGTGCCCTACTGTAAATAGTTGGGCTTTCAGTGTATTCTTGGGGTATTCTAGTGAAGGTAAAGAATAACCCTCCCAGAGAAAAGGTGAATAAGTACCTTCTGTCAGCATGTATCAGTATGCTAAAAAACACATTCTTTAAATGTACCACAGAAAAGTGAGTGTCTGGGCAGGAATCATAGTCAAAATAGTCATGATGTCAGGTACAATGAGAAATTGTGGAAAAACAATTTTATTGATAACGTGCAAGTCAATTACAAAATGGTACGACAGTGCGTTTTCACCCTTTTTGTACACAGAAAGTATGATCTGTTATAAGTGCTACCCGTAATCCATTCAGTGACACGTAGATGTACAAGATCTGAAATTATTATTTTCAGTGCAGCTTCTTCGTCCACTGAAACCTTGTATTGTGGTATGTATGGTAATGTGACATTTTGCTTTAACTGGATGGGTACTGGTTCCACATTGTGCCTTCCCATGTCATTAGGGTTAAGGGTCCATAAAGGAGGGGGTACACTTCGCAATTCACTAGGTAAGAGGATTGCTAACAACTGAGATGTTGCAGTGAAATAGTCAAATATACACCATTGGGTGAGCAGTAAATAATAGCATATAATGTATTCAGTAAATGCAAACCAAACAATTTTTCACCACAGTTAGTTGACAATAGAAAAGGATGTGCATCAGTGAATGGTCCCAGCAAAATGAGTACCGGTTTGGAGACTGGACTAATTACAGGTGTGCCAGCGAACCCTACAGAAACATTTTGTTTCCCTGACAAAGGAATATCTGGAACCGTTAAGTGATCAATGGAGCACTTCTGTGCACCAGTATGAACTAGAAATGTGTGTGGCCTATCTCCAAATTTCATTGTAACGTAGTGTCCTTTTTCATTGTCAGGGATAGGGGAAGGTTCCAGCCCCAATTTCGGGCTGTACTAGCCAAAGAATATGTCGTCAGATATTTAGTCCTCGGAAAAATAATTCTGTGAGGGAGTGTTATGGAAAATGTTGGAGGGCTTAGTCATGTGTTGCCTGTCTGTATTTGCTGTGTTATTGTTGAACCATGGAGGCTGAGAAAACTGGCTTCTATTTGCTCGCTGCATGCCAATACTACGTCCCCTTCCTCGTCTCACGTACATATTGTTTCCCTTCTGCTGGAGTATTGGGCATTGCGCCCTGCAGTCGCCTTCCTGCTTACAGTAGGTGCAGTGGTTCTCAGTGTGTGGCATAACCTGCACCCTATTTGGGGCATTTCCTCATGGTCCCCTAGCTACCTGCTGTAACAATACCCTATTCTTCATATCTACTCTTTTCTTTTCTATCCTTTCCTTCTCAGTGTTAATTCTGTTCTCATAATACTGAGCTATCAGCAGTATTTTGGAAGGTGTCTTTGTTTGCCAGGCACTCTCTCAATGCTCAAATCTTGTCCAATGTAGTCAGCAAATACCTGCTCAAAACTATTGAAATACTCCGTTGCCCCCTGAAATTTCCCTTGCATGCTGGCTGTTAATGTGTCCCAAATAATCCTTTTCTCTGGTACTTAAGTCTTAGGTTTAGCATGGATGCCGTTAGGTAATGCTACTATTTTCTCTGATGGTTTCTCACCTGCTTTTTTCTGTATGTCGGCGGCCATGAGTTCTGGCCATGTTCCCAGCAATGTCTCATTATCATCTATGTTCCTGATTTGCTTCCATAAATCGAAGGTAAAATGACAGCCAATAACAAATCTATGGGCCTCATTCTGAGTAGGACAGTAAGGGATACCGGGCACCGGTAAGGAGACCGGTGCCGGTAATCCCTTGCCGCCCTACTACAAGGTCCCTTAGCGGGTCCCTTCCTTAACGCCTGGTCTGACCAGGTGTTAAGGACGGGACCCGTTAAAGGACTTCAGAGCTAATAACGGAATGCAAATTGCGGTACCGTTATTAGCTACTTCCCCATTCCCATTGAGCCCTATGGGGACTCTAATAGAAATGGGGAATGGTTTTTTCAATGGGGACTTACCGGTCCCGCAAAGGTCAGACTACACGGTAAGTCCCCACTGAACGAGACCGGTGCCGGTACCAATATTGGAGGCAGTCATGCCGCAAATAGCGCCATGACTACCTCCAATCTCGGAATGAGGCCCTATATCTTTTAAAGTAAAAAGTGAAGAAGCCAAGACCCACTGTACTTCCTTATATAGCCCGGTGGAGTTCTTCCTAAGATAGCTTAATTGTCTGGGAAAGGGAACAAATACAAATTGTTCAATATAGTGTGCGGCAACTGTCCTAGCAGGCACTTCACCATTGACTGACTCCTCTATTTGTGGGACAAGTGTCGGAGGCACCTCTCTCATGGGCATCTGAGCGGTGGCCTCATCAGTCCTATTGTTGATCAGTAAAGCTAAGTGGAGAGACAGGGAAGTTAGTGCAGTGACATTTGTGAAAGAGTGCTTATATATTTTCATAACATCTGCTGTACAACACAATTTCCTTTTAATGTATTCTTCTTGTAGGTATTCAGCCATTATTTGTAATACCTGTTTCTGAATGGATGGAGAGTATTGCTGAAATGTGTCATGGATCTCCATAGGGGAAAGGGATGGATTAGAAATCCATCTGGGAGCATCTCTAAATATGATGCATTGCTCCGCACCATCTTCACCGTGTTTGGGGACAGTGCTTTTCCGAATGAATGCATTGTTTATTAAACAACAAGATATTCCTAAAGCATATAGCTTTTCTATCTGTAAATTCATGTAGTTCTTCATTTGAGAAAGAAGTTCAATTCCTAAATGGGAATTTGAAAAACTAAAATATGAAATAGCCAAAATAACATCTTAAACTAGGGGACTCAGTGTGATTAGGCCACATGGGTTTGACCAAAGATCAAATTTAAGATTAGAACCGACTAATGCTGATTTACTTGTGTGATTTTAAAATTGTTTGATTGTTTTATGTGATATGATCATTTTTTATGATGACTTTTTTAGTAATGAACTTTGTATAACTAATAAAATGTGTACTGTTTGAGTATCATAGTGCTACTTACCTGCAGTCCCTTCCAGTATATATTATTCTGCTGTTACTTCTAACCTTGCTTTTTTATTCTCTGTGAGTGTGCTACGAAGCCCAGCTCTCTGATTACTAAGTGGGCGTAAATCTTGCAATAGAGGGGTAGATTTGGAAGTGGTAGAGGAGCTAGGTTGGTAGCTTTAAGGACCTCCGGTGTGGGAGGTGCTGGATGCCAAGAGTCTGTGTCGGGTATATGCAGTACTGGTCGAGACACCGCTGTCACATAGGGAGGTGGTGCAGTTGGACGTTTATCAGCTGGGTGCAGTTCTTTGGATGGGTATATTTTGCATATTTCTAACTGTATTGCTCTATCTGTCCCCCTATCACAGTCTTCATGTTGGTCATGCACTAAAGCCTTTTCTGTTTGGGTCATATATTTGCAAGCTTGCTTCTGTCTACATTTGATGGGCTGGCTTCCCTCTTTGCGCCAAATCCCTAACCGGATCAAAAGCAGCTGCCCTGACCTTTTTCTGCAATAACACCTACTCTAAATGCTCTATCCTTTCAAGTTCAAACGACCCATAATCCGGCCATTGCAGATGTAGTACATGTCTAGTCTGGCGATGCCAAAGACTACTAAAAACAATTGCTCCAAACCTGTATTTTATGTACATTTCATATGCGGGAGAACCTCGAGGTGGGGCAGGCTGTCCATATTCTAAGCCAATGGTTTGTTTTCTACAACAGCACAACATTGCCCAACAAGTGCACATTTGACTGAACCCAGGCATTTTACACAAAATTGTATTTCACACCTGGGAAAAATATTTTGCAAAATATTTTTTTTACCGACCAAGTCAAAACAAACTCACCTGATTTCAAGCAATCATCCCCCATCAAACGAAATCTGTGACTGGTGGGCTACAAAAGGGTGAAACATAATTGCACAGCTACGGTCTGGACCCCTCACACAAATGATCGCTGGCCAGAGAGACCGATGTGGATCACTAGTAGCAACATGGATCACTAGAAGAGAAACTTTGTCTCATATTTGGCAGGGATCTGTGATACTCAATGGTCCCAACAGGGTCACTCTGTCCTCGAAAATATAATGGATCATCCCCAAGGTGGCCCACGTCCCGGTTGCAAATTGTAAAACCAAAATCTGCAACTGCACTGACAACAAGATAAGAGACCAACAGACACGGATATGAGTATAAAAAATAAATGTCTATGCACTTCTAGCAGACCTAGGTTCTACCAAACAATAACTGTGCAGAAGTGAGCTACTTACAGAAAGAAAATTACATCAATTTATGCGCTCCAGTTAACATGAGTTCTGCTGCAAGTGTGATGTCATAGACGGTTTACAGCTCCATAAAGGTTTTCTGTGAAGCATACATAAATACACTTTTGTGAGTAGTTTCCAGGCCCTGTGCGTGCTGACTTTCTGACCTTGCAAGACCACAGACTATTTGTACTGAAAGGTAAACATTCCAACCAACATTATCTTTGTTTTTATAACCAAGGGTTACTTGCACAGCAGCATATTCTTACAGATTTGTTTAGGATAACCCTTTCATGGTACAAACAGAACAGAACAGAACATACCAGACAACAACATTTTGATCGCACTTGTGCAAGCCAAGGCTGTAATAACAATGAGCTCATTTTTTGCAACAGCAAAACTCACCACTCTTGTGCAGTGATTTCTTGCCACTCCAAATAAAAGATTTTGCAAGATGGAGTGAGAGCTTGAAATAAAATGGGAAAAGATTAAGGCTAACCTGATATAAATGCATTTTCACAGGCAGGTGCCCTGGTGCTGTCTCCATGACCATGGATGCAGGTCGTTCCTGTGTTGGTTGATGATTGGTATGGTGGAGTTGCCTGTTGTAGGGGATGTGTTATTTGGCACTGTACAATGTGCTTTGGTCATGACTGTGATTGAGCCTTCACACTACAATCATGCCACATGTTCAATGTAGTTTGCCAGGGAACATACATGTGTGTGTGCATTGTGTGTGTGTCAGTTCATGGTTGTGACATGATGCATGATTTTGCTTGTTCATTTTGTGTATGCAAGACATCCATTGATGACGTTTACTGACGTCAATGTTGTTTAAAAATAATTCTAGAGTTACTGCAGCTCGTGAAGAGGGAGGAGGAATTGTTGTGGAGTGGAAGGGCAGGGACAATGTCGCCAGGCAAAAGCACACATTCCAGTCAGCCCTTTTTGAGTCTACATCATCCGAGGGTGAGTTGGCTGGGGGAATTCAAGTTCATCAGGCAGAGCTGATGTGGGTATGTCCCAGGAGGTTGTTGTGGAGGGGTGCTCCTCAGTGGATGTGGGCCAGGGTGCAGGGAAGGAGGGGACATCCAGGGAGGAAGACTCTTTGAAGTCATCCAGGGAGATGGAGGTGGTGGTGGAGGAGGAGGAAAATGAAGTCCAGTGCACAAGGTCAGGTGAGGACATCGAGGAGGCGGTTCAGGCTGCACCTCTGGGCCAGGGACAGGAGGGTGTGCAGTGCACCATGGAGGGAGCTGATCAACCTCCTGTGCCTGCTCCATCTGATGCAGTTGTGACCACCATTGTGGATGCCCAGTCTGGGCCCACCTTTGGGGCCACAGATCACCCCTGAGATGTTGCATGCCCTGCTGGCTGGGATTGCGAGGCGAATGGGCAGGATTTGTGATGATGTGAGAGAGATTTGTGAGCTCCTCCCACATCATCACCAAACAATGTTCCTCTCAATGTCCCAGCTGTCACGTGTGCATCTCTTGGGCGGTCTCTCTGCGCTGGTACATCCAGCTGCCTCCTCCTCCACTGCCTCCCCTGTGCCCCAGTCATCCTCCATGGAGCCTACCTTGCCACTTCCCATCACGGCCCGCTCTCCTCTGTCCTACCTGCAATGCCCAATCTGGTGGTCAGCATGTCCCTGCCTAAGTTAGAAGTCCAGAAAAATACAGCAGAGGTGGTCGTTGTGCCTGCCCAGGCACATGCACAAAAACAGGCATCAGTGGGGCAGAAGGCACATCAGGACAGTGCTGATGCTGTTCCCCACCATCATGCAACATCCAGATGGCGGGAATGCATGCGCAGGGAATGCTTGGCCACACAGCAGCACTATAGGAGTGTCCAGGGGCAAGCAACACAGCGCCCAACAACATCAGGGAGACAAGCTACACAGCAAGGTTTGGACAACTGGCAGGATGAGAGCCGCTGGTTCAGTCATATGGTGTGCATCAGTATGGATTTCAGAATGCAGCTGAGGGTGGAGAGGCAGCGGGCTAGGGTGGCCCAGGTTGCCAGGGCCAGGGAAGACATGGTGGAAAGAAGGACACTGAGGTGGGTTGAGATTCTGGAGGAGACTTTCAGGGATGCGGGCAAGGAGGAGAGGAGGGTGAGGGACCACCAGGACTGGACAGTGGCCCGCCTCCAAGTGTAGGATGAGGAATGTGACTCTGCCCTGGAGGACATAATGGCACAGTAGTAGGCCTGCTGCCTATGTAAATAGTTGATTGTGTGGTTTATTGTTTTGGTTCATTTTTTCCCTTGGACATTTCCCCCTTTCCACATAGAGATTGTTGATAGTGTATATATTGTTAATACAGTTTCTCGTTGTTCATCACACAGTTGTTCTTGTCACTTTGTTCATGTGTTTTTGTTTTATTTTGCTATGTCATTGGTCATGGGACTTTCACGTGGGTTAGGGGCCAAACTGTGGAGGGGTGGCATATGCTCATACGCTCAACAATTATTTAAGCACCTCTGCCACTGTATTGCTTCTTCATCACATGTGAGATTGGTTATATGTGGCTGTACACATCATATGTCTGCTTGGCTCAGACACTCTCAGAATTCTTTTGCATCACCCATTATGTTAGTTGCAGGGGATTAGAATGCTCTGCTTTCCAACCTCAGTCCCTTAATTCATTGCATGTTGTTTGCTTCTATACACTGACATCACATGTGACTGTCTGTCAGTGATGTTGTGGACTAGTGGCATCCTAGGTAATTCACCTACAGCAGTTTGAGGCAATTGCAATGACACATGTGCACAATGATACGTCGTATTGCATCACATTGCTTTAGTGTGTTACATGTACATGGTGGTTTCACTGTGTAGCTGCTGCTAAATTCAGCTGCCCAGTTGTTGTGCCACTGGAGGTGATGTACCAGGGAGTCCTGTGATGAGCTTAGAGATCTGCATTCTGCATCAATGCACCCAGTTGTTGGGTGTATGGGTGGGCATGTGGCCAGTGTGTTTCATGTTGGTGGCAGTCCAGTAGAATTGAGGTATGTTGTTAGGAGGGTGATGTGGCAGGGCCAGGCTGGGTTGCTGTTGGGGCTGAGAGGGCCCGGTGGGTGATCTGAGGGCTACATGGGGTAGTGTTATCAGTGAGGAGGGCTGGTACATGGTGTGAGGGCTTCCTGGAGTAGTGTTGGAGGTGAGAGGGGCTGGTGGGTGGTGTGTGGACTTGATGGGGCTGCCAGGGTTAGTGGCAGAGGTGAGCTGGGCTGGTGGGTGGTATGAGGGCTGCCTAGGGTAGTGGCTGAGGTGAGGAGGGCTGGTGGGTGGTGGGAGGACTACCTGGTGTAGTGGCAGAGGTGAGGGAGGCCGGTGGGTAGGGTGTGGACTTGATGGGGCTGCCAGGGTTAGTGGCAGAGGTGAGCTGGGCTGGTGGGTGGTGTGAGGGCTGCCTAGGGTAGTGGCTGAGGTGAGGAGGGCTGGTGGGTGGTGGGAGGACTACCTGGTGTAGTGGCAGAGGTGAGGGAGGCCGGTGGGTAGTGTGTGGACTGGAGGGGGCTGTCTGGGGTGGAGGCAGAGGTTGGGGTGCTGGTGGGTGGTGTGGAGGCTACCTGGGGTACTGGCAGAGGTGACGAGGGCTGGTGGGTGGTGTGAGGGATGTCTGGGGTACTGGCGGAGGTGACGAGGGCTGGTGGGTGGTGTGAGGGCTGTCTGGGGTAGTGTTGGAGGTGAGCGGGTCTGGTAGGTGGTGTCAGGACTTGAGGGGACTGTCTGGGGTAGTGGCAGAGGTGAGGGGGGTGGGTGGCTGTGTGAGGGCTGCCTGGGGTGGTGGCGGAGGTGAGGAGGTCTAGTGGGTGGTGTGAGGGCTGCCTGGGCAGTGTCAGAGGAGAGGGGTCTGGTAGGTGGTGTCAGAATTCGAGGGGATGCCTGGGTTCGTTTTAGAGGTGAGGGGGCTGGTGCATGGTGTGAGGGCTGCCTTGGGTAGTGTCACAGGTGAAGGGATCTTGTAGGTGGTGTCGGGAATTGAGGGGGCTGTCTGGGTTAGTGGCAGAGGTGAGGGGGACTGGTGGGTGGTGATAAGATATAATATGATATGATAGGTTATTTATAACATGCTTAATACCCAGAGGTTTCTAAGCGCGGACCCGGGGATCAAACCCATATTTCTCCGTTTCATCTTGCTTCCAAGGTGAGCACGTTACCCCTGAGCTATCCTCAGGTGCCCCTGGTGTGAGGGTTGCCTGGGGTAGTGGTGGAGGTGAGGAGGGCTGCCGGGTGGTGTGATGGTTGCCTGGATTAGTGTTGGAGGTGAGAGGGGCTGGTGGGTTATGTGTGGACCAGAGGGGGCTAGCTGGGATAAGAGGCGGAAGTGAGAAGGACTGGTGGGTGGTCTGAGGGATGCCTGGTTTATTGACAAAGGTGATAGGTGCTCGTGGGTGATGTCTGCACCTGAGGCGGCTGATGTGCAGCTGGGGTATGTCCCAGCACTTTGTGTGCAGTGGGAGTAGGGGGGACAGTTCACAGAAGTGTATCCGTTAGTTGTGTTGGCCCTCAAGCAGAGTACTGCGGTGCAGCCATTACTTACATGGACCCTCATGCAGAGTAGCTGGGGTGTAAACATTATTTATGTGGAACTTCGTGCAGAGTAGCTAGGTGCAGCCATTACTTACGTGGCACCTCATGCCGAGTAGCTAGAGTGCATTTGTTACTTACGTGGGACCTCGCTCAGAGAAGCTGGGGTGCAGCTTTTACTTACGTGGAACCTCACGCTGAGTAGCTGGGGTTTTGTCGTTACTTACATGGACCTCGTGCAGAGTAGCTGGGGTGCTGAATGTTGTGCCGGAGGTGGACACAGAGCTTTGCTGGAAGGTTGGTCTTCAGCAATGTTTTTGGTTTGCGTGGGGGCGTGTTGTGGGCTTTCCTCGTGCAGATCAATTCCCTTTGCGTGTCTGCTAGAAATGGGCATTTGGATCCAGGAATACCCGAAGTGCGTAGATTTACTTATGCATGCTAGCTCGTACTGTGTCGTTCTCAGCGTGCAGCCCTTTCAGGATTTCATAAATCGGGCCCTTGTTCTGTAGAACATCTCTTTGAATATATTGGGTACTTCAGGTTGTGAGTCACTATTCATGTCAGCACCAATATTTCAATTTAACAATAGCAATTATCAAAATTATTAGAAATGACGTGTTCAATCCCGTTACATAACCTCTTGTGTGGTCATTTGATCATCTCTTAAAAGATGATATAGAAGTATGGGATTTGATGGCATCGTCTTGTATTACAAAGGGAGCTAAACATTCTGTTACAAAGCAAAGGGAGCAAGAGGCAATACGTGGAACTAATATAAACACTTGCGAATTGGGGAAGCAGACCTAGCAAAATGGCTTAGAACATTTTGGAAAAAATTGTGGATGCTGAAGAGTGAAAACAATACGTGTAGCCTCACCATCAGTTCTGGATTGTATACATTAAATCAAATGTATTGATTGCGCCATAATGTATCTAGTCAATAACAAAGGCAATGGCAAGGACATTGAGGATGGCTTCACAGCAGATTCAAGTTCCATCTGTTATAGAGTTCCCTGTAGCTCACCCTGGTCAGAAGAACACTCTATCCCTCCGTGATGTTCTCGTCCTGGGTTGCGCTGGTGCGCCGCCTATTTAAGAGGGATAGGGAGAAGAGCAATTCTTGCCCTAGTACTACAATGAAGGTGTTATAAAATAAGAATTATAAAAACACAGTTTGGGATGGTTATTCCCATACTTTTATCATGGAGTAGTCTAGCAGTTCGAGTTCACGTGGGACTATTTGCAAATGGTACGATACCTTGTAGTTTATTCACTCACCGTGAGGTGTGCTTGGCTTTTCCATGAAATCAAATGGTTAAAACAATGTAAAGAGAGACAGCAAAAAATGTAGCCTCTCTAATTAGGTAATAACCTTAAAGCTTAATGTGTCAATACTTTCTTTTTCATCAGCCTCATAAAGTCACAGTACTCCTTATTGCATTTCTCAAGCTATGGGTCAACTTGGCATAATTAATGCAAATAGTACCTCATGTCCTGTCATATAGGCACTGGTCAGTAATAATGGTTATTTAGTATGCCTGTGTCTCTCTTAATTCAGAGACATCTGCTAAGTCTCTGGTCGACCTGTTTCAATGACTTCTTTCTTGCGTCATCATCTTCTGGACCGATTTCTTGGATGTTTAGGCAATCAGTCAATCCACCCATCAGGTTTGGCGGGGCGTCCAGCTCGATCTACAGGACAAAGTCAAAAGTCAAAAGTGACTTCTTATAGACCGGGTTGCTTTTTTCATCATGGAACTTATTACTTGCATATCTATGCATTTTATGCTATTAGTACAATAGTGTTCAAGGACATTTTGCCCCCCTCCCACATTCACTAGGTATACACCAATCCCCAGTGTTCTTTATCATCACCTTAGCATGTCAGGACAAACCTGATTCAATCTACTTCTACAGGACAGAGTCCCAGCTTAAAATAATGTGGTTTATTATAGTCAAGCCCTTCTGTTTAGCTTTTTGTTCTTCTTGTATGTATAACATGCTTCCTTAGATCGATCAAGCATAGATTTATCCTTTCATCCGCTCTTGCTGGGAATCCAGTCTTGTTTTGCGGGTGAAGCTGTGGAATGGGAAGAGAAAAGAGGAGGCTGACTCCCTCTTATTCTTTTGTACTTTGTTGTTTCTTTGATAACACAGCTCAGAGAGTATTATGGCCAAACGAGCGTACATGTGGGCTTAATTTTCTTACATGAGGTTCGTGTGGTCTAAGTAGCGCTGTAGAAGATCTTGTTATCTTGACACTTACTATATGTTCATAACGTTCATCTCAACACCACAGGGAGCGGGGCAAGCCCCTATGTCATCATGTGTGGGGCATTGGACATGGCGTTGTGTGGGAGGGGACTTAACACACACGCAGCAACATTGCTAAGAGTCATTTGGGGGTTTGCGGTAACGGTAGCTGAGTAAGAACATTGCGGCTTACCTAATTCTCCTCTGCTGCTGTACAAGTACACTGCTCGGACATTGCTTTCCTGATTCCCTTGCTACTGCCTGGCTTCGCCTCCCTTCCCAGCAAGCTTCATTACCAGGAAGCCCGCGCATTTGCGTGCGTGCATTCTGCAAGTGTCATTCACTAAGGGGCCGATTCATAGAATTCAGCGCACAAGTGGCGCACGCGGCTGGCGCACAGTGTGCGCGTGCGAATCCCTGCACCAGCCGCGTGCGCTAAAATCCATTTCCGCGCACAGCGTATTCATGGATTCCAGCCACCAAAACCAGCCGTGGCGCACAGTTGCGCAGCGACCCTGCAGCAGCGCCAGTTACGCCTCCAAGAACGCCTCTCGCGCAGGGAAAAGCCATCAAAATCCCCAACCCAGCGCAAAGGGCAGCAGCAAACGCAGAGCTGGGAGCGTGTATTCCAGGGGTGTGCGGGTGTTTCCATACGCGGCTGGGCTGGGTACGTGTATTTCAGGGGTGCGCGAGAAAGTCTACACGCGATTGGCCTGGGTACGTGGATTTCAGGGGTGCGCGAGAAAGACTACACGCGATTGGCCTGGGTACGTGGATTTCAGGGGTGCGCGAGAAAGTCTACACACGATTGGCCTGGGTACGTGGATTTCATGGGTGCGCGAGAAAGACTACACGCGATTGGCCTGGGTACGTGGATTTCAGGGGTGCGCGAGAAAGTCTACACGCGATTGGCCTGGGTACGTGGATTTCAGGGGTGCGCGAGAAAGTCTACACGCGATAGGCCTGGGTACGTGGATTTCAGGGGTGCGCGAGAAAAACTACACGCGATTGGCCTGGGTACGTGGATTTCAGGGGTGCGCGAGAAAGTCTACACACGATTGGCCTGGGTACGTGGATTTCAGGGGTGCGCGAGAAAGACTACACGCGATTGGCCTGGGTACGTGGATTTCAGGGGTGCGCGAGAAAGTCTACACGCGATTGGCCTGGGTACGTGGATTTCAGGGGTGCGCGAGAAAGTCTACACGCGATAGGCCTGGGTACGTGGATTTCAGGGGTGCGCGAGAAAAACTACACGCGATTGGCCTGGGTACGTGGATTTCAGGGGTGCGCGAGAAAGTCTACACGCGATTGGCCTGGGTACGTGGATTTCAGGGGTGCGCGAGAAAGTCTACACGCGATTGGCCTGGGTACGTGGATTTCAGGGGTGCGCGAGAAAAACTACACGCGATTGGCCTGGGTACGTGGATTTCAGGGGTGCGCGAGAAAGTCTACACACGATTGGCCTGGGTACGTGGATTTCAGGGGTGCGCGAGAAAGACTACACGCGATTGGCCTGGGTACGTGGATTTCAGGGGTGCGCGAGAAAGTCTACACGCGATTGGCCTGGGTACGTGGATTTCAGGGGTGCGCGAGAAAGTCTACACACGATTGGCCTGGGTACGTGGATTTCAGGGGTGCGCGAGAAAGTCTACACGCGATTGGCTTGGGTACGTGGATTTCAGGGGTGCGCGAGAAAGTCTACACGCGATTGGCCTGGGTACGTGGATTTCAGGGGTGCGCGGGTGGTGGGTGTGCGGGAAGTTCAAGACGTGAATTGGCAGTGTGGGTCCTCCCAGGTCTCCCCTCTACCCCCTCCACGACCTCTGCAGGCATCCCACACCACAGGGGACTACCCTGCACCCCATGTCATGTCCCACAGGCAGCCCATCCACCATGGCCATGCCCCCCAGCCAAGCCACATGTCCCCTTGCACCCCCACCCCCCAGCACTGTGGGGCACCTGCCAGCAGGCCCCCACCCATGTCTCCCAGCACCCCCACCCCCCAGCCACCAGGGGCACCCTCCACCAGGCCCCCACCCATGTCTCCCAGCACCCCCACCCACCAGCCACCAGGGGCAGCCTCCACCAGGCCCCCACCCATGTCTCCCAGCACCCCCACCCCCCAGCCACCAGGGGCAGCCTCCACCAGGCCCCCACCCATGTCCGACTCATGTCTCCCAGCACCCCCACCCCCCAGCCACCAGGGGCAGCCTCCACCAGGCCCCCACCCATGTCTCCCAGCACCCCCACCCCCCAGCCACCAGGGGCAGCCTCCACCAGGCCCCCACCCATGTCTCCCACCACCCCCACCCCCCAGCCACCAGGGGCACCCTCCACCAGGCCCCCACCCATGTCTCCCAGCACCCCCACCCCCCAGCCACCAGGGGCAGCCTCCACCAGGCCCCCACCCATGTCCAGGAACAGAGACTTCCATGCTGTCATGTGTGCAATCTGCACAGGGCTCCCCATGTCACATTCAAACACATGCAACAACCATGCGGTTCACACATTACAGGTCGCACATGCATTACCATGATGTCCCTGCACACATACATGCGTACATGGCCTATGTCACACATGCAGGCAAGTATCAGACAACCAGCACACTGCAACATGCCCTGTCTCACACAGCAATGCTTGGCCACTTACCGCTCAACTCCAGACGGGTCTCCCTCTCAAGGACCTGGCTGTGGAGCGCTGGGTGTGCGCGTTCCAGGACCCTCAACTGGATGGAACTCATGCGGCCCCGGCCCCCCTCCACAAGGCGCCGGGCCTTCATGAGGGTCCTGGACCTCAAGTCCTCCCAGCGCTTCTTGACCTTCTGGATGGTGCGGGTTGCCACCCCCTCCGCGTCCTCTCCCGTCCTTCCCTGTTGGCGCGGGACGATCCGAAGAGGGCATCATACTGCCCCAGGACATGCTCCACCAGGACACCAACTTCGGTGGCAGTGAAGCTGGTGCCCCTCTGCCCCTCTGGCCGGGGGTTGCCACTGGTGTCAGATGTGGATGTGCTCGACATGGCAACCCCAGGGGCAGGAGTGGGTGACCAACTGGGTCCTGGGGCTGGGCTGTGGAGCGATGTCATTTGAGTCGGGACTCTTCTGTACCAGCAGGGGTGGACACAGCAACTGGACCCCTGCAGATGGCTGATGTGCAGGCACCAAATGGCAGGGCACGGTGGCAGCAGGCAGGCAGGCAGGCAGGCAGGCAGCAGCAGATGGCATGTGGGAGGCTGCTTGGGGCACTGGGGGCCAGTGAATTGGCCTTCTGTGCAGGAGCGTGGTCTTCCGTGTGTTTTCGCGTGGCCAGCTTCATACGGAGTGATTAGGCACGTGAAAAATCTGCACGCTGCGTGTAATGCGCGTAAGCGCGCGTGAAAAACTGCACGTCCGCGTGTAATAGGAGGAAAGGGCCCATGCATAAGCGTGCGCACGTGAAAAACTGCACGTCCGCGTGTAATGCGCGTAATCAAACGTGAAAAAGTGCACGTCCGCATGTGACGTGACGCGCGCGTGCGTTTCCCTCAGCACGGGTTAAAGGTGAGCGGGCCCAGCAGTTCGCTGTACGTGCCTTTCGTGGAGACCGACGTGTGTTGCTGCTTCCAGTTGTTTCGCGCGCCATCTACTTCACAGCTCTCAAGGACGTATCTCTTCTTTTGGCGGGGGTATTGGCTACGCGTGTTTTTCTGCATCGCGCTAGTCAGACGGTGAGTCGCAAACGCTCCTTTTCCCACTGCGGGTGCCCCTGTGTATCGCACCCATTTTCGATGTCATCGTAGCCTGCGTGTCCCACGCGTACGCGTTATACGTGTTACTGGGTGCCACCGCGTACTGCGGGAGGTTTAATCCACGCACGTAGGCTGCAGGGTTGCGTGCACGGTTTTACTGCAGTTTTGGGGTGCCTGAGCGTTGCGTGACCCGTCAACACATCACCGGGGTCACATACAGCCTTGCAGGTGCAGGGGGGCTGTTAACATCTTGCTTCCCACCCCCTTCACCCCAATTGCCCAGGTCAATTGTGCTGTACACCTCCCATTGGCACCACTCCATCTGTGCCAGCACTATTACATCTGTGCCATGGTAGGGAGGCTACCAAAGGTGAGGGGCGCCTCAGCTGGGCGTCCTCCTCGTGGCGGGCGTGGTCGGGGACGTGGCCGTGGTGACCAGGGAGTAGGGGGACTCCAGGGTGTCCAGGGCAGCCACAGAGGGGGAAGAGGCAGGGGTGCGCCACTTGAGCACAATGTTGTGCCATGTGTTGGTGCAGCCATGCCACCACCCCCTGTGGTTCAGGGGGATGCAGCTCCTGCATCTGGCACTGGCACCCGTATGACCCGGCAGTCCGTTTCATCGACTGCCACGGGCCCAAGGGTAGCGGTAGCTGCAGGTGCAGCTGTGGACACCGCCACCCAGGCTCAGGGTCTGCCAGCGCAGGCTGCGTTGGCACTTGAAGAGCCCTTGGTAGATCTCCAACAGGCCAGGGGGGAAACCATTGGGGCAGGCCGGGCTGCTCAGACCAAGACACGTGTCCCTGGGGCAGTCATGTCATCTGCTGCCCCGAACAGCCGGGTGTTGGCAAGTGCAGGGGCAGATGCACCCAACAGCACCCCGGTTGTGAGTTTGCCAACCAGGACCGTTGCGGTCAATGACCCTGCCACAGCTGATGTTGCTGCGCAGGGTCCATTAGTGGGCACCCAGCTGCCACTGACACAAGTCAGGCCTTTGGTCATCCCTCCACCTGCCACTCCCTCGGCTCAATCCACCCAACCCACTGGCCATACTGGTCGGGGCGGCATTAGCCAGCCAGGGTCTGCGCCACAGTCCAAGAGGAGGAAGGTTGCATCTGCAGCACAGGCTGGGACCCCACACACAGCCACGACCTCCTGCACGTCGAGGAAGAAGCCTTTCTGTAAGCAGGAACTGGACTTCCTCGTGGACTACGTGCGGGGACACAGCCGTGACATGTTAGTGGGTGCCAATAGTCAGACTACGGCTGCCCAACGTGACACCCACTGGAAGCATGTGGCGGAACATGTCAGTTCATTCGGCCATGAGGTGCGCACGGCGCAGGAGTGCAAAAAGCGCTGGAATGACATCAAGCGCAGCACTAAGGCCAAGCGTGCCTCAAATTACAACTTGACTCTGGTGACTGGCGGTGGGCCTGCACCAGAGGAGGAAGAACTCACTCCGCATGAGGCTCTCGTTGCGGAGTTCATACCACCAGAATTGGTCGAAGGTGTGGGAGAGATGCTGGACTTTGATGCCCAGTCCAGTGAGTGTTGATGCGTAGTTGTTGAGGACGTGTGTGTTTCACTTGTGGGATGTGTTGTGCATGATTGCTGCTACATGTGACGTGTACATGGTTCTGATGTGTAAGTAATGCAATCCCACCGTCATGCATGTCTCCTCTGCCTGCATGCGGGACTCCATGTGGCCATGCTCCCTTGCCCCTCCTCCGCCACTCTGCACCCCAGTTCCACCTTTGCACTGGTCTGCTACATTCTTGCCAATGTGTAGTTTCATGTTCATGTGTCCTGTGTAGATGCTAACTTCCAGCTTAGAAAGTGCCAGACATATGCCGTGTGGTACAGCCTTAGTACTCGATGCAGGGCATCCCACTTGTACTGTGCATGGGTCAGATGTCCCGCAGGGACATGAGTGCCCATTCATGCTCCATGTGCATTGCACACATGCCCCTATGTGTCCTTGACTGGATGATCACTGTAATATGAGTCCTTGGTTACATACATTGCCTGCCATATTATCGGCCTCCCCATGTCAACTGTGGCTCAGTCCTGCGTTGCACACATGTTTAGGCTCTGACAATCTGTGTGGCTCACAGGCCTCAGCCTGTTCAATGGCCAATGACTCTGTCCAACTCTTGTTGTGTCTTCTTCACACGTGGCCGGCCTCCGGATCTTCCATCATGTGTCCTGCCCACTGTCCCAGCATCATTTGCAGTGTTGTAATTTCAATCACATTAAGCTGTTGATGCCAGTCAACACTGCTTGTCAATACACAGGTGTATGGTCAGCCTTTTGATACCATGCTAGGCATCCCTGCTTTGGTACTGGGGTGGAGGGGTGCTTGCCTTCTAGACATGGTACACATTGAATACACAATGCACGTGATGTCTGATTTTGACATTGCACTGCCTTCACATTTCCTGGCACACACCATGGAGTGCTTGTACATGTAGGTAGTGAGTGGCGTACACATTTTCTGCACTGCATAGACCCACTTCCATGCAAACTGCCACCTTTCGACAGGTCTGATCACAGAAGCTATTCTATGTAGACCCAGCATGCATGCAAGGTCATATGTTGTGTGTCACATGTCTGCCGGATGCCTTTGCTGTCGGTGTGTGTGTGTGTGTGTTGTGTGCTTCTGACATGTGTACTGACCTTTTCCTCTCTATTTTTCAGGTGATGACGCAATGGATGCAGAGGATGGTGTTGTCATGCCAGACACAGGGTTGGTAAGACCACATCAACCCGGCACTAGTGGGGGTCGTGGGGTGGTAGGCCACGAAAACCCCCAAGTGCTGCAGTCCATCCTGTCTCTGGCTGCCTATGAGTCCAGCCTTGATGACGACTCTGACGTCCATGTTGAGTTGGATGAGCATCAAGTCCATGTGTCAGGGGTGAGTGATTCTGATGTGGACACTCCTCTGTCTGCGACCCCTGCACTGAGGGATCAGACAGTCTTGGTTCCTCCGCCCGTGGTGGATCGGGACGCAGGGTCACCCTCCACACCAGTCACTGATGTGCCTGGGACATCACGTCGACGGGGGCATGTAGTCGTGCAGCCGCAGGCGGTGCCAACACAGCGAGGACCCCCGATCCTTGGGTCCCGCAGGGGTCAAGCCCGGCAACGCGGTCGCCGCGCGCAACCGCTGTATACTGAGTGGGAGCAAGACATGACTGCCAATTCAGAACGGCAGGGGGCAGCAATGGAGAACATCGCTGACAGCATGGAGCGTGTGGCCCGATCTGTGCTCCCCCCTGCTAGGCAGGTGTTTCTCCAGCAGCAGGCGGCACGGTCCACGGCCCGCTCACTCAGGCTGGGCATGGCGGCCTCAGACAGGGCACGCCAGGCTGAAATGTCGTCTCTGCGTCAAGCAATTGCTGCTCACGCAGAGGCGCACATGGATGCCCTGAGGGAGGAGTATGCCTCCCTCAGATCCACTCTGGGTGTCCTTATGATGTCCCAGAGGCAGCGGGCAGAGGAGAGGTTTGCACAGCTTGAGCGCACCATCTCGGCTGAGCTACAGGCTTGCCGGGAGGTGCAGCGGTTGTCCAGCCAGGCCTTGCAGGAGGAACTCCGTGTTACACGTGCTACCTTGCAAGAGGAAGCACGTGTATCACGTGAGGTCCTGCATGCAGACCTATGTAACATCGCCACACAGAACCAGGCTCACCTGTCCGGCAGACTTGCTGCCGACGAGGGGCAAGCTGCGGCTAGGCGTGGCCAGGCTACTGTGCCACGTCCTCCTTACCAGGATGAGCCAGACTCGGACGACCATCTATCTCCCACATAGGTCGTGCTGTGAAGGCGTTGAGCCCATGGAGGTATTTTTTTTTGGCTCAGCATCATCGCATGTGGATGTTGAGCAGCACCCTGTACCTCCCCCCTCCTGGGTGCCTCCCCTCCCCCCCGGGTCGTAAGTGGCCATTTTTGATTTTTCTTTCAGTTTAGTTAGTTAAGTTTCTGTTTGATAGTTAGTTTAAATAGGTAATGTAGGTTTTCCATAGTTAGTGTAATTAGTTAATAGTTGAGTTAGTTTAAAATTTGTAGTCTATTGTGCTTACATGTGACAGTGCGGTGCCTTGTGGTTTTTGAAGGCATCCACTGTCTGTTCCAGCTGGGCCCTTCATGGTTGTCTTGTGTATGTGTTTGCTGCTTGGGTTCCTTGACTCACATATGCCACTCCTGCCTCCCTTATCCATGGGCTCGCAAGGATGGTTCGGTGTAACAGAATTTTACACAAGGGCTTTGGACTGTCATATCTGTGGCATGTCTGGTGCTTTTTGACTTGTGTTGACACCCCTAGTGGGGATGATTTAGGTGTAATTGTCCACTGTTCAGCTTTTGCTAGATGGGGCGTGTCATGATTAATGTGGACATTGATTGCTATGCATTGTGTATTGTGTTTCATATCTTTCCTGTACACGTGCTTGTTGCAAATCATGCTGTAGATAGTGTTCCACACTTTGGAGGTGAAAGACGGACTGATGGTGTGATTTGTGATGTGACTCTCTGACATGGTCAAGTAATGAGATGCATGATGAGACACACACAGATCACTTTGATGCATTAATCATGTGTTTCATGCACTTTCTGCAGGGGGATGAGGCACCAGAGCACCTTTGCCAGCAGACATGGCCCATTGGACGACGGAATTCCTGACCCGTTTGTTGGTGCCCACATGCACATGTGTGCACAAGCAGAGCCACAGTGATTGCAGACCCACATCCTAGAACTGCTGACATGTTCCAAGGAACTCCAGGCAAGGTGAGCATCACAGGGGGGCCACTAGACAGCAAAGCTTGCACCAGGCGAGTTGCACGTGCAGGCTTAGTCCCAGCACTGAGGGTGAGCTTAGACAAATATTGGTGTTGAAGCACACAATGCAGCTCAGATGTGTTTGTGGACTGATGGCTGTTGATAGTAGGGTTGTCTGGGACACATGCGGGGGCAGTGGCACATACCCTGCGGTACACCAAGGTTCATTGAGGCACTTGTATCAACCATGTAGCCTTCCAAGACATGGAAAGGGGCAGCTCACAGGGACATACAGCAAGGGACATACTCGGGTGCAGTGCATGTCTATTCCACGTACTTCATGATAAATGCACTGGCAACTTTGTTTTGGTCATGGTGGTACGCAACTTGCTCTGTAGTCATGGCTTGCCATATGGGTCTGTCTGCTTACCCAGGGAACATTGCATGTTGTGTGAATTGTGACACATTGGTGTTCCATTTGCCACGCACCCACCAGCGGCTGACTTACTGCATTAACTGTGAATGACCCGTCACAGGGGTGATGTTATATATGGGTACGAAGCATGGAGCACAGATTGTCTGTTTGTAGAGTTGTATGTTGTTATGGGGCATGTTTTGTGTTGTGTTTTTGTGTAATTGGCACGTACAGGTTGCTGACTGTGTCTCTCTTTGCAGCATTGCAGTGCTCCTGTAACCGGACCTGAGAGTGCGCAGGCAGGAGGCCAGCACTCAAAACCAGAGCTAAGTGTCTTGTTGTATTTTCTTACAAACTGCCCTGCATAGGCTTGCTGGGGAGTGTACTGATGCATGGATGTATGTGTGGTCCTATTTGGTATGTTTTTTACCCTAATCACCCGTGATCCTATGCAATTTCGAAACCTGTACCCTCTACCCGGTGTTCCTGCTTCCCATGCCTATCCAAGCAATGTTCCCTGACCCTCTTTCCCCACTGGGGTTGCGGATGCCTGTGTAAGCCCCGAACTTGCAGGCGCCAAAACCCTAGAGGGGGTGGTTGGTTCGTACCACTCCTGAGCCTGGACTACAGAAGGCCATGACAATGATGTCCAAGTTTGTTTGGATTGTGCATGTGTTCATGCAGGTTGTACATTTTCGTGCATTCCCTGGTTTCATGTGTCATTCCTACTCCCCTCACCTGCCACGCCTTCCAGTCATCCAGTGTGTCTACACCTGTCCCGACTGCATATCCCTGAACCTCTTTCCCCACCAGGATCTCAGGGGCCTGTGTGAGTTTGACCTTGCAGGCACCCGGGACATGGTGTGGGTGGTTGTTTCATGAGACTCCAGCGCCTGTACAGGGGATCTGTGACAGTACACATCCATTCATGGTGCATCATCCTATGTCATGTACCACACATGTCTCACATCCTGTCGTGACATTGTTTTGCTGTGCTACCTTGGTTGTTGCATCATTGTGGTAGTACTTGGCCTTTGAGACGTACTGCTATGTCAAGTCATCTACTGGAGGGTGTTTGGGTTCCTTTTCATGCCTTGGATTATGTGATTTTGGAAATGAGTGTGGATTCTGAGGGTTCAGGCATCTCTTTACACACAAGGTGGGAGATGGACACGAAGGGTAAAGGTGATCCTGTGGCCAGGTGGGAATGAGGGTTGGAGGCTCCATGACCCAGGTGCAGTTGTTCAGTGGGTCATGGTCATTTGCGAGGGGGGGGGGTTGTTGTTGATAGTTGCGTTGCCCTGCAGTGTGATGGGAACTCTGACATTGTAATGTTGTTGTCCTATGTACATGTTGTGTTCTGCTGATCAATGCCTGTTCATGTGTTGTGTTTTCCTTTCAGGTGCGAGGGGATAGTAGTGGTTTGACATGCTGGGGTGTACACATGGTGGATGTGCACATGTGATGTGTAGGGAACACTGATGGTCACTTGAGTGCACATGCATATGTGGAGTGCATGTCCTTGCAGAACCACACACTTGCACTCGGATGCACTCCATGTACTCCCACCCTTGCATATCCACGTGTACACTGTTTGCCTTCTGGTGCCCACTGTGTCCCGCAAGCACATGTTCTGTGACCGATTATGGTTCGAGTACATGCCTAATTTGATTTTTGATGTAGTCTGTCACTTAGATGTGATGCTCAGGGTGTGCATCACACGCAATGGCTGTTCACTGTGCTGTGCGCTGAGCAGTGTGATGCAGGAGTAGGACATTGCACACATGAGCTGCAGTGTTCATTTTGCAATGCATCATGTGCATATAGCCAGGCATTCATTGTGATGTTACGTCTACGACTGTTGTAATGCATTTGGAATCGACTTATTTTTGGTGGGACATTTTGTTGGTCTGTCATTTCATCGGATTCCGGGTCAGGCATCATTGTCCGATGCCACTGTACATTTAGGACATGGAAATGTGTACCTTATCGTTACTGGGTCGGTGTATGGGTATTGCTTGCCATGTCATGTTGATGTTTGGGAGGGTTTGACTGACATGACAGTGATGGCCATGGCCTGTTTTGCAGGTGTGTGTGATGCACACCTTGCATGTCCAGGTCATCCGCTTCTCAGAGCAACTAGCTGGGGGTAGGTTTCTCTCCGCAGCAGGGCCCTCCCCCTCGAACAGACTTCCTGACTTGAACTTGAGGGGAACCATCTCCAGTTCTGGAAGCACCTCAAGACCTTCCTCTTTGCTTCTGCTTACTCTCTGCCTCTCCCTTGCAGAATTGTTCACTGGAACTGCACAGGAGCTGCAACTGGGCCACTCTCACCAACCTCGGTCCCTGGCCCAGCCACTGTCCACTTGCACTGCCACCCTGGCAACCCCTGCACTGCAGTACTGTCTCTCTATCCCTACAGCCCTCCCTTCCCAGCACTCGTCTGCACTTACCTTAGCAGTTGCCACCAGGCGACCTATGTATAATTTTTTGGCCTACTTCCCCTGTACTGGACTCCCCCCCACCCTTGCACTTTTCCCTTCCCCCTACCCCTGCACTTGCACAATCACAATGACACCTGGCCTAGTAGTACCGTTCTTTGTCCCCCCCCCCCCTGCCTCATTGTGCCTTGTAATACTTGTGTATGGCTCATGTCATGTCACATGTCATGTGTGCATTTTGGTTGCACAGGATAGCTTGTGTTTAAGTAGCTAGGGATGCAGACGATGTGGCACTTCCATGGCAACTATCTCAGGGTGGTAGGGTTGTGACAGTTGACTGTCACTTTGTCATCATCGATTGTCACCTGGTATGTGCCAGGCCTGTGTGCACTCCGCAGGGGTTGGAGTTTAGGTGAAAAATGTGGCCACAAGCTGGGTCCGGGCTACCTCGCCACGTGCCCTGTCCCCTCCCATGGGCAGCGCCTGTGCCTGTGGTTGGGGATGTGGGGGCACCACCATGTCCACCGGGACGCCCTGCCGTGTTGCAACATTGTGCAGGACACATGCTGCCACAATGATCCTGCACACAACTGCTGGTGCATAGAGTAGTTGCCCACCAGAGCGGTCAAGGGAGCGGAAACGTGACTTGAGCACTCCGAATGTGCGCTCCACTATGCCCCTGGTTGCAATATGGGCAGCGTTGTATCTTACCTGGGGTGGTGTGGTGGGGTTCCGGATTGGCGTCATCATGTGGTTGCTCAGAGGGTAGGCACTGTCCCCTGGGGAGGTGATAATTGTTCAGATTATTAGGGTTGGTATATTTGTCTGTGTGTGACTTGCATGCATGTGCAAGGGCATTTGTACTCACCTAGGAGCCATGTGTCGCCATGCTGCCCAGCTTCCAGGGCCCGGCTCAGGGCGGACATTCTGTATATGAAACTGTCATGGGTGGAGCCAGGGTAGTTTGCATACACAGAGGTGATGATTCCCTTTGCATCGCATACCACCTGTACATTGATGGAATGCCAGTGCTTGCGGTTTCGGTAGATGTGCTCAGTGGCCCTAGGTGGACGTAGGGCCACATGGGTGCAATCTATGGCACCGAGCACTTTGGGGAAGTGTGCCACCCTGAAAAAATCCAGGACAACGGCCTGCCTTTCTGCGGGTGTTCTGGGCATGTATATGTGCCTGCGGACTGAGGGGCGCGCTGTCATGATTGCCAGTACCTGGTGTAGGCAGCGTGACTGCGTGGCCTGTGAGACCCCCCCCACTATGGCAGTGGTCCGCTGAAACGACCCAGTGGCCAAGAAATGCAAGACATTGAGCAGCTTCTCCAAGGGGCTCAATGCTTGGGAGCAAAGGGTGGGGGATGTGAGGTCATCTTCCCACTCCCTGACCAGGTCTAGGATGATATGGGGTGGAAACCTATACCTGCCGTAGACCTGGTCGTCAGGCATCCCAAAAAGGCCTGTCCGTGGTGCAAAAATGCGTGCCCTGGCTATTCTCCTCCTCCTGCGGTGTCCCACAATCACTGCAGCAACAAATGGGGCATTCATCGTCGCTGTATATACGCGTTTGTTGTTTGCGCGCACTTTTATGCTGTGCGCGGGCGCGGGACGCCTCCGTGTGGGCGGACTCGTTGGTTTCCCGTATTCGGGTGTCATCGCGTGTGATCGGAGGGGAGCGAGCGTACACGCGATTGGCCTGGGTACGTGTGTTTCGGGGTGCGCGGGTAGTTCCACACGCGATTGGCCTGGGTACGTGTGTTTCGGGGTGCGCGGGTAGTTCCACACGCGATTGGCCGGGGTACGTGTGTTCCGGGGTCCCGTGAACTTTCACACGCGATTGGTTGGGATCCACGTGTGTACTGTCATCACGTGCAATGAGGGATACTCCCTCGCACGTCACGTCACAGACGCGCTCACGCGCTGAGGGCCTTTGGTCCAATGAAAATGCGTATGCGTGCAGACGCGCTTACGCGCTAAGGGCCTTTCCTCGAATTACACGCTGACGTGCAGAATTTTCACGTGCCAAATCACTCCGTATCAAGCTGGCCACGCGTAAGCACACGGAAGACCACGCTCCTGCCCAGAAGGCCGAACTACTGCCCCCCAGAGCCCCGAGCACGCTCCCACCTGCCATCTGCTGCTGCCTGACTGCCTGCTGCCCACGTGCCCTGCCATTTGCTGCCTGCACATCAGCCAGGGGTGCTGTTGGTGTGACCACCCCTGCTGGAACCAAAGACTCCCGACTGGGATTCCATCGCTCCACAGCCCAGCCCCAGGACCCAGTTGCCCACCCACTCCTGCCTCTGGGGTTGTCATGTCGGGGCAAACTCCATCTGTGACCACTGACAACCCCCGGCCAGAGAGGCAGAGGGGCACCAGCTTCAGTGCCACCGAAGTTGGTGTCCTGGTGGAGCAAGTCCTGGGGCAGTATGATGCCCTCTTCGGAAGTTGCCGCGCCGACAAGGAAGGACGGACTCGGATCTGGACTGACATCGTGACTGCCATCAACGCGGAGGGGGTGGCAGTCCGCGACTTCCAACATGTCAAGAAGCGCTGGGAGGACTTCAGGTCCAGGACCCTGACCAAGGCCCGGCGCCTCTTGAAGGCAGCGGATGCCAAGGGGCGCCGGGGCCACTTGTCGGAAGAACAGATGAGGGTCCTGGAACACATATCCCCAGCGCTCCACGTCCAGGTCCTTGAGAGGCAGACCCGTCTGGAGTCGAGCGGTGAGTGTACATGCATCCTGATTGTGAGCAGTGCGTGTGGTGATTGTTCAGTAGTGTGCAGGTTGCACATCTGTTTGTATGGGGTCGAGTATGGGTGCGGGTGTACAGGGCCGTGGGGCTGACACATGCGAGGGCTGTAATGTGTGAGACATGGATGGTGCCTGTGTGTGTGGGCTTGCATGCCAAATGCAGTTGTGTGGGCACACAAGTTTGTATGAATGTGTATGTGAGTAGACATGTCCGTGATGTCACGCATGTATGTTGTTTTCAGCTGATTGTATCAGCGCTGTGTACATGTGCATGTGTGTGTATTTGACAAGGGTGCAACAGTGATGCAACATGGATGCATGTGACAGCGGTATGTGGAAGCCTGATTGGCAGATGTGACATGGATGCCCGTCTGATCACTGCGACACTTAGCAGAGGTGTACACATGCATGCAAGTGTGGTGGTTGGTGTGTACATGTGTGGTGCACTTCCTGTGTTGCATGTGATGTCTGGCTCACCTTTGGCTGCTGATGCTGTTGTATGTGTATGGATGGTGTTGGCAGTTGCAACATGGCTGTGGTATGGCTCGTGTGTGCAAGTTGTAATGACATGTGTGTTGGGGATTGTGATGACATGTCTGAGGTTTGCCAATGCCACTCATGTACAACTGTCATGTGTGTATGTGTCCATTGTACAGTGCCCTGATGCCTGTGTTTTTTTTCTCCCTGTCTGCAGCGTCAACTGATGAAGAGGGCGGAGAAGGTGCTGTGGAGCACAGCGGCGGGGATCCCACCGCCAGCCGGAGACGCAAGGCCCGGCTCCCGTCCCAGGTTGTCATCTCGTCGGGGAGTGAGGAGTCCGGTGCCGCGTCCCAGGCCGCAGCTGCCGGGGGGAGGTCCAAGAGGCGGAGGTTGCAGTTGGACTCCTCGGCAGCAGAAGGGGCAGCTGGGACCCCACAGGGCCCAACGGGGGAAGATGGCACAGAGTCATCCAGGTTGGTGGGGGGTTTGGTGGAGGAGGAGGCCGTGCAAGCACCGGAGACGGGGTCTGGGGGTGGGGATCCCACTGGTGCTAGTGGTGCAGTGCAGGACCAGGGACAGGAGGCAGCACAGGCCGCCGCGGAGGTGCCTGTGTGCAATCCTGTCCCTGATCCTGTCCCTGCATCATCTTGCACCAGCAGGGATGCCCATGTCCAGACCAGTTTTCAGGCAGGGGATGAGCTGACGTCAACTGGCCTTCCTCTGCCTGCGGACGTGGCTATCCAGGCCCGGGTTGAGCCTGTCCTGGCTGGAGTGGCGTTGCGTCAACGGGCCATGCGAGGTGACCTGCAGTCTTTTCATGAAGAGACTGCACATCATCTCGAATGGCTCGTTGACCACGTCAGCCTGCTGGGACAGGTCACCCAGGCCGGATTCCTCCGTCTGATGGGGCTTGCCACGACCCCCTCCCCAGCTGGACCCCCTACGCGCCAGTCATCCTCTGTGCCATCTTCCCACCCATCAGTCACCTGGGTGCCCTGTGGAGCTGCCTCTGACGGTGCGGCCAGGCTGGTGGAGGAGGCATCCCTGCCGCAGTCGGGAGTCGGACGTCCAGCAGGGGTGGCCACGTCAACGACTGCACCCCAGCCGGCGGAGGATGTGCAGGCAGCAGGAGGCAGTGCAGGGGCAGAGGCACAGCAGCAGCAGCACCATGGTGGGAGCCATGAAGGCTCGGGGCCTTCGACATCGGAGGGGCAGGCATCGGCCGGAGGGCAGGAGGACCCAGGACAAAAAGTGTCTTCCGTGTGGCAGCGGTTGGGCCACGCCATAGATGCGGAGCGGCAGCGGGCAGAAGAGGCACGGCTCTCAATGGTCAGGGCGGAGAACTCCATGCAGAGGGCCCTGAGGCGGGTCGAGTGCCTCGAGGCAATCCGCAGGGCTTTGGAGGTGGACACGTCGACGGCCCTGCGGACCCTCGGGGCCATGGAGGAGGACCGCCTCCGGGACATTGATGAGGAGTTCGATGATGCCCTGGCCCGGCACATCCAGAAGTGAGCCGTGGAACTAGCCCGCTGCCCTTGTACATAGTTATGTAGGTAGTGTTAAGTTTCATTTTTGTTTTTATTTCATTTGGACCTTTTGGACATTGGCCACATTTTTGTATATAGTTTTTTTTATTAGTTAGTGTAGTTAGTTAGGTTTCCTTTATTTTGTTGGGATGATGGACCCTGGCTTCTTGCATTGTACATAGTTGTGGACTTGTACATACTTTCTTTTTTAACATTATCCATGGATCAATGGCTTATAATTTTTTTTTCACATTGGATTTTGTTTGGTGGACATTGACTTTGTACTACATTACTTTGGATTTCTATATTCTTTAATTTTTTTTTTATTTTGAACGGACATGCTTCTTTTCATTTTTTTCCATTCACATTTCTGTTTCTTCATTTTTGTTTCTATTCATCTTTCCTTTAATACATTATTTATTTGTTGCACTTCAATGTGTGGTGTCTCATTGTTTTCATGCATTTCATGTTATGTGTTTAGAGAATCACTGACACCCATTGGGTGTATGTGAGGGACATGTGTTTGTTTTGGAACTTGCAATTGGTGTTCTGTGATGTAATTGCAGAATATGAGTGGGTGGATGCAATACTCGGGTGGGTGTTTTGCATTTGGGGGCTGACCATAGAGACCAGGGATCTGGACTGTGATGACATGTTGGGTGGGGAACATGAGTTGGACATGGGTGGGGGCCTGCTGGAGGCTGCCCCTGGTGGCTGGGGGGTGGGGGTGGTGGGAGACATGGGTGGGGGCCTGGTGGAGGGTTCCCCTGGATGCTGGGGGGTGGGGGTGCAGGGGGACATGTGTGGGGGCCTGGTGGAGGGTGCCCCTGCACTGCTGGGGGGTGGGGGTGGTGGGAGACATGTGTGGGGGCCTGGTGGAGGGTGCCCTGCACTGCTGGTGGGTGGGGGTGATGGGTGACATGAGTGGGGGTCTGGTGGAGGGTGCCCCTGGATGCTGGGGGGTGAGGGTGCAGGGGGACATGTGTGGGGGCCTGGTGGAGGGTGCCCCTGCACTGCTGGGGGGTGGGGGTGGTGGGAGACATGTGTGGGTGCCAGGTGGAGGGTGCCCCTGGATGCTAGGGGGTGGGGGTGCAGGGGGACATGAGTGGGGGCCTGGTGGAGGGTGCCCCTGGATGCTGGGGGGTGGGGGTGGTGGGAGACATGAGTGGGGGCCTGGTGGAGGGTGCCCCTGGATGCTAGGGGGTGGGGGTGCAGGGGGACATGAGTGGGGGCCTGTTTGAGGCTGCCCCTGCACTGGTGGGGGGTGGGGGTGGGGGGAGACATGGGTGGGGGCCTGCTGGAGGCTGCCCCTGGTGGCTGGGGGTGCAGGGGGACATGCGTTGGTGGGCAGTAGTGCTAGTTGATATGTGGGTTGGCTGGTGGGCATGGCCATGGTGGATGGGGTGCCTGCAGGACATGTGCTGGGTAGGCCCCTGTGGTGTGAGCCACCTGCAGGGGCCGTGGAGGGTGTAGAGGGTACACCTGGGAGGACCCACACGTGCAATTCACGTGTGCTGCTCCCCGCGCACCCCCGGAATACACGTACCCCGCTCAATCGCGTGTGGAACTTC
This sequence comes from Ambystoma mexicanum, assembly GCF_040938575.1. Lineage (NCBI taxonomy): Eukaryota > Metazoa > Chordata > Amphibia > Caudata > Ambystomatidae > Ambystoma > Ambystoma mexicanum. The sequence goes on from NC_090923.1 coordinate 437,726,562, forward strand.
CCGCGCACCCCTGAAATCCACGTACCCGGCCAAATCGCGTGTGGAAGATCCCGCGCACCCCTGGAATCCACGTGCCCGGCCAAATCGCGTGTGTCACTTCCCGCGCACCCCCGAAATACACGTACCCCGCTCAATCGCGTGTGGAACTTCCCGCGCACCCCTTAAATCCACGTACCCGGCCAACTCGCGTGTGGAACTTCCCGCGCACCCCTGGAATCCACGTACCCGGCCAACTCGCGTGTGGAACTTCCCGCGCACCCCTGAAATCCACGTACCCGGCCAACTCGCGTGTGGAACTTCCCGCGCACTCCTGAAATCCACGTACCAGGCCAAATCGCGTGTGGAACTTCCCGCGCACCCCTGGAATCCACGTACCCGGCCAAATCGCGTGTGTCACTTCCCGCGCACCCCCGAAATACACGTACCCCGCTCAATCGCGTGTGGAACTTCCCGCGCACCCCTGAAATCCATGTACCCGGCCAACTCGCGTGTGGAACTTCCCGCACACCCCTGAAATCCACGTACCCGGCCAACTCGCGTGTGGAACTTCCCGCGCACCCCTGAAATCCACGTACCCGGCCAAATCGCGTGTGGAACTTCCCGCGCACCCCTGGAATCCACGTACCCAGCCAACTCGCGTGTGGAACTTCCCGCGCACCCCTGGAATCCACGTACCCGGCCAACTCGCGTGTGGAACTTCCCGCGCACCCCTGAAATCCACGTACCCGGCCAACTCGCGTGTGGAACTTCCCGCGCACTCCTGAAATCCACGTACCCGGCCAAATCGCGTGTGGAACTTCCCGCGCACCCCTGGAATCCACGTACCCGGCCAAATCGCGTGTGTCACTTCCCGCGCACCCCCGAAATACACGTACCCCGCTCAATCGCGTGTGGAACTTCCCGCGCACCCCTGAAATCCACGTACCCGGCCAACTCGCGTGTGGAACTTCCCGCGCACCCCTGAAATCCACGTACCCGGCCAACTCGCGTGTGGAACTTCCCGCGCACCCCTGGAATCCACGTACCCGGCCAACTCGCGTGTGGAACTTCCCGCGCACCCCTGGAATCCACGTACCCGGCCAACTCGCGTGTGGAACTTCCTGCGCACCCCTGAAATCCACGTACCCGGCCAACTCGCTTGTGGAACTTCCCGCGCACTCCTGAAATCCACGTACCCGGCCAACTCGCGTGTGGAACTTCCCGCGCACCCCTGGAATCCACGTACCCGGCCAAATCGCGTGTGTCACTTCCCGCGCACCCCCGAAATACACGTACCCCGCTCAATCGCGTGTGGAACTTCCCGCGCACCCCTGAAATCCACGTACCCGGCCAACTCGCGTGTGGAACTTCCCGCGCACCCCTGAAATCCACGTACCCGGCCAACTCGCATGTGGAACTTCCCGCGCACCCCTGAAATCCACGTACCCGGCCAAATCGCGTGTGGAACTTCCCGCGCACCCCTGGAATCCACGTACCCGGCCAAATCGCGTGTGGAACTTCCCGCGCACCCCCGAAATACACGTACCCGGCCAAATCGCGTGTGGAACTTCCCGCGCACCCCTGGAATCCACGTACCCGGCCAAATCGCGTGTGGAACTTCCCGCGCACGCCTGGAATCCACGTACCCGGCCAAATCGCGTGTGGAACTTCCCGCGCACCCCCGAAATACACGTACCCGGCCAAATCGCGTGTGGAACTTCCCGCGCACCCCTGGAATCCACGTACCCGGCTAAATCGCGTGTGGAACTTCCCGCGCACCCCCGTAATACACGTACCCCGCTCATTCGCGTGTGTAACTTCCCGCGCACCCCCGGAATACACGTACCCCGCTCAATCGCGTGTGTCACTTCCCGCACACACCCGGAATACACGTACCCCGCTCAATCGCGTATTTTACTTCCCGCAGCGCCACTTTTTTGATGCGCTGGGACTCTACCGCCTGCCTTCGTGTGGCGGACGTGTTTCAGCTTGTGCGCGGCTTTGGCTGTGCGTGGGTTTGCCCTATTCCATTCCATGAATACGTGTGGTTCGTGTGCGTGTGGGCGTTACCTCTGCTTCCGTGCAGTGCATCCCCAGTTACGCCCTTATTTTCGCGTGTTGTTCCCCATTCCGCGCGTTACGCCCCATGTCCCGCCCACTTTCTGCTGTGTGCGCTGAGGTTGTGCGCTTTCACTGTGCGCGTCGCGCACCGTCGCGCACGCCTTTCGCGATGTTGCAGTGACTTGTGCGCCATGCACGGGTTTGGCGCACATCCCGCGGTGAACACGCGCAGGGACTTCCATGATTTTTTTCCGCTTGCGCATGCTTGCTTGCGCCTAGATTTTCGGCGCACGTTGGTTCCATGAATCGGCCCCTAAGTGTCCTGTCTGCTGTCTGACCCGGCTGCTTTGCGCTCTATCCAGTGAGGAAACACTGCTTGGACATTGCTTTCCTGATTCCATTGGTATGGACTTAACCAAGATTGATGAAAAGGACTTATACATTGCAAGTGCAATGGACTAAACGCATTTTTCTGTTTCTGCATTTACGCAGCTACTGCCTGGCACAGCCTCCCATCCCAGCAAGCTTCATTACCAGGAAGCCCACGCATTTGCACGCGCGCATTTAGCAAATGTCAGTCACTAAGTGTCCTCTTTGCTGTCTGCTGGTTTGTGGGGAGGCGTGAGTGCCCGCTGCCTTCTTAACTTGTAGGTTAATTGATGTATTTAAACTGTTGTGATTGACCTAAAAACCTGTTTGCTGCGTGAAATAGTGCGAGCAGCTATGTTTCACACTCTTTTATGCATAAAACATATTCTTTAACATCCAGTATGCCTTCAATGGGCGAAGTGCGTAGTCGGATTACGCCCGATTTAGAATCAATCACTACTCCCACACGGACAGCTAGATCGGCTGTACATGTTCGAGCAATGAAGTAAACCTCGAACATTCGCAAGTTCTGTGCTGTTGAAAACAGACTCTGTGCAGATGAGCTGCATTTGGCGTCCATGCCCTTGTTGGCAGGCGAGAATGCATCGCAGACTGAAACAATTGTACATTTATGCACTCCTCCTGACTCTTTCATAAATTCTGGTTTTGCTTTAACAGTGGTAGCAAATACGTGACCGTTGGCGTTTGAAGAGCAACATGATGATATATCTAGAGAGGTTTGGGCACCACAATTATTCTCAGCTTCCAATAGCGGCAGTGCGGATGTTGATTTTGGTGAAGGAATGATCAATTCATGCGAGACTCTGATAGAGCCTCGCCCTGCCGATACTGGTAACAGCAAGCTGATGTGAGGAAAGAACTCTCCATGACAGAATAAATAACTGTCCCCCAACCACTCCCAAGGAACATCGGGAGTGACTAGTGCCATATACCAGGACTAAGTAATCACAAACATAACTCCTGTGTTGGAAGACCAGACCCTGAAGATGAGCAGACAAAGCACCCTGTCCACCTGCACCAAAGTGGTAGCACCATTCACCATGCATCCTGATGGGAAGGTGCTGGTGCTGGCATCTTCTTCACTCCAAACAGCTGAATCATCCCACTGAACCCCATTCAGCCCGACACTGACATCTGTCCTGACAAAGCACATTACTGGCTAGTACTGAAGTGTCTGCTTTCAGTGTGGTAAGGCCAACTTTGCCTGACCAAGACTGAAAACCACTTTGGGCTGACACAACCTGCATTACACAAGCCGCCGACTCATGATTGGAAAGAGTGCAAGCATTTCCCATGCTCAAAACCTGCATGCTGCCAGGGCCCCCATGTACCTATGTACCCAACTGAGTCAGATCTGTTCACATGAATTTACCAACCAGGCTCAGCTGTGTCAGCCCACCAAAAACCAAATGCAGATACACTGACACTAAACTGAACACCTGGCCATTCTGTGCACAAGACAATTGTAAGGACATGATTCTTCATGTGTTCATTTCCCAAGCCTCTGCATATCAGTATTTAGCCCAATACCCCATTAAAATACACTGTCACTACCTCCAGTGTGATGCCACAACACCCTTCTGTATCTTGTGAAGGGCCTTGTGCACTCATCATTTAAACTACAACCTGTGGGTGGTGTGTTCAAAATGAGTGACCACATTTGTTGATGAAACCCGGATTGGGCATTATCTTAATGTCTGATAGTGACTCTTTATATTCTGTGTAACTACTGGTTCACCTTTACACCCCTCTTGAGGCAATTGACTTCACTTGGCCCACATTACCAAATAAGGCAGAGTAATGTCACCTGAGTGTGCCTGTTTACCCACATGAATATGTTGTGTCAGCGTACTTAGAAGTGTGAGGGTTGGGTGGCCCATCATATCCCTACTCACCCTTGTACACCAGTTGTTCAGATTCCAATCCTACACAGATGTGTCTGCCATGATGTACACCATGCAGAAATCAATGACTACTTTCATTGGAGGCACTTGTGGTGCCATTTCCACTCATTCAAATGATGCATATGTTCAGCTACAAACACCCTTAGCCACACACTCATCTGCTCTATAGATGTTGCAGTGATATTTTGGGTGTAACACATGCATTTGCAGTCAGCGGTGTGTGAAATTAACACAACTCTGCAAAAAGAACCCCATCAGATAGCACAGACATTCACATTACATATACTGAGCATGACAGTGACCATCTGCAACATCACACATCAACAAACACCATCACTGGCAACACCACCATGATTGTTGATGTTGTTTTGACCTCTGCAGCATGCTGGTCATAGTAGGTCCACTGAAGGTGCTTATGTGCATGTGTTTCTGGGGTAACACCCAATTTGATTTTTTTAAAAACTGTCTGGACGTTTTGATAAAATTGGGTGTTACCATTTTCTTTGAAGCCAAAATAACAGAAAATGAGGAGCAGGGGCTGTGGGGGTGTCCCACTAACCCCATGTTCAGTATTGTGGGGTTTTGGTGGTGTGGGGCTGTCCCCCGCTCCCTTAGCATTGGTGGCAGGGACAAAATAAAATGCACGAGGAAAATGGGGTCCGAGCAATTAGACTGCAGGCAGTTCAGCCACAAACGATTTGCTCACAAACAAACAACTCAGATCTGTTTCTGGTGCTGGGACATGCACTGACATATTTGTTTGTTGCAAGGTTATTAGCTGTCATGTACTGTGAGACTTGCATGCCGTATTCTGCCATGATTGTTGGCAAGTAGCCACTCCATCATGCATGTGCATCCGTACACACCTGAGTCTCACCTTCCCCGTAAGGGGAAGTTTTCTGTAACATGCAGCAGCAATATTTTGACTTTTCACATGTTTGCATCTTCAGGATGAGTGAGTTATGCTGTATTTTGATGGAGAAGTGCCGATGTAAGTGGACAAAGTGTTTTGTTTGTTGCAATGTGCACTGTAACAGCTGTGTCACTTTTAGTGACAACTTCCTTCATTTCGCAAGGTGTGTGTACTTGCATCATGTTGATGTGTTTTGGAGTTCATTGTTCATCGACATTGCTTACTGGGAGCTATGGATTACATCATGATCATAGGGAGATGTACATATTTAGGGTATCAGGCACATAAGTGAAGGGTGATGTTGCAGGGGAGGTGTGGCCTCTGTAGTCTCATTAAGGTGTGCACTGGCAACCAGGAGAGGTTACTGAGGGAAGCAGCCCACGCTATCACAGGTAGGGTTGTGAGTGGAAGGTGTATGACGTCTGGTGTCATGTGTAATATCTGTCCAGCTGGTGAGGCTCAGTTGCTGTAGTACAAACTCTGACCATGACTGTACAGTGTCTTGTTGGGGGTACAACAGACAATGAGACATAGCCAGCCAAGGTCTGTCTGCTTCCTTCCACATAAATGTTCCAGCATAGTGTTCTGCTGATATTGTACAATTCTGGTCTGCAATGTGCCTACTGACATGCAGTGTATGTAGTGGATCTATCATATCAGTAAGACTGCAGACCGACTTCCTTGTAGGAAATGCTGCTGGATTGGAAATAGTGTACAAGCTTACAAAGTGTGAGGGTGCAGGGCCATGAGGGTGATGTACAGGAACCCTATGTTGGTGAATTAATTGATAGCTAGTGTATCTGCATGTGTGACACATTTCACCTTCTTTTCCCTTCCCCCTTTGCTTCCTAATCCTACTCTGATACTGTTTAATTCATCAGAGAGAATATGGCCACAAATATATCTTTCAAAATATGTTCCTTCCACATTGGCAATTTGTGCCATATGAGCATACATGATGGATTGGTGATGGGGCCGAGAGAGCCCCCACATCTCCTACTGAGTTGCATGTTGGAGTAAGAACCCCACATCCTTGCACCACGACTGAGGTTGCCCCAGTGCTGCTTCTGCTACGCTAGGCTGACTCGGACTTGCTACACTTGCTCTCGCTGGGGTATTATTGTGCCCTGTGCGCTAGGGGGCCTCAAACCCGTGATGCTCCCCCTGTCCTAAACGGGGCTGGTTAACTGTGCACTGCCGGGCCAAGCCTGCCCTGTGTGTTAATTTCCTGTCCCGTGTCATGCAGACCACCTACTGTGGCAATGACTCCTGGCCCTGCAGCTCACTACCCTGATAGGGTATTGCCCCCTTGACACCATGGCTGCAGGGCCTGGCTGCCTTATGAGCAGCTCCTGAGAGGGTGCTGTGGAGGTACCTATAGTTCTGTTACCCTGCTGATGAACCCCCCGGGCCACCCAGTATGAAGGGTAGCTGACCACCACCAGCAGGCCCATGCCTGCCTCTGTTGTGACCCATGGCAAAGGCCCCTGAACCATCTGCATCCCCCTTATGTTGGACTCTGCCACTCTCGGCTGGGAAGGTGCTCCAAGGGCCAATATTGGCTGTGCGTGCCCACAGCCAGGCGGGGGACTCGCCGTCTCCAAAATGCCAAGTGGCCACCCCTAAAACTTCATCTGTCTGTTTTGTCAGTCCTCCCACCCCCAAAGGAACCTGCCATGTATAACACAGCTGAGGCGCTGTTCTCTGCACCACAGAAGAGTTGTGCATCATGGCCCCAGCCCCCTGCCCTCAAAACCTTGGGTAGTGGGAGCACCCTGTTCTACATTACTTGGAACCATGTTCTTTTAGTTTGCAGCTGCTGCCTGTGGCACATCTCACGCCCTTGCTGTACTACCCATGCCAATGCTTGATGTAGCCAGCCCCGCTATTGCCTCAGCACAGCCCATGACTGGTATGGATCCTGTTCACTGGGGACCGCCTGAACACCCAAGTCGTCCTTTTTCATGCTTCCCTTTCTTTTCTTTGCTTTGCTTGTGGAAATGCTGCCCTCAGAGGGACATTCTTTCTCCTGGGGCTGAAACCCTCCTGGTCTACTGTTGCTGTGTTCTGTTGCTGTTCCTCCCAGCAGTACCTCCAACTGCTCAAATATCTTATTAATGCCTCTATCCTGGAAAATTCCAAAGAGGGCTGCAATCTTAACAGGATCCATGCCCCTGCTTGAAATGCCCAGATCATCTAAGTCCCACACCAAACTCCGTTAGCACCTTTGCTCTACTCCCCACAGAATGTAGCCCCAATCCACCTTCAGGAGCACTCACAATCGCACCTGGCAGCCCAGAGAATGCAGAAGTGCCCTGCGCTCTTCAGTTACTCCTATCCTCTAACCCCAGACCAGACTGTCCTTCTGCCATACTGCAGTCCCTGCTCGCTCCCCCCAGCGCATGCCCAATGCCAGCGCTGCTGCCACTGACGAGGCAACAAAAAGTAACAGACAACCTCCTCACACACCCCTCCACCGTAACAATGCAAATAGGCCAAATATGCCTGCACTCCCTGCAATGGTCCACCCCGGGCCCTCCCCTCCATTCCCCAGCCCGCCCAACCCCTCTCCTCATCTCTCCAAGTCGATCCCTTTTAAGCCTGATTCTTGGCACTGCAGGCCACCTGCCGTGGCCCCACCAGTTCTCCAGCTGCCCTGGTACCTGCCGCCCTGCCCAACCCTCTGGACCCTCCACCAGGGAGGGGTTGTGCTTTCAGAGGCATTTAAAAGGTATATGCTTATTATCAGGAAGACAATCAGTCAATTACGATTTATGTATTGAGGGTTCATGCTTCGGTAACTGGTAATGGATGTAGCTCAATATGGGATGATGGGGCATGCTCTTTGTTTGATATTGTTCAATGAGTCATGTCCATTTTACTTTCTTAGTTGTTCTGTGAAGCCAAGTGAATATGTTATCTGCATTTGTCTGCTTGGGAGAGTGATGGGAAATGAAATACGTAAATACTAATTAGTCTGCCCACGTTTTCAGATTTTTATGTGAAGGATGTAGATGGACGATATGTGTGATTGTGTGAGTATGAGACACACATCACATGTCCACCATGGAGTGCGATTCTAAGGTTGTTTTTTATGGCCTAACTGTACTTGCTATTTTTCATCATTGAATGCCATTATGGATGTGGCTATGGTGTGACTTTCACACTGGATGTAATTCATTTCATGTATGTCTGGACAGGCTGATTTTATACAGCCAGTCTGCTAGCACAGTGAGTGGTGTGCTCGCTTTGACATCTGTGCAGGGCCTGCTAACACAAGTTTGAATCCCGGCAGGGTCAAGCTCAGCCTTTCATCCTTCTGAGGTTGATAAATGAGCACCACACAGCGTGGGCAATAATAACCAGTGCTCAGATACCTGAGGGTTCGTAGCGCTATATAAATGCAAAATTATTATAATATGTGCAGACCCCTCACCCTTTGGCCTGCTAAAGGTATGGGTACTGACTGTGGCTGCAGACACAACCTCGCATGCACTTATACTGGTATGCCACGACATGTGGCTATTTTATGCAACATGCCAATATGATTTTACATACAACAGCTGGTGCATACAACAATACTCCACCTGAATATGCAGGCAGCAGAATCGTGATTTCGGCACTCCAAAGGTGCTCTTGACTATGCCTCTGGTGGCAATGTGGGCTGTACTGTAGTGAGCTTCCGCTGGTGTGGTGGAATTTCTGATTGTCATCATCAGGAATTGTGATAGCGGGTAAGCACTGTCCCCTATAAATGACGATAATCACATTTTGTTATGGTATGTGATTTTATAGTGAGTGGTTTGTATTGGATGTGACCCACAATCAGTGTGTTTTGGTGGGTGTGCTGGCTGATACTCACGAATGAGCCACTTGTTGTCGAACGTTCCTGAAGCCAGTACCTGGTGGATGGGGCAATGGCATAATATGGGGCTATCGTGGGTGCATTCAGGGTAGTTGGGTTCACATGTATGATGTGACCAATTGCATCCCATATCGACTATGATATATATGTTCTGTGGCTCATGGGGGCTGAAGTGCAACATGTGTGCAATAAATTGCCCAAAATATCTGTGGAAACTGGACAACTGCATAGAATTCTTGAGCCACTCTTTGCCTTTCCTGCATGGTGCATGGCATGTCTATGTGGTTTTGCACACGTACTATGACCTGTTTGAGGCAGCGTGATTGTGTAGGCTGTGAAATACCCCCGAAAATGGGTAAAGTCCCTCAGAATGTGCCATTCCCCAGGAAGTGAAGAGCAGTTAGGATTTTCACCAAGGGTGGTATCGGCTGTGGGCTCATGGTTGGGGACACCAGGTCATTCTCCCACTCCCTGACCAATTCACGGATGATATATGGGGGGAAGCAGTATTTATGTTATATTGTGGCCTCCTAATCATTATATGGGGGGAAGCCGTATGTATGATAGATTCTGGCCTCCTCATCCTTCTCTTCCTCCTTCCATAATACAGTAGGTATGCGAGCAGAAACGGGCATGGTGTGACATTTCTCTAGGATTGCATGGCGGTTTTTAAACCTGTGATTGCATGACACAGTCTCACTTAGCGGCTGGTCACGGGTGGCGGTAACATTTGAGTCCTTTATACTTTGCACAGATGCACAATTGAATCAGTAAATACAAGTTTGTTGGCACTTCACGGGGCATGTTTGTACATTTGCACGTTGCCTCTCGCCACGCACAAGTTATCACTAATTTCTCTACATTAATGGTGACGTTTGCATATTCTGCCCCCTTCTTGATCTTTGCACTGGCCATTCCCGCAATCCTCGTGCACAGTGTGTAGACATTGCACATTGTGTTAAAAACCTGCTCAGAGTCCGATCTGTAAACAAGTGGATATATTTTTGGGCGCCGCATAGTGGCTTTTTTTTGGCACTAAGTGCATTAGCGCCGCACAAAACGTTCTGTAGATCAGGCCCGTCGAGTTGACTTTCAGGGAAACAATGTTATATCTGATTTCTAAGAAGCTTTAGGGCCTGATTTGCAAAAATGTTTTAACATGGGGAATTCCACTGACAAAATTTGTGCAAATCTCGCCCTTATTCTCTGCTCAGGGTGTTTTACAAGCACGTGTTTAACTCTAATACTAATTTATGCAGATTCTGCTTGAAGTCTAAATATTGAAGGTCGGTTAGTGATTTTTCATCTTTCCTTTGTCATCTGTACCCATGTGCATTTCTAAAATGACATTTCATGGACTCACCTCAATTCAAGACTTTTGTTGACAAAGCCACGCAGACTGGTTTGGGACATCAACAGTATGATTGGAAGCAACTGCTCTTGTTTAAAAATGTTCTGATTTTATTTTTTAGTTCCTTTTTCCATGTTGTATTTGGGACTGCCTCTCAAGGGATATTTCATGAATAAACAGAGATGTCTGGCAGTAAGTGGTTATTTTGCTTTGCTTTATCTGCATTGTTTTCAACAAACGTATGTGGTTTACCACTGTCCTACAGCATGGCTCCGTCAGAGAGCTCTCCACAATAGGTGATGAATAATAGATAACAATGTGTCCTTGAGTGATCAAATGAAGGATATGGCTTCAGGACTTATGCCACTGCCAAGACTGCATACTCGCACAGTCATTTGTTTCCCAAGTTAACCACTCATCATTGCTGCTTAGGTGTTAGAAATGTAAAGTATCTGTAAACATCCCATTTGACGAGGGACAATATAAAAGTGTGCATTTTATATTTTTCTTTAAAAGTGTACACTTGATTTCCATCAGAGATACTATCAGTAAAGTAATAAAAACATTCATTATTCCTGTCTAAAAGGGGTTTACATGAATGGTGACAAAAGACAGTGGGCCTCATTACGAGTTTGGAGGTAGCCACGCCCTTAATAAGGGCATGGCTACCCCCAAACTTGGGTCTGGGTTCCCTGAATGGGGAAATACCAGGCTATTCCTACCTAGGGGGACCCGGTATTTCCCCGTTCAAGGAACCCGGACCCGGTACATCCCCATTCCCATTTGAGCTCCTGTTAGGGCTCAATGGGAATTGGGAGCATGCTAACAATGGGCCGTTAATGAAGAGTCCGTTGTCAGCATGCTGGGCCACTCGCGGGACCCGCTAAGGACGTCTGGTAAAACCAGGCGTCCTGAGCGGGTCCCGTGAGCGGACCTCGTAATGAGGCGTTAGGGGGTTAATGGTGCTGGCAGCTGTACCGGTGCCGTTAGCCCTCTACCGCCAGAGTCGTAATAAGGCCCAGTGTTGTTATTGATGGAAAGCCAGTAAAAACCCCATGAGTCAGGGCAGAGAGAAATGTAAAGAAGTGAATAATGTCACTGAGGGTGAACCCATTTTCTGTGTATTTTCTTTTCTGTCCTGAAACGCTGCAGCGGTCTTGGGCCAGGGTACTAATAGCAATATGCCCCTTGTAACTATGGGCCCCGGGGCATTCCCGTGCCGCTCGGGGCATATTGCTTAAATATAGTGAAAGACATATTCGGTTACTATGGAAAAAAAACATAAAGGCTATAAAAGTGTAAAATGGCAACATTAAAGTGTTCCCTACTGTGGAAAGGAATACACATTAATTCCCTACTAGGAAGGCTAGAAGCAACCAAACATACTGTCCACACAGACGGAACAACAACCACACTGGATGCAGAACTCCACAGCAATGATTTTTTCTGCGTTGGACTGTATTGCCCATAAAACAACTTTCAAAAACCCTCATAAAAAGAAGCCAGCTAAATGGTTCAGTCACAGACTAAACTACTTAAAAAAAGAAAATCTGACAATAGACAAAATCTGGAGGAAAAACAATCTACACACTAGAAAATGTGCCTCCCATCAACAGTTATGCCTTACCAGTAGTCAAAGCAAAAAAAGCACACTACTCCAAATGAGTGATTTGGCACATCGCAGTGGGAAATGTATGAAAACATCAGAGTATTCAAAAACCCGACAGCCTGAAATGCCATTTCTTCCACTACACAAGGGCTCTGTGACCAGATTGCTGCACACTTCAACCAACATTCAGGATCACTTCAATAATAAAGGAAGCTCACACTCCCACACCACCATTGAGATTCGACCAACGCCTCCTACTACCTCCTCTCCATCATTCTTCAAGCCTTCTATCTGCAGAGGACTGAGACACTTCAATTGCAACATGCAAAACATCAGGATCTCCTGAAGGTCAATGTTCCCCCAATCATTACAAATCCATTATAACATCTCTGGACTTAATGCCCATATTCCTATCCCTCCACATGACTCAATCAGCACTGGAAGAGTCACAGCTCAGTTTAAACACCATGTAGCAGACCTCTGCTTAAAGAGCATAGAGCTGACTCATATGATCCAGCCAGCTATTGCCCTGTCTCAAGCAAACCTTTCAGCGAGAAACTTAATATATGGCCAACTCTTTGATTTAATTGAACCATACCACTTCCTGAAGGATGCATAGCACAGATTAAGACCTTCTAAGAGTACAGAATCAGCTTTGTGATACTTCTCTTTGTGGAATACAGTTAAAAGCAATATGGATAAACACTCAGTGAGTGCACTCATCCTGCTTGACACCTGAGCCACATTTCGCACCGTCCTAAGTTCTTCCTGAGAAAGATACTGGAATATTTTGGTATTAAAACAAATCTCTACACTGGATCACCTTCTTACACATGGGTAGACCAGAAACCACAATCTTATGCCCCCATGATTCCCGGCATCACCTTCTTATCTGCAGTATATATGAAGGATCCACACTCTCACCTCTACTTTTAAACATCCACATGACACTCCTACTAGACATCATCAATATATCTGGTATCTCCTGCTATAACTACAAAGATGGCATACACATAATCACCAAATGCTCCAGGCATTAGAAACTGCATTGCACAGGGACGAAAGAAAACAGATTAAGGGCATGATTCACATAACGTTTTCCAATGGGATTGCACCATTATAAAACGTTTCTGTGAATCAAGCCCTAAGCCTCAATCCTAGCAAAACAAAACTGATGCTCTGCAGTCTTTAAGGTTTTTATTCAACCACAATACCTTGTCCTGATGAGATAGGCCTTTGTTCAATTCCGTCGACCACAGTAAGGAATCTTGGAACTACAAGGAACAACACCCTCTCTCTTCATCCACAGAATATGTTTCTCCCAGCTGTGGTAGCAACACTTCATCATCCCTTACTTAATGTTAATCCACACCCACTGCCATAATTTCTATAATGCTAGACTATGTGGACAGCCTGTATCTCAGACTCCTATATTACCTAATCAGATAACATCAAAGAGTTCAAAATACAGCAGCAAGACTGCTTTTCAGAATAAAGTGATTTGAGCATATCACACCAGCATTATGTATTCTCCACTGGCTAAAAAAAGGGTTCAATTCCCAACCTTGTGCATTCCCCATTGCTCTGCAGAGGAGCAGCCAAATGCCTCTGCAGGAAGTCCCACCACCACATTGCCTGTATGTTAGAAGCCTGAAACTGCACCATGTTTGTCACCTGTAGTTGTGACCATACTGCAATGAGTGTTGAGAAAAGGTGTCCTCTTAGAAAACACTATCTGATGTATCCCTGTAGAGATGACAATTGCTTGGAAGAGATCCCTAAAGGAATATGAAAGCAAGAGAAAGAGAAGCTGGTGACGCCACAAGAGATGAGTGTGATGCACTGAGAAGAGTGGCTGAAGAAGAGAATGCATGGACCTTATAGAAGCTGATGATGAAATAAGGGATCAAGTAAACTTCCATATGCAAAGTGAAGATTGCACATGTGAGGAGCACTGCAGAAAATGCAAGCCGTTTAATAACTGCACAGATGCAGCAACAAAAGTAGACTAAGTAATCCTAGAAGCTAGTTAAACATAGTGAATAGACTGCAGGAGGTGACTCCATTATATAGTGTCTGGACATCAGTGTCACAATTTTTGTAAGTTCAAACCCACAGAGAAAGAAGGACTGAGAGCTGTGTGTGTCACAGCAAAGGATTAGCTGGAGATCGCGGTCCTGAAGGGTGAAGCTGTTATCAAAGCTGAAGCAGCCAAGAACTGGTTATCTATCCATGAAGAACAGTGCACGTGAGAAGCTGAATTATCCCTTGTTAAAGTGCAAAGAAGGAACACCATGAGTGCCAGGATTATTAATTCAAGATAATTTAATGCAAGAAAATGGGCCGAATTTGCGGTCTCCTGTCACGTGAGGCAAGAATGGAATTAGGAGTTAGCCATGCAGACCAGAACTGTGATAAGTATGTGCCTGTACTCCCTTTATTCCCAGGAGAAGTGAATCTACTGCAAGGCCAAGTTCAAAGACAGTCTTCCTGGCAGAAGACATGGGCAATGAGAGATGAGGGGCTAATTGGGTGGGAAGCAAAGTCATGCCCAACCCCTGCCACATGGATATGAGCTTACATGCTGCTAAGGTGGCAACTGTTCCAGACATGGCACGAGCGTTCCAACCAGTTATATAGGGCTGTATAACAAAGGGCCTTGTAGTTTAAGAGCCAATAGTATTCTGTATACTTAATAAGTGTTGAGGATGACTTACACTAGAGAAAGTATACTTAGATGTTCCCATTGAGAAAACTACAACACCCCGTAAGTTTTATAGTTTGCCATGTAGATTGACGTCAGGCATGATGAGTTTTTACTATATAAATGTAATTTTTTATGAAATGCGTTGAGAGCCTGAGTGAACGTCACAAAAGGGACAGAATGGACAAAAGGATACAGATATGAAGAGAAGAGGAAGAAAGGGGAGCCGTAGTGAGGAGAGAAGAGATAAGACAAGACGAGGAGACAATCATAAGGGAGGCAAGAAAACACAGGGAATTATATGAATAGTTAGAACATAAAAGAAGACAAAGGGAGCTTGATATTAATCTCATTCAAAAGTAGCTAATGGAACTGAGTCCAGCAATACGAATGGACAGAATGGAAGAGTTCCTTCCGTTAAAGGGAGCAACATCAGGGGAATCTAGAATACCACTTGACGAAGAGAACTTTTATATAGGGAGTATCAGAGACAGGATCGATGAGGCCTATCAAGAATGAAAGGAAAGTAGCAAATCGGGAAGCCGAGGGAAGTTAGATCAATTCCTAGTATTTCAGTTATGAAACGATGGAGAAAATCTGCTCCGTCTTGAACATAGAGCATTGTCCTTAGGTAGACTGACTGAACATAGATAAGGGTGGAGGGGACGAGAGTCACACTAGTTGGGGACTAGACATGTCAGACGAGGAAAGAGAATCCTTCCATAGGGAAGAGGGATCAGGCGTATGTGCCCCCCGAGGGCATCCTACAGACGGACAAAGAAGTAAGATGGTCAGATCTGGAACAACCTAAGAACAGGACACCAGATCCCATACCATGTCCAGAACTTCACTGAGGACAATCATATATTGAAAAGGGAGAATCACTGCCATATGTGAGCAGGTTAAGGTCGTTACCAGTGAGGAGACGGCCAGGGACCATTGTCCCTACCATGGATAGGCAGACTATGGGAGCGGGTTAGGGTTTACACAGTTTCACTTACTGGAAAAAGAGGGAGCAAGACCACAGTATATTCCATGGCCACAGATTGTAAGTGATTTCAATCAGGCACACACCCAAGTCTCGCCCAGCATGTATTGCGCACATGAAATCCGTATTTATTTTTATCTATAAATTCAATATTCTGAATGATATACCACTCATATCACACCCTTCTCAAAATACCACCCTCCCCCCCCCCCCGGTCACACTGAACCAGGAATCAGGCTAGTTTGCAACGGTACATATTTATTTATTTAGATTTAGAATTTAAACTCACAATATATTTGAATAGGTAACAACAATCAACAAGGGGTAACAAAGACAATGAATAATATCTTTAATGCACTGGGAATCAGGTAATTAACATAAAAAGAATGCAGCAAAGGAAAGAATAATTTTGGGTTGGTTTGGAACAGATAGCACTGTGGTTAGAAGTTCCCACTAAACCCACCAATAGGCAACTTAAATAGATGTGAGGAGAGAGCAGGTACTCAGGAATAATACAGACCAAACAGAATATCACTCCCACCTTTCCCCCTTAAACACAAGAGAAAAACTGAATTGAATTTTCAACTGTCAGGTTGGCTTTGAAAGTGGCTGAGCCACTTTGAATGGAGGCAAGCAGGAAAAGAAAACATTTGGAATCTCAAAAGGAAAGTGTGAAATAATATAAAGGCAATTCACATGTGTAAAACATTTGCAAAACGTAAATGCGTGGCAAACTTTTACTTATTTGATTTTTGATATAATGGGTCAACTGCACTGTTTGGGGTTTGGATGTAGATAAGAATGTTAGGTATCAGAGGGAATTGAAATTCCGTTTCTATCTTTAAAAATGAGGAAGTTATGGGAGTTTTAGTGAGAGATGTTTATCGGAAATAAAGACACTAACTTGGACAAAAACTTCAGTTCAAAATCAGAAAATATGGCTTATGCTTCTACTCACGACTAGAGCATGCCAGCTATACAACAAAGTTGGGCAGCAGTAAGCTCTGAGACTGATTCCTGACTTCAGTAACAGATCCCCAGCACCTTCCCTCGCGGAACCAGTCCACACACTCGAAGTGGGATATTTGGATGAGAGTTACACAAATAAAAATTACTATGAAAATGACGTTTTAGCAAATAGACAGAATAAGATAGCACTAAAGATTTTGACACTGTTACTGGTTATGAAAGTAAGATTAGTTCAGAGATTGGAGTGGAAAAAGATCAGGCAAGGTATGCAATAGTTCTCTAACATCCATTGTGATTTTAGATTTTAGGCCTGTCAATATTCTGGTCAATGGATCGGGTCTAACAGGGAAAGACAGCACATCAGGTGCAGGACTGGATCAGCTAGACCGGTCACCGGAACTGCACAGGATCTGCCCTTCTTGTTTCTGGATATTTCAATTCAGTGGGATTGCGAGTTCATCAGGCAAGATTTTATGGTAGCCATCCAGATAGTTTCAGGATGCTTCCCTACACCACAGCGCTCCACTGGGTTGTAAGGATTAGTTCAGGATTAATTGAGGCCTAGCTAAAAATGGTTCAGCTACTGCTTGGCCTGGTGATTGGCATCTGGACCTGGAAGGATGTTGAAAGCGGGATGTTGAATGCTGGATCAGAGTGCTTCGCTGGAATCAAAAGAGAGAGTCTCTATGTGTTGTCAGCTGTCTCTATTTATCCTTTCCAAGGACATCACAAAAATGGGTGTATGGGCTGGCATAACTAAACTTGCCCCTGTGAACTGGGATTTGATCAGAGACTCATCTCCGCCTTGCACCCGAGTGATTGGATCAAGGACAGATGATCTCAAATTTATGGTTTGGTTTTTGCAATCCTTAGAAACCTCCCCTAGCCACTAGTATCAAAATCGAATTGTGTCCTAAATACATATTTACACATTTGTAACCTCTATGAAAATCACCTACAAGGATTACATATTTTATAGAGTATCTGTTCCTCAAAATCCCACAGCTGTGAGACCTTGTTTCGCCTTTTCCAGCTTTTCGTCCATTTCGCCATGAACACATTTTCCAAACTTTCTCCAAATTTACACAAATATGCATGTTTACAATAGGAATGTGTGTGCAAAGTTTAACAATTCTAGCATAAATACAGTTCCCATAAAACCACATATATTGCCATTCCAGTTCAGAATATGCTACACAGTTCCACTACGTTTTGCAATGTAGGGCCAAAAATTAGAGCAACAATGTTGCCCTTTTCATGTTTTTCACCACTTCTGACAGTGAGTTATAAGAATCTTAAAAAAAATTTCATTACATATTCTTAGCAGCAAATGGTCATCCTTTTGTCTGTCTCTGGAATCAAGGAGTAGCCCAAACCTTTTTGGGATTTCCTTCGGCAAGCCTAGTTTACAAACTTTTCACACGTCTGTTTCCTGGTCTGGAGAATCTGCCACTGTTTAGTCCTTGGGAGCAGACACAAGTCTGTCCTACCCCACAATTATCATATGTCAGTGAGCATCTGATGAGAGGAATGCCCTCCCCTTGGGTGGAAAGCTGTTTTTCAACTTCTTGCAGGCCCAGCCAGCCTAAAATAAAATGTAATTTCTTGACTTGAAATCCAGCACAAAACAAACTTGTTGCATCAGATGACATAGATAAATGACATTCTTACCTTTAAAACCTGTGGGATCAAAACAACTGACATCTGTGTTACTTTCAGCAACAGTCCTTTTATATTTGCTAATCCGGCAGATCTTTAGTTTTAGCCAACTTTAATGTTTAATCAAGAAAGCTCATTTGACAGGAGCTGTCATTCACAGGTAGCCCAGTGTGGGTGCACACACATTTTTGACAGGAACTGTCATTCCCAGGCAATCCAGTTTTTCTGAGAAAAGTGTTGCTCTTAACATTTTAGGACTTTGTAAATTCACAGTGCTTCATTAGATTAAATGAATTGTAGCGCCAAGCAGTATTTTGAGTGTTGAAAAAGTATTATGTACAGGCATTTGGAAGGTTCAGCTGCACAGTAAATGTCATTTACAGGGACATTTTTGGAGTTTAATTTGCAAAGCGCTGCTTCTCCCTCGATACCCCATGTTTACTTGTCATGGAGCCCACTGGCACTTTTTCTGCAGCGTGTGCTCTGTTCCACAACACATGCACCATGGGTGGCAGGTTGTGCAGCCATCTTTTTCTGTGTTGAAAAACGCGGTTTTGGAGGTTTTGCCATGCACAAGGGTCTTGCCACCATCTACTGTTTCTCGCACCATAGATATCAGAGTGAGGCCACATAGTATAGCAGAGTGGGTCAATACATCCCACAAGATGGATAAGGATAATTTAAGATGCAAACTCCCAAGTTTGACATCGGGTAAGAGAAAATGGATTCACGAATTAGAAAAAATGACAGGAGGAAATACGTTGGCCATAGGAGACATTAAGGGTCCCTTGGTAGCCATTATTGGGGAATGAGCTGTTGACATGTGGAGGAGAGCAGGCTATTAAAGTGTGACAGCACAGAACACAGCACACGATGGAGCACTGTTTAATAATTGCAGACCAGATGTTTGGAGGGCTCTCAGGGTGCAGTATCCGAACATGTCAGATATGGGTTCTATTATGACATGTAAAATGAAAGAAGATGAAGACCCTATTGCTTACACCCAGGACATTCAAGAGCGTTGGACTCTTGTAATGAGGGAACCATGGGAAAAAACAGTGGCATTATTTTACCACATTTTATGTCAGGGGTTGCACGAGCAAGTACAGAGGCAAAAGAAGAAGCAAGTGGGGAAGGAAGCAAAGCCATAGGCTGTAATACAGCTGACGATAGTGCATCACTGTTAGCTATCACAGGAGAGAAAAAAGAAGAAAGATGAGGCGAGGAAAATTGAGGAAGTGAAAATTAGTTCCAAGGAAATTTTCAAAGTATGCCATAGAAGGGCCGATATTGACAAGTGGAGAAGAGCTGGGAATACAGCAAGCAGTGGGTACATCGCAGGTGAATAATCAACCCCCGATCGACCAAGAAGGGAATCGATTCATGCCATGAGGCAGAGGTATGTGCAAGTGCAAGACACTGGGGCTCATTACAATACCGGTGGTAGCATTACCGCGATAAAAGGCACGGCTGCCACGTTATCATTTTTTTTCCAATGCCCACGGATGGGCAATTACCGGGTCATTACAGCCCGCCGGACCCGGTAATTGCCCATTCGCGGGCACTGGAAAAAAATGCTCCCGAATCCCATTTTTTAGCCTGATAGGGCTCAATGGGAATGGGGAGGTCAGGTACGCCTTCCAGGTCAGACCTGGCGGGCGGGAAGGCACCCGCGAGCAGAACTCGTAGTTTGCCAGTCCGGTAACAACAGTACCAGCAAGCTTACCGGTACTGTTGTCACCTGACCAGCAAACCTATAATGAGGCCCACTGTCTCACTTTTCAGCGCAAACAGCAGAATTGATAGCACTCATTGTTGTGCTCAAGAATCATGAAGGACAGGAAGTGACGGTGTACAGTGACTCTGCCTATGTGACTTCAACTGTACATGCAGGGCTAGCATGTTGGAAAAGGAGGGGCTAACTCCATGCGGATGGCACACCAGAGCAGCATGCATCCTTATTGGACAGGCTTATTAAAGCACTACAACTCTCAGTAGCCATAGCGGTCATTAAATGCACTGTTCACACTAAGCAAGCAGACTGTATTTCTTGTGGGAACGAAGCTTCGATACACTGAATGTCAAAGAGAAAGTAGTCAGAGTTATGGTAGCGCAAGAAGGGTTTAATAAATTACTGATAACTCTATTAATGGAGATTCAATGAAGTGCACCACAGGAAGAGCAGGAATTATGGAGGCAGAGGGGGTGTTCTTTATCCCCCATGGAAGCATTATGGCAACAGGATAGCACTAGAAAACCGGTGATGGCAGTAGCATTATTAAAAGTTGCGCTTGAACAGCTGCATTACCCCACACATGTAACTAGGGAAAGTCTTGCTGCAACGATTGCAGGGAACTGGTTTATTCCAAACTTGTTATAACACGTTGCATTTCAGGTAGTAAACTGCATTGTATGTCAAAGGTTTACCGGTGGGCATACACTGAGAACAATTAGAGGAATAATTCCTTGACGGAATGGTCCTTTTCAGCATTTACATATCAATTATGTTGATATGATGCAGGTATGTAGTGGATACAGGTATCTGATATTGGTGGTGTGTCCCTTTTCCAGGAGGATCGAGGCAGGTCAGTGTACACACCCTGATGCCACTTGCACAGCAAATTTCCTAGTGCGGAAAGTCTTTCCAAGGTCGGGTGTGTGTGAAGTGCTGAGATCTGATAAGGGGCAACATTTTGTCAATGAAGTATTTGAACAGATAAGGCTTGTATTGAATACTAAGCATAGGTTTTCATCTGCTTATCACCTGCAAGCAAACGGACTATGTGAGAGACTCAATGGCCTCCTTAAAGTTAGGATAGCCAAGATAAAACTGACACAGAAAAAGGGATGGCTATATTGCCTGCCCTTAGCTTTATATGCCCTAAGGAATCAGCCTGGTTCCGACCATCACCTCACCTGCCACAAACTAGTACCAAGGAGATGAATAAGAATGTCTCTTACACCTCCATCTAGGAGAAGAAGTGGTGCCCAGAGTACACAGAAAATGATAGGAAATTAATTTAATTAATATTTGACATGTATGAGATATAGCATCTCTCTCATTTCAGTTCAACCCAAGCGCCAAGGGGGTCGGTCTCAGAACTCAGATGAAAACCATTCAGCAACTGGATCAACTGAATTATTATCTGCACCTAAACTGTTTATTGGTGACACAATATTAATCTGAGATTTTACCTGCAAGTGGCAAGAGCCCCGATTTTGTGACCCCTTTATAGTTGAAAACATAATGCCATTAGCAGTAAAAATTCAAGGCAGGCGAGCCTGGCTTCATTTCAATGACATTAAACCATACTGAGGCGAGACCGCACCTCCCGCAATTGCCGATCCAGAAGCAAGACAAGAAGAAGAAGTTCAACGTGTGCAGACTCAATCGATGACGGGGAAGGACGATAATACTACTAACTGATAAATGCAGATTTGCATTTGGACTCTGACTCGCCTTTGACACTCCTTATGGATATTATAGCAGGTGAGCATCCCGTGCCGAGAGTCACAGGAATCTTGAAAATTGAACTTTAGAAATGTATTGATGTGTCACAAATATGCCTAATTTAGAATTTTTATTTGAAAATTGGAAACAAGAACAATTTCCAGACTGGTTTCTCACTGAGTTTCTATTTGGTTGACTCAATGGTTTTAACAAGCGGAGATGCTCACAGACTTGTTCTTGCTGTTTTTTGTTCAGAAGGCTGCTTGTAGAAATAGTATAGGAAATATTGTAGTTGACAGATTTATTACAGCTGCCGGAGTAAAAGGTTTTTTTCCTTAACAATTGAAGTAAAAATGAGGAATGTTGAAGCTGGTATGATTTTAGAGAATGAGCAAGCCCAACCAATACCACAATGGCATAAATGGTCAGGATTAATCTGTTGGTTCATGATATACATATGTTCAATTATGCTTTGCGTCTTTCTGTTTCTCCTGATTCGCCTTTTCTATTTTATCGATCTAAATATGACAGATGTCCCTTTAATCCTCCCCACATCAGGAACTGGTGTTGATTTGGCCATTACCGATGATCCAAACCCCTTGTGTTTTCTTCGCATAAAAAAGCTGCTTTATAGTGGTTTTGATGGGCTGCAACCATTCTGTTAGGCAGACACAGAGAAGCGTAGAGGAAGACAATAGTGGGATAAACACTTTTATAGATACAGCACACCTGGGTAATAACATATGGTAACAGCACATGTAAAGGTGGGAGAGAGAACATCTAAGGAGGGTTGCTACTTGTGTTCCCTCATACCTTATGTTTTGGAGACCTCCAGAATATTCATAGCCACAGAAGTATCAGTGAAAAATCCCATTGCCTGATGTACCTTGCACTTTGCCCGACAAGGGGCCAGTTCCAAGGCAGAACAGTATCCATAGTGTGGATGAACAAGGTGTCATCCCAAAGTGTAGACAATTATGTGCAAGATTTAAAGCCAAGAGAGAAGCCAGAAACTAGGCATCAAATAATAAAACATGAACAGCTTGGAATGAGCAGAGCACGAATCAGGATAGAATAAAACAAGATGCTAAATTGCCAAGGCAAGAATGAAGAAGCGCTATGGATATGTTGGTAAAGAGGACAACTACACATTAAAGGAATAGTGCTTACTCACTTAGGATGGGTTGATGGACTGGTTGTGTGGAAAGCAATAGCATTGACCAGACAGTGAGAAGCAATTGTGGAAAATGCAGAAAAGGAAAGCAAAGATCAATGGCCAAACATTACAAAATTATTGAGATGGGTTGATGATCAAGGAGGACCATTGCAAATTCTACCCCTGAAGGATGCGTCCTAATGTTTCAGAAATAATGGTATGAAGCAGGTTGGAGAGAAACTTGATGGATCATTATTGGGCTTGTGGATCCAGCGCTTACATGAAGCTGCCCAAGGATTGGGGAGCAACATGTTCCTTAGTGCTTGTCCATGTTCCAGTGTGATTCCACAAAATGACCTGAACATTGGTGAATTTACGAAAGCAGATGCTCATTTAAGAAGAAGAGCACTCAAATTTCTCAATCGAACAAAGAGGGAGAACTATTTATCAGCGAAATCAATAGAAGCTTTTGATTCTATTCCATATGAGCACAGGTTGTTCTGCAAGACTGCTTCAGTATTCATGGTTATCTTTATGCCTGGGATCCAGATGATGGCCAATGCAAAATGGTTGCAAATTACCAGATTGGAGCTTCTGCAGATGATCAACACTACCATAATAAAATTCAATGCTATCAAGGAAGAGTTGAGGGCCATATTATTAATGACCCTCCAGAATAAATATGTCCCAGATATGATTACAGCGATGGAAGGAGGAGTTTGCACCTAAATCGGGCCATCATGTTGCATATTCATAACTTCTCACGATGACAAGAATGGAACCTTGACATAGACCCTAACGTTGCAAACGAACCTGCATAACAAGATGGAAGACGAGACACAAGACATCATAGATGATGGATGGTTCGCGTCCATCTCCTCATGGGTCCCACAGAGGATGGCAAACATCTTCAGGTTTCTTGGAGCAATATTGGTGATGGTAATGTTTGGATTCTGTGTGATCAGGATAATGATTGCACAGTGCAAGGAGACAACCAAGAAAGCAGTGGGAATGAAAATCATGATTGATGTTGAATCAAGATTTGGATCCACAGAATTGCCTGATGATGAAATCAGAGAATACATAAAGGCCAGTATCTTAGCACCTGAGGGAACAAAGTTCCTGTACCCAAAGAACCACAAGATGTACGTGGGACAATGGGTTTACTGCAGTCCAAATGGACAGTGCAGTCACATGACCTGGAGCGTGGACGAACATGTCAAAGCAGCCAGTTCCCTGAAAGGAGTGATTTGATCTGGACTCAGAGGAAGCACTTCTTCTAGAAAAGTCCCAAAATGTGGAGATTGAAAAGGTTGTGGTCAATGAATCGACCAGAGGGGGGAGTGTGGAGGAGCAGCCAAATGCCTCTGCAGGAAGTCCCACCATCCTACTGTCAGTATGTTGGAAGCCTGAAACTGCACCATGTTTGACTCTGGTAGTTGTGACCATACCACGACGAGTGTTCGAGAAAAGGTATCCACTAAGAAAACCCTATCTGATGTATCCACATAGAGATGAGAATCTCATGGAAGAGATCCCTGAAGGAATATGAAAACAAGAGAAAGAGAAGTTGGTGACAACCCAAGAGATGAGCCTGACACACTGAGAAGAGTGGCTGAAGAAGAGAATGTATGACCTTATAGAAGCTGATCACGAAATAAGGGATTGAGTAAACTTCCATATGCGAAGTGAAGATTGCACGTGTGACGAGCACTGTAGAAAATACACGCTGTTTAATAACTGTACAGATGCAGAAATGCAAGTAGACTAAGTAATCCTAGAAGCTAGATATACGTAGTGAATAGACTGCAGGCAGTGCCGCCATTATATAGTTTCTGGACACCAGTGTCACAGTTTTTGTAATTTCAAACCCACTTAGAAAGAAGGATTGATAGCTGTGTGTGTTGCAGCAAAGAATTAACTGGAGATCGTGGACCTGAACGGTGAAGCTGTTTTGCCTGGTATCAAAGCTAAAGCAGCCAAGAACTGGTTATCTCCTCATGAAGAACAGTGAACATGAGAAGCTGAATTATCCCTCATTAAGGTGCAAAGAAGGAACACCATTAGTGCCAAGTTTATTAATTCAAAACAAGTAAATGATAGAACATTAGCCGAATTGTGGTCTCCTCTCACGTGAGGCAATAGTGGCAATTGGAGTTGGGCATTCAGACCAGAACTGCGATAAGTATGTGCCTGTACTCCCTTTATTCCCAAGAGAAGAGAATCTACTGCAAGGCCAAGTTGAAAGACAGTCTGCCTGGCAGAAGGCATGGGCAATAAGAGATGAGGCGCTAATCGGGTGCGAAGCAAAGTCATGTCCACACACTGGCACCTGGATATGAGCTTACGTGCTGCTAATCAGTCCACTGTCCCAGACATGGCACGATCATGCCAACCAGTTATAGAGGGCCGTATAATGAAGAACCGTATAGTTGAAGAGCCAATAGTATTCTGTGTACTTAATAAGTGTTGAGGATGACTTGCACCAGAGGCAGGCTTAAGTTGTCCACCTGACAGTAGATGTCCTATCACAACACGATCCCTTATAGAAAATATATTTAGATGTTCTCCTTGAGCCAACAACAACACCCCATAGGTTTTATAGTTTGCCACGTAGAGTGACATCACGTATGATGGGTTTTTACTATATTAAGGTAATTGTTTATGAAATGCACTGAGGGCTCAAGCAAATGTCCATTGATGTCCGTTGCAACTCCCTGTTTTCGACAATTGATATTAAAACAGTCAAATTAGACTTTTTGCCAACTTCCTGAGTCGGCCTGATTATTTGTTGTAAGACTTACTCTGCATCCCAACCTTTGTATGCCAGGTTACTGATTAAGGACTATAAGTTCAGTTCATACCATGGAGGAGGCACTTCCTTGTTTAGAAGTATGTTTCAATACTACATTCCCTCCAGAACACTTAGGTCCAGCAATGTTGCACGTGTATTAGTCTCCAAATTCTATATGAAATGGCAGGGGGAATCCTCTTGTTCAGTTCTGGCCACAAAACTTTGGAAAGCCCTATCAAAACCTACCTGGAAGGTAACCACCTGACTTTCAGTTAACAGCTCAAGATTTGGCTTTATAACCAGACACTTTGAAATATATAGCAACAAACTAAACACTGCACTAGAAACCTGGGCTATTTTACAACAAACAATTGCATAACTCTTCCCATCTATGGGAAACCATTTTGATTGATGGATACTCTTCTTCACAACACTGTTCCACACCTGAATCTTAGTGAAATCTAAAGTCAAGAGCCATCTCTCCCCTGCACCCCTCTCACCTCTTAACTGATTCCTCACTACTAAAATCTTGCATCCTTAAACTAACCACTCTTTTTGTTATCATCCTTTATATCAGAGCACCGATTCTCCCCCACCCCCTGTTTCTGTGTCTAATAGAGTAGCCTACTTCAACTTAGATACCTTAACAGTGGTTAATATAGGCATCTGTTTGTGGTTCTTTTCTTTTTTTTCAGAGCTGCAGGGCTTTGAAGAGTGGCCCCCAGCACACATTAGATTAGATGCACCCTTGTGGGATTCTTGCCTGCTTCTATATGTTGTGAAGTGCTTTATAATTGCTGCTTTGTAAGTGACTCTATTTTGGGGATGTTGATGTTTCAGTCTAGCAAAGCAAAAGTTGATTCAATGTATTCAATATTATTTTAGTTGCTTTTCAATCCAAACAATGGCATCACCTTGTCCTATAATTCTAACTGTTCCCAAGCAGAATAGATTGCATTTTTATCAGATGTCATAAAGGTTTTCGTTGCCTTGGTTTCCTTGATCGAATCATTCACAACATGTGGCTGTGGTTACCTAATTTTAGGTCTTCTCACTTGGTTCTAACTTTCTTCATCATAGTCAGCAACACTAATTGAACCCCCCTCACTGCTTACATGCCTACTCTACCTGTCATGATGACTGTTGTAAGGCTTCTGAGATGCAGGCAAAAAGCAGTAATTTGTGTTCTCTTTTCTCTCAATAGTTCTTCTTGGTTATGGGCCCAGAATCCCTTCTGATGGGTTGGATAATAGGCTGTTTCTTTCTGTTGTTGTTCAAAATCAATATTTTTCTCTCTTCCATGGAATTCCAGGTTTTCCTTGTGGTTCTTTGTGTAAGCAAGCCAAGTTGGATAAATTATCTTTCTGTTGCCCCATGTGTTGTTACTCTTGTTTCATCAATCATTCTGGTACATTTCTTCACTGATTTGGTGCTTCAGAGTACATTCATTTCCCATTCTGTCCACTCCAGAGATACTAAATGGGCAGCTTGCCCAAATTTTACCTATAGGTCCGATTATTCTGCTGTGAATGACAAGGGAGCCATATTTTCCTGTCTCTGTGGGAATGTTTGGCAAAGGAATACAACAGATCTCTCTCACTCAATGTCCTACTTGGGTCCATGTGTACCAGATACACTAGTATTTCTCAGGAAAGGTCTGGGCAGTGTGAACAGTGGTGGTCTTCGAAACGTAAACTGTAAACTGATCCTGTTTTCTTTCATTTCATACTTTAGCCTTTTATTATTATCCATTTCCCTAATCACCTGTTTTTGCATTGTACTAGTGGCTCTGTAGATTCAGTAAGAATCCCCTCCAGTGATACTTGTGTGTTAAGCAACTCCCTTAGTATGGAAACCTTTTTCACACTGACTACCTCTTTACTCAATTGCCCCGATTGTAGCTCTAAATCAGTGAGATCCATGATTGCAACCTCTGTTATCCTTTTCACCAATTCGTAGGCAGAGAGGTTACTCTCATCTCCTTAGACCTGTGCTTTTGTGAATCACAGGGTACATTAATGATTTTAATGTATAACAGTGGGCCTCATTACAAATCAGGCGGTCCGGAAATAACGGTGGCGGTAAACCCGCCGCCACCGTTGTTTCCGGACCGCCTGATTCCGACTCCTGCAGGCGGGAGGTGATGTTCCCGCCAGGTTTGACCTGGCGGGTTTAACACCGCCCACCTGCAGGTGGACGAGGAAACACTGGCAGCATTACGAGATGCTACCGGTGTTTCCATGATCCCCATTCCCATTGAGTCCCATAGGACTCAATGGGAATGGGGATTAACACCATTCCGCCTCCGTGATTCCAGGAAAACCGGGGTTGTAATGCCCCGGTAAATCTGGGAATCACGGAGGCGGAATGGTAATACGAGTCCGGCGGTAACCAGGCGGTTTTACCGCCGTACTCATAATGAGGCCCAGTGTTTTGGCTTATCAAACTCAGCCTGCAGATCTATTTTGTAATAATTAGTTTCACAGTTGTTTCTTGAGTTGCATGTTTAGAGTCACTACATCATCGATCAAAGCATTGGTGGGAACATTTAGTTGACTCTTCAATTTATCAGGTTACTATCATGTCACTTACTTTGGGCATCCTTAAATCACATCATATTTCTGTTGTTTGTCTTCCTTGCATGCATTTAATTAATCTTGTATTGCATCAAGGAGACCTTGGTGTTTTCACATTGATATCTGGTTGCTATCCAGGGCCCCCTGCAACTGTTTCATTTCCTTGTTCTCTCTGATGACTGACTTGTTGAATATTTGTAAATAGTTTTAAATGCTTTCATTATATTTATTAATGTTTATTTGTATTTATTTATTGGACATTTTTATGGCACCTGTACACACGTGTTTCCAGGTGCCACAAGACAAAAAGGGGGGGAGGGGCAAACTGAAAACAACAGTAACGATTTTACTAGGCCATGTGACGTGCTTTCCGTTCAAGTGCAGAGAACAAAAAGTGCGAGGGAGGCAAAGGAGGTAGGGTGAAGATATGAGGAGGGGGGAAGGTGGGGAGGGGAAGAAGTGCATGAATAGAGATCAAGGGGGTTGAACTAGTGCTGGGGGAGCCACAAGGGGCAAGTGCAGGGGAAGTTAGAAGGGGTGCAGTGCGAAGGATGGGGCGGACAAGAATCAGGCTAGTCTGGAAAGGGCAAGTACTGTAGGGATGCTGCTTGGGGGTGGGAGGGGCTGGTCAATAAGTAAACTCATAAGGGGGCCAGGCACCAGTCACATTGGCAGAGTGAATATTAGCAAGGGAGCGGGGCGGCAGGAAGGAGGAGGAGAAAATGAAAGTCTTCAACAGTTTCCAGAATTTACAAAGATCCGCCTCAAGTCTGAGGGGGGTCAGGGAGGCCATTCCAGAGGAAGGTTCCTGCCAAGGAAAGGGGTCTACCTCCCTCTCTCTGATGGAGAAGTGTCTGATCAGCAGAGAGTTGGAGCTAGAGGACAGAAGAACTCTAGCAGGGGGGTATTTGGGGAGAGAAAACTGGATGTACAAAGGTCCCAGGCCCCACACAGCCTTGTGTATGATGCAAAGGGTCTTAGATTATATTTACTTGAAATTGATACCCTAACTGACTGCGCTCACCTCTTGTAAGTATGTTTGACCAGACATTGTTAAAACATAAGGGCACTATGTGAGTGCTTCATTTATTGATGATTCAACTCTAGCATGTGTAAATCACATATATCAATGCAAATATTGTATACACCCTTGTACTTTTGTATGTAGTATTGTAACCTCCTTTGTACATCAATGTGGACTATGTCATAAACACCCTCATACATCAAAATGGACTACGCCTACGCCAACATGTGTTTCAACCTTCCAAGGTCGTCCTCAGGACGTACAAACATCTATTTTGCCCATCAATAGCACTTGGTTATTAACAATACAATTGCACTTGAATTTTTTGAAACATGTATAAATTAGACTTTGTTAAAGTTGCTTGAAAAACATTTTCTTTCAGTCTATGGTTTTGGTAGTTTATTTGCTTGAAGTGAACCGGATAAATAAACAGCTGGCATTGTACAGAATCCACTTATATTTTTTCTATAAACTGTTTATCCTGTGCAGTCTTGGGCTGTCAGTGTTCGCTGGTACTAATGTGTCCTGGTTCTCATCTTGTAGCTATCGGTATTGTAATTTTCCATTTTTTTTACTGGAGTCACCCATATTCAGGTTGCAGCCATCAGTTTAAATGCATTATTGCGATTGTGCCGGTGTCTTACTCTGTGGCAAATGCCGGCAGTCGGCGCAGGTGCATCGGTTGTGATTGGATTATATCCTTACCATCACCGGGACCCATTGGAGAGATTTTAGGGCTGGAGAGATGAAGTCCCTGTGCTTTAGGCCAAGGATAAGTCTCGCAGCCTTATTCTGGATTAGTTGGAGTGGGCAAAGCGAGGAAAGAAACAGATTGATGAAGTGGTTGTTTCAGTAGTCCAGCCTAAAGAGAAACTGGGGCTCTGGAGACATTGAGCTTCTGGGGGAAGGTGAGGAAAAGGAGAATGTCTCTGAGAAGGTGGAAGTTAGACTTCTTGGCAAGGTCCGTAATGTAAGGAGAGAAGTAGAGAAAGGAGTCAAAGATGACACCCAGATTCTTAGTCTCACCAGAGGTTGAGGGGAGTGGTCTAACTTTCATCTAAACTGTCTTCCACAAACTTCAGTTAAAAGAAGTGATCAGATGAAAGTTTAACAAGCATTTGTTTTCTTTGTTGGGCCCTGTTCTTCGAAAGTTCAATTAGTTTCATCTCCACCCGCTCCTTCTTTTGGTGTTTTCATAATTCCAGTTCCTGTATCACTCACTGTGCACGTAGTACATTTCTGGACCATTATTGATCATTGGCTATTTTTGTATTAATTACTACTTATTTAGACATGCACTGAACTGAAAATTCCCTTAAACAGCAGGTGCTTTCGTTTGAGTGTTTGCATTGCACGTGGGAGACAGTGCAGTGATGGGGTTTGTGGGGAACAGGGGCTGGCCAGCAGGGAACATAGTTCCCCTACTTCTTTTTGTACACTCCAACCACTGCCTATAACTTTTTCTAAAATCAGCCTGTCTCCATTCTGAGGTAAGTCATAATGGACCATCTAATTTAACACAAGAATGGAAATGTACACATATATGTGATCTTGAACAGAATCTTTGTTACACTATAGATGACACAAATGATATAATTAGTCTGCATCCCAGCTCAGAACCCCCATCTGTTGAGATGTCTTTACAGTTAATTCAGGTCCTTTGTCAGATGAGAATATCACTGTTTTACGGCAACCTGCACAACAATCCCACCCTGCAATTGGGGGAAACAAACAGGATATGCTATTTACAGTGTGTTTTATTTGTTTTTATAGCATATGAGTCAGAATAGGGGTGTCCCCTAACTCATGATGGGGAAATCACTCAAAACACTATCAATGAAATTAGGCTATTAGGCTACAATTAAACACAGAATTTGAGCTGTAGTATGCCTGCTATTGTCTCAAAGCAAAACATCACGTTTACTTTGCTTGTTCATACAGGCAACCATTCGTCCATTAACACTTCAAAATGAGTGTTCTACATTATAGACATTGATATACTTTATATATATATTTCAATAATATGCATAAATCACTGAGAGACTAAACTTACAGGTACTACAAAGCTTAGGCAAAACAGGTCAAAACAACACTAGAGAACAGTATCAATGAGATGAAATAATACCCAGTATGTGAACCATATGTAAACCAAATATGGCCTCATTATTTTTGTTTAAAGTATACCATGTATTGTATAGCTCCTTTATTATCTATGGAGATTCATAATTGAACACTTTGCATTCAGCAAAAGTAATTGGGAAGTTTGATTAAACAAAAGATGTTTGTGGGCTTTGCAAATTAATAGTTGTATAAGGTAATAGTTGTATCGAAATCATGAGTATTGTCTTAAATAAGGACATATGGAAAGAAAATATGAAATTGTTTTGCTCTTTTAAGTTGAATAGCAATTAGAAATGAAAGGGACATTTAAAATGCCTTTCATTCGAATGCGTGGTAGTGACAAAGAATAATTTTAAATATCTAGTTCCCAAAACTAGATTTGATAAGAAAGCCATGTTTCCATATGATATGTAGTATGGACAAATATTCTACTTCAAGACATTGCTTACAGCGGTTACAGTACAACGGGTCTCTTAATTCCTTTGTCAATCCATAATATCAGTAGGCCTTTCCTGATACAGAAGCTTTAAATAGGCTCCCACAAAAGATAAATTCAAAGTTTCTTTAGATGTAAAGGTAAATCACCCCCTCAGGATTCAATTGCTTAGGGATTTCATATACACACACACCCTGAGGCATGAGTTCACCATAATTTGTAGTTGTTGAATACATCTTGCTGGACAACCTCATGGACGAACCTTTCAGAACCCTCTGGCTGGTGCTGTCATAATTTGGAGTGACAGGTCTTTGGACTACAGTTCTTCAGATTCTCTCCTCAGCCCCTGGATCCAGGTAACCCATGTTTTGCAAGCTCTGCCTCCCTGCTGACTCAATTGGAAAATATACATGTTAGGTTGCTAAACAGCGTAAATACAGTAAATACACATTTGGTATGAATTCCCATGATCAAATTGTATGTGTTGGAGGTTTGCGGAAAAAAAGGGGGAACTGCCCCCATTCCATAGGATATTGACTGTATATACAAGCCTTACAATTCATGCTTTATTGTCACATGACACTCTTCTTTTGATTGGGTCGACTCTTTGATTGCTTTGTGCCATGCATGCACATTCAGAATAGCCCCGCCTTTACCTTGCATTATCCATGAGTATCAGAAGAGGGAGGTCATCATTTCTATATGGCCCTCACATGGAGAATGTAGGTTTCTGTTTTAAAAGGTTTGTTTTCTAAATACATTTTTCTGTACATATCTGCAAGGTGCTAAATAGGATATTATTGTTTGCAAGATTATTGTAAATCTCTCTGTGGTTTTCATTTCTGTCATTTTTTTCGGCAAAATGTTTGTTTTAATATTTATAAATGATGAGAAATGAATACATTCCCAAATAAGATTCTTATATGCCTCCTCTTCTGCATATTGGCCCGATTCGGAAAATGTATTTTCTAACACAAATGATTACAAAGTTGGGGGAAAATCTCACAATAAACAGGACATTTCAAAGCAGCAATATTTAAGTTATTTTCTGCATTAGAATTTGCAATGTCAATTATTGAAAGATAAAGTTCAAGTTTCATTGGTCAGGAGCCATCTTGGAATTCTAATGAATAATCCAATTGACATAAAAAAATTACTTAATATGTTTCCATGTTCAATTATCAGTTCAATATGCATTTGACGTCATTATATTAAACCTCTGTTCTTTTTACTAATGAATTCAAAGTCAAAGTGTAGTTTAGACACAGGAACAACCCCCTATTTGGACAACAATGTTCCCCTCTGTCAGCACAAAAGTCTAGCATTTTGAAGTAGGCACATAGATTTCTGTAAAGGTTAACCTAACACATGCATTTTGTTTTATTTTCTCCTCAAAAATAAGCACACATGGGGGGGTAATTCATGGACTCAAGCGCGGTCACGGCAGCTCTGTGCGCCAAAACCCATTTTCACCGCATATTCATGGATTTCCCCATCCATATCCAGCCGTGGCGCAGCATGGCGCAGTGAGGCCCTGCAGCAGCGCCAGTTACGCCTCCAAACCCGCCCCTTGCGCCAAAAACAGCCACACAAATCCGCTACATGGCGCAAAGGCCAGTGGACCAGCAGACAGCCCCCCAACAACAAAATCGCATTAAAAACGCGACTCACCCCACTTGCGGCATCCCAATCGCGTGTAAAACTTCACGCGCATCCCTCGGAATACGCGTACCCTGCTCGTACTAGCCCAATCGCATGTAAATCTCCTTGCGCACCCCTCGCAATATGCAAACCAAGCTCATGCCAGCCCAATCGCGTGTAAAACTTCTCGCGCACCCCTTGGAATACACGTACCCCACTTGCGCCAGCCCAATCGCATGTAAAACTTCTCGCGCACCCCTTGGAATACGCGTACACCGCTCCCGGCAGCCCAATCTCATGTAAAACTTCTCACACACCCCTCGGAATATGCGTACCCTTCTCGCGCCAACCCAATTGCGTGTAAAACTCCTTGCGCACCACTCGGAATATGAGAACTTCACTCGCGCCAGGCGAATCGCGTGTAAAACTTGTCACGCACCCCTCAGAATACACGTACCCCGCTCGCGCCAGCCCAATCATGTGAAAATCTCCTTGTGCACCCCGTGCAATACGCGTACCCGCCTGCACCAGGCAAATAGCGTGGAAAAAGTCCCCCCTGTGGTGTGGGCTGCCTGCGAGGTAGGGTCAGGGTGGATGGGCTGCCTGTGTGGTATGCCCAGGGGCGATAGGCTGCCTGCGGGGCATGGTCAGGTGTTGTAGGGGTCCCCCCTGTGGTGTGGGCTGCCAGCGGGGCATGGTCAGGGTGGATGGGCTGCCTGTCGGGCATGTCCAGGGGTGACATGCATCCACAGCGTCTCACAGTCACACACATACCAAACACGCACATGTACACCGTGCACGTACATGAAGGTGGAACCAGCATCCATGTGTCAAACTCCAACCATGGCATAGTACATACACAGAAATGCAAACGTGTGCATCTCCACATGCAGTTGGACATCATGCATTGGAACACATACACCATTGATGTACATCACACATGACTGGACTCACATGCATCACGGGCATGTCCCTGCACACACACATCCATACCATGTCAGACATATGTCCAAGCTGCCCACTCCTGCCACACCTCAACATGCACTGTGTGGAATGGGATAGCCCAGACACTCACCGCTCGACTCCTGACAGGTCTGCCTCTCTAGGACCTGGTGGTGAAGCACTGGGTTGATGCATTCCAGGACCATCATCTGGTCGATGGTAAGTTGGACTTGGTGCCCCCCTGCATCAGCTGCACGCAAGAGGCGCCTTCATGAGGGTCCTTGATCTGAAGTCCTCCAAGCGCTTCTGGATGTGTTTCAATCGCGGGTTGCCACCCCCTCCGCGTTGATAGCAACCACGATGTCCAACCATGTCCTCTTCTCTTCTACCCTTGTTGGCGCACGGTCATCTGAAGAGGGCATCATAATGCCCCAGGACTTGCTCCACCAGGATGCCAACTTCTGTTGCTGAGAAGCAGACAGCCCTCTGCCTCTCTGGCTGGGGGTTGCCAGTGGTCTCAGATGATGTTTGCCCCGACATGGCAACCCCCAAGGCAGGTGTGGGTGGGCAACTGGGTCCTGGAGCTGGGGTGTGGAGCGATGTAACAACTGCCGGGAGTCTTCTGTTCCAGCAGGGGTGGTCGCAACAACTGGACCCCTGCAGATGGCTGATGTGCAGGCACCAAATAGCAGGGCAGGTCAGCAGCAGGCAGGCAGCAGCAGATGTGGGAGGCTGGTCAGGACTCTGAGGGGCAGGACAATGGCCTTCTGGGCAGGAGCATGGTCTTCCGTGTGTTCTCGCATGGCCAGCTTGATGCAGAGTGAATCCACACGTGAAAATCAGCACGTTTACATGAAAATCGAGGAAAGCACATAATGACATGGCACGTGTATGCGTTGCTAGGCGCAGGGGTTAAAGGTCCGCGTAGGATGCCATTTACTTGTACGTGCTTTTTGTGGTGGGCAAGCGTGTGATTCTTGTACTTCTTGTGGGTTGACACGTGATTACTTCACAACGGTTGCA
The DNA here is from genome assembly GCF_040938575.1 of Ambystoma mexicanum. NCBI lineage: Eukaryota > Metazoa > Chordata > Amphibia > Caudata > Ambystomatidae > Ambystoma > Ambystoma mexicanum. The sequence goes on from NC_090923.1 coordinate 437,762,118, forward strand.
GTGCGTACTCCTTGTTTACTGCAGCAGAGCTCAATTTTTCTTTTGGCGGGGTGTTGCCAACGCGCACTCGCGTGTGTTTATTCCTTTCATTTTCCTGGCAGACGGTGAGTAGCGCATGTATTTTTCCACTGTGGTTGCCCTGTGTGTCATGTACCCATTCACAGGTCATTCAAGCCTGCATGTACCACGCGTACGCATTTTTTGTGCTTCTGGGTGCCACAGCGTACTGCGGGTCCTTCATTACACATCCGTTGGCTACCGAGGGGTCGCGTGCACATTTGTTTTTGTTTTTGGGGTGCCTGAGGGTTGCGTGACCCATCATTTTTCCCCAGGGGTCACAGACAGCCTTACAGTAGCACAGGGGTACCTATTCCATCTAGTACCCTGCCCCCTTCAACCGCAATTGCCCAGGACAATTGTGTTCTGCATCTCCCATTCACGCTAGTAAATCAATGCCATGGTTGGGTGGTGACCAAGTGGTAAGGGAGGCAAAGGTGGCTGACCTCCAAGAGGTGTCCGCGGTAGGGGACATGGCCAGGATGAGCAGGGTGGCCAGGGTGTCCAAGGTGGCAGTGGTGGGCAGCGTTGGCAGGGCGGCCGAAGAGGGCACTGTGTCCAGGACCATTCAGGGACACCTATGCCCCCCCAGTGGGTCAGGGAGTTGCATCTGACACCATCCCAGCTCAGGCCCTGCCAGTCCAGCCCGGAATGGTCACCGAACTGGCACGTGATGACTCACATGCCGACTTCCATGTCACGAAGTCCAAGCCGCGTGTGGTGGTGAAAGTTGCTGTCACCAGGCCACGTGGATCTGGGGCAGCAATGTCAACTGCCCTGAATAGCCAGGGTGAGGAGGCTGCAGGGGCAGCTGCAGCTCACTCCACCCCGGCTCTGAGTCACCCAGCCGGGACATAAGGCAGTTGTGCCGCTTGGTCCTGGCAACAACACCCAGAAGCCAGTGCCTGCAGTGAGACCTTTGGTCATCGTGCCATTGATGCTTCCAGTGGCCAGTCCACCTGCGCTTCAGCCCCTACAGACCGGAGCGGCGTGAGACACTAAGGGTCTGCACCACCTCTCAAGAGGAAGAAGCATGCTCTTACAGAACAGGCTGGGACCCAGACACGGCTTGCCCCTCCGGCACATCAAGGAAGCAGAGTTTCAATTATGTGGAAGTAGACGTACTTGTGGGCTACGTGTCAGAACATGGCCACGACATGCTGGTGATGGCAGGGTGCAAGACTACAGCTGCTCACCGTAGGGCCCACTGGCAGAGCATAGCGGACCACATTAGTTCCTTGCGATTTGTGAAGCGCACAGCTGATGATTGCTCAAAGCATTGGAATTACCCCAAACGCCGAGCAAAAAACAAGCTGGCTTCTAATTACGGCTCTACTCTGGTGACTGGTGGTGGGTCACCACCAGTGGAGGATGAACTCACAGAACATGAGGTTATCACTGGCGGGTTCATCGCAGAGGATCAGAACCAAGGTGTGGGAGACCTACCAGATCTTGAGACAATGTCGGGTGAGTGCCCATGCGTGTGTGAGCAGACCATGTGTATGTTGCTTGGGTGATGTGTTCTGATTGAGTGCCAGGTCAGGCTGTGTAGTCATAACTGCCATATGTGGCACATGTAGTGCCTCAAAGCCAGCCCCCACCCTTGGGTTTGGGGTTCACTGTATCCTTACTGACCACTGCAAACACTTTGCACATGATTACTGCACTTGCCCTTAAACTGCCATCATTCCACAACATTGTTATTACAGTTTTTTTTCTTTATTCTGCCTGTTTGATGTAATTATTTGCATGAATAAAGCAGATTTGTGTGCCTTTATGCATTGTTGATCCGTGTATTAAAGGCATTCGCTTTGGTTGAAATTATTGCTGACTTGTAGTATTTATTAACCAAAAAGAAGGCGTTTCTTTATTCTAGTGTTGGAATTTTTCTAAAGACATGTTCCAGGGTGCGTTTCTTTCTTCTAAGATCGACTAGGCCATCATTAAACCAGAAACATGACCGTTTATCTTCCTTGTCAGTTCTGCCATGGCTATGCTACGTGCTATCTGAGTACTGGCATGTGTCATGTTTGTGGATGGTCCATGCCAATCACAAGCTTATGTGTGATGCAGGTGCTATGCACCATGCAGCACATGTGTTGCTTTTCCATTTTGGAGTCATTAGTGTCTGCTTTCAGGGTTCCCTTCCCTTCCACTTTATTGCCACTGCATGCATTGCTGAGTTTGTGTCATGTGTGACATGCCTGTTTAATGTATTGGATGTGTACATTGTGATCCCAATGTGTGTCAGCTATGCTGTTCATGCATGTCTTCAAGACTTTTCTTTTCATTTTGTGCAGGTGATGAGGCACTAGATGCTGTGGAGGAGGAGGAGGAGGAGGAGGAGATGGCGCAGGAGTACCCAGAGCCCAAACCAAGCACCACTGGAGGGGTTGTGGCACACGAAAATCCATTGGTCCACGGGTATCTCTGGGTACACCTCCAATGATCTCAATGGCTCAGGTGCTGAATCAGACATTGACACAAATGTCCCGTCACCGGTGAGTGTTTCTGGCAGGGATGCTGTTCTTTCCAATGCACCTGCACTGGGGATAGACCCCTCAATGGCCCATTCAGTGTTGGAATGTCCGCCTGTGGCGGTTATGGATGCAGGGTCACACTCCCCAATATTTGCTCCTGTTCCTGGGGCAGCAGATCAAAGGAGGAATGCAGTCCTGTTACCTCTAGCAGTGCCGGCACAGCAAGCTGCACATCACCTTGAGGCTGACAGGTGTCGTGTCTGGCAACGAGGTGGCCGTGCGCCACCGGGCAATAATGTGTGGGAGAACTCCATGTATGCAATTTCACAAAAACAGGTGGCATCATGTGAGATGATGGCTCAGGCTGTGGATAGGGTGGCCACTTCCATTCTCCCCCCGAAAGGCAGGTGGAGCTCCAGCAGCAGGCAATGCAGTCCACATGCTGCTCACACAGGCAGGACATGTTGGCCGCCAACAGGGACGGATGGGCTGAACTAGGGGCTCTGCGCACAGCCATATTTGCAGAAGCACGGCCCACAGGGATGCCCTGAGGGAAGATAACACCTCCCTCAGAGCTACTCTGGGTGCACTTGAGGTGTCCCGGAGTACACAGTCAAAACAGCAGCTGGAGAAACTAACACACACAATCTCAGCTGAGCTCCAGGAAACCTGTGAGGAGATCCGTGCATCACGTGAGGCCTTGCAGGCAGAACTCTGTGCTACCGATGACGTGCTGCATGGGGACCTCCAAACCATCATCCTGCAGAACCCAACCTTTCAAACCCGCATGCTTGCTGCCATGGAGGAGCATGCCAGGGCTTTGCATGGTCTGCCTCGCCTACCATGCACACCTTCTCATGTAGCACCAGAGCGTGACGACAGCAACAGCAGTTCTCCCACTATCGGGTAGCCGTGCAGGCCATGAGCCCATGGAGGGTATATTTTTTTTTTCAACATCCACGCATGTGGCTGTTGGGGTGCAACTTGCACCTCCTCTCTCCTGGGTGGCCCGTCCACCCCTGGTCGTCCCATGGCCATTTTTATTTTTTTATTTTTGTATTTTTGTTTTTCTTCTTTTTTTGTTTATTGTGCATTAATGCTACAGTGTGTTGCTTTGTGTGGCACCTGTAGGCATCCACTGTGTGTTCCAGCTGGGCCCATGCAGGCTTGTCTTGTGTTTGTGTTTGAGGCTTGGGGTCCAGACACATATGCCACTCCTGCTTCCCCTTTCCATGGGCTTGCAAGGGCGACACCGTGTGACAGTAACTTATACAGAGGCATTGGGCTTCCATCAGTTGTGTGGCCAGTCTGTAGTGGTTGATTTGTATGTTGTATTAAATATTGGTCATTATGCATATTTGCATGTACCTTCTTCATGTCTTACCTTGCCTGTCTCCATTGCAGATGCAGTTCATGTTGTATGCAGTACCCTGCCACATTTACCTACCAGCAACACACTGGGGTCGATGTGGTGCCTTTGTCAGGTTGTCACACTTGGACCATTGTGATTGGTCACTGTCAGACGTTGCCACTGTTGAGTCCTGTATTCATGTTTTGTCATGCTGTTAAGTATATGTTCATGTGTGCAGTTTCTTTTTCATAGGTGAGAGGGAATTGTCTGTGGCCTCTTTCCATTTGTGACGGTGCACTTTGTGACAGTTGTGTGATTTGTTGTGCATTCATTTGGTTGCTTTCACATTGCATGCCATACCATGGTGTCTCAGGCGGGTGAGATGGGGGTTTGGGAGGGGTTGGGTGACATACCAGCATTTGAGTGTGCTGTTTTGCAAGGGGGTAGTCCTTCATGCAGCATGGATGTGTGCCTTTTACTGACACAGCATTGGGTCTGTTTAAGTATCTAGGGATGCAAACAATGTAGCACTTCCAGGGAAACAATCTCAGGATGGCATGGTGTGACAGTTGACTGTCCCTTTGTCATCATCGATTGTCACCTGGTATGTGCCAGACCTGTGTGCACTACACAGGAGTGGGATTTTAGGTGAAAAATGTTACCACAAGCTGGGTACGGGCTGCCTCGCCATGTTCCCTTTCCCCTCCCATGTGCTGCGGGCGTGCATGTGATTGGGGCTGTGAGGGCCCCACCATGTCCACCGTCACACGCCGCCGGGTTGCAACGTTGTGCAGCATACTTGCTGCCACAATAATCCTGCCCACTACTGGGGGCGCATATAGCAGCTGGCCGCCAGAGCGGTCAAGGGAGCGGAAACGTGACTTCAGCACTCCGAATGTGCACTCCACTATGCCCCGGGTTGCAATATTGGCTGCATTGTATCTTACCTCAGGGTGTGTGGTGGGGTTCCGTATTGGCGTCATCATGTAGGTGCTCAGAGGGTATGCACTCTCCCCTGGGGAGGTGATAATGCTTGTCATTAGTTGGGTTTGGCCATTTCTCTGTGTGTGACATGCATGCATGTGCAGAGGCATTTGTACTCACCAATAAGCCATGTGTCGCCATACCTCCCAGCTTCCAGGTCCCGGTTTAGGGGTGACATTCTGAATATAAAACTATCATGGGTGGACTTCCTTTCCATCAGAGCCGGAGCTCCCCTGGAGCTGCAGGAGCAGCATCCACACCACCTTCACCCTCCTGGGTGCTAAGGTAAGTGCATGGCATCCAATACCAGCACCCCAAGCTACATCTTCAGACGCCCTACAACCGCAATCAGCCAGAAGCTAAATTTGCTGATATGCATGTACTCCAGCAAGAAAGCGCCTGATCCCAGAAAAGGCACCCAATTAGCACATATTCGCATCATGCACCATCCGCCATTGAGAACCATGAGGTTTCTCCTTTCCATCATGGCCGCCACTGAAATTCAAGCAGCAGCACCCTGAGCCATATGGCTACAAGCGACCGGATTGGCTGTGTGTTGCTTTAAGCAAGCCAATCACCTTGCGCCGGCAGGCGAACGCCAGCCCGCGAAAGAAGGCAGGAGAAAAAAGGCTCCTGTCCCGAGCCCCAGTCCCACTTCCTTTCCATCAGAGCAGGAGCTCCCCTGGAGCTGCAGGAGCAGCATCCACACCACCTTCACCCTCCTGGGTGCTAAGGTAAGCGCTGGGCATCCAATACCAGCACCCCAAGCTACATCTGTGGACGCCCTACTCCCACGATCAGCCCGAAGCTAAATTTGCTGATATGCATGTACTCCAGCAAGAAAGCGCCTGTTCCCAGAAAAGGCACCGAATTAGCACATATTCGCTATATCCTGCACCATCCGTCATTGAGAACCATGAGGTTTCTCCTTTCCATCATGGCCGCCACTGAAATTTGAGCAGCAGCACCCTGAGCCATATGGCTACAAGCGACCGGATTGGCTGTGTGTTGCTTTAAGCAAGCCAATCACATTGCGCCGGCAGGCGAACGCCGCCCTGCGAAAGATGGCAGGAGAAAAAAGGCTCCTGTCCCGAGCCTGTCTGATGCCTACCATGCCTGGGGCCACAGACTCTGCTCCCTGCCCACCAGCAAGCCCCCCACGTGGAAGGAACTTCACGCACAGCATCCGCTCGCTGTCACCTCCCCCAAAGCACATCATCAGAAGCCGGTAAGCTTTCTGCAATATAAACGTCAGCGGACATTTAAGACTACCTGCTATTCTAGCACACCTCTCTTAGACAAGTCCCAACCCACGCTAACCACCGCGCGACAAGACCGCTACTGCTACCCTGTCAGCACGGCCTTGCACCAAACTTTCACGGCACATGCCATCCACATTCTGACTCTATACAAACTATTACTACATCTCACCTGATGCCACTTGATACGCTATACCACCACTGCCGTTATACATCAGTCTTGATATGCACTAGCCCTACTCATGACAACCACTGCACCTAGCTTCATGTGCTGCCTGATGCTAGTTACTGTGCCTCACCTATTTGATGCTACTGATACTTGATACTTGATGCTAGCTGATGCACTTTACCCTAGCCCTGCATTACAGTAGCTACTGTGCCTCACTTGTTGATGCTACTGATACCTGAGGCTAGCTGTTGCACCTTACCCTAGCCCTGCCTGATGCCAGTCACTGTGCCTCACCTGTTTGATGCTACTGATACCTGATGCTAGCTGTTGCACCTTACCCTAGCCCTGCCTGATTCTAGTCATTGTGCCTCACTTGTTTGATGGTACTGATACTTGATACTTGATGCTAGCTGTTGCACTTTACCCAAGCCCTGCATTACAGTAGCTACTGTGCCTCACTTGTTGATGCTACTGATACCTGATGCTAGCTGTTGCACCTTACCCTAGCCCTGCCTGATGCTAGTCACTGTGCCTCACTTGTTTGATGCTACTGATACTTGATACTTGATGCTAGTTGTTGCACCTTACCCTAGCCCTGCCTGATGCTAGTCACGGTGCCTCACTTGTTTGATGCTACTGATACTTTATACCTGATGCTAGATGTTGCACCTTACCCTAGCCCTGCCTGATACTCGTTACTGTGCCTGATACTAGTTACTGTGCCTCACTAGTTTGATGCTACTGATACTTGATGCCAACAGCTGCACCATATCCTCGTGACGCCAGTTGCACCTAACCACTGTTGCAACTATTAGCCTAGCCCAGCCTTATCCTAGTTGCTGTGTCTTACCTGATGCTAGTCAAAGTGCTATACTACTACCGTCTCTGCCAAATGTAATCTGAGATAACCACTCCTTACATAATGAACGCTAGCAAGAGTCACACGGCCACCCTACTATACCTCCTCATGCCCCTATTACACATTACCATGTCTATTGCTGCAGTAACCACGCACCTAGCAGAAAATGTACCTTGCACGCTCATAGAAACACCAGGCTTCGCCCCAGACTACCCTGCCTTTCTGAGCCCACCTACCACAACAAAACCCATAATCCTCTTCTAAGATCCACCTCACGACACCCCAAAGTATGCCCTAACCTCACCACGCCCTGTAATGATTCCACCCAACCCAAACTTATCCCCATAACTATCCAGGACTCACCCAACACAACCACCTTATCCGGAGCCCTGATCAACGCTAGATCCCTAGTGGCCCACGCCATGGAAATAGCACAGACCTTAACCACCAACAACCTTGACCTACTAGCAATCACCGAATCTTGGCTGCACGAAGCAGCCGGCCCAGCACTCTCTATAGCCATCCCTGAAAACTATCAAATAATCAGATTGGACAGACCCAATGACAGAGGAGGAGGTCTGGCCATCATAGCAAAGACCAACCTCGAGCTAAGGCCTTTCATTCAATCACCTCACGGTCAAATTACCCATCTCTAACTGCTGCACCTTAACCATTTAGCTCATATACAGGCCACCTGGCCCCATTGGCTCATTCGAGGCAGACCTATCCAGCCTCATAGCCAACAATACAAAAGACACATCTCAAATACTATTACTAGGCGACCTGAATCTTGGTCTGAATGACCCGGATGACAAACCAGCACAAGCCATAGCCAGCATGCTAGCTGAACATGGCATAACCTAAAAAGTGCACACCCCTACCCATAACAAAGGCAGGACCTTGGACTGGATCACCACCTTGAACTGCGATCCCACCATCACCAAAACCACTCCTCAACACTGGACAGACCACTACCTCATTGACTTCAAATTGTCTCTCAATAAAGAAGTCCACAAAGAAAAAATCATGGCACCACCACTGCCCACTGGAGCAAACAAATATATAACTCCTGACAACCTACTACCACTCTTACTGCCAACCCTTAATGCTCTCCCCGACCACCCAAACCCAGAATGCCTAGTAGAAAGTTACAACAAAGACATGAAAAAAGGGCTAGACATCATTGCCCCACAAAAAATGCAAAAAAGCAAACAACAAGCTCACCTGAACATTTGGTTCACCCACCATCTGAAAGAACTAAGAATGCGCAAAAGGAAATTAGAAACTCAATGGTGCAGTACCCCCACAGAAGAGAACAAACTACAACTCAAACTCTTCGCTAACAATTACAAAAAAGAAATCCTTCTCACAAAAAAAAACCTATTCAATGAAAGAATTGGAAAATTCAGCTTCAACACCAGATAACTATTTGCTATACTATGGGAATTAGAATCCCCCATGCCCCCACCAGATAACATAATCAAAGACAAACAATGTTGTACCAGCGTCCAAAATGCTCTAACCAACAAAATCAAAACTCTCCAAACCAAAATCGCACTGAAAAAAGACTCCCTAACCCCTAACGCATCATCTCCCAGTAATCACGCCAAAACAACCAACCCATCAGGCCTGAATCCTTTCAGATTCACTAAAATATCCATCCTAGAAACAGGAAGGGTTATAGCCTGACTTAATCCAACCAACTGCAAAGGCGACAACTGCCCACCCCAGATAATCAAAGATACTGCCAGGGACTTAGCTCCCTTTATTACCAAACTAATCAATTCATCATTCTCCTCCAACAACATACCAAGCAATCTCAAAGAATCATGGGTTCTGTCTCTCCTCAAGAAGCAAACCCTAGACCCCGCTATCCCCACTAATTACAGGCCCACCACCACGGTACCGTTCCTGTTAAAGATAATAGAGAGAGTAGCATACCTATAAATCCAGCAATATCTACAAACTCACAAACACCTAGGGGCCCGCCAATCTGGATTCAGACCACAGCATGGTACTGAGACAGCTCTAATCGATCTTTAAGCTCTAATCGATCTTAAAGACCAGATCAACGTCAAAGGACGTCGACCTGTCGGCGGCCTTCGACCTGGTGGATCACACAATCTTGTGCAACCACCTGGCCTCGGTTTCCCACTTCTCGAAAGAGGCCATAGCCTGGATCCAATCATTCCTGGATAATCGAACCATGAGAGTCTTCTCCTCTCTAGCCTCAGCAGACCCCATCAAAATAACCTGTGGTGTACTCCAGGGCTCCTGCGTCTCCCCTACCCTCTACAACATCTTTACCAAGCCCTTATTTGACAAGTTGGACAGACTGGGTGTCACATACATTAATTATACAGATGACACCCAGATCCTCATACCCCTTTCGTGCAACTTCGACTCAGATACGGCATTGGTAAACACAATACACCTCATCATTCAGGCATGGCTGGCCACACACGGCTTATGCCTGAACGATGAGAAAACCGAAATCCTGCTCCTCGGCTCTAACGGCAATCTGAAAAAACTCAGCCCCAACTACAAGGCTTTCAACATCAATGGCAACACCATCACAGATCCACCTAGATTCAGACTTGTCTCTAAAAAAACAAGTAAATTCATTAGCATCCTCTACTGCATACACATGCAAGTTAATCAGGGCAAGTAGAGCATTCCTCTCCCAAGCTAGCTGCATCATCATCGCCAATGCCCTAATACTCTCCAGACTGAATTATTGTAATGCCATGTACCTAGGAGCCAACAAATACATAACTGACAAACTTCAAGCACTGCAAAACAATGCACTCCCTTAACTTACCCTCCAAGGAACACATCTCCAACAACAGAAGAGAACACAAACGGCTCAAAATCTGTGATCGCATCTCACTCAAAACGGCATCCCTCACTTTCAAATGCCTAAACAATGCAGCCCCACATCTCGCAACCAGAATAGCAAAAAAAACTTCCACCATCCCACCAGAATGATTAATTCTTACTGCCTACAGATACCCAAATTCAGACTAAAGAAAACAGGCAGCAGTAGCTTCCCTGTCATGACAGCCCAACACTGGAATGTCCTCCCACTCAACATCAGAACAGACCAATCCTACTATAGTTTTAGGCGTAAAAGGTCATGACTGACCTATCCCCTCTTCCACTCACAAACCATAGCCAACCTGACTGTATATATGTAAATCCCTTGCATATATGTACATCCCTTAGATGATCTACCGAAATGTAATTAACTGTATGTATATTTGCATGTATATATGTAGATATTCTATGCAATGCAATACTGTGCCTTATACTCATATGTCCCCTATCAAGCAACTACTTTTTTTGTAATCATATCTTCCTGTTCTCTCACCCTGTTACCTCTTGGTTTTGCGCGCCATACCAAATAAATAAACAAACAAACAAACAAACCCCGGATAGTTGGCATATACATAGGTGATGATTCCCTTGGCATCACATACAACCTGCACGTTGATGGAATGCCAGTGCTTGCGGTTGCGATAGATGTGCTCAGTGGCCCTAGGAGGACATAGAACCACATGGCTGCAATCAATGGCACCTAACACTTTGGGGAAGTGTGCCACCCAGTAAAAGTCCTTTCTGCGGGTGTTCTGGGCATGTATATGTGCCTATGGACTGAAGGGCATGCAGTCATGATTGCCAACACCTGGTGTAGGCAGCGTGACTGCATGGGTTGTGAGATGTCCCAACTATGGCACTTGTCCGCTGAACTGACCCACTTGCCAAGAAATGCAGTACATTGAGCACCTTTTCCAAGGGGCTCAGTGCTTGGGAGCACAGAATGGGTGATTTGAGGTCATCCTCCCACTCAGCGACCAGGTCTAGGATGATATGGGGTGGAAACCTGTACCTGCCATAGACCTGGTCATCAGGCATCCCAAAAAGGCTGGTCCTGGGTAAAAAAATGTGGGGCCTGGCTTTCCTCCTCCTCCTGCGGTGTCCCACGACCACTGCTGCGAGGAACGGAGTATTCATCGTAGCGGTATGAGCTTGTTTGTTGTTTGCACGCACTTTTCTGCTGCACGGGGGCGCTTACGCCAGCTTACGCCTGGCGTACATGTTTCCAGATTAGCGTGTCTTTTGTGGCGCGTGGGTTTCTCCTGTTTGATTCCATGAATATGTGTTGTTAGCGCACATGTGGGCGTTGCAAGGATTTGGCAGCGGTACTTCCCCCGTAACACCCACATTTTCACGTGTTGTTCCCCATTCCGCATGTTCCGCCCCCTTTTTAGGTGTGTGCCCTGCTCTGTGTGCACCTTTACTGGCCGTCTCGCACACAGCCTTCGGGATGTCGCAATGACGTGTGCGCCACACGTGGATTCAGCGCAGATCACAGGTAAGCCACGTGCAGCGCCTTCCATGAATTGACAAATGGGCGCTTGCAAGGCTTTCGCACGCATGCGCTGCGATTTTCACGCTTGCACTCCCCTTTTCAGCGCACATTAATTCCATGAATTACCCTGATGGTATTTAAGCCGACACATATGTTTCATTTGTTTTCCGACATAGTGAAAGCTGACACATTAGTATGTATCTTTGAAAGATGATTTTGTGTTCCAGTTGAACTAGTTTATTGATTACAGTTCAAGTGAAAATGTGTATTCAGTGCCTATCCACTATGAATATTTAAAATATTGTCAGTTGAACAGCTTTCTTTGAACTTCAAATCAAGATGTTGAACAGTTTATGAGTAGATCAGCTACCATGTACAGTACTCTTCTGCTTACATGTGTTCACATACCATTCTTTTAGTCAGTCCAAACAGCGTTTCTCTTTGTTATAATCTCTAGTTTGCATGTTCTACTGTGTGAATTGTTTCAGCACATGTCTGAAAGATGTCTTCATTTGAGAAACCTCCTGCCAGCATTAGCTCTTCTTCCACTGACGCATATGCATTGATTGTTCTTCATTCATGAACTATGCGCTTCTTTAGCTTCATCCCTAGATTCCATCCCTTCTCTTACCTTGACAAGCTTTTCATGTTTGTTGAAACTGTCTCCTCTTTATCTCACCCCCTCCTCTGATGCCATGTTCCATTTCCCGAAAGATATTTGGATGCTCCTGGCACGGGCATAAAATCTCACTTCATGGGAAGGACGAAGACACAGTTAAATCACGATGTTTGTGACAGGTGCAATGTAAAAAAAAAACTATGAGTGTTCATGTTACAGCTAACAGGCGTAAAGCCATTTAACTTTTTGTCTATTACTTTCCCAACTAATTGTATACTCTGTCAACCTCTACCACCGCAAAGTCTCACCCCTCCTCACTTCCCCACATCATTTGAAGGACAATGTTCCAGGACCCACTTTAAAATTCTATTCAAAAGAGGTCCTTGGAATTTCGGCAGAAGGGAACTCCCCAGACCTCCACTTGTCCCGCACAACCTAGCATACCTGTATTTCTAGTTAAAGGTTCACCCCTGAAAAACAAATATATGATAATCCCCGCCCAAGAATTACCACTTAATCTCCTTTAAAAAGTCCGCTGAAAACAACAAGCCACAGGTAAAGCAAAATAATTGAATAAAGAAAATCATCTCATCTCTCATTTATCCTCTAGAGTCATATTGACAGCTGACAGTGTGTTCGAATAAAAAAAAATACATACATTTGGATTTGTGATGTATTATAATTCAGTAATTTGTATAGAACTGTATTCCAAACCATACAGTTAATAATCGCTTAACCAGAAAACCAATCTCTTGCTGCAATCCGCTGTCCTATTTTCAAGGCAAACTCGTCCACTGAGCTATTCTCCCAACCTAAATATATACATTCATCACTAATGCTCGAAGGTATAGATTTGAAGACTGAATTTGGGGGGACCAATTTACAAAGACTAATATACAAATAATAGTACTATAAACGGCCATCACACAAGCACCGAGACACAGAAACCCAGCTCAGGACCATATTGTAATCACGTATGGACTCCTTCCATTTACAAAAAACATGCTATCTCTGAAGCATTGAGTGTTAACCTGTTCCCTACTGAGTGGTCTGCTTGAATTACACTTCACCTATGCTACAGGTGTGTACATTCTCACACACATCAGCCCTACCTTCTATTTCTCTCCCTTACCTTGACCTGTGGTTCATGTTTGTCAAAGACTACTCCCCTTAACCCATCCTCTCCTCTAATGCCCTTTTACATTGCTTCGCAGACTAAGGCCTGAATACCAAAGGCTGGGCACAGTACACAGCTTTCTGGACAAGCCTCAGTGCTGTTAGACCACTTTAGTCATGAATGGTAAAATGCAAAAATGAAAGTATTTACATAAGAAGGCATAATACATCAAGCGCTTCAGGTGTTACAAACCATAAATCTAAATGGGCATACTGCCTAAGGCCAGAAAAGAAGTATGAACATTCCCATATGTTCAGCCGTATATACAACCACATGTCGGTACAGCACTATTTTTATATTTAAATACCATAGGGCTCATATTTCAGTTCCCTGTAAAAAGGCAGCGGTGACCTGTTACGTTTACACCTTTGTGTAAACAGGTCCCCATTGCCTAATTTTCCTTGTTTGCATGGCGGAGTGCAAAAGGGGAATGTAAAAAGGTGGTGTATATGCTTGTACACCACACTTTTGCACTCCATCATGCTAACAGAATAAACACTACCTGTCATGTATACGCGGCACACAGCATGTATAATGGATTCCTATGGACTGCACCTGCTTTTTGCTGCTGTAAAAAGCAGGTGGTCTCCAAAGGAATCCAACGCATTTACGCCAGGATGAAATGCGTGCTGGCATAGATAAAAGGAGTATTTGTGTAGTCGATAGGAAGGGAGCAGTGGAATCGTAACTTACCAGAAGAGTATTTATTTTTTATTTTTTGTATTTGTAGAGCGCACTACAGCCCACAGGCATCGAGGCGCTATGAGGAAGCGTAAGCGGGCTTGATTCAGGGTTACAAGATAGCGGCCCAACAGAATATTTCTTGATACAGATTGTTACATTACATAATACATTTGAGGGATGTTGCTCAGATACGGAAATACCGCCCTTTTAAACAAAGAGCCTAGTTTTAATGGCTTTCCGGAATGCTGTGTGAGATTCAATCATCCTATTTTGTTTAGATATTTCAACCTCTGTTGGCTTGAATCCTTTCAAGGGCGATTCAGCTGTGCCAATGATATTCTTTGTGCTCGGATCTGCACTCCAAATGACTCTATTGTGGCTGAAACCAATATTATCTAAATATTTTTTCTCATATGTTGTCACTTGCAGTTTGTGCGACTCCTGCACCAAATATAATACAATAGATTCTTAGTTTTTTGATTCATAGGTGATTTTATTCTTCATGTATTAGTTTCATAGATTCCAATCATCTAAGTTTACATGCAAGCACTTTTTCTCCCCCACAGCTATTAGCCGTGGTTCCTCAGGAGAGATTCTGCACAAAAATTAACAGTATTTTAGTACACTCTTAGAAGTTTAGCTCAACCCAACATTAGTTCATAATGATTTTACCATTTACACATTATTTATGCATTTTCCAAAGCATTTATAGCATCTCTGTATATGAAAAGCTAAAGAAGAGGAACTCTGTTTTATTACATTAAGTATTTCGGTTAACTCACCATATTGTGGTGTTCACTTTTTGAAAGATAATTTGTGGTTTTTTATGATTTCAGAACTTGAAACCGGGTTTCCTTTATACCAAATTTGATAAATCTGAAAAGAATTTCAGAAGGACCGGTTATTTTACTATTATCCTGGCACATTTTTTGTTCAATTACCATTTCTTAGCTATTTTCTAAATTAAAAAATTAAAAAATGTAAAATGTTAAGATTTTTACTTCTTTCTCTAACATGGCTAAGTTTGGGTAATCAAAAGTAAAAAATAGAAAATAAGGATGAAAAAGTGAAGCTTTACCGTAATCTGCTTTATGATCGCCAGTTCCGATTGCCTAGAACATGCTCGCAAGGATCCGCGATTGTTGTGATGTTCATTTCGTTCCGCTTTTATAATTGAATTTGGCGCATGAAGACGTCATCGCGTGCGTGTGCCGCGATGACGTCAGGACGCTCAAAAAGATGTGCCGCGGCCATCTTGGTGTACGTATTGTTTCCCACAAGAGTTTCTTTTACTGTTAATTACATTGTATTGGATCTATTTTATGGTGATATTGACAGAGCGCTGCAAAAACATGCCGCGGCCAACTTGATGAATGTTTTACTTAATGTAAAGCTTACTTTACTAGTAATTACATATTGTTAGATCTGATTTTATGGTATTGTTGTACCTAATGAGAATGCATCAAGATTTAAATTTTTAATTCTAAAGCTGCTAGCAATTTATCTTGAGAAGACATTTTTTTGAAAGTTTACTCAAATTACTCTTTTTATGAGTCCTAGTTCACATGCTATATGGTTAGAAAAAAAAAGAAATACATGTATACATTCACATAATGCAAAACCTTAAAGCAGTGGAGTTCAATTCAATGTTTAAACAAACCGAACAAAAACTGAAAAAAATGTGTAAGTAATTTTGAAGTGATGATTTTTTGATTGCATATATATGGTTGTTGTTCTTTTGTGTGTCCATTTTCATTGTCCTTGTGTTTTGATGTGATCTTCTTCTTACAACCAATAAACCATCTCATGATCTGTGTTGAAACCTGTGGAGCATGTGTCTAAAATACAGATCCATTTTGATTCTCTTTTTCGTAGTAAAAGTTCTCTTTCACCACCTCTTTCCGATAGAGCAATTTTTTCTAAAAAAACATGCTATCTCTGAAGCATTGAGTGTTAACCTGTTCCCTACTGAGTGGTCTGCTTGAATTACACTTCACCTATGCTACAGGTGTGTACACTCTCACACACATTATCCCTACCTTCTATTTCTCTCCCTTACCTTGACCTGTGGTTCATGTTTGTCAAAGACTACTCCCCTTGAATCATCCTATACTCTAATGCCCTTTTACATTGCTTCGCATAATACATCAAGCCCTTCAGGTGTTACAAACCATAAATCTAAATGGGCATACTGCCTAAGGCCAGAAAAGAAGTATGAACATTCCCATATGTTCAGCTGTATATACAACTACATGTCGGTACAGCACTATTTTTATATTTAAATACCATATGGCTCATATTTCAGTTTCCTGTAAATAGGCAGTGGCGACCTGTTACGTTTACACCTTTGTGTAAACAGGTCCCCATTGCCTAATTTTCCTTGTTTGCATGGCAGAGTGCAAAAGGGGAATGTAAAAAGGTGGTGTACAGGCTTGTACACCACACTTTTGCACTCCATCATGCTAACAGAATAAACACTACCTGTCATGTATACACGGCACACAGCATGTATAATGGATTCCTATGGACTGCACCTGCTTTTTGCTGCTGTAAAAAGCAGCCGGTCTCCAAAGGAATCCAACGCATTTGCGCCAGGATGAAATGCGTGCTGGCATAGATAAAAGGATTATTTGTCAGTCGATAGGAAGCGAGCAGTGGAATCGTAACTTACCAGAAGAGTATTTATTTTTTATTTTTTGTATTTGTAGAGCGCACTACAGCCCACAGGCATCGAGGCGCTATGAGGAAGCATAAGCGGGCTTCATTCAGGGTTACAAGATAGCCGCCCAACAGAATATTTCTTGATACAGATTGTTACATTACATAATACATTTGAGGGATGTTGCTCAGATACGGAAATACTGCTCTTTTAAACAAAGAGCCTAGTTTTAATGGCTTTCTGGAATGCTGTGTGAGATTCAATCATCCTAATCTGGGAAGGGAGGGTATTCCGAAAGGTGGCGCCCATGGTTGGGAAACTGGTACCACCTGCACACACTCTGCGTGTGAGGGGAGCAGTGATTTGATTGAAGTAGGCTATTCTGGACGGTCTTGAATTATATATTAAACTAGTCTGTGATAAAAACTCTCTGGCCACTTACTTGCACATCGCTTTTTTCTGCCACTTATGCAGAGACGATTGGCTGTTCTTAATTTCCGTCATTTCTACAGACAACTCCCGGTAATCAATTTTCTGGTGTGAAAATGAGCCTCTGACTTCTGCCCGGGAGACAGATTCTTCAAACTTGGTGATCTGATGTTCACATGAGGTGATTGCATATTTGATAATGACAAATCAAGCATTTAGAGTGATCAGAACATTTTGACTTCCATCACTGTTTTTTCAAATATTGATGATAGTTAAAGTGATGGTCTTGTGGAGACCGTGCAACAGGGTATTGATATCAAACTGTGTGGCTTTGAAGTTTTCGACTTCTGCAATGAATCCAGAGTCCAAGTCTTATGTCAGCATTCTCCCTTGACCTCAACTATTTTCTCACCAAATAGGAGGAAATAATGCCTTACAAATTTAAAGAAGGAAACGATTGGGATCTGAGTGAACAATAGGTCCAACAAATTATCCATGAATCATCCACTGAACTTCTAAGCACTATAAAGGGTTTCATATGAATAAGTCCTCAAATGTAATGTTTGATGCTAGAGCCTTATTCTCCAAGGTGGTAGGAGACAGATTATGGTGTCAATAGAGAAAACAGACTTTCCATTGGTCTTGCACTCCTTTGAAGCCATGGAACACATATCTAGTTGGCCAACGCTAGTCGTAAACATGATTTTTTATCTTGGTGTTAAACTATTTTGTAATCCAATAGTTAATAACGACTTGACAATATATTCATATTGCAACGTTTACACTTTACAATCCATTCAATTCAGACAAAATATACCACACTGGTTCGAGTTGTCAATAACGTTTCCTGTGCAAGTGGGATTTATTGAAACTTCTCATTTTTGGCCAGGAAATATATTACTTAAACAAATACACTGATAAACTTCTGTTTATTGTTTAATGTAAATTATCATCAGAGTAGAAAAACGAAATACTCCAACTAAAATATGAAAGTATTAATTAACAAATAAAGCAAAGTGGGCAATGTTGTTTTGTTGTTTATACCAAATTTATATTGCAGCTGATTAAATTATGTGGTTAATGGAATCTAATGATGGAAAGATGGCAATTTACACATATTTCAACATTGTGGAAATCCATCATTGCCTTTTGTTTGTGTGATGCTACAACTGCATTCCAAAGGGTTATGTTTTCTCAAAATCTGAAAACATAACAATGTTTATTAAATTGGTGATTTAAAAAAAAAAGAAATCTAGAATAGCATTAGGGCAAAGACATTACATATCGGAGCATCCAGAAAGTCAGCTTTTGGTGATTAAAAATAAATATGTAGCCTACCAAAAAGCGAACTATGGTATGTGCTTCCCAGGGAAACATTGCTTTAATATATTTCGTTGAATACTGTGCTGCAGGCTACTCAATAATAGCTTTGGACCATTGGAATGAATAATTTCCTCCTCTGCAGTTAATGCTATGGTACCGTCATGAACTTTGTTCCAAATATATCTTATTTGTTTCATTATCTTCTGTGTTGCTCGATGGAGCCTTGGCTCAAGTATTCCCGTAACAAATATATTTCTTAAGTGGGTTGTCAATTGATGTTATCAGTGATAGGGGTGAAGAGTTTACATTTGTGGATTAAGCTAAACTTTTAAGGAGATAGCTCAGCTCCTTGTTATCTTTTTTATCTACAGTCTGCTGGCAAAAGAGAGAACAAATATGACAATTCACCCTTATTTAATATGCTTTATAAATGAGTATCAGGAAAAAATGAACATTAGGAGAATGTGACTAACAGATCTGGATTGGTGTCTTTTATAAACTAGTGATGTTGGCACCTGTGCCTATTTGAAGCAAATGTATTTTGCATGGAGAACAAGTGCTTATGAAGTGCCTGAGATCATTCAGTTTTGGAAGTAAAGAAGGTTGATGAAAAAGTACAAACTTTGTGGTGGCCCCAATGATATATCTCTGGGTCAATGGTTCTATGCATACATATAACAGACAGACTAATCATTCCAAAACGACAGTGTTTAGAATGTACTTTAAAACATTGTGCAGTAGTGTAGACTGTAAGTCTTAAGAATATGCAATGAACATGTTTTGCGTTTGAGCATCAGCGTCTTCTTTACATTGAAAGATGAATGGAGGCACTGGGAAATCAAATAGTTTCCTTCCATTGTTATTTTTTTTTTTGGGGGGGTGATTTCGTGGACTTGAGTAATGCTTGTAACACGTCTAGTTGAGAACTTAATTGCAGCAAAGTTAGACATGTTTTAAGTTATCTTGATATATGGTGAATACGTGTGATACTGATGACTTGCTTTAGTCTGGCAAACTGCAGTGCTAAATGTGTTAAATGATGTGTACTCCTTTGCAGAATGAAAGGTCTTTGAATGCAAGATACACAAATGTACATGGCTGTTGTCCAGGATACATTATCTTTCTTTCTTGCATGGTTTGTAGACTTCAGGATAAGGCCTCTACCAAAAGTGAAGATTTACCTTACATTTTTATTTTACTGGAATTTTATCTGCATTTATTATGCAATATAATAGGTGCAACTGATATGTTTCCATATTTGTTTACATGGAAAATTGATTTCCATTTGTTCTCCCATAACACAAACTAAACATCCACATGAGGAAAAACGTAATTTTCACTTCCAAAACAAAAGTATGGTCTTAAAAATCAACTGATGATTCGCTGGTTGTGATAGTTGCCAACCTGAGCCACCTTTTAGTGGACATGGAAACTGCTTTAAAATAGGATCTCATATATTTGCACTGGAATGCTTTTGGTTTGCACTTCCGTGTGCCTGCTATGTATGTCTGACGGCATAGGAACACAAACAAAGGTCCACATTTCCGTTTTGTCCAGTTTTTAGAAATTAATATTGTATTGTATTGTATTGCACTGTAGTCATTTATATAGTGCCATTCCCCCATTTGTATGGCCTCAATGCGCTTTGTGGTTTTAACGCCCTCAGGGACCGAAGTCAATCTATGGGAGATTCTAAGAGTTATCTTTAAGATGCATGTGTGCATTCTGCCAGGTTAGGGCTTAGGAGGGCTGGCTAGGCTCCAGTAAGCAGCCCAGAGGTCAGGCACATGGGCGGGTGCAGTTGATGGTTTAGGATAGAGTGCTAGTGCAGGAGTCTCAATGTGTGCCCAGCTAGACCAAAGATTTGCTTACGTTGTCCCTGTATGCTAATGGCAGAGGTGTTCAGGCACGTCAGCGGTTTCTGTGCGGATGGCTAGGCGAGCTGCTAGACCAGGTTTGCATAGCCATAACTGCATTCCATAGTGCATGGATGGGTAGCCGTGCCTGCGGCATGTCTCCACAGACGTGGTGTGAGTTATACATACCTTAAACTCAGTTGAAGTTCATCTTCAATGTTGTTTTCCCAAGTTCAAAGCGATTGGCTGGTCTCACCAGCTGAGGACTCCCTAGATTGGGGAGCCTGGGCAGTGGGTGGAGGCCCGGAAGGGATGGGGCTACAGGGGGTGATGTACTATTGTCTGGATGGAAGCGGGGCGAGGAAGGCTGAGTTTATCATGGTGTGCTGCTGCATACTCTGCCGGCATCAGCAGTGGTTTGGAGGGATAGTTGTGTTGTCAGTATAGAAACTTTTCTTTTCTGCTTGCTTATGTGCGGCGCTAATTGCCTCTACAAAGGAGCATTGCTACATGCAGTAATAACTGATCCCCACAGAGTCGCCTGCAGCTCCAAAATGGCAAACATCTTAAGAGGATGCATGACCTCGAAAAACATGCAGACCCCTCAAATGACTGTATGCTAACCGCATGCAGTAACAATGTTACTGTTTGGCAGTATTGCAAAAGGAAATACCACCAAACACATGAGCAGGGCCCTTGTGAAGGTGAAATAGATTCATAAAGCCCCCCTTTCGCCTTCAGACGTTGCGCTGGTACTTTTTATGGAATTGGAGCAATGAGGGAACATCATTATTTAGAAAACAATTATGGTAATGTTATGTACAGCAATGCAGCTGGAGAACAAAGCCTCTTCGAGGTTAAAAGCCATGCTTGTTATGGTGCTGTTTCAGGCTGAAGGCATCTGAGAAATAATGATCAAAACATCTAGTGGTCATTCCTCAGTGATTATTTGCGCACACCCACGCTGAAGGCACTTTGCTTTCATACAAATGGTTTAAAATCAAGGCAAAGGTGTCGTGGGCAGAGAATTATTGTCGTTGATAGATACAAGGGCAGCAGCCTATTTATGCTAGGCATCACACAGTTAATGGCATGCCTCCACTATATTCCTATTGCAGATAGTATCCTCATTAATTTCTGGATTATAACATATACCATTTGTATGCTCTGTTTAGAGGGCCATATATAACAAGATCAGGAAGTCTAGGTGGGTGGCATGTGCCTATTGGCGCAGACCTTCCATATGGGCAATGTTCTTGGGCATATCCACACCTAATGTGTGAATCTTGAGGGCAGCACATGCATGGAACATATCTGCTTGGCTAATATGTTCCAAATATTGATCGTCCACCTAGGGTTCCATAACACTATTTAAAATATCTGAAATAGGATGTGGGTGCCCTGCTAATGGATTCCAATTGACAAGGCCGCCATTTCGCACTCATGATATAGGATCTTAATGCTGTAGGCTTCAAGCTCCATGATGCAGCAAATCATTTGAAAGTGAACATTCAATTTAGCGAAAGCACCTAGAAAATGCAATACTCTTCACAGGAGCCTGTTGGGCAGAAACACGGTTTTGTTTAAGGGAGAACAGGCAAAGTGTAAGCCTATTCAAACAGAACTTTTCCATGCGCAACGTGCACAAGTGCAAATGCGTTTTCACAGTATTAGCACTGCCATTAATACAACTGCACTGTATTACCCTAACTGTCCTATGCCGTTTTGGCATGTGCCATCCGACAGCATACTAGCTTGTTGCACACCAGACGTAATGCACCGTGACTGCTTGTCCAGAAAAACATTGTGCTCCTACCTGCATTTGTTAGTACGGCAGCAGTCACACTGAACACAAACAAGCATTTCCAATGTGCCAGGTCAAACTTCTGGCAGGGTAAGTGTGGGGACTCAATACAGAGGGGCAGGGGGCCCGATAGAGCCAAACGATCCTGGATTTTGGGGTGAATGGAGCGCATGAGAGGACGGCCAGTGCTAGCAAGGGTATGGGGTGTGGGTGTGGGAGGATAATGGGGAGTATGGGGACCCACACCAATAAATCGGAAGTTGAGAGAAAAAAAAGCTGTCTGACCCTAAAAAAGACAGATCAGTGGGCAAATGGAAATGACGTGAATGGCTGTGGTGAAATGGTCAATATAACACAACAAGCATTGGCAAATCCAACAGTTTGGGCTTTTATGTAGGCATGGGAGAGACATTCTCCAGGTATTGCCACGATCTGGCTAAAAGATAGTAACAGCTGGCAAATGGTGTTAGCACCTGGTTATATTATGAAATTGCCAGACACATTACCATTGAATGCCTAAACAAGAGCCAAACCTATTGGTTTGCTAATACTTGTTATTAACAGGTATCCAGTGCCAGGAACAGATTCAAGAACACACATATTGATTATAAGTTGATTATAAATCGCTTGCCTAAAGGCACACATGTTTGAGAATTTTTATTTTTACACCAGGAGCTACTTTATAGCTGCAACTACATCATTACCTTTTAGAAAGCTGCTTAGAAATAACATAGGCTTCTCCTTAAATTCACACAGCTAGTTCAAAGATATCTTGGGCGAAGGGTGTTTTAGACGGGGAGGGGCTTGTAATGGGTGAGAATGGTCATAGGGACTAGCATGGCCATGAGTGGTCAATGGTTTGATACATATCCAATCAATGCAACAAAACAACAGCATGTTCGCCCCTCTTATCCCATCTCTCCCCTACCTCCGTAGCTTCACTTTTGTGTCCTAAATTGTGGTTAAGGGCAGCATTTAAAGCGCCACTTAATTGCCAAATTCTAATTCCAGGGTTCTCAAGTTACAAGTGGCCATGTGAGAGAATGCCATCCGGTACTGCTTCTTTTACACCGGGGTCCTGGGACATGAGGATTTTCTTTTCCCGTTTGAACTTTAGGGAAACTGTAAGTCACAGAATTCCAAGCAATACAGGACTGGATGGCCTTCTCGTAACGCACACAAGACCATGGTTACTGGACTGGATGGCCTTCTTATAAAACACACAAGAACACGGGGACAGGACTGGATGGCCTTCTCATGAAACACACAAGACCACGGGTACATGACTGGATGGCCTTCCCGTAACTCACACAAGACCACGGGTACAGGACTGGATGGCCTTCTCATAAAACACACATAACCAGAGGAAAGTTGAAAGCTGTATGGTTCCTGCCTCACTGCCACTGTAGGAGAGTTAAACATTTGAGGTTGGACTACAATATCAATGAGCTCAAAAGTACCACAAGAAAGCATTTTGATTTGCCTCTGTTTAGAACCCGCTGGTAAGGGTGGTGTGCGTGATTTTCCACTAGCCATGTTCCCCTGTTGCTCTAAATATTTCAGGTAATTGAAATTGAAGATGTGTCACGTAGTCACTCAGAAAGCAGTTAGACCAACTTGGAATGGAGCATGTAAAACGCAAAAACGCAATTTCATTTAACTATGAAATAAAATAAGCAAGGATGGGGAAGTATGTACCTTTTAAAAGCTGCAACTGTGTCTTTTCTGACCCATGGGCCATAAAATGTTTGGACCAATAATTTCCAAAGATATTCAGGTTATGAGCTTAAGGCGTGAATAGGACATTTGATATTTTATTGGATACAGCGTATTTGGTGGCAAACAAAGCGATGGGCATTAATTAAATGGTTACACGTAAAGAATACATTCACTCAATAAAATCATGAAGTACCACTCTAAGTACCTCTGTTTGCTGGCTACTCCCGCTTTCTGGGATCTTGGAAACTGTTATTTGGAAGCATATTGTGGACTAATTGGACATTTTGCTTGGTAGCCCCGCCCCCTCCTACCTAGAAGCCCTTAAAATCTGCGGGCCGCGCGCCAAGTACCGCTCTAAGTACCGCTGTTTGCTGGCTACACCCACTGTCTGGGATCTTGGAAACTGTTAATTGGAAGCATATTGTGGACTAAGTGGACATTTTACTTGCTATGCTAATTGAGGAATACTCTACAGTCACCTGATTATTATTTATTTTACTTAGTTATCTTAATTTAACAACTACAGTGTGCAATTTTGTATTTTTATAGGCAGCTCCGCCCCCTCCTACCAAGAAGCCCTTAAAATCTGCGGGCCGGTCACATCTGTGCGTGCGCAATCAAGTACCGCTCCAAGTACTGCTGTTTGCTGGCTACCCCCGCTGTCTGGGATCTTCGAAACTGTTACTT
Source organism: Ambystoma mexicanum (assembly GCF_040938575.1). Classification (NCBI taxonomy): domain Eukaryota; kingdom Metazoa; phylum Chordata; class Amphibia; order Caudata; family Ambystomatidae; genus Ambystoma; species Ambystoma mexicanum. The sequence continues at coordinate 437,786,606 of NC_090923.1, forward strand.
GGAAGCATATTGTGGACTAATTGGACATTTTGCTTGGTATGCTAATTGAGGAATACTCTACAGTCACCGGATTATTATTAATTTTACTTAGTTATATTAATTTAACAACTACAGTTTACAAATGTGTATTTTTCTAGATAGCTCCGCCCCTCCTACCTAGAAGCACTTAAAATCTGCGGGCCCCACACATCTGCGTGCGCGCATCAAGTACCGCTGTTTGCTGGCTGCCCCTGCTGTCTGGGATCTTGGAAACTGTTACTTGAAAGCATATTGTGGACTAATTGGACATTTTCCTTGGTATGCTAATTGAGGAATACTCTACAGCCACCGGATTATTATTTATTTTACTTAGTTATCTTAATTTAACAATTACAGTGTGCAATTTTGTATTTTTCTAGGTAGCCCCGCCCCCTCCTACCGAGAAGCCCTTAAAATCTGCGGGCCACGCGCATCTGCGCACGCGCATCAAGTACTGTTCTAAGTAACACTGTTTGCTTTTCACTGGCTCGCCAGCTCCCGGCAACGTCCCGTTTTCTACTTTTGACCTTTCCTTCTTAATTTCATTTTGCCGTGGGGAAGTTCGCCAACATACCTCTAGACCTGTCAGTGCTGTCAACGGTAAGCTGCTCCTCATTGCTTATTTTTCAAGTAAAGCCACGTGCTGAGAGCTTTTAGCTGTTCCATCTTGCTCCCAATGGGCTTCCTGTATTTTTAATTACCCTCTCTAAATCCTGACATCAGCTGATACCTGGTATTTGTATATTTACTGTGTATCGCCCCTCACTTTATCACGAACATGGCGAGTGGGCTTTGCAGCGGGTGCTGCAATCATGAACTAACACCGGCAGCACTCACATGCACAAGTATTGACCCACTAATATGCCCTGGTAGAGATTCATACGTTGAGCCACCAATATTAGAGGTTCCAACTACTAACCCTCCTCAATCCTGTATAAATCATGTTGTGCTTTCAACTCATGCCGTGCAAATCCACTCCGCTGAGCCCACTAGCACCTTCGTTTCCCCGCACGCAGAATCTTTTAACTATAAAAATGTGATGAGTCCAGAGGAAAGGAGGCTTGGCGAAGTATTCAGAAGCTGCACTGATTCCCCTGCCCCCAGTTCCCTACCTAATGACCAGTTTGATACTGCGCAAAATGGCAGCACTTGATGACCAGGTGCGCCATTCAATTGGCATGCTAACGCCCTTGTTTCTGGATCAGGCAAACCGAAAACTTTGTTAGCACCTACATCACCTAATGACCAAATGCGGCCTTATATCACCAACAAAGGTATAGCTGCTGATATTAACAAAGAACCCCCGCCTGCTCAAATGTTATACTACCCTGATTTCTCTGATTCACGATTGAAATATTCACAGTCTGAATCTTTTGGTCGTCCTAACCCATTAGAAAATAATGAAGGCAGATCTCCTCAAACATTCCCAGTGAAAATTAAAATTCTTGATCTCCTTGATAAAGGGCACGACTTGACTGATCTAGAATTGAGGGTAATTAAATCCTCAATGCATCATATGTGCTCTAAAATTGATAGGATGGAAGGTTTTATAATAGCCTTTGATACTTTAAGAACCATTAAGGATGATCTAGCAAAAACTGGGCCTATGAAATCTACATTCCTCCCGAACCATAAAAGCACGCAATTCACCTCAGATTCTCTGCACTTACCCGATTCAATTTCTCCTACTCCGCTTTTACCAGTTTCCCACTCTCCCCTCCACCTCCACTAACCCGATGACCTGTAATTGCAGCATGGAGTTAAAAGAGCTGAAAGCATCAGTCGATGAGATCAATTTAACAATCACTCAACACTTTTCGAAGCTCGCTCAACATACAGAACCTCTGGGCAGCCCCTCGGTCCTTCTAAAGGCTTTAGACCACATGAAACAGGACGAGAATAACTGTCCCCCCTCTGATGATAACCCTGTTTTTTTTCTCGTCGTATAAAATGGATGCACTTGCGATCAGTGAAACGTTATGCTAAAAGACACAAAGTTGCACTCCTAAACGGCAAAAAGACCACGAGGAACCTCGAATACACCCAGCCCGCGGCTAGCGAGGCCCCTGCTTTTTTTAACCTTGTACTTTCAGCAGAAATTACTGATGAAGATCACATAGATCTACACCAACTGACTAAAGAGAGCCAGGAAGCTTTAATTTCTATTCCAAAGATTAATTCCTGCATATCTGCACTTTCCAAAAGCAAAACAACTCCAGTAATTGACTTAGCGGGGAATATTCATATTTAAACTTTGAATAATATCCCCATCTGCAAAACTCCTAAGCATCTCCTCCTCAGTTCTAATGGGGCTACAAAAAGTGCTGATTTGAAAATCCAAGGGTGTGACCCGCCTATAAAAGTACTGAAATCAAACTTGAACAGTTATTTTCCTGTGTGTGGAAGGAGCCGCACCACCACTGTTCCCTCGCAAATTGACATAAACACGAACAGTGCCTACACAGGGGTGGTTTCGTCCAACTGTGTAGGGAAATCCTATAGCGAAGAATGTTTGGCCGATCCTCGCGCTGTTCCGCCTATTGTTAAATCATCTGTCCCATTTGATAACAAAAGACCAATTGTAGTCAATGGAGGGAGTAAAGTCAGGGTCCTACCTAATGATTATGCCCATCTAACAACCGGTGATGCAACGAGCCAGTTGGGGATTTTGACGTCCTCTGATCTCTGACTTAAATAATCAACGTATATCTGTCCATGGTCCAGGTACAAGTAAGGCTCTTCCTGAAGTTCCAATCAGTAACCACCTTAACAATAATCATGCTGACACTTTGGAAATACTGAGGAAAGCCATACATGAGGGCGCAATTTCTGTGGAAACGTTATTCAATGTTATGGCACCTAATTCTTTCCTTAGTGTCAAGAGTACTTAATTGTCTAGGAATGTTTCTGATAAAAGGGTGCATTTACCCGTGAACCCACTCTCTTTTAGTGAATCTACAGCTCTTGCATTACCATCTGGTAACCAGCTAACAACTAGTAAAGCTCACATAATTGGCCTTGAAGGAAACATGGCTTTGCATGGCTTGGCAGCTCTAGAATTAACCGTACATTCCTTCTTGCACAGCTCTCACAAATTCCTCAATTAAGGATTCTGAAATCAGAAGATATCCTGAGAGTATCACTTGCAAGTAAAAACAATTACAGGGCCATATGTTATCTCACTTCTGAGTCAATTACGAAATTCCTTTGGTTTAGTCATGTGGAAATTAAAGATCAAGGATTCATTTTAACGACTTTGCTGACGAGCCCTCTGCGAAGCAGTTTCTCTCATATTCTTGTCTGCTTGTTGCTCCCAATCTTGGCACGAATTCTCAAGCCTGTAATGTTGCTAAGGATGGAAATCCTGCAGTCCATGAATTATTGAATTTAGTAGCCAATACTAAAGGTTTCCCCTGGCTGGAACCAATGTTAAATTCATTTCTAACTCTTAAAACTTCACCACGCACAACATAGCCATAGCAAGTTAACAAAATTAACATTTTTTCCTGGAATTCATGTGGGTTCCATAATTTAATGAAATAGTTTAAGATGCTTTCTCCTGCCAACCTTCCTTCAATAATACTTTTGCAGGAAACTATGAAACTTAATGCCCTTCTATTGCTTGGCTACACTACGTACCATTCGCCTCCTACAAGACTCACTTAGGGACGCCCTTCTGGCGGACTTGCTATTGCGGTTAACAACTCCCTGAAAGTACAAACCAAACTTGTGTGGGAGTCTTCCAACCTTTTGGGCATACTGTTGACCACGAATAGGAATAAACATTGTACCATTCTTATAATTACTCTATATTGGAACCCTGCCAATACGTTAATAGATGCTGTATTTGATAAAATTGATAAGTATCTTGAAATTCTATCGTATGAGCATCGAGCTCTTGAAATAATAATTGGAGGAGACTTCAATTCTGATTGTGGAAGAAGATTTGACTAGGGAACGAAAAGCCTAATCCATCCTCCCACATTAGAGGGGCCCTTTGGAAATCGTACTTTCAGGACTGGGATATGAATTTTGGTAGAAATAAGTGACACAAGCCCTAAAATTTCATGGAATCGGGGCTCTAAAGTCTCGATGATTGACTTTATATTTTTAACGCACAAAATCTTAGCACTTGCCACTCCTTTATTGATCAGCCCGATACTCTATGGGGACCATGCTCAATTATCCACCTTACTGAAATTAGAATGTTCCCTATTACATCTTAACCCTTCTCTAGTTTTTCCGGAAGTACATCGCCATCAATTATCGCTTAGTTGGAGTTCTGGTCTCTGTAAACAATTTGTTGACTATGTCTCAATACACATACATATGATTAAATATGAGAAAACCAAATCGATCACGGACCTGACAGTACAATGCTCAGCAATAATAAAAAGGGGTATGGTTCTTTTTAGCTCTAAGTATCAGAATAAGACACATCCTCACCCTTTTGATCCTACTTGCAAGACCTTAAAATGCGAAAAAAATAAAGCGCTTAGGCAATGGAGAAACAAAATTGCCAACTCAGCGTACTATCAACTTCTGTGCAGGCGTATACTGCTTACGTACAAACAGAAACTAAGACATGCTCACATTATGAAGTATAATACAACTAATTGCTCCTTAATTAGAGCAATATCAAGACACAATACTAGAACCATCTGGCGTACTATAAAAAGTGCTGACAGCCAGCTATCATTGCCAATGCCAAATTGTATTTCAGAACACATATGGTGTGACTGCATTGCATCTAAATTTCAGCTTCCTAACAGATTCAGGAATGAACCTGAAGTGTCTTTATGCTACAGCGAGATACTCCAATTATACTGGTCACTCTACAACATTATATGGGCCATATCTATATTGACCTATTCAAAATCAGCAGGGCCTGATGTGCTTCCCCCATGTGTGTACAAGACCGATCCGGACCTGTGGGCTCTAATTCTAAAAACGAAATTTCAGACCATAATTATATCAGGGATTATTTCTTCCTCTTGGTTGACTTCGAACATTATTCCAATTTTTAAGAAAGGGGACCTCTCGCTACCGGTGAATTATGGGCCCATCTGGCTAATTGATACTGAAGCAAAGCTTTTGCAATCCTGCTCTTGTACGATCTGGAAACATTTATTGAGGCCCAGGGTCTCTATTTGAAATATCAAACTGGCTTTCGCAAAGGCATGAGTACTTCATTAAATGCCACAATAATGGCACATGTAATAGCTGATGAGAAACCTAAAAAATCTTATCCTGTTTATATTGCACTAATTGATATGTCGTCAGCATTTGATAATGTAGTTCGTAACCTCCTTTGGGCAAAGATTTCAAAAATGGGAATTCTGCCTGTTTTACTGTACTGGTTCATTAAACTACACACAAATACCTCTTATAACATAAAGATTTCAGCCGATGGGGGAACTACCATGCCTATAATGACCTATTTAGGTCTAAAGCAGGGTTGCAATCTCGCAGCCACATTTTATAACCTATATATGTCTGACTTGGACTACACTTGGAGTGCTAAAAATGTATTTTTAGTAATACTTGCCATCGTACACCTCCAATGGATTGCATTCGCTGATGATATTATCATTTTTGACCCCACTCCAGTAGGTCTTCAAGAAAAACTACAGCTGTTTGGGGAATTTGCAAGCACGCACAATTTATCACTGAATCCCACCAAAATGGCCATTATGAGATTTGGGTCCTCTAATAAGAATAGAGGCTATCAGTGGTAGCTCATGAAGACCATGATCCACTTGATCACAAATACTAATCTATCTCAGTTATTACCTTTCAGAAGAAAACTCGATCAATGCTTGGATTGGTCTATTACAGCGCAAGAGCAGACCTTTACTCTCTCAATTGAAAATGATCTATGCAAAATATTGAACATTTTCACTGGTGCCCTTGATTGACTTTCTCACGCTCAAGAGAGAAAGTGTATTATTATACTCTCTTGAAATCTGTCTTTGCGATATGAGTATATTTTTAGATCGCTTGCAAGGAACTCTGTTAAAATCTGCTATGTATTTTCCTATGTCTGTACCTAACTCTATAATGAGACATGAATTGGGGATAGTTGCTCTATCCACGCGTAGGAAATGTAGACAGCTACTACATTACGCAAGAATATGCTTCCCGCCTACTAATTGCCTTTACATTGATATGAAATCTAATCTTGAAATGACTAACATTCTTTCAATTACCCAATATCAGTCTAGTATGCAGGCAATATTGATTGATGCAAATCTATCCGTTGATTTTCGTCCAGGGTACGCCAAGAAAAAACCTTTTGAGCAAGATTGGTGCATAACTCTCGAACAAATAGAGAAATATAAAATGCATAAGGAATACTCCGCTCAAACAAAAAAACGCGTCCCCAGATATCACTATATTGACTCTTTTCCCTGCAATCATTTTAGAAGGGCCTTCTTGTGGTTCAAATTAATTTATATCATACACGTGAAAGGACCAAATATTGGAATAAAGCAAATGATGTAATAATTTGTGAAAAATGTCATTTTCCAACCTGTACAGTACCAAAGGAGACACTGGCCCTCATTACAAGTCAGGCGGTGGACCATGGTGCTATTAGCACCATGGTCCATGCCGGATTCCGCCATGGTGGATGGCGGAATTACCGCCCCATTCCAAGGTGAGTGGGGCGGTTATTCCCCATTTGCCCTTCCCCATTCCCATTTTTTCCCCATAGGGCATAATGGGGATGGGGAAGGCGCTAATTACGGCACCGTAAATTACGGTGCCGTATTTAGCAACAAGGTCGCTTAGCGCCTTGGACTTTAACGCCTGCAAAAAGCAGGCGTTAAAGTGTGAACCAGGCGTTAAGGGTTAACGGCGCCGATGGCGCCGTTAAACCCTTAACACCTGACTTGTAATGAGGGCCACTGAAACACTTGATTTTATTTTGTCCTTATTTTAAAACTAAGAGAACAATTTTATTGATGAAATTTGTAAATATAGAGTATGATGACTGACTGCCTTAATTTGTTATGGGCAAGAATGATGCAAGGAAATCACAAGCCTCTAACATATGCCCTAGTTTCCTTCTGAAAATATATAGAAAAGGATCTAGTACTATATGACATCAATTGATTTCATGCTTCTGTCATCAGAGCACTTTTGTATTGTATTGTGTATTTTTTTTTCTATGAAACTTGTGAAATTAAGTTTTGTTTTAATTGAAATCACTGTAAATAGATTTTTGTAAAGGTTCTACTTTTGTATTGAAACATGGACAAATAAAAAAAAAAAAAATATATATATATATATATATATATATATATATATATATATATGGAAAAAAAAGGAAAGGTGTGCACTCCAATTCTCTGCATGACCTTCCAGGCCACTGGTGTACTCCTCCGACCGGTTTCTGTGCCAATACACGTCATCAGGGAGGCTGGGTGGACTTGCAGCCCACCGCAGGTGCAGGTGATAAGAATCTGCTGCAAGGGCTACTGGTAGATATAGTCATCTGGTCAGCAGAGAAAACGCTCACGCCCAATCCCACAGTGGAGAAAGGGGGGGAGTGTAGCCTCAAGTGAGGCACTCCAAAGCCGGGCATATATAACCCTGGTGCGGCACCTTGTCAGGTCTTGAGGATTCCACCCCTCAAGGTCCTGCGAAAAATGGAAAAACAAGGAAAGGTGCGCAGTCCAATTCTCTGCATGACCTTCCAGGCCACTGGTGTACTCCTCCGACCGGTTTCTGTGCCAATACACGTCATCAGGGAGGCTGGGTGGACTTGCAGCCCACCGCAGGTGCAGGTGATAAGAATCTGCTGCAAGGGCTACTGGTAGATGTAGTCATCTGGTCAGCAGAGAAAACGCTCACGCCCAATCCCACAGTGGAGAAAGGGGGGGAGTGTAGCCTCAAGTGAGGCTCTCCAAAGCCGGGCATATTTAACCCTGGTGCGGCACCTTGTCAGGTCTTGAGGATTCCACCCCTCAAGGTCCTGCGAAAAATGGAAAAACAAGGAAAGGTGCGTACTCCAATTCTCTGCATGACCTTCCAGGCCACTGGTGTACTCCTTCGACCGGTTTCTGTGCCAATACACGTCATCAGGGAGGCTGGGTGGACTTGCAGCTCACCGCAGGTGCAGGTGATAAGAATCTGCTGCAAGGGCTACTGGTAGATGTAGTCATCTGGTCAGCAGAGAAAACGCTTACGCCCAATCCCACAGTGGAGAAAGGGGGGGAGTGTAGCCTCAAGTGAGGCACTCCAAAGCCGGGCATATATAACCCTGGTGCGGCACCTTGTCAGGTCTTGAGGATTCCACCCCTCAAGGTCCTGCGAAAAATGAAAAAACAAGGAAAGGTGCGTACTCCAATTCTCTGCATGACCTTCCAGGCCACTGGTGTACTCCTCCGACCGGTTTCTGTGCCAATACACGTCATCAGGGAGGCTGGGTGGACTTGCAGCTCACCGCAGGTGCAGGTGATAAGAATCTGCTGCAAGGGCTACTGGTAGATGTAGTCATCTGGTCAGCAGAGAAAACGCTCACGCCAAATCCCACAGTGGAGAAAGGGGGTGAGTGTAGCCTCAAGTGAGGCACTCCAAAGCCGGGCATATATAACCCTGGTGCGGCACCTTGTCAGGTCTTGAGGATACCACCCCTCAAGGTCCTGCGAAAAATGGAAAAACAACGAAAGGTGCGCACTCAAATTCTCTGCATGACTTTCCAGGCCACAGGTGTACTCCTCCGACCGGTTTCTGTGCCAATACACGTCAACAGGGAGGCTGGGTGGACTTGCAGCTCACCGCAGGTGCAGGTGATAAGAATCTGCTGCAAGGGCTACTGGTAGATGTAGTCATCTGGTCAGCAGAGAAAACGCTCATGCCCAATCCCACAGTGGAGAAAGGGGGGGGAGTGTAGCCTCAAGTGAGGCACTCCAAAACCGGGCATATATAACCCTGGTGCGGCACCTTGTCAGGTCTTGAAGATTCCACCCCTCAAGGTCCTGCGAAAAATGGAAAAACAAGGAAAGGTGCGCACTCCAATTCTCTGCATGACCTTCCAGGCCACTGGTGTACTCCTCCGACCGGTTTCTGTGCCAATACACGTCATCAGGGAGGCTGGGTGGACTTGCAGCTCACCGCAGGTGCAGGTGATAAGAATCTGCTGCAAGGGCTACTGGTAGATGTGGTCATCTGGTCAGCAGAGAAAACGCTCACGCCCAATCCCACAGTGGAGAAAGGGGGGGAGTGTAGCCTCAAGTGAGGCACTCCAAAGCCGGGCATATATAACCCTGGTGCGGCACCTTGTCAGGTCTTGAGGATTCCACCCCTCAAGGTCCTGCAAAAAATGGAAAAATAAGGAAAGGTGCGTACTCCAATTCTCTGCATGACCTTCCAGGCCACTGGTGTACTCCTCCGACCGGTTTCTGTGCCAATACACGTCATCAGGGAGGCTGGGTGGACTTGCAGCTCACCGCAGGTGCAGGTGATAAGAATCTGCTGCAAGGGCTACTGGTAGATGTAGTCATCTGGTCAGCAGAGAAAACGCTCACGCCCAATCCCACAGTGGAGAAAGGGGGTGAGTGTAGCCTCAAGTGAGGCACTCCAAAGCCGGGCATATATAACCCTGGTGCGGCACCTTGTCAGGTCTTGAGGATTCCACCCCTCAAGGTCCTGCGAAAAATGGAAAAACAAGGAAAGGTGCGCACTCCAATTCTCTGCATGTCTTTCCAGGCCACAAGTGTACTCCTCCGACCGGTTTCTGTGCCAATACACGTCAACAGCGAGGCTGGGTGGACTTGCAGCTCACCGCAGGTGCAGGTGATAAGAATCTGCTGCAAGGGCTACTGGTAGATGTAGTCATCTGGTCAGCAGAGAAAACGCTCATGCCCAATCCCACCGTGGAGAAAGGGGGGGAGTGTAGCCTCAAGTGAGGCACTCCAAAGCCGGGCATATATAACCCTGGTGCGGCACCTTGTCAGGTCTTGAGGATTCCACCCCTCAAGGTCCTGCGAAAAATGGAAAAACAAGGAAAGGTGCGCACTCTAATTCTCTGCATGACCTTCCAGGCCACTGGTGTACTCCTCCGACCGTTTCTGTGCCAATACACGTCATCAGGGAGGCTGGGTGGACTTGCAGCTCTCCGCAGGTGCAGGTGATAAGAATCTGCTGCAAGGGCTACTGGTAGATGTAGTCATCTGGTCAGTAGAGAAAACGCTCACGCCCAATCCCACAGTGGAGAAAGCGGGGGGAGTGTAGCCTCAAGTGAGGCACTCCAAAGCCGGGCATATATAACCCTGGTGCGGCACCTTTTCAGGTCTTGAAGATTCCACCCCTCAAGGTCCTGCGAAAAATGGAAAAACAAGGAAAGGTGCGCACTCCAATTCTCTGCATGACCTTCCAGGCCACTGGTGTACTCCTCCGACCGGTTTCTGTGCCAATACACGTCATCAGGGAGGCTGGGTGGACTTGCAGCTCCCCGCAGGTGCAGGTGATAAGAATCTGCTGCAAGGGCTACTGGTAGATGTAGTCAAACGGTCAGCAGAGAAAACGCTCATGCACAATCCCACAGTGGAGAAAGGGGGGGAGTGTAGCCTCAAGTGAGGCACTCCAAAGCCGGGCATATATAACCCTGGTGCGGCACCTTGTCAGGTCTTGAGGATTCCACCCCTCAAGGTCCTGCGAAAAATGGAAAAACAAGGAAAGGTGCGCACTCCAATTCTCTGCATGACCTTCCAGGCCACTGGTGTACTCCTCCGACCGGTTTCTGTGCCAATACACGTCATCAGGGAGGCTGGGTGGACTTGCAGCTCACCGCAGGTGCAGGTGATAAGAATCTGCTGCAAGGGCTACTGGTAGATGTAGTCATCTGGTCAGCAGAGAAAACGCTCACGTCCAATCCCACAGTGGAGAAAGGGGGGGAGTGTAGCCTCAAGTGAGGCACTCCAAAGCCGGGCATATATAACCCTGGTGCGGCACCTTGTCAGGTCTTGAGGATTCCACCCCTCAAGGTCCTGCGAAAAATGGAAAAACAAGGAAAGGTGTGCACTCAAATTCTCTGCATGACCTTCCAGGCCACTGGTGTACTCCTCCGACCGGTTTCTGTGCCAATACACGTCATCAGGGAGGCTGGGTGGACTTGCAGCTCACCGCAGGTGCAGGTGATAAGAATCTGCTGCAAGGGCTACTGGTAGATGTAGTCATCTGGTCAGCAGAGAAAACGCTCACGCCCAATCCCACAGTGGAGAAAGGGGGGGAGTGTAGCCTCAAGTGAGGCACTCCAAAGCCGGGCATATATAACCCTGGTGCGGCACCTTGTCAGGTCTTGAGGATTCCACCCCTCAAGGTCCTGCGAAAAATGGAAAAACAAGGAAAGGTGCGTACTCCAATTCTCTGCATGACCTTCCAGGCCACTGGTGTACTCCTCCGACCAGTTTCTGTGCCAATACACGTCATCAGGGAGGCTGGGTGGACTTGCAGCTCACCGCAGGTGCAGGTGATAAGAATCTGCTGCAAGGGCTACTGGTAGATGTAGTCATCTGGTCAGCAGAGAAAACGCTCACGCCCAATCCCACAGTGGAGAAAGGGGGGGAGTGTAGCCTCAAGTGAGGCACTCCAAAGCCGGGCATATATAACCCTGGTGCGGAACCTTGTCAGGTCTTGAGGATTCCACCCCTCAAGGTCCTGCGAAAAATGGAAAAACAAGGAAAGGTGCGCACTCCAATTCTCTGCATGACCTTCCAGGCCACTGGTGTACTCCTCCGACCGGGTTCTGTGCCAATACACGTCATCAGGGAGGCTGGGTGGACTTGCAGCTCACCGCAGGTGCAGGTGATAAGAATCTGCTGCAAGGGCTACTGGTAGATGTAGTCATCTGGTCAGCAGAGAAAACGCTCACGCCCAATCCCACAGTGGAGAAAGGGGGGGAGTGTAGCCTCAAGTGAGGCACTCCAAAGCCGGGCATATATAACCCTGGTGCGGCACCTTGTCAGGTCTTGAGGATTCCACCCCTCAAGGTCCTGCGAAAAATGGAAAAACAAGGAAAGGTGCGCACTCCAATTCTCTGCATGACCTTCCAGGCCACTGGTGTACTCCTCCGACCGGTTTCTGTGCCAATACACGTCATCAGGGAGGCTGGGTGGACTTGCAGCTCCCCGCAGGTGCAGGTGATAAGAATCTGCTGCAAGGGCTACTGGTAGATGTAGGAGGAGAACACCAGTGGCTTGGAAGGTTGTGCAGGGACCTGGAGTGCGCCCCTTTCCTCCTTTTTGTCATTTTTTCTGGACTTTGAAGGGCGGAAGCTTCAAATCCTGACAGGGGGCTGCACCAGGGCGATATATGCCTGGCTTTGGAGTGCCTCACTGGAAGCTACCCCCCACCCCTTTCTCCATTGTGAGATTGGGCGGGAGCTTTTTCCCTGCTAACCAGATGACTACATCTACCAGAAGCCCTTGCAGCTAATTATCATCACCTGCACCTGCGGTGAGTTGCAAGTTAACACAGCCTCCCTGATGACGTGTATTGGCACAGAAACCGGTCGGAGGAGAACACCAGTGGCTTGGAAGGTTGTGCAGGGAACTGGAGTACGCCCCTTTCCTCGTTTTTGTCATTTTTTCTGGACTTTGAAGGGTGGAAGCTTCAAATCCTGACAGGGTGCTGCACCAGGGCGATATATGCCCGGCTTTGGAGTGCCTCACTGGAAGCTGCTCCCCCCCCCCCTTTCTCCATTGTGAGATTGGGTTGGAGCTTTTTCCCTGCTAACCAGATGACTACATCTACCAGAAGCCCTTGCAGCTAATTATCATCACCTGCACCTGCGGTGAGCTGCAAGTTAACACAGCCTCCCTGATGACGTGTATTGGCACAGAAACCGGTCGGAGGAGAACACCAGTGGCTTGGAAGGTTGTGCAGGGAACTGGAGTGTGCCCCTTTCCTCGTTTTTGTCATTTTTTCTGGACTTTGAAGGGTGGAAGCTTCAAATCCTGACAGGGTGCTGCACCAGGGCGATATATGCCCGGCTTTGGAGTGCCTCACTGGAAGCTACTCCCACCCCCTTTCTCCATTGTGAGATTGGGTGGGAGCTTTTTCCCTGCTAACCAGATGACTACATCTACCAGAAGCCCTTGCAGCTAATTATCATCACCTGCACCTGCGGTGGCTGCAAGTTAACACAGCCTCCCTGATGACGTGTATTGGCACAGAAACCGGTCGGAGGAGAACACCAGTGGCTTGGAAGGTTGTGCAGGGAACTATAGTGCGCCCCTTGCCTCGTTTTTGTCATATATATATATATATATATATATATATATATATATATATATATATATATATATATATATATATATATATATATATATATATATATATATATATATATATATATATATATATATAATGGTGGTATGCAATCGACACCACTAGTTTAGAACTACTCATTAGCATTTGCAAATAAAAAGAGGTTCTTTTACCGGGAAGACAATTCTGGATCAGCACATTTTAAGGTGGGTAACATGCCTTATACAATAGCAAAATGAAATCATATTACTTTACAGTTCTCATACTGCCCCATGTCACAAAGGAATTGTATGAGAAAGTTCAATAAAACTGTTGGCTTTATCAGTGCAAGGAACAGATATAAAGCAAGGGCTGCAGGCACACTCGGTTAAGATATTTGTATTACACCAGTTGTGCATTTTACAGCTGCAATTATACTATTAACTCTTAGTAAATAACTTTGAAACAGTCCTGATAGGTCAAAGTTTGATGGCAATGCTTGATAAAAAATAATCCAAAGAGATTCCAGCAGCATGTTTTACTTATTTATTTATTTGTCAGGCAGGTGAAGGTACTTGGCCGAAATTGCCATAGGAATTAGTACGGCCATGGGCAGTCAGTGGGGTGGGTAAATAGCCAAACAACAACTATAAACTGTGTGTTTCTCCTTACATGCCATATCACTCCAAGCTGTACTCCCAAGCAATAGTTTCTGTTAATAGGTGTCTCTAAAGCACCACCTTATAGTCAAAACAAAAAAATAGGGAGGCAAGCAAATACATCAATGTGGCTTTCAGAGTAATAGGAGCGCAGGGATGGTTAGGCAGTGCGTTAGCTGATACTGACTTCTCGCAGGTCCAAATGAAGATGCATAAACTCTGCTTATGCTTTTGCAAACCACAGTTCTCCCCAAGTGTGAACATTCCTTTATTCCGCCTATGTTGTATAGTTTCATTTTAGACAGAATTTCCAAAAGGAGGATGTGATTTGTTTAGGAGAGGGTAACATCTAATTGTATCATTACTCTATAGCAGGGTCTGCAATGTTTGGCTTTCAGGATGGTTAGGACTACAATACCCATCAGCCCTAGCCAGAATAGTCAATGCTGTGGGATCATGGGAGTTGTAGTCCAACACATCTGGGAAATTGCAGGTTGCAGCTCCATTGCAATAATCCATATTCACTAATTAAGACAGATAACATGCACGCACAGGTATCATGCTTTCATTTACATTCAAGGTGTGGACTGGGAATTAAAAGAAGGTAAACTCCTAACGGTTAGTTCGAAACTTGCACATGTATTTTTTTTTTAAATCACTGACTCGCCTCAGTGTAATTAAACATTTGAATGCAACATTATTCATAGTTTGAGGAAACTGTCACAGTGTTTATTGTTCACATAGCTTAGTGTTTTATAAATTCATATGTAGGGTATTGAATGTGTGATGTATAAACTTACAGATCATTATGCGTTCTTGGCTATTATGTCCCTGTATTTAATTTCTGGGCGTGATATAAACTCGTTGTATTTAACTTCTTTTTTTACTGAATAAGTATCTGACTGCAACTGTACCGATACATTTATATATAAAGATTCACAAACCAGCCAAGCAGCATACACAGATTTCCACCCGTTGTACACATTTAAACACTCTATTTTGTTGTTGGCAAACCAGGAATCATAACGTCGCAGCCTCGCTGCGTCTTGCGTTTCCCGAGACCAATGTTCAGTACACGAAGTTCAGTCTTAGATGCACGTGAAATAAAAGCATTGCTCTTCCTTTGTTAGAAAACCTGTTTATCACAAAAATAGTAACATGCAATAAAAAAAGGAATTCCACTAAGCCCTATCACCAGATGCGCCTCTTTAGTCTGTCCGTATACTGCACGGAAAAACACTCGACTCAGCTGCACACTTCAACACATGACATTATAAACCATTGTAATGGGCCCTTCCTTGCTGCAGGAGGCCTGCACTGATCGAAGCGTAATGTCCCGCTGATGAGTTAGTAAACGCAATGACGTTTTCGTTTTAGGTACACTTTCAAATTGGTTCAGGAAAGTTTTGGATTAAAGGTGATATTGTTAATTAGAGGAACTCTGAGTTTTGAAATGAACTACAAACTGTGCTGGGAGGTTTTACAGGTCCACCAATGCTTTGCCAGCTGTTGTCTACCATGCTACAATGCAATGAAACACCTAAATACACAATATCGTAAATGTTGACTGCTGTAGAAGTTCTTGTTGGCACATATTTGGGATATGGTGGTAAATGTGAACATTGATGCTTGAATCATGGACACGTATGAGTCCCACGTTGAAATGCGTATTTCTTCTTGCCATCTCCAGTTTCGAATAAAGGCAGGGGCCGGGTGCCATTGCCACTTAGCAATTTGGTATCTCATTGGGTTAAGCGCTTGCTCCTGAGATTTTTGTGCAATCTTTAAACACAGCCATTCATCATTGCTAGGTCGATACACGGTGTGCGACAGAGTTTGCTAATTAGTGTTATATCATTATTAGTATTAACTCACATGACGTGTGGGATCTGTGTCGCAGAACATACTACCACTTAGGGTTCTGGACCTTCACAGTGGATTTTAATGAAGCCAGATGTGCACACTTTGTCAGAGGCTGGTAAGACAACCGCCAAATAGAAACATGATAGCCAGTTTTAAATCTATGGACTTCACCGAATGCTAGCACATGCAAAGAAACAGGCAGCACCCTGAGCAATCACTGCTTCTCTGCTGGCATCAGCATACTAATGGAGTCGAGAGGCCTTCGGATTTCCTGCAGAGACTGAGGAAATGCAGGAAGTAGATTCTATGACACGACAAGGAGGCTTCATATTATGCAAAACAATCTTTACTTCTGACACATAGCAGCAAAGAGAAAACATTTGTGAAACCAGGAACTTTTTATCAAAACAGAAAAAACACAGTATTCCATTGGAAAACAAAGGGAAGAAACCTAGCCCAAGATGGGGCTCAGGACAAGCCCTTGTAACCCATCAACAGGGACCCACCCCCATATAAATCTCTTCCTCTAAATGCAACGTATCTTTCTTTTCTGCTGACGCATGAGCTAAGTACAACTTGTTAACACGCTTGTACTTATTGTTGGTCGGAGTGCTTTAGTGTCACTTTGTTTCACTGTTCAAATTATATTCCTTGTTTGCAATTATTGTTGCGACCGCAGCGGTCGCGTGCCCGAATGATACAGAGGCGTTCCTTTTTTCCCTCAGGCCGCTCCCCGGCCGTACACTGTGAGGCAGCGACTCTGCCACCGCTGCGCCCAGTGCCCAGGCCTGGAACTTTCCATCCCACACACCCTTCCCCCCTTTGAATACGATAGTGCTTGCCTGCTCGGTGAGGAATTCGCTTGCTAAACCCTGTGTGTGGTGTTTGCCTGCTTGGCAGACGCTTGAGTGCCTGCAGTGTTCTTCCCTGTATTTTTTGCATTCCCTGCTCACTGAGAGCAACGTTACTGGTGGAACCTTCGCTTGCTCAGCAAAAGTGAACGTTGCTGCCCCTGTTTCATTATTTGCATTTCCCCATATTTCTTCATAATTGTCACGCGTTGCACACACGTTTGAATAAGGGGAAAGCGGTCATCTTTTCCAGTTCACACAGTCCTTTTGTTGACTGACCTGCTTGGTTTCCAGGCTCAGCCTGGTCTTCTTACAGTTTGCTCTGAACTGTAGTGTGGACTTCTTGGCCTGCAGGCTTGGCCTGGGCAATACCACTTGGCAAGTGTTGTTGGAAGCACTGTCTATTGTTCCTAGTTTAGTAAATTGGAACCTGTTGATGCCAGGTGCTCCCTGGTATTCTACAAGATCATGTCATTAGATATTTCTGCAGTCATCCAAAGGGTCGGAGGGGATCCCTTCGGCCGATGCTAGCATCCAGGTTAGACCTTCTAAGAAAACGGAAAGGTCTGGGGAAGAGTCTGGTATGAGAGGTTTGGGGGAGGTTTTCCTAGTTCCACCCCCATCTGTCACTAGTGTTATTAGGGACTCTATGGACTCTGCGCTACTTAATTTGCATTCTAATTTGGCCTCAGCATTTGACAGGCTCATTAATAGGATAGTTGATTTTCACCCCAGCTCTGATCCGGGTCCATCTGTAGCGCCTAGAAGTGTATGGCTAAGTCAAAGCATTTACAAGGGCAACTAAGCCCTGCTGATAGTTCTCCCTCTCCTTCCAACTCCCCTGTTAGGGTCTTGAAACGTAAGCTAGGGGAGGGTCTTTCACAGCCCAATGCTTCAGTTACAGCCATCTCAACTCCCTTATCCTCTCCTGATTCTTCGGAGGATTCTGATTCTCCGCCTTAGAGGCATAAGAAGAAGGGGTCCCCTGTAGGTTTGTCCCTTGGGGCCCAAGGCCAGTTATTGGATGATAGTGGCGTCACGTTTTTCGACCCCTCTCTCATCCAACATCCAAGGTCGGTGGAATGACTCCTTAGGCGGCGGTCTCTTCTTTCCTACATCATTGGGTCAGGAGATATTGCCCCAAGGAAGACAGGAACGAATTGCGATCCAAATGTCCCAGGTCTGTCATTCCCGATAAAGTGGCCTCTACCCCGGATATACACCAATCTATGGTGGCTTTTTTGTCTCAAAAGGGGAAAGATCTGAAAAAAGGGGTTGACAGGGCCCTCCGTGGCTGTCAGGATAAGTTATTAGACATGTTTGGGCCCCAGACTCAGATATTTGAATTGGCAGAGGACGCTGTGCTCACCGATTCCCTGATTGATGTCCAGGCACTTAGAGGTTGGGTGCAGCGGACAATTGTCCTGCTCGGCAATGCCAATGCTAGCATTTCCAGGGAGAGGCGCAAATCCCTCCTCATGCACATCGACCCTAAAATGCAGGATATGGCAGAAGGTGAAGTGGGCCCCAAGGCCCTGTAAGTGACTTCAATCCAGCACTCCAACTAAGTCAATGCTTAGTATGGGATGCCCAATGGAAGCCCTTATTTATATATTTTTATGTCAAAGTTCTTTAAATCTGGATGATGAACCCTTATATAACGCCCCTCCCTTTGAATCTCCCTGACCTCACTGAGCCAAGAAGTAGGTTTGTTTTAAAATGAAAAGGTTTATTTTAAGAATTGAACAATATATATCACACTTTTATGAATAGAATAATATCTGAATATCACACTTACGAATATGTACAGTGAGCAGCAATGGGTAATATTACAATATCAACAATCTCTTTAATCAGTTAGGAGTAGGAATAGAAAGGGTAGTAGAGAATACTTTATATGATTCAAGGAAATGCAATGATGGGAAAGAATGCAACACAGAAATAAACTTGATATGATTTCAATCAAAAGGTAATATGATCACTTTTTCCCCTGTAACTACTCACTCCCCCCACTATGCAATATGAAGAGATGAAAATGAGGGCACACAGGTGTCAAGGGTTTTGACCCATGTTGAATCCTTAGACTGGGTAGATGTGGGGATGAGCTGGCGCCACCCATTTTTCTATCCCAGAACAAACTAAATGAATAGACTGGGTGGATGTGGGGATGAGCTGTCGCCGCCCACATTCACGCCAGAATCCAGGAGAACTGCGCAGTTGGAACAAGACCACTCCAAAGATACAACCTTCTTGTGGGGGGTTCCACATCACCACTCTAATGTAAGAATGCCTATCAAAATAATAGCAAAAATCTCCTTTCAAATTCAAGACAACTCAAAAATGGATACAGTACCGACAAATTCCCCTAGGGGACGCCAGCGGTCTAAACTCTGACAGGGAAACTGTATTTAGGAGTTGCAAGAGGGGCAGGGACTTCAAAGCTTGTTGGTTAATTGAAAATCTTAGCCACCTGCTGTTCCCAGAGGCCGAGAGGCTGAGAACTCTTAACACCCCAGAGACTCACAACAGGAGGCAGGATATCACATGGCCCTTCTGAGTGAGAGGGAGGGGGTTTCCACTTCAGCCTGGAGGAGAGAGACAATAGCCCCTTTCAGTTGAATGGGGTATGTTAATTTTGAGTGTTTCCTGTCAACAGCCCTCTGCCAGCAAGGAGAGACATGTGATCACTGACCCACCCAGACTTCTGGAGGCGGACCCAAACACTTTGGGGAGTTTAATTGCAACAAATATATATTTCATAGAAACAGTGATAACTTATTGTAACCAAATGACAGGAATGTACAACTTTGAGAGTCTTAGTATGGAAAATGCCCTCACGATTTGAGTCCAAACTTCGATTTGTACCATGTTCTGGGGCAAAACCCCACTAATTATGAATATTGTAGACACTGTATTTAAGCTAGAGACATGGAAAGTTACTGGGATATATGTGGAAGGGAAATGTACCTTTGTATAATTTTTCATGAAAAACCAATGTTGCAAAACCCACTAAAATCGAAAATAAGTTGCCATTTTTGAATGCAAGCTCCTAGAAACGCCAGAGTCGGGACAGGGACTATCTTTAGTAATATATGATGTGTGTATGTGATGTCAAACAACTGTGTACCTGGGAAATATGTATTTGGATCAGGAATAGATTTGTGTGCACATTAACCAGGGGAGTGTCATTTCTGCAGGTCATAAAAATGACATCACTCTGACACACTATCCCTTCCCAAATCAGGGACCAAAGAATCTATTGACCTATCAAATCAAGAGAGGGGCAGGCTTAGTGATGCTAGCCTCTCCACCCACTTTTTAAAACACATAAAAAGAGTCTGCTGGGACAGGTAGAGACATTCATTTTCCATTTCTGCGGAGCATTTTGACGGCCGACATCCCATCCAGACAGAGACCAGAACCAGGGACCCATAGACTACAGAACTTTGAACCAAGAAGGCCCACTGCAAGCAAAAGTATTTGTCAGCAGGCCTCAAAATCTTTTGCAAACTATTCCACAGCCGGGCGAGCTGTCTGAATGCCAAGAACTTTTGCCAGTACCCAGAAAGCAGTGTTACATATAGAATCCACTTGATCCGGACCGGAAAGCAGAGCAGTATCCAGAACCAGAGGCTGCTGTATCCAGAGAGGCTAGACCAGCAGAGCAGAGCTGACCCAGACCGCTGTGAGCAGAACCAGAGATCCGGATTGCTGTGAGCAGAACCGGTGCCTGATTAAACCGCCGCTGGACGTGTTGACCAGATCCGTGACGAGGCCTATTTCAAATTTATATTGTGAGTACCTAGCAGAACTGTGCAGAACCAATCTCTTAGTTAAAATAATCTAATTCAAACTATTTTAGCCTATTAGAACTGCCTCCTAGAATCGTGTCATTCTGTCATCTTTAAAACTGAAAACTGTCACCTGTCATTTTGAGTTTTACTTTAAATCCGAAAATTGACCTTTATTAAATCGTCCGTATCTCTGGAACCGTTTGTCGTAGGAACGAGATTTAACTTTCCTCTGAAAAGCCTAGAACCGACTTCCTACTCCTTATACTTCTACCGCAATCGCGATTTACACACTCGCAAAATTTACAGCGATTTGCTATTTGCCTGATTTTGTCATCTGTAAAAAGATAGCCGCTTTTGCCTGAACTGCTACAAATTTGTTTGCAACCTAATAACCATCCCTGAACCATTGTTAGGGCTGACCTGAACTGATTTAAAGTGTCTACCACTCACCCTGAACCTCCTATAGGGAATTAAAAGCAATTTTAGCATTTTTCACTTCCTTGCCACCACCTTACAAAGCACTCTTGCCCGTGTTTTAAAAAGCATACCTGTTGTCTAAGCTTGCTGGGCGGGGAACCGAATTCCGTATTGTATTTGATTGTATTCCTGAAGACTGTGTGTGTTACTTCCATCTCCTTGCATTGCATATAGGGGGGGGGGGGGGGGGGGGTGAATTGCCACCAGGGGAAAAGTGAACATATTCAGGGTCCCATGCGAATGTCTGCGCCAGCCGCGTGCGATAAAATCAATTTCCGCGCACAGCGTATTCATGGATTCTCACCTCCAAAAGCAGACGTGGCGCAGAGTGGCGCAGCGACCCTGCAGCATCGCCAGTTACGCCCCGAAGAACGCCCTCACGCAAGGAAAAGCCATCAAGATCGCAAAACCATCGCAAAGGGCTGCGCCAACCCTGTACCAGTTTACCGGACTGGCAAACAGCAAACGCAAAGCGGGGAACGTGTATTACGGGTTTCAGGAACACGCGTGCGCGAGAAGTTTCACACGTGATCTGGCCTGGGGGAGCGTGTGCGTGTATTTCAGGGGTGCACGAGAAGTCTCACACGCAATCGGGCCTGGGGGAGCGTGTGCGTGTATTTCAGGGGTGCGCAAGAAGTTCCACACGCGATCGGGCCTGGGGGAGCATGTGCATGTATTTCAGAGATGCGCGAGAAGTTTCACACACGATCGGCCCTGGGGGAGCGTGTGCGTGTGTTTCAGAGGTGCGCGAGAAGTTCCACACGCGATCGGGCCTGGGGGAGCATGTGCGTGTATTTCAGAGGTGCGCAAGAAGTTCCACACGCGATTGGCCTGGGCGCATGTATTTCAGGGGTGCGCGAGAAGTTCCACATGCGATTTGGCCTGGGCGCGTGTATTTCAGAGGTGCGCGAGAAGTTCCACACGCGATTGGTCTGGGCGCGTGTATTTCAGGGGTGCGCGAGAAGTTTCACACGCGACCGGGCCTGGGGGAGCGGGGTACGTGTATTTCAGTGGCTCGCAGGTGTTTTTACATGCGATCGGGCCTGGGGGAGCGGGGTACGTGTATTTCAGGGGCTCGCGGGTGGTTTTACACGCGATCGGGCCTGGGGGAGGAGGGTACCAGTCACCGTCTGCCTTGCGTGTAGAAGAACGCGTAGCCAACACCCACCCGCTGTGAAGTAATAGCGTGTGAACCCCAACGCCTGCAAAACACACGCACCGCACCCCACGAAAAGCAACGCCCGTGCGCAATTTGTCACAGACGCGCATACGCGCTAAGGGCCTTTGGTCCAATGGAATCGCGCATGCGTGCTTACGCGCTAAGGGCCTTTCCTCGATTTACACGCTGATGTGCAGAATTTTCACGTGCCAAATCACTCCGTATCAAGCTGGCCACGCGTAAGCACACGGAAGACCTTGCTCCTGCCCAAAAGGCCGAATTACTGCCCCCCAGAGCCCCGAGCAGCCTCCCACGAGCCATCTGCTGCTGCCTGCCTGCCTGCTGCCACCATGCCCTGCCATTTGGTGCCTGCACATCAGCCATCTGTAGAGGTCCAGTTGCTGTGTCCACCCCTGCTGGAACAGAACACTCCCGACTGGGATACCATCGCTCCACAGCCCAGCCCCAGGACCCAGTTGCCCACCCACGCCTGCCTCGGGGGTCACCATGTCGGGGCAAACACCATCCGAGACCACTGGCGACCCCCAGCCAGAGGGACAGAGGGCCACCAGCTTCAGTCAGAAGGAAGTTGGTGTCCTGGTGGAGCTTGTCCTGGGGCATTATGATGCCCTCTTCGGATCACCACGCGCTGACAAGGAAGGACGGGACAGGATCTGGGATGACTTTGTGGTTGCCATCAACGCGGAGGGGGTGGCAACCCGCAACATCAAGCAAGTAAAGAAGCGCTGGGAGGACTTCAGGTCCAGGACCCTCATAAAGGCCCGGCGCCTCGTGGAGGGGGGCCGGGGCAGCATGAGTACCATCCAGCTGAGGGTCCTGGAACGCGTACGCCCAGCGCTCCATGCCCAGATCCTTGAGAGGCAGACCCGTCTGGAGTCGAGCGGTAAGTGGCCAAGCATTGCTGTGTGAGACAGGGCATGTTGCAGTGTGCTGGTTGTCTGATACTTGCCTGTATGTGTGACATAGGCCATGTACACGTGTGTGTGTGTGCAGGGACATCATAGTCATGCATGTGAGACCAGTAATGTGTGAAGCACACGATTGGTGTATGTGTTTAAATGCAACATGGGGAGCCCTATGCGGAATGGACACATGAGAGCATGCCAGTGTCTGTTCCTGGACATGGGTGGGAGTGAGGGATGGGTGCTGATGCCATGTACATGTATGGTGTCCATGTCTGTGTTTCTGACCTGCGTGTCTGTGACTTGTGAATGCCATGGATGCATGACACATGTCTGTGACAATGTTCAGAATCACTGATGCAGCCTAGTTATCCTTGCATCCACTGTGTCTGGGGTGTACGAGTCCAGATGGATGAAAGTACGTTGAAGTGTGTGCATGTGATAGGCATGACCCATGATGCATGTGAGTCCAAAAACAACATTGTATGCTCATGTCCATAGCATGCGCCATGCCTGTTACTGCATGTGTTTTGCCTGCACTGACCCATGTGTTGTGGAGGGACATGATGGAAGTGATCTTTGACAGTGCCACTCATCTGATATTGCTTCCTGTCTAGGGGACCATTGTACAGTACCCTGATGCTTGTGTTCTATGTCTCCCTCTACACAGCGCAAAGTGAAGAAGAGGGCGGAGCCGGCGCTGTGGAGCTAAGCGGCAGGGATGCCCCCACGGCTGCAGCGGAAGGGGTGGGTGAGCCCCCACAGGGGCTTGCAACGGCGGAAGACGGTGTGGAGCCATCCAGGTTGGTGGTTTCCACAGAGGAGGAGGAGGCCGCTACTGAGCAGCACATGGGGCCTGGTGGGGGCATCCCTGCTGGAGCAAGTGGTGCAGTCCAGGGGCAGGGGCAGGAGGCAGCACAGGTCGCCGTGGAGGTGCCTGTGCATGTCACTGTCCCTGACACTGTGACTGCACCACAATGCACCAGCAGGGATGCCCCATCCCAGGCCCGTCCGCAGGTAGGGGGGATGTCCATGTCATCTGACTCTCCTCCACCTGCGGACGAGGGGACCCCTGGCCGTATGGAGAAGGTCCTGATTGGTGTCGCGTTGCGCATGGCTGTCATTCGTGATGAGGTGCGTGCTTCCCGGGGGGAGCACGCACGTCATCATGAAGAGCACCGTGGCAACGTGGCCCAGTTGGGAGCGGTCATGGTCGGGGGTCTCGTACATGTGTCGGGCACTCTGGCGACCCTCTCCTCCTCTGTGGAGGCTATGCACCAGTCGTACTCCATGCCGTCTTCTGGCCCAGATGCCACCAGGGCCCCCTGTGGACCTGCCCCGACCAATGCAGCGACCTCGGTGGGGATCCCATCCCTGCCACAGTCGGGAGTCGGAGGTCCAGCAGGGGTGGACACACCAGCAACTGGACCCCAGCAGATGGAGGCTGTGACGGCATCATCGGGCAGGGCACGGGCACAACGGCGTCGGTGGATTCCATCAGCCTGGATGCCGTTGTGCTGGCACAGGCAGTTGCGTCAGAGGCAGCGGCAGGCTCGACGTGGGAGGCATCATGGCTCAGGGCCATCAACATCAGGGCTGCAGGCATCGGCCGGAGGGCAGGATAACCCTGGAATGGGAGTGGCTTCCTTGTGGGAGCGGTTGGGCCAGCAGATAGGTGCGGAGCGGCAGCGGGCAGAGGAGGAATGGCTCACAATGGTCAGGGCGGAGAACTCCATGCGGAGGGCGCTGAGGAGGGCTGAGTGCCTCGAGGGTCTTCGCAGGGAGTTGGAGCTGGACACTGCATTATCCCTGCGGGACCTCGGGGCCAGGGAACATGCCCGCCTCCAAGCCATTGAACAGGAGTTCGATGATGCCCTGGCCCATGACAACAACCAGTGAGCCGTCGGACTAGCCCGCTGCCCTTTTAAATAGTTATGTAGTTAGTGTTAGGTTTCCTTTGCTTTTTTATTTATTTTGGACCTTTTGGACAATGGGCCACATTTTTGTATATAGTTTTTTTTTTATTAGGTAGTGTTGTTAGATAGGTTTCATTTCTTTTGTTGGGATCATGGACCCTGGCTTGTTCATCTGTACATAGTTCACTGTTGGATTTTCTTTTTATTTTACAATTTACCCATGGAGCAATGGCTTTCAGTTATTATTTTCCATAGGATTTTCTTTTGTGGACTGTGACTTTGGACACCATTCCTTTGGATTATGATTTTTGGTTTTGCATTTTTTCACGGACATACTTCTTTTTATTTTTTAACATTCCCATTTCTGTTTGTTTATTTTTGATTCAATTTATGTTTCCTTTAATATATATTTCTTGATCAAACTTCAATGTGTAGTATCATCTCATTGGTTTCATGCATATCATGATATGGGTTTTGAGATTCACTGACACCCATTGGGTGTATGTGAGGGACATGTGTTAATTTCCAAACTTGCAATTGGTGTTCTATCCTGTTATTGCCATTTCTAAGTGGGTGGATGCAATATTCGGGTGGGTGTTTTGCATTTGGAGGCTGACCATAGGGACCAGGGATCTAGATTGTGATGACATGTTGGCTGGGGAACATGAGTTGGGGCTTGCTGGCAGGTGCCCACAGTGCTGGGGGGTGGGGGTGCAGGGGAACATGAGTTGGGGCCTGGTGGAGGGTGCACCACAGTGCTGGGGGGTGGGGGTGATGGGAGACATGAGTTGGACATGAGTGGGGGCCTGCTGGCAGGTGCCCACAGTGCTGAGGGGTGGGGGTGCAGGGGAACATGAGTTGGGGCCTGGTGGAGGGTGCCCCACAGTGCTGGGGGGTGGGGGTGCAGGGGAACATGAGTTGGGTGCCTGGTGGAGGGTGCCCCACAGTGCTGGGGTGTGGGGGTGCAGGGGAACATGAGTTGGGGCCTGGTGGAGGGTGCACCACAGTGCTGGGGGGTGGGGGTGCAGGGGAACATGAGTTGGGTGCCTGGTGGAGGGTGCCCCACAGTGCTGGGGGGTGGGGGTGCAGGGGAACATGAGTTGGGGCCTGGTGGAGGGTGCCCCACAGTGCTGGGGGGTGGGGGTGCAGGGGAACATGAGTTGGGTGCCTGGTGGAGGGTGCCCCACAGTGCTGGGGGGTGGGGGTGCAGGGGAACATGAGTTGGGGCCTGGTGGAGGGTGCACCACAGTGCTGGGGGGTGGGGGTGCAGGGGAACATGAGTTGGGTGCCTGGTGGAGGGTGCCCCACAGTGCTGGGGGGTGGGGGTGCAGGGGAACATGAGTTGGGGCCTGGTGGAGGGTGCCCCACAGTGCTGGGGGGTGGGGGTGCAGGGGAACATGAGTTGGGTGCCTGGTGGAGGGTGCCCCACAGTGCTGGGGGGTGGGGGTGCAGGGGAACATGAGTTGGGGCCTGGTGGAGGGTGCCCCACAGTGCTGGGGGGTGGGGTGCAGGGGAACATGAGTTGGGGCCTGGTGGAGGGTGCCCCACAGTGCTGGGGGGTGGGGGTGCAGGGGAACATGTGTTGGGGCCTGGTGGAGGGTGCCCCACAGTGCTGGGGGGTGGGGGTGCAGGGGAACATGAGTCGGGCCTGGTGGAGGGTGCCCCACAGTGCTGGGGGATGGGGGTGCAGGGGAACATGAGTTGGGTGCCTGGTGGAGGGTGCCCCACAGTGCTGGGGGGTGGGGGTGCAGGGGAACATGAGTTGGGGCCTGGTGGAGGGTGCCCCACAGTGCTGAGGGGTGGGGGTGCAGGGGAACATGAGTTGGGGCCTGGTGGAGGGTGCCCCACAGTGCTGGGGGGTGGGGGTGCAGGGGAACATGAGTTGGGGCCTGGTGGAGGGTGCCCCAAAGTGCTGGGGGGTGGGGGTGTAGGGGGACGAGTGGGGATGCAAGCTAGTCCCCCGTGGTGTGGGCTGCCTGCAGGGGCCGTGGAGGTTGTGGAGCGAACACCTGGGAGGACCCACACGGCCAATTCATGTGTAGTATTCCACGGAACCCCTGAAATACACATACCCTGCTGATGTCGCGTGTGAAACTTCCCGCGCACCCCAAGATACACGTAGCCAGGACATTCGCGTGTGGAACTTCCAGCGCACCCCTGGAATACACGTACCCTGCTGATATCGCGTGTGAAACTTCCCGCGCACCCCGAAATACATGTACCCAGCCCAATCGCGTGTAAAACTTCCCGCGCACCCCTGAAATACCCGCACCCAGCCCAATTGCGTGTGGAACTTCACGCGCACCCCTGAAATACACGCGCCCAGCACGATCGCGTGTGAAACTTCTCGCGCACCTCTGAAATACACGTGCCCAGGCCAATCGCGTGTGGCACTTCCCGCGCACCCCTGAAATACACGCGCACAGGCCAATCGCGTGTGAAACTTCTCGCGCACCTCTGAAATACACGCGCCCAAGCCAATCGTGTGTGGAACTTCTCGCGCACCCCTGAAATACACGCGCCCAGGCCAATCGCGTGTGGTACTTCTCGCGCACCCCTGAAATACACGCACACGCTCCCCCAGGCCCGATCGTGTGTGGAACTTCTCGCGCACCTCTGAAATACACGCACACGCTCCCCCAGGCCCGATCGTGTGTGGAAATTCTCGCGCACCTCTGAAATACACGCACACGCTCCCCCAGGCCCGATCGCGTGTGGAACTTCTCGCGCACCCCTGAAATACACGCGCCCAGGCCAATCGCGTGTGGAACTTCTCGTGCACCCCTGAAATACACGCGCACAGGCCAATCGCGTGTGAAACTTCTCGCGCACCTCTGAAATACACGCGCCCAAGCCAATCGCGTGTGGAACTTCTCGCGCACCCCTGAAATACACGCGTCCAGGCCAATCGCGTGTGGAACTTCTCACGCACCTCTGAAATACACGCACATGCTCCCCCTGGCCCGATCGCGTGTGGAACTTCTCGCGCACCCCTGAAATACACGCACATGCTCCCCCAGGCCCGATCGCGTGTGAAACTTCTCGCGCACCTCTGAATTACACGCGCCTAGGCCAATCGCGTGTGAAACTTCTCGTGCACCTCTGAAATACACGCACACGCTCCCCCAGGCCCAATCGCGTGTGGAACTTCTCGTGCACCCCTGAAATACACGCACACGCTCCCCCAGGGCCGATCGCGTGTGGAACTTCTCGCGCGATTAGAACTTTGGCGCACATTTTTTTCCTGCGCAGGGACGCTACCGTCTGCTTTCGTGTGGCGGACATGTATGGGCCTGTGCGCTCTTTGGCCGTGCGCTGTTTTTCCCTATTCCATTCCATGAATACGTGTTGTAGGCGAGCATGTGGGCGTTCCTCACACTTGCATCCTGTACTTCCCCCGTGACGCCCACATTTTCACGAGTTGTTCCCCATTCTGCGTGTAACGCCCCGTGTTACACCTACTTTTGTTATGTGCGCTGCGCTATGTGTTATCGCACAGCGTTCGATGACCTGTGTGCCAGCATGCGCCAGCGTACGCCGCACACTTTTTCAGCGCACATCCCACGTTTTCCGCGTGCACAGACTTCCATGAATAGATGTGAGCATTTCTGTGCGATAATCGCACTTGCACTGCGATTTTCGGTCTTTCACTGCGAATCGCACGTTTTCGCACGCTTGCGCCGAAATCTTCGGCGCACATTAATTCCATGAATCGGCCTGTTAATCTCTTGTGAAACCATATCAGTTTATTTCTGTACTGCATTTATTCCACCTTGCATTTCCTTGAAACCATAAAGCATTTCAGCTACCTCATCCTCTATACTACTTCTACGTAGCCAAATCAGTTTACCAGTAGAACATTATCCATTGTTGATCACGGTCATATTTTAAGTGTGATATCCAATATTAATTTATTATAAAAGTGTGATAGATATCTATTGTTATTTTTCTCAAATAAACCTTTTAAATTTGCAAAACAGAACTACTTCTTGACTCAGTGGGGTCAGGGGGATTCTAAGAGAGGGGTGTTATATAAGGGTTGTCATCCAGAGTACATGAACTGGACCTAAAAATATATCAATAAGGGTTTCCCTCAGCATCCCAGACTAGGCATTGACTTAGCTGTAGTGTTGACGTGAAGCCGCTTAACAAAGTGGGGGCTCGTAGCCGGAGATTCTGGGTTAGATCTATCACTTGTGCAGATTAATACAGTGTGCTAACTGACAGGAGACATACATCCGGTCGGATCACCACGCTGTGTTACGCTGTAAAGCACTCCTCAAAGGAACTCTCTAAGGAAACGGTCTGTTTTGCAAAAATTAAATACAAACTTCTGTAAGTCAGGAAGGAACTCAAATTCCAGAATGACGACACTGGTAGACATCAAAATAGCCAGAGAGCACTTCTTACATTAGCTATTTGTGAGAGGTGAGTGGACTCATCAGGACCAAACGGTCTGGTTGCAGGCACTCGCGCAACAGGTCACTGAAACAGGGTCAGATACATGGAGAGATCAGGGTCCCCTACATGTGGTCCTGAGTGAACTCTATATGGCCCCTAAAGCCAAAGATGAACATAATAAGATTGCCAGGATAGCGGCATATTTGTACCTATATATGGGAGCCATGCATGACAAATGTGCTGAAGGCCAAGGTCTGGCAAATAGGCAACAGATGGCGTTAGAGAAGGCCCAATCTGATCTGGATTCTTCTAAGCAGAGGCTGCTCAGGAGCCAGGAGTCAGAAAATGACAGCAGATAGTACATCACTAAAATAAAGGAGGATATGGATGTGCTGCAACAGGAAAAGGCTGACCAGGATACCAGATGTCTGGCCTTACAGAGGGAGTACCAAGAAGGTTTGGACTCCCTACTTCAGAGCCAGAAAAAGCTGGAGCAACAATTAGATTTCAATAGGGCATGTGCTGAGCAGGTAGTCACCCTGCAAAGCCACCTAGATAGGGAACAAGAGGAAAGCAATAAACTGATTTTGAAAGACCTGGATACCCAGGCAGAGTTTGACCAGGAGCGCCAGAAAGCTGGTGCCTTCCAAAGGCAAAGGGATGACCTGGCAGCACAGATGCACGCTCTTAGTCAGGAAAGGGATACCTTAGGCCAGGAAGTCTGCCACTTAAAAAGGAAAATGGAAGAAAATCACCTGGCCCTCCAGGGACTGGGTGACCTCCAAAAAGAACACCAGAACTTGTTAGAGCACACCAGGAGGGTGGAGGAGGCTCTGGCAAGAAAGGAGCAGGCCAGTAGGGATGGGACTCAGGAGGTAACCCTCCTGCAGCAGAGACTGGCCCAGTACTCCAGGACCAATCAAGAGGCACAGAGAGAGAATGAGGCTCTCTGCCAGCACAATGATAGGCTCCAGCAACAGGTAGCAATGCAGGAGAGACTGATAGAGTCTAGTAAGGCCTTAACTGAGGAACCGAAAGCGCAGGCTTTTGCATTGCAACAGGGAACAGGGGCGGATAGAGTTGAGGTTCGCTGGGAAAGAGAAACTCCTGAGCATAACCTCAGGAGCCCTAGTACCAGAGGCCTTCATCTCTCCCAGTCCCTGGACTCTGCCACCCGCATGTCCCCTCGCGCACATGAGCCCAGGGCCATGGGGATGGCAGATTACTATCCAGCTAGAAGTATGGGGCTCATAGGCCAGTACCTCGCAGGAATGGAGGGGCGGGCATCTGGGTATGGGCACCCAAGCACAGTGCAATTTAGTGGGGAACCCCAGGAGAGTAGGCCCACTAAGGGCATCCTGAAAACCTCTGCCCAGTTAGGGCAGTGGGGGGGTACCCATCAAATCCTGGTAGCAAGGAGGGATATGAAGACTCCTCTGAGTGTCACAGGACACAGGAGACCAGGTCCCCACATTCTGCCAGCTATTCCCAGGCTCGCAGAATCCGGGACAACCTGGAAGATCAGACGGGCACCTCTGGGAGCAGTGCTTCGGAGTCAGAGGATGAATGGACCAGGGTGACCCGAACCAAAAAGGCCAATAAGGCAAAAAGGGCCTTGCTTAAGGACCCATTGAAACAAATAAAGGCAATAAGGAGTGTCATCACGCCTTATCATAAGAACGCCAAGTATTCTGTTTGGGAACACTTGGAGCTCTATGAGCAAATGATGGAGACTTTCCATTTGAAGGACAGCAGTAGCTGCATCCAGTACGTCAAATGGACCTTCTCACCAGAATACTCCAGTTTCTGTGCAGGGCTGGAGGATCAAAACCATTCAAGGTGGTCCACATACAGGGCGGCCATCTTGAAATATTTTTCTGTGCACAGAAATCCTCAAGAGGCTCACAAGGCAGCCTACAATTTGCAATGTGGGGAGGATCAGGCCCCACAAGAGTTTGTGCAAGAATTAAAGCGTGCTTTTGCGCAAACCACCATAAGGGTGCGCACGGATAGCAGAGAATTTATCAATACGTTTTTCCATTCCTTACCCAAATAGATAATGACCCAGCTTGTGAGAGATTTTCATGAGAAAAGATCTTTAGACTGGGCCATTGAACAGGCCACCCGGATCTATGAGGTGCAGAAGCCCATCGAAAATAAAAATAATGCGCAGAAAAACCCCAAAACCAACAGCACTCCTGCTGCTGCTAAGGTGGCAGAGGTAAAGGTTGCCCCCGTTTTAGATTTGGAGATGGGGGGGCCTAAAAACCTGCCTGCACCAAATAATTCACAGCCCAGAAGGCCCTCGGGCCAGTCACAGACAGGGAGTCGAGGAGGTAGTCCCACAAATGGGGTCCCTCGCTCCCCTGATTATGTAAGTCCCCGCTACAAGGGAAACCGACCCATCCTGGGTTATGTGTGGACTCCTCCAGCCCAAGGGGCGATCCAGCCAAGCACCTGACCCAGGGAACGTCCCTCCTAACGTCCCCCAGGAGGGCAGAAATTCACCAAACCCTGGGCAGAACTTTTTCCCCAGGTATCCACCCAATTTCCAGCCCCAAAATCATCCATCCTTCTTTCCCCAATTCCCTGAGCCCAGACAACCTAATCCGGGAGAGGGGAGGCCAAGGGTGGAGGGGTATCCAAATCTTCCCAATCCGGGGTATTACCAGAGAAGGGATAGCTACCCTTCCCGGGATCAGCCGAGGGGAGAAAATAGAGCCCCGTATCAGCCTGAGCGGGTTTCACAACTTGAGCGCCAGGTCCAAAATATGGCACGGGATCTGGGTCACGTACTGAGGGCTCAACAGAACCCTCAGATGAGCATGCCACCGCAGAATGCCCCAAACTCTGGGCCTGGTGCTCCAGAACAATGACGGGGGCAGCACCCCGATAACCCACCGGTTCCCAGGGAGGAGGCACAAGGGGAAGGGGGGTGTAAAGCCTTGGAGGAAGCTTCCTTCCCAACTTGTAAACAGCCCCTGGAAAACCAGGAACCAGAAACAAAATCTCCTGCCCCTGAAAGCCTGCCTCCCAAGGAGCAGAGGGGGGGTAGGAGAAACAAAGGACCCAAACAGACCCACTTTGTGGAGGAGGTACAGGTCTTCCAATTTGAGGGAGAGGGATCCTCAGAAGATCCTGGGAAAAGGATATTCTCCTTCAGAGATGGGGGAACTCCTCCCAAGGAAAAATTGGTCCCAAGGGATGCCAATTCAGACTGGGGAGATGTGGAGACTAAGCTACCGCCGCCCATCATCTCATCCCAGAACCGACAATACCAAAATCCCATGGGTCAAACCCATCCTGATGACTGCCTCCAAAAAGGGGGGATGCAGCCCAGATCCTGAAACCATTTCCAGTTGCCAACTTTTTCTTTCAGATTCCCCAGGCTCTCCACAGAATTCTGCCCAAATCTCTTTGCTAGCAATGTCCAAACCAGAAAGTTAGCCCACCAGTTGTCCAAAAATGTGCATTATCTGTGCCCCCTTGAGGAGAAGGAGGGAAGATATTATGCCCCGGTACAAGTACAGGGGCAGGGGACAATTTCGGCACTGGTGGACACTGGATCCCAAGCTACCCTTCTGTCCACACGGCCTTTGATGAAGTAAATGCAGGAAGGGGGGAGAATTACCATATTCCTCTCACCTCTCTTCCTGGACAACTGCAGAACTTTGACGGGAAGGAAATTCCTGTCGAGGGGACTGCAGATTTGGACATCAAAATTGGCCGACACAAGGTGAAACACCCGGTCAAAGTAGTGACTCCAGAGGGCACCCCTTGAGAAGGTTGTCCCCCTAATAGATTGTGTAAACAAGGTCCTCTGGACCCAGACTAGCCGACCAATAAAATTAAAACAGAGTGTCAACCATGTTAGTTTAACGGCACCTGCCACATGGTTGAACAAAAATCTGACCAGGTAGAATTTCACTTCCAGAACAGCCAGATTCCAGACGTGACAGTAATAGCAGTAGGACAACAGACTGGTGATGGGGGGTCCTCTCTATTTCTGAAAATCAACCTTCCTTCCAGTTTAAGGTGGTATTCCACACTGGAAGGAAACACTCTGAAATTCTTTACCAATCCACAATCAGACACTCCCACTACTATAGTCCAGAAAGATGTGAAATCAGCTCAGAGCCTGGCTGATATTCAGCAAATTGCAGAGCAGTTGTTCATCCCTGTTCAGTTAAATGATGGGAAGGACTCTGTTCTCGCCCGAGTGTGTGTGAACAATGGAAAGAGCTTCATCAGCGAAGCCATGTTCCGCCAACTCCAAAAGATCCAGCCCTTCCCACATTCAAACTGATAGATAAATGGGAAATGGACCTGGAAGCACCAAATTCGAAACATCTCCTGCCAAGCAGGTGTATGCTCAAAATCTCAATGGCAACAAGAGCATAGTCCATAATTGTTGGATCGTGAGAGATGTCAATGCCGCCTTTTACTTAGGCAGTGACATTCTCAACCGCTTCGCCATTAGTTTGGACCTAATAAACTTCAAAGCATGGTCCCGATTAGCGGATACTCCCATGGGCTTTGATGATCCAGAAAAAGAATTTAGGTCAGCTCAATTGCTACCTTATGCAGTTGAAATTCAGATTAAAGAGAAAGTCACCATCCCAGAAAGGACCCGACAATTCTCCCTGGAAGTGAAAGTTAAAAGAGGACAAAAATTGAAAAACCCTGATGCTTACATACATCTAAATGCTTCTCTCCAACAGCAAGGGTTGGGGGTAAACCCAACTCCATAAGTCAACATAGAACATGACACCATTCCAATAGAGGTGGATAACAGCGACTTAAAGAGTATTACTCTAGCCGCAGGCACCATTATTGGAATGGTGGTTGATGACCGACATTTTTCCATTGATCTAGGAAATTAACTGTTAGGATCAATCCCCAAGGACGGTTTTGACAGTGACAGTGATGACAACACAACACCAGACAGGATTTTCACCTGGCATGGGGGGATCTTCCTGGTGTACACTTCCTGCCGTCATGGTAAGGAAGATGTGACTTGTGACTTCAGGAGGGATGAGGTGATTTTTCAGATCCATGAAGGCTGCCTTCCCCACCTGAAGCCGCCAGTCAAAATCAGCACTCTGACCAGGGACTTCCCCACCCAGCTGGAGGAGGCCGCTGAGATAGCCAAACCAGAAGTCTTTCCAGGCTTCAGACAGATGGTGGAAGAGAGAGAGTCAACCTAGCTGATGCCTGTGTGACTCTAGAACAGAAGCAAAAGTTGAAACAAGTTTTCTTGGATTTTCAAGATCTCTTTGCGGTAGACTCATATGACTGTGGTCGCACCGACATCCACACCACAACAATTCCCACGGACCCTGGAATGACTCCAGTGTTTGTGAAGCAATATCGTTTGCCTCTCGCATCCATAGAGTCCCTTACTGAAATAATTAAGAACCTTGAGTCCCGGGGAATAATCTGTCCAGTCCACAGCACCATCAATAATCCGGTGCTGGGAATATTGAAGCCAAACGGCCAGTGGAGACTCTGTGCCGACCTTAGGGAGCTCAACAAACGGGTCCATACTTCCCGATGGCCTCTGCCCTACATCGACCAAGGCTTGCCCAGATCCAGGGGTCACAGGTATCCACAGCAATAGACCTGACCAATGGATACTGGACCGTGCCTGTCAGGAAGGAGGACCAAT
Organism: Ambystoma mexicanum; assembly: GCF_040938575.1. Classification (NCBI taxonomy): domain Eukaryota; kingdom Metazoa; phylum Chordata; class Amphibia; order Caudata; family Ambystomatidae; genus Ambystoma; species Ambystoma mexicanum. Next base: position 437,821,589 of record NC_090923.1, read on the forward strand.
ACAAACTGGCTTTTACCTTTGGGGGCCAGCAGTACACATGGACCCGGACTCCCTTCGGATACCTCAACTCCGGCAATTAAGTCAACATTTTCCTACATAAGGCCATGCCCGACCTGGGTGCGAGGGGTAACCTGGCTTATGTAGATGATGTTCTCATCAAAAGTTCCTCTGTGGAAGAACACATAGCAGAGATCCGTTATATTCTGACACAGTAGAGGGCCGCCCGAACAAAACTTTCCTTCCAGAAAGCACAGTGGTGTAGAACCTGTGTTAATTTCTTGGGGCATGAGATTACTCCTCAGCGTCTCGGTCCCCAGGAAAAGAAAGCGGAAGCACTTCAGAAACTGAAAGACCCCACCACTCTGCAGGAACTAAGGAGCCTCCTTGGACTGACTAATTACAGCAGAAAGTTCATTGAGGGCTACGCAGAGATCACTAGACCCCTGATTCATCTCGTGAAGGGGGGGTCAAGTGGCAATGAGGTCCAGAACAAGCCGAGGCAGTAAGACAACTCAAAAGAAGCCTCTCACAAGCGCGTTGCCTAGCTTACCCTCTCAGAAACAAGGAGTTCTTCCTGGAGACAGGGTTCTCTAATACTTGCTTGACGGCAGTATTGTACCAAAAGCATGACAAGGTCAATAAAGTAATCTCCTATGCGAGCAAAACTTTATCCTCTGTGGAGGAAAAATTCAACAATTGTGAGAAGGCACTCCTGGCAACGGTGTGGGCATTGAAGAATTACCGCCCGTTTATCCAGGGGGAACACATCATAGTGGAGACTCCACACCAGCCTCTGCAATATCTCCAAAGTGACAGAATCCGGGCCGGAAATGGGAGTAATTCCCGAATTATTTCCTGGATTCTGTCAATGCAAGGCTTTCATGTAGAGGTCAGATATGGCCAAAACAAGAAGAGTCCCCTCGCGCAAGGTCTGGCTGACTTGCAGAATTGTGCCAGAGAAAACTGTCTCAAGGACGAAAGTCTAAAAATCAAGGACAACATGGAGGCATACCTCAATTCCCCACACAAAGTCTTTGAAGAAGACAAGTGTGAGGGAATGCCCACTGTCTATGTGGATGGAGGCTCTTACCATGTTGACAACAGCGGGGAGAAAGAACTGGTGGCCGGCGTAGAGAATGCATGGGTGAAGGTGTTTCCAGAACCCTCCGCTGGATACAAAATTGGTCCCCGAAGTAGTCAGATGGCAGAATTGCTGGCTGTGCATCAGGCCATCCTCATTGCTGTCCAACATCAACTCCACGAACTGGTCATAATCACAGATTCGGATTATGTACAGAACGGGTTCGTGGAGCACCTGGTTAACTGGAAAACCAGAGGCATGTTATGTGCTAATAACAAACACCTGAAACATGGGAAGTTAATCCAAAATATTGATGATCTGGTCACATCGAATGGGATGACCATCTACTGGAAAAAGATCAAGGGTCATTCCAAAGTAGAGGGACCAGACAAAACTGGAAATTACTTAGCTGATCAGCTGGCCAAAACCGGGGCCAACCAAGGGGATCTAATCGAAATAGAATCCCTGTTGGGGGAAATCCAGGTCACTGCTATCACTAGGTCCCAGACAAATGCTCACAATGATCTTTCAACTGCAGAATGGAGTAAGGAGACCCGTGATGCTGATTTGATTACAGCTCAGAAGGGGGATCCAATAATTGGTAAGTTTTACCAGCACATTGAGGACCCTGAGAACCTTCCCCTGACGGATACCGATTACATTGGGAAGGAGCACCTTAGAGTGTTTATGAAATGTCCAAATATGTTCCGAATCCAAGACGGTTTGTTGGTAAGGAAATCCCAAGCTGGCCATGATCAGTGGGTGGTCCCTACCTCATTTCGAAGCCTGATGTTAAGTCACGCTCATGATACGGCCCCTGCCGGTCATAGGGGGTTTCACACAACACTGGAAATCTTAAGAGAGGTTGCATACTGGCCACACATGGGGCAAGACCTCGACCAATACTTGAAGGGGTGTCTTGTGTGTGCACAATTTCAGCCATCATCCCTCACACACCGTGCGCCTCTCCAAAAGAGGGGGATGACACTGCCATTGTCAGATTTGCAAATCGACTTTGTAGGCCCTGTAGTTCGCTCGTCTAGAGGAAACAAGTACATGTTGACCGTTACATGCTTGTTTACCAAGTCTCCCGGCCCCAAACTGCAAGGCAGAAACAGCAGCTGCCCTGATGATTAACCACATCTTTTCCCATTTCGGTCTACCTCAAAGGATTGAGTCAGACAGGGGTAGCCACTTCACCAGTGAAGTAATGACAAAGATGTGGGAGATACTGGGGGTCAAAAGGAAGCTACATATCGCTTACAGGCCAGCTTCTTCTGGAGTAGTGGAGAGATACAACCGAACCATTGTGAGCATATTAAAAAAGTTTGTGGCAGATTCTGGGCCAAGTTGGGATATCCGACTACCTCTGGTCCTAATGGCCATCAGATCTACCCCTTCATCTGCAACTAAAATGTCACCATTTGAGTTGATGACCGGACGCAAGATGGTGCTTCCTCAGCATTTGCTCTACAGGACCCAAGAGCAGACATTGATAAATGCCTCCACAACTCATGAGTATGTGGAGAATTTAAGGAAACACCTTCAGCATGCTTTTGCCTATGCTCAGCGGAATCTAGAAAGATCAGCTGATAGCATGAAAACTCACTACGACCTGAAGACCACAAGGAAGGAATATACTGTGGGGGACCGGGTCTATCTATACAATTTCCAAAGGAACCAGGCCAAACAGCAAAAATGTTTGCCTACATGGAAGGGACCGTTTGAAATTATAGACAAGATCTCCCCTGTAGCGTACAAGATCCGCATCCCCAAAGGCAGTTCGGCAGAGGGGGAAGACAAGTGGGTACATATAAATCAGCTAAAGTGTTGCCATCCCAGGCACACCCTGCAGCAACTGGAGGAGTCCTCTGCAATACCAGAGGGGGCCGCTCCAGAGTAAGTCAGTTCAAACTCTAAAATATTCCACATATCAAAAATATAGTAACGTAATGCAAATGTTCCCTGTTATATATTGTTTTTAAAATCAGACTGCAAAATGCATTCAGATGTATAAAATGTACATGTTCGCCACACCATTAATAGTGGTGGAAAAATGTCTAGGAATGTGTATTGCTGCTTTTGCTTTATCATCCTAGGAGAGAGGAAACCATGGAGACTGACCAAGGAGGATGACCGGGGACAGGGAGCAGAGACCCAAGGGGCCCGGGGTACCGCCCAATATTCCCATCAGGACCGGCGAGGAGAACCGATCGATCCAACTGGGTGGAGGAAAAGATGCTGAACTGTGCCATCTACAGAATTGGAAGAAGATAATGCGGACATACCAGCACAGGGCTCAAAACATCCTTGGCACCCGACTTCCCCTCAACTGGAATCAAAGCGCAGTCGGGCGGGGGGGTTTGTCAAGGGTTCTGACCCATGTTGAATCCTTAGACTGGGTAGATGTGGGGATGAGCTGGCGCCGCCCATTATTCTATCCCAGAACAAACTAAATCAATAGACTGGGTGGATGTGGGGATGAGCTGTCGCCGCCCACATTCACGCCAGAATCCAGGAGAATTGCGCAGTTGGCACAAGACCACTCCAAAGATACAACCTTCTTGTGGAGGGTTCCACATCGCCACTCTAATGTAAGGATGCCTATCAAAATAATAGCAAAAATCTCCTGTCAAATTCAAGACAACTCAAAAATGGATGCAGTACCGACAAATTCCCCAAGGCGGCGCTAGCGGTCTAAACTCTGACAGGGAAACTGTATTTAGGAGATGCAAGAGGGGCAGGGACTTCAAAGCTTGTTGGTTAATTGAAAATCTTAGCCACCTGCTGTTCCCAGAGGCCAAGAGGCTGAGAACTCTTAACACCCCAGAGACTCACAACAGGAGGCAGGATATCACATGGCCCTTCTGAGTGAGAGGGAGGGGGTTTCCCCTTCAGCCTGGAGGAGAGAGACAATAGCCCCTTTCAGTTGAATGGGGTATGTTAATTTTGAGTGTTTCCTGTCAACAGCCTTCTGCCAGCAAGGAGAGACATGTGATCACTGACCCACCCAGACTTCTGGAGGCGGACCCAAACACTTTGGGGAGTTGAATTGCAACAAATATATATTTCATAGAAACAGTGATAACTTATCGTAACCAAATGACAGGAATGTACAACTTTAAGAGTCTTAGTATGGAAAATGCCCTCACGATTTGAGTCCAAACTCCGATTTGTACCATGTTCTGGGGCAAAACCCCGTTAATTGTGAATATTGTAGACACTGTATTTAAGCTAGAGACATGGAAAGTTACTGGGATATATGTGGAAGGGAAATGTACCTTTGTATAATTTTTGAAGAAAAACCAATGTTGCAAAACCCACTAAAATCGAAAATAAGTTGCCATTTTTTAATGCAAGCTCCTAGAAACGCCAGAGTCAGGACAGGGACTATCTTTAGTAATATATGATGTGTGTATGGGATGTCAAACAACTGTGCACCTGGGAAATATGTATTTGGATCAGGAATAGATTTGTGTGCACATTGACCAGGGGAGTGTCATTTCTGCAGGTCATAAAAATGACATCACTCTGACACACTATCCCTTCCCAAATCAGGGACCAAAGAATCTATTGACCTATCAAATCAAGAGAGGGGCAGGCTTAGTGATGCTAGCCTCTCCACCCACTTTTTAAAACACATAAAAAGAGACTGCTGGGACAGGTAGAGGCATTCATTTTCCATTTCTGCGGAGCATTTTGACGGCCGACATCTCATCCAGACAGAGACCAGAACCAGGGACCCATAGACTACAGAACTTTGAACCAAGAAGGCCCACTGCAAGCAAAAGTATTTGTCAGCAGGCCTCAAAATCTTTTGCAAACTATTCCACAGCCGGGCGAGCTGTCTGAATGCCAAGAACTTTTGCCAGTACCCAGAAAGCAGTGTTACATCCAGAATCCACTTGATCCGGACCGGAAAGCAGAGCAATATCCAGAACCGGAGGCCGCTGTATCCAGAGAGGCTAGACCAGCAGAGCAGAGCTGACCCAGACCACTGTGAGCAGAACCAGAGTTCCGGATCGCTGTGAGCAGAACCGGTGCCTGATTGACCCGCCGAGCAGAGAGAACCGCCGCTGGACGTGTTGACCAGATCCGTGACGAGGCCTATTTCAAATTTATATTGTGAGTACCTAGCAGAACTGTGCAGAACCAATCTCTTAGTTAAAATAATCCAATTCAAACTATTTTAGCCTATTAGAACTGCCTCCTAGAATCGTGTCATTCTGTCATCTTTAAAACTGAAAACTGTCACCTGTCATTTTGAGTTTTACTTTAAACCCGAAAATCTACCTTTATTAAATCGTCCGTATCTCTGGAACCGTTTGTCCTAGGAACGAGATTTAACTTTCCTACTCCTTATACTTTTACCGCAATCGCGATTTATGCACTCGCAAAATTTACCGCGATTTGCGATTTGGCCTGATTTCGTCATCTGTAAAAAGATAGCCGCTTTTGCCTGAACTGCTAAAATTCGTTTGCAACCTAATAACCATACCTGAACCATTGTTAGGGCTGACCTGAACTGATTTAAAGTGTCTACCACTCACCCTGAACCTCCTATAGGGAATTAAAAGCAATTTTAGCATTTTTCACTTCCTTGCCACCACCTTACAAAGCACTCTTGCCCGTGTTTTAAAAAGCATACCTGTTGTCTAAGCTTGCTGGGGGGGGAACCGATTTCCGTATTGTATTTGATTGTATTCCTGAAGACTGTGTGTGTTACTTCCATCTCCTTACATTGCAAATAGGGGGGGTGAATTGCCACCAGGGGAAAAGTGAACATATTATCTCTTGTGAAACCATATCAGTTTATTTCTGTACTGCATTTATTCCACCTTGCATTTCCTTGAAACCATAAAGCATTTCAGCTACCACATCCTCTATACTACTTCTACGTAACCAAATCAGTTTACCAGTAGAACATTATCCATTGTGATCACGGTCATATTTTAAGTGTGATATCCAATATTCATTTATTATAAAAGTGTGATAGATATCTATTGTTATTTTTCTCAAATAAACCTTTTAAATTTGCAAAATAGACCTACTTCTTGGCTCAGTGGGGTCAGGGGGATTCTAAGAGAGGGGTGTTATATAAGGGTTGTCAGCCAGAGTACATGAACTGGACCTAAAAATATATCAATAAGGGTTTCCCTCAGCATCCCAGACTAGGGATTGACTTAACTGTAGTGTTGACGTGAAGCCGCTTAACACGGGTTTCAGGAATTCCATCAATAATGCAGTTCAATCCCAGTTCCCCCAGCAAGCTTAGAGAAAACATGTATGATTTTGAAACGGGCAAAAATACTTTTGAATGTGATTGCAATGTAAGGGAAAATATGCCAAAATGACTTTAATTCACTAAAGGAGATTCAGGATAAGTCAGAGTTACTTTGGATAGGTTCAGATCAACACTAGCAATGATTGATGAATGATTATCAGATTGAAAACGAAATTCAGCAGTGGAAAACAAGAAACCTATGATGTGCAGTTCCAAAGATACAGAGGTTTTTGTGAAGGTACATTTTTCAGAAACAGAGTCAAGATTTCAAAATGAAGATGCGCTTTAAAGATTTACCAACAAGGATAGGCTTATACTAAGGAGCTATGAAGATGCAAGACACTCAACGGGTAGCCACCAGAACAGTGGCGCCTCCGCTCTGATCTCTGTCTGTCGAAACACTTGTCCCTCTTCGGAAAATATCAGCGCAAAGATGATTATTGCTACAATTATCAAGAATTATGTGGAGGAGAGAAGAATTAATGATAGACAACGGAGGTTCTGTAATGCAGTTCTGGACAGATTGAAATGGATGGAATAGTATTACTTTAAACAAAGAGATTGGTTATGTACAATTCTAGACTAGATACTCACTCCTATGCTTTAAAATGGAGTGGGCCCCGTCAAAGATCTGGTCAAGGATTTAGCTGGGATTCTCTCTCGCCACCGGACAGGTCTCAGGCAATCTGGTCTCAGCACTGCACTGCGGTCTGCGTGGCCTCTTGGACTGGATCTGACGGGTTCTGGATACAGCTCTTCTTTCTGGGACTGGATCTTGGTTCTAGCACAGGGTTCTTGGTTAGAATAGCAAAACAGCACAGCCCAGCTGTTGAATGTGAGAGCCCCTTGGAAGATTTAGGGGTTAGAATCAGGTAGCTTGGTTCTGCAGGCCTGCTGAGAAAGGTTCAGCTTGTGTGTTAGGCCTCTCTGCTTCAAGGTTCTAGAGTTTGGTTATAGAGCTTGGTTCTAGAGCTTGGTTCTAGAGCCTGGTTTATGGATCTATGTCTGGAGTCTGGAGGAGTCTTCCTGCAGGGTGTTTCGCCAAGAAATCGGTTGAGAAGTGGAAAGTGTGTCTTATCTGTCCTCAGCCGTCTCTATTTATGTATTTCCAAAGTGGGTGGGGAGGCTGATTCTACAATGCCCAACCCTCTAAGGATCTGATAGGTTAGAGGATTCCCTGTCCCCTGATTGGAGAAAGTATCAGCGTGTCATCCTGTGTCATCTTTATGGCTTGGGGAAAAACACTCCCCTTGGTTTCTGTACAGCATATCTTATTTTTCATAAAACACATATTTACAATATACATGTAAGAGGATTCAATTCAGCACTACAGCTAAGTTAACGCCTAGTCTAGAAGACTGAATGAAAACCCTTATTGATATATCTTTAGGTCCAGTTCATGCGTTCTGGATGACTACCCTTATATAACACCCCTCTCTTGGAATCCCCCTGACCCCACTGAGCCAAGAAGTAGTTCTGTTTTGCAAGTTAAAAGGTTTATTTGATAATTTAAACAATAGGTATATATATCCCACTTTATAATAAATTAATAATTGAATAGCACACTTAATCTGATATGATAAAGATCAACAACGGAGAATCTGGCACTAGCACTCTTCTTATAATCACTAATGAGTTGACATGAATGGATAAGGTAACACACTGGTAAATAGGAACAAAAGTATAATGTAGTAGAGGATGCTTTATGTAAGCTCAGGTGGATGCAATATTCAATGAATGTAGTACAGAAAATACGCAATATGATTCAACCAGACAATGTAATCACTTTTCTCGGGCTATTCCCTCCCCCCCTCTTTATGCAATGCAAGGAAATGGAAGGAAAACACACAGTCCTCAGAAATGCAATCAACTGTAATTCAGTTCAATCCCAGCAAGTTTACAGAAAACAGATAGGAGTTTTGAAAACACAGGCAATGCTTGGATATGTGCTGGCAATGAATGAGAAATATGCTAAATTTGCTTTTAATTCCCTTATAGAGGTTCAGGGTGAGTGGTATCTAGTTAATATTAGTCCAGGCTCACACTAGCAATGATGCAGGGATAGTTAGCAGGTTAAACGAATTTCTGGCCAATGGAAAGCAAACAGCAGCAGTTTTTACATGTGAAGAAATTGCAAATCGCGGTAAAATTCGCGGATGCGCCGAGCGCTATTACAAAGGAACCGCAAGGACTATCTCTACCGTTTTGGGGTCCTAGAAAAGCCTGGGATCTCAGCTTCCAAATGAAAGTTATTGCAAGTCTCTAGCCCAAACGGTTGCGGAGATATGAGTAATTTAGTAAAGGTCGTTTTTGGTTTTGTAAATTTTAAACGCACACTTTTTCAAAATGACAAGTGACAAATTTTTTGCAGCTAGAATGACAGGTGACAGCTAGGAGGCAGTTCTACTTAGGTTAAATAGATTGAATTAGATGAATTTAAACTAAGAGATGTGTTCTGAGTTTTGCTAAGTACTCACAAGAGATTTTGAACAGGAAAGCGACTTGGTCACGGACTTCAGTCTGGTCAGGTCTTTCCGGGTTCTGCTCACAGCGCCTGGCCTCTGGAACTGCTCACAGGGGTCTGGTCTCTGCTAGGCACCGGTTCTTTGGGTCTCTCTGCTCTGGATAGATTGAAGTCTCTAGTTTGGCTTTCTGGAGTTTGATGGAGGTAAGTATGGATTTTTCCGGCAGAGCTTTCAGCGGCAGATGGATTTTGAAGGTCCCTATCTGTCCTGTCTGTCTGCTTTTATGTGTTTAGAATGTGGGTGTGTTCTAGCATCACTGACCCTACCTCTCTCTCAGCTTCTAATTGGTCAAACTTCCATTCCTCCGCTTGATTGGCAAACTGAACTGTGAGTCAGATTGATGTCATTTTACAGCCTGCAGAAAGTCCACTCCTCCTGTCAACTTACACACAAATCTAGATTTGAAACAAATACATATTTGCAGAGGTACATATTGTTTTAAAATCATATGCACCCATCATGCATCACAGGAGGTATCCCCTGTTCAAACTCTGCTCTTCCTGGGAGCTTGCATTCAGAACTGGCACATATTTCACTTTTTAACTGCTTTTTCAATTTCCGACATGGACCCAACTTTACATACATGTGTGCAGGGGGTAGGGACATTAACTGATGAAGTTTCAGATTTTTAACATGCACACATTTAGAGTAATATCCACTTTTCCGCTAAAACCCCCCTGAACATACCACCGGTTCCTACCACGTCTTAAACTGTGGGCAGAAAAATCACAAGAATTATGGTATCATTTATAAAATTTTCACATGTCCGCTCTATGAGTTATTCATCTTTTTATAAAACCATATCCTTGCTGCAGGGGTGTGTCTTTTCAGGTCACATGGTACAGAAACCAGTCTTTCCAGTTTCTGCCAAGCCAGCTTGCTCTCACAGGCAGTGCTCCTCCCAGCTCCTGCCAAGAGGAAGCTACAATTTACGACTGCGGTAATAAAAACCTTTGCCTGAGTGAAGAGGGCTTTGTTCACTCTCTTGCAGAGCACAGATAATTCAATTATCAGATAGATGGCATATCCTTAGCTTGAGCAGCAAAAGGAAGGTTGGCCTGGGAACACAGTGGTGACTCAAGTTTCACTCCTGATGGGTAGTTGCTAGGCAAAATCAAGTTCCTTAAGCCAGACCTTCAGCTAACTGGCAGGTTTTTTTGTTGCTTTTTAACTTAACTTGCAATTTTACACATGCAGCTAGAATGCTGATTCTAAGTGCAAAACTATGACATTTCAACAGTTACAAAGGCATGTGACACCAAACATAGGTCACTCATTTAATTTAACATTTTCGATTTTGGTGGTTTTAAATCCAGTTGCAGTTAGGCTTAAGCTGCTGACTCCATAGCATTTTTGTTATAAGCATTGTTTTTGGGCTCTTCATTTCCCAGATTTTGTAGGCACACAAAACTCCATTCTGCCAAATGTCTGCTGGTGTTCAGTGAATATTTTGCACATGTTGCAAGGTTTGAAATAGGCATTTTGCTTGCCTTCAGAAAAACACACAGAGTGGTTTTAAAACGCCGGCTTTTGGATAGTGGTGAGTACTGGTACTGCACTCATTTTTGGGATTTAAGAAATGAATTCCCCACACTTCTAGGTTGCATTTGGCAATCAGCATTGCCATTCCCAATGGTTTCAGACTACTGTGCGGGTAGTCCAATGGTGGTTTTAAAGCGCTTTGAAGCTAACCGGCGCTACTGTTTTTCCTTTGGCAACCCATTTCCCTCATGGCAACCCGGCCTTTCATTCTCGCACTGGTGGGTGGCAAGTGAGGCAACCATTTTGGTGGGCGCACAAACTGCGCAGCTTTCCTGGATTTCGGCGCACATGTGGGTTTTCCGCCATCTTGAATTTCCTAAGCCCACAGCACCAAATGTTGTAGCAGGATAGCTTAAACGTGGGTCAGGACACCCAACAAGTCCCCCCCACGCGACTGCACTTTGAATTTGAGTCGATGGGGAGTCGCGTGCACAAGGGTTTTGACCCATGCACCGGTCTGTCCGCATAATCTTCTTCCTCTTCTGTAGATGGCACAGTTCAGCATCTTCTTCTCCATCCGGTCAGATCGATCAGTTCTCCTCGCCGGTCCTGATGGGAAGATTGGGCGGTACCCCGGGCCCGTTGCGTCTCTGCTCCCGGTCTCCGGATCGTTCTTCTTGGTCATCCTTCATGGTTTCATCTCTCCTAGGATGATAAAGGAAGAGCGGCAATATCTACTCATAGACGATTTTTTTTTCCACCACTGTTGAGATAGTGGGGCAGCATATGCATTTCATCGTAACGAAATATTACATTCTTATTTTGAAAAAAAAAAAAAACAGCATCACTAGAGACAGTTTCATGTAAATCACAATATTTTAGAGACTAGATGTGGTAGGTTTTATGATTGGAACTGAATTAGTCTGATACAGTACCCGCTAGGATTCCAGAGGATTCCTCCAGTTGTTGCAGAGTGTGCCTGGGATGGCAACATTTCAACTGGTTTATGTGGACCCACTTGTCTTCCCCCTCTGCCAAAGGACCTTTGGGGATGTGGATTTTGTAGGCCACAGGGGAGATCTTGTCGACGATCTCAAAGGGTCCCTTCCATGTAGGCAAAAATGTGCGCTGCTTGGCCTGGTTCCTTTGGAAGTTGTATAGATAGACCCGGTCTCCCACCTGATATTCCTTCCTGGAAGTTTTCAGGTCATAATGGGTCTTCATGCTATCAGTCGATCTTTCTAGATTCCGCTGAGCATAAGCAAAAGCATGTTGGAGGTGTTTCCTTAAATTCTCTACATACTCATGAGTAGTGGAGGCATTTATCAGTGTCTGCTCTTGGGTCCTGTAGAGCAAATGCTGAGGAAGCACCATCTTGCGCCCAGTCATCAACTCAAATGGTGACATTTTGGTTGCAGATGAAGGGGTAGATCTGATGGCCATTAGGACCAGAGGTAATCGGATATCCCAACTTGGCCCAGAATCTGCCACAAACTTCTTTAATATGCTCACAATTGTCCGGTTATATCTCTCTACTGCCCCAGAAGAAGCTGGTCTATAAGCAATATGCAGCTTTCTCTTGACCCCCAGTATCTCCCACATCTTTGTCATTACTTCACTGGTGAAGTGGCTACCTCTGTCTGACTCAATCCTTTGAGGTAGACCAAAACGGGAAAAGATGTGGTTAATCATCAAGGCAGCTGCAGTTTCTGCCTTGCAATTTGGGGCTGGGAGACATTCCACCCACTTGGTAAACAAGCATGTCACAGTCAACATGTACTTATTCCCCCTAGCCGAGCGAATCACAGGGCCTACAAAGTCGATTTGTAAATCTGACCATGGCAGTGTCATTCCCCTCTTTTGTAAAGGTGCCCGGTGTGTGAGGGATGTCGGCTGAAATTGTGCACACACAAGACAACCCTTCAAATATTGGTTGAGGTCCTGGCCCATATGTGGCCAGTATGCAACCTCTCTTAAGATTTCCAGTGTTGTGTGAAACCCCCTATGACCGGCGGTGGCCGCATCATGGGCGTGACTTAACATCAGGCTTCGGAATGAGGTAGGAACCACCCACTGATCGTGGCCAGCTTTGGATTTCCTTACCAGCAAACCGTCTTGGATCCGGAACATTTTTGGACATTTCATCAACACTCTTAGGTCCTCTTTCCCAATGTAATCGGTATCCGTCAGGGGAAAGTTCTCAGGGTCCTCAAGGTGCTGGTAAAATTTACCAATTATTGGATCCCCCTTCTGAGCGGTAATCAAATCAGCATCAGGGGTCTCCTTACTCCATTGTGCAATTGAAAGATCATTGTGAGCATTTGTCTGGGACCTAGTGATAGCAGTGACCTGGATTTCCCCCAACAGGGACTCAATCTCAATTAGATCCCCTTGGATGGCTCCGGTTTTGGCCAGCTGATCAGCTAAGTCATTTCCAGTTTTGTCTGGTCCCTCTACTTTGGAATGACCCTTGATCTTTTTCCAGTAGATGGTCATCCCATTCGATGTGACCAGATCATCAATGTTTTGGATCAACTTCCCATGTTTCAAGGGTTTGTTGTTAGCACATAACATGCCTCTGGTTTTCCAATTAACCAGGTGCTCCACGAACCCGTTCCGTACATAATCCGAATCTGTGATTATGACCAGTTCGTGGAGTTGATGCTGGACAGCAGTGAGGATGGCCTGATGCACAGCCATCAATTCTGCCACCTGACTACTTCGGGGACCAATTTTGTATCCAGCGGAGGGTTCTGGGGACTCATTCACCCATGCATTCCCTACGCCGGCCACCAGTTCTTTCTCCCCGTTGTTGTCAACATGGTAAGAGCATCCATCCACATAGACAGTGGGCATTCCCTCACACTTGTCTTCTTCAAAGACCTTGTGTGGGGAATTAAGGTATGCCTCCATGTTGTCCTTGATTTTTAGACTTTCGTCCTCGAGACAGTTTTCTCTGGCACAATCATGCAAGTCAGCCAGACCTTGTGCGAGGGGACTCTTCTTGTTTTGGCCATATCTGACCTCCACAGGAAAGCCTTGCATTGACAGAATCCAGGAAGTAATTCGGGAATTACTCACATTTCCGGCCCGGATTCTGTCACTTTGGAGATATTGCAGAGGCTGGTGTGGAGTCTCCACTATGATGTGTTCCCCCTGGATAAACGGGCGGTAATTCTTCAATGCCCATACCGTTGCCAGGAGTGCCTTCTCACAATCGTTGAATTTTTCCTCCACAGAGGATAAAGTTTTGCTCGCATAGGAGATTACTTTATTGACCTTGTCATGCTTTTGGTATAATACTGCCGTCAAGCACGTATCAGAGAACCCCGTCTCCAGGAAGAACTCCTTGTTTCTGACAGGGTAAGCTAGGCAAGGCGCTTGTGAGAGGCTTCTTTTGAGTTGTTTTACCGCCTCGGCTTGTTCTGGACCCCATTCCCACTTGACCCCCCCCTTCAGGAGATGAATCAGGGGTCTGGTGATCTCTGCGTAGCCCTCAATGAACTTTCTGCTGTAATTAGTCAGTCCAAGGAGGCTTCTTAGTTCCCGCAGAGTTGTGGGGTCTTTCAGTTTCTGAAGTGCTTCCACTTTCTTTTCCTGGGGACAGAGACCCTGAGGAGTAATCTCATGCCCCAAGAAATTAACACGGGTTCTACACCACTGTGCTTTTTGAAAGGAAAGTTTTGCTCCGGCGGCCCTCAACTGTGTCAGAACATAACGGATCTCCGCTATGTGTTCCTCCACAGATGAACTTTTGATGAGGACATCATCTACATAAGCCAGGTTACCCCTCGCACCCAGGTCGGGCATGGCCTTATGTAGGAAAATATTGAACTCATTACCGGAGTTAAGGTATCCGAAGGGAGTCCGGGTCCATGTGTACTGCTGGCCCCCAAAGGTAAAAGCCAGCTTGTATTGGTCCTCCCTACTGACAGGCACGGTCCAGTATCCATTGGTCAGGTCTATTGCAGTGAATACCTGTGACCCCTGAATCTGGGCCAGCCCTTGGTCAATGTAGGGAAGAGGCCATCGGGAAGTGTGGACCCGTTTGTTGAGCTCCCTGAGGTCAGCGCAGAGTCTCCACTGGCCGTTTGGCTTCAATATTCCCAGCACCGGATTATTGAAGGTGCTGTGGACTGGACGGATTATTCCCCGGGACTCAAGGTTCTTAATTATTTCAGTAAGGGACTCCATTGATGCGAGAGGCAAGCGATATTGCTTCACAAACACAGGAGTCATGCCAGGGTCCGTGGGGATTGTTGTTGTGTGGATGTCAGTGCGACCACAGTCATATGAGTCTACCGCAAAGAGATCTTGGAAATCCAAGAAGACTTGTTTCAACTTTTGCTTTTGTTCCAGAGTCACACAGGCATCAGCTAGGTTGACTCTCTCTTCCACCATCTGCCTGAAGCCTGGAAAGACTTCTGGTTTGGCTATCTCCGCGGCCTCCTCCAGCTGGGTGGAGAAGTCCCTGGTCAGAGTGCTGATTTGGACCGGAGGCTTCAGGTGGGAAAGGCAGCCCTCATGGACCTGGAAAATCACCTCATCCCTCCTGAAGTCACAGGTCACATCTTCCTTACCATAGGGGCAGGAAGTGTACACCAGGAAGTTCCCCCCATGCCGGGTAAAAATCCTGTCTGGTGTTGCGTTGTCATCACTGTCACTGTCAAAACAGTCCTTGGGGATGGGTCCTAACAGTTCATTTACAAGATCAATGGAGAAATGTCGGTCATCAACCGCCATTCCAATAATGGTGCCTGCGGCTAGAGTAATACTCTTTAAGTCGCTGTTATCCACCTCTATTAGAATGGGGTCATGTTCTATGTTGACTAATGGAGTCGGGTTTACCCCTAACCCTTGCTGTTGGAGAGAAGCATTTAGATGTATGTAAGCATCAGGGTTTTTCAACTCTTGTCCCCTTTTAACTTTCACTTCCAGGGAGAATTGTCGGGTCCTTTCTGGGATGGTGACTTCCTCTTTAACCTGAATTTCAACTGCATACGGTAGCAATTGAGCTGACCTAAATGCTTTTTCTGGATCATCAAAGCCCATGGGATTATCCGCTAATCGGGACCAAGCTTTGAAGTTTATTAGGTCCAAACTAATGGCAAAGCGATTGAGAATGTCACTGCCTAAGTAAAAGGCGGCAGTGACGTCTCGCACGACCCAACAATTATGGACTATGCTCTTGTTGCCAATGGAGATTTTGAGCATACACCTGCTTGGCAGGAGATGTTTTGAATTGGGTGCTTCCAGGTCCATTTCCCATTTGTCTATCAGTTTGAAGGTGGGAATGGCTGGATCTTTTGGGAGTTGGTGGAACATGGCTTCGCTGATGAAGCTCTTACCGTTGTTCACACACACTCGAGCGAGAACAGAGTCCTTCCCATCATTTAACTGAACAGGGATGAACAACTGCTCTCCAATTTGCTGAATATCAGCCAGGCTTTGAGCTGATTTCACATCTTTCTGGACTATAGGAGTGGGGGTTTCTGATTGTGGATTAGTATAGAATTTCAGAGTGTTTCCTTCCAGCGTGGAATACCACTTTAGACTGGAAGGAAGGTTGATTTTCAGAAATAGAGAGGACCCCCCATCACCAGTCTGTTTTCCTACTGCTATTACTGTCACGTCTGGAATTTGGTTATTCTGGAAGTGAAATTCTACTTGGTCAGATTTTTGTTCAACCATGTGGCATGTGCCGTTTAAACTAACATGGTTGACACTCTGTTTTAATTTTATTGGTCGGCTAGTCTGGGTCCAGAGGACCTTGTTTACACAATCTATTAGGGGTGACAACCTTCTCAGGAGGTCATTCCCTAGTAAACAAGGGGTGCCCTCCGGGGTCACAACTATGACCGGGTGTTTCAACTTATGTCGCCCAATTTTAATGTCCAAGTCTGCAGTCCCCTCAACGGGAATTTCCTTCCCGTCAAAGTTCTGTAGTTGTCCCGGAAGAGAGGTGAGAGGAATTTGGTAATTCTCTCCCCTTCCTGCATTCAGTTCGTCAAAGGCCCTTCTGGACAGAAGGGTAGCTTGAGATCCAGTGTCCACCAGTGCCGAGATTGTACCCTGCCCCTGTACTTGTACCGGGGCATAATATCTTCCCTCCTTCTCCTCAAGGGGGCACAGATAATGCACATTTTTGGACAACTGGTGGGCTAATTTTCTGGTTTTGGACATCGCTAGCGAAGAGATTTGGGCAGAATTCTGTGGAGAGCCTTGGGAATCTGAAAGAAAAAGTTGGCAACTGGAGATCAGAGCCATTGTGGGTTCCCCTGGCTCCGGTTCTGGGCTGCCCCCCCCTTTTTGGAGGCAGTCACCAGGATGGGTTTGAACCAGGGGGTTTTCTTGCTGTTTGTTCTGGGATGAGATAGTGGGCGGCGGTAGCTCAGTCTCCACATCTCCCCAGTCTGGATTTGCATCCCTAGGGACCCATTTTTCTTTGGGAGGAGTTCCCCCCTCTCTGAAGGAGAAGATCCTTTTCCCAGGATCCTCTGAGGATCCCTCTCCCTCAAATTGGAAGATCTGTACCTCCTCCTCAAACTGAGTCTGTTTGGGTCTTTTGTTTCTCCTACCCCCCCTCTGCTCCTTAGGAGGCAGACTTTCAGGGGCAAGAGATTTTGTTTCCGGTTCCTGGGTTTCCAGGGGCTGTTTACAAGTGAGGAAGGAAGCTTCCTCCAAGGCTTTACACCCCCCTTCCCTTTGTGCCTCCTCCCTGGGAACCGGTGAGTTATCGGGGTGCTGCCCCCGTCATTGTTCTGGAGCACCAGGTCCAGAGTTGGGTGCGTTCTGCGCCGGCATGCTGATCTGAGGGTTCTGCTGCGCCCTCAGTATATGACCCATATCCCGCGCCATGTTTTGAACCTGGCGCTCTAACTGGGAAACCCGCTCAGGCTGATACGGGGCCCTGTTTTCTCCCCTGGGCTGATCCCGGGAAGGGTAGCTGTCCCTCCTCTGGTAGTACCCCGGGTTGGGAAGATTTGGGTACCCCTCCACCCTTGGCCTCCCCTCTCCCGGATTCAGTGGTCTGGGCTCAGGGAATTGAGGAAAGAAGGATGGATGATTTTGGGGTTGAAAGTCGGGTGGATATCTGGGGAAAAAGTTCTGCCCAGGGTTTGGTAATTTTCTGCCCTCCTGTGGGAAGTTTGGAGGGAAGTTCCCTGGGTTAGGTGCTTGGCTGGATCCCCCCCCTTGGGCTGGAGGAGTCCACACATAACCCAGGATGGGTCTGTTACCTTTGTAGCGAGGACTTACATAGTCAGGAGAGCGAGGGACCCCATTTGTGGGGCTGCCTCCCTGGCTCCCTGTCTGTGACTGGCCCGAGGACCTTCTGGGCCTAGCATTATTAGGTGCAGGTAGGTTTTTAGGCCCCCCCATCTCCAAATCCAAAACGGGGGTGACCTTTACCTCTGCCACCTTGGCAGCAGCAGGGGTGCTGTTGGCTTTGGGGTTTTTCTGGGCATTGCTTTTATTTTCTATGGGCTTCTGCACCTCATAGATGCGGGTAGCCTGTTCAATGACCCAGTCTAAAGATCTTTTCTCATGAAAATCCCTCACGAGCTGGGTCATGATATATTTGGGCAAGGCATGGAAAAACGTGTTGATAAATTCACGGCTATCCGTGCGCACCCTTCTTGTGGTCTGTGCAAAAGCCCGCTTTAACTCCTGCACAAATTCTTGTGGGGCCTGATCCTCCCCACATTGCAAATTGTAGGCTGCCTTGCGAGCCTCTTGAGGATTTCTGTGAACAGAAAAATGTTTCAGGATGGCCGCCTTATAGGTGGACCATCTTAAATGATTTTGGTCCTCCAGCCCCGCAAAGAAACTGGAGTATTCCGGGGAGAAGGTCCACTTTACATATTGAATGCAGCTTTGGCTGTCCTTCAAATGGAAAGTCTCCATCATTTGTTCAAACAACTCTAAGTGCTCCCAAACAGAATACTTAGCGTTCTTATGGTAAGGCGTGATGACGCTCCTGATCGCCTTAATCTGCTTTAAGGGGTCCTTGAGCAAGGCCCTTTTTGCCTTATTGGCCTTTTTGGTTCGGGTAACCCTTGTCCATTCTTCGTCGGACTCAGAGGCACTGCTCCCAGAGGTTCCCGTCTGTTCTTCCAGGTTTTCCCGGATTCTGCGAGCCTGGGAATGGCTGGCAGAATGTGGGGACCTGGTCTCCTGTGTCCTGCGCAGTTCAGAGGAGTCTTCAGATTCCTCCTTGCTGCCAGGATTTGATGGGTACCCCCTCCACTGACCTAACTGGGCAGAGGTTTTCAGGATGCCCTTAATGGGCCTACTCTCCTGGGGTTCCCCATTGAACTGTACTGTACTTGGGTGCCCATACCCGGATGCCCACCCCTCCATTCCTGAGTGGTACTGGCCTATGAGCCCCATACTTTTAGCTGGATAATAATCTGCCATCCCTGTGGCCCTGTGCTCATGTGCACCAGGGGACATGGGGGTGGCAGAGTCCAGGGACTGAGAAGTATGAGGGCCTCTGGTACTAGGGCTCCTGAGGTTATGCTCCGGAGTTTCCATTTCCCAGCGAACCTCATCTCTATCCGCCCCTGCTCCCTGTTGCAATGCAAGAGCCTGCATTTGTGCCTTCAGTTCCTCTGTTAAGGCCTTACTCGACTCTATCAGTTTCTCCTGCATCGCTACCTGTTGCTGGAGCCTATCATTGTGTTGACAGAGGGCCTCATTCTCCCTCTGTGCTTCCTGGTTGGTCCTGGAGAACTGGGCCAGTCTTTGCTGCAGGAGGTTTATCTCCTGGGCAATGTCCCTATTGGCCTGCTCCTTTCTTGCTAGAGCATCTTCCACCCTTCTGGTGTGCTCTACCAAGTTCTGGTTTTCTTTTTGGAGGTCACCCAGCCCCTGGAGGGCCAGGTGATTTTCTTCAATTTCCTTTTTTAAGTGGCAGACTTCCTGGCCTGTGGCGTCTCTTTCCTGACTAAGAGCCTGCATTTGTGCCGCCAGGTCGTCCCTTTGCCGTTGAAGGGCACCAGCTTTTTGGCGCTCCTCATCAAACTCTGCCTGGGTATCCAGGTCTTTCAGAATTAGTTTGTTGCTCTCTGCCTTCACTCTATCTAGGTGGCCTTGCAGGGTGACTACCTGCTCAGCACATACCCTGTTGAAGTCCAGTTGTTGCTCCAGCTTTTTCTGGCTTTGCAGTAGGGAGTCCAAACCTTCTTGGTGTTCCTTCTGCAAGGCCAGAAATCTGGTATCCTGTTCTACCTTTTCCTGTTGCAGCACATCCACATCCTTCTTTATTTTAATGATGTGCTGCCTACTATCATCTTCTGACTCCCGGCTCCTCTGCAGCCTCTGCTCAGAAGAGACCAGGTCAGATTGGACCTTCTCTAACGCCATCTGTTGCCTATTTGCCAGATTTTGGCTTTCAGCACATCTATCCTGCATGTCTCCCATATATAGGTACAGGTATGCTGCTATCCTGGCGATCTTATTGTGCTCATCTTTGGCCTTAGGAGCCATATATAGTTCACTCAGGGCCACATGTAAGGGACCCTGATCTCTATATATCTCTGACCCTGTTTCAGTGACCTGTTGTGTGATGGCCTGCAACCACACATCCTGGCCCTGTTCGGTCCATTCACCTCTCACAAATAGCTTATGCAAGAGGTGCTCTCTGGCTATTTTCATGTCTACTAAGGTCGTCATTCTAGAGATTGGTCTCTGTCCTGACTTACAGAAGTTAGTATTTTAGTTTTGCAGAACAGAACTTTTCTTGGAGTGTCCCTTTTGAGGAATGCTTCACAGCGTAATGCAGCGTGGTGATCCGACTGGATGTATGTATCCCGTCAGTTAGCACACTGTATTAAGCTGCACAAGTGGTATTCTAACCCAGAATCCCGGATACGAGCCCCCACTTTGTAAGAGGATTCAATTCAGCACTACAGCTAAGTTAACGCCTAGTCTAGAAGACTGAATGAAAACCCTTATTGATATATCTTTAGGTCCAGTTCATGCGTTCTGGATGACTACCCTTATATAACACCCCTCTCTTGGAATCCCCCTGACCCCACTGAGCCAAGAAGTAGTTCTGTTTTGCAAGTTAAAAGGTTTATTTGATAATTTAAACAATAGGTATATATATCCCACTTTATAATAAATTAATAATTGAATAGCACACTTAATCTGATATGATAAAGATCAACAACGGAGAATCTGGCACTAGCACTCTTCTTATAATCACTAATGAGTTGACATGAATGGATAAGGTAACACACTGGTAAATAGGAACAAAAGTATAATGTAGTAGAGGATGCTTTATGTAAGCTCAGGTGGATGCAATATTCAATGAATGTAGTACAGAAAATACGCAATATGATTCAACCAGACAATGTAATCACTTTTCTCGGGCTATTCCCTCCCCCCCTCTTTATGCAATGCAAGGAAATGGAAGGAAAACACACAGTCCTCAGAAATGCAATCAACTGTAATTCAGTTCAATCCCAGCAAGCTTACAGAAAACAGATAGGAGTTTTGAAAACACAGGCAATGCTTGGATATGTGCTGGCAATGAATGAGAAATATGCTAAATTTGCTTTTAATTCCCTTATAGAGGTTCAGGGTGAGTGGTATCTAGTTAATATTAGTCCAGGCTCACACTAGCAATGATGCAGGGATAGTTAGCAGGTTAAACGAATTTCTGGCCAATGGAAAGCAAACAGCAGCAGTTTTTACATGTGAAGAAATTGCAAATCGCGGTAAAATTCGCGGATGCGCCGAGCGCTATTACAAAGGAACCGCAAGGACTATCTCTACCGTTTTGGGGTCCTAGAAAAGCCTGGGATCTCAGCTTCCAAATGAAAGTTATTGCAAGTCTCTAGCCCAAACGGTTGCGGAGATATGAGTAATTTAGTAAAGGTCGTTTTTGGTTTTGTAAATTTTAAACGCACACTTTTTCAAAATGACAAGTGACAAATTTTTTGCAGCTAGAATGACAGGTGACAGCTAGGAGGCAGTTCTACTTAGGTTAAATAGATTGAATTAGATGAATTTAAACTAAGAGATGTGTTCTGAGTTTTGCTAAGTACTCACAAGAGATTTTGAACAGGAAAGCGACTTGGTCACGGACTTCAGTCTGGTCAGGTCTTTCCGGGTTCTGCTCACAGCGCCTGGCCTCTGGAACTGCTCACAGGGGTCTGGTCTCTGCTAGGCACCGGTTCTTTGGGTCTCTCTGCTCTGGATAGATTGAAGTCTCTAGTTTGGCTTTCTGGAGTTTGATGGAGGTAAGTATGGATTTTTCCGGCAGAGCTTTCAGCGGCAGATGGATTTTGAAGGTCCCTATCTGTCCTGTCTGTCTGCTTTTATGTGTTTAGAATGTGGGTGTGTTCTAGCATCACTGACCCTACCTCTCTCTCAGCTTCTAATTGGTCAAACTTCCATTCCTCCGCTTGATTGGCAAACTGAACTGTGAGTCAGATTGATGTCATTTTACAGCCTGCAGAAAGTCCACTCCTCCTGTCAACTTACACACAAATCTAGATTTGAAACAAATACATATTTGCAGAGGTACATATTGTTTTAAAATCATATGCACCCATCATGCATCACAGGAGGTATCCCCTGTTCAAACTCTGCTCTTCCTGGGAGCTTGCATTCAGAACTGGCACATATTTCACTTTTTAACTGCTTTTTCAATTTCCGACATGGACCCAACTTTACATACATGTGTGCAGGGGGTAGGGACATTAACTGATGAAGTTTCAGATTTTTAACATGCACACATTTAGAGTAATATCCACTTTTCCGCTAAAACCCCCCTGAACATACCACCGGTTCCTACCACGTCTTAAACTGTGGGCAGAAAAATCACAAGAATTATGGTATCATTTATAAAATGTTCACATGTCCGCTCTATGAGTTATTCATCTTTTTATAAAACCATATCCTTGCTGCAGGGGTGTGTCTTTTCAGGTCACATGGTACAGAAACCAGTCTTTCCAGTTTCTGCCAAGCCAGCTTGCTCTCACAGGCAGTGCTCCTCCCAGCTCCTGCCAAGAGGAAGCTACAATTTACGACTGCGGTAATAAAAACCTTTGCCTGAGTGAAGAGGGCTTTGTTCACTCTCTTGCAGAGCACAGATAATTCAATTATCAGATAGATGGCATATCCTTAGCTTGAGCAGCAAAAGGAAGGTTGGCCTGGGAACACAGTGGTGACTCAAGTTTCACTCCTGATGGGTAGTTGCTAGGCAAAATCAAGTTCCTTAAGCCAGACCTTCAGCTAACTGGCAGGTTTTTTTGTTGCTTTTTAACTTAACTTGCAATTTTACACATGCAGCTAGAATGCTGATTCTAAGTGCAAAACTATGACATTTCAACAGTTACAAAGGCATGTGACACCAAACATAGGTCACTCATTTAATTTAACATTTTCGATTTTGGTGGTTTTAAATCCAGTTGCAGTTAGGCTTAAGCTGCTGACTCCATAGCATTTTTGTTATAAGCATTGTTTTTGGGCTCTTCATTTCCCAGATTTTGTAGGCACACAAAACTCCATTCTGCCAAATGTCTGCTGGTGTTCAGTGAATATTTTGCACATGTTGCAAGGTTTGAAATAGGCATTTTGCTTGCCTTCAGAAAAACACACAGAGTGGTTTTAAAACGCCGGCTTTTGGATAGTGGTGAGTACTGGTACTGCACTCATTTTTGGGATTTAAGAAATGAATTCCCCACACTTCTAGGTTGCATTTGGCAATCAGCATTGCCATTCCCAATGGTTTCAGACTACTGTGCGGGTAGTCCAATGGTGGTTTTAAAGCGCTTTGAAGCTAACCGGCGCTACTGTTTTTCCTTTGGCAACCCATTTCCCTCATGGCAACCCGGCCTTTCATTCTCGCACTGGTGGGTGGCAAGTGAGGCAACCATTTTGGTGGGCGCACAAACTGCGCAGCTTTCCTGGATTTCGGCGCACATGTGGGTTTTCCGCCATCTTGAATTTCCTAAGCCCACAGCACCAAATGTTGTAGCAGGATAGCTTAAACGTGGGTCAGGACACCCAACATACACAACTTGTTAATATTACATAAATCACATGACAGATTAATTTAGGTATATTTCTGTTCAACTCTCATCTTTCTAAAAGCTTGGGTTCAGAAATTACCACTTTTTGCGCTTTTGGTGGGTTTCTCAATATTATTTCTGCACCAATTTTTAAATATGCATGCACACCCCATCTGAGGACAATTCTGTAATTTTTTAGGTTCATAGCATAAACACAGTAGCTACAATCTGAATAATTCCGGGGTTTGGTCCCAGACCATCGCACGGAGTCCAGATTAGTCTTAAACAAATTTTTCATTTGAACAATCTCAAAGTTTCACATTTTTGTCTATTTGTTACAATTTGTTATAAGCATTTTTCTAAAACATATATTTAACCCAATGTTAAATCCACATTTCAGTCTGGTCCGCCCCCAGAGCTGTGCTGACTGAGAGGTCACATGTCCCTCCTTCCTGCTAGCAGTTTGTTTTCAGTCACACCCGAATTAGCATTTTATATTCAGACCAAGGATTCCTTTGTCTGCACTGAGAGCAACAGGTCAGGGTGCCACGCCCAGTTCCTTTTGACACCAGCCTGTCAATCTCTTAGCCAATGGCAGGGGGAAGTTCCCTTTGTCCAGGGAGAAGGTGTGGAATTCATTTGAACACAGTGTGGGAAACTTTTAACTCTTAACCCAATGTCTAAAAATTGTCTTTTCTTATAATATAACCCACATTTTTAACACATACATTAAACAGTTTCTTGCTTCAAGCCTTTTCAGAATATAGTTTGAAATTGTATCCACCTCTTAGCAAGTCCTCCTTTGGCATAGTTTGGGTTCCATGTTCAACTTCACACAAAATGGTTTTAAAACGCCGGCTTCTGGTAGAGGTGAGTAACGGTATTACACCCATTTTTGACAGGTTTCTTCCAGCAAGCACTCCTCAAAAGTGGACTTTGTTCAGATAACATATACTTCTGTGGACCTTATATTTATGGGGATTCTTGAAGTATAATGATGTGGAACCCCTACAAGGAGGTTGGATCTTTTTGAGTGGTTTGTGAGCCATCATTTTTGCTAATTTGACACCAAATAAAAACTGATTTTTAAAGCAGCTCTGTGTTTCTTTTGGCAATCAGTATTGCTTTTTCAAGTTATTTCAGGCTACTTTGGGGGTAGCCCAATGGTGGGTTTTGGCAGTGATCTCCTTTGCTCACTGACATAGGCATAAGTAGATGGTGGCCTATTTTTCAGGTTTTCACTGCGCACTTTCTGGTGATTTCTGGCAAGCAGCATGCTTTCCGACGGCCATTCTGATGTTTCTGCTGCCAGCAATGCTCAGTGATGTTGCAGGGCTTGGATTAGTGGGTTAAGACATCCCACAGCCCAAGGTAACCTGTTTGGCGACAAGTTTATTAAGCATCTCTCAGCATATGTGCACACCTTTACTGCCCTGCACAAGGCCCAAGCCAACATCAGAAAAGTCTTTGCCCCTAAGGTTGTTGACAAAGCCGGAAGAGGAAGAGCCTGCTCTTCCAGCCGTTTCTCCTTTCGGGGTTCTGCCTACAGCAGTATGCCTCCCGTGGAGCTCATCACTCTTCCTCTGCTCAAGAATCCCAGACAATCTTCTATCCCAAGAGAGGATCCCAATGGAGAGTTTGTAATGGCAGAGGTGCAAATAGAGCAAGATCCTCTCCAGTTATTGCCATGTATTTTAAATGTTTCTTCCCACAGAGGTTTCGGGGGCAGGCTAGCAACGTTTTTCCATTGGTGGGAGGAGCTCACCTCAGATCCATGGGTGTTACAGACAGTTCAGGGATTTCAGATAGAGTTCTACTCCCCTCCCTGTCAACTCTCTCTGCCTCCTCCTCTCTTGTTCGACAAAGAGAAACAGAAGCTGGTGGATGCAGAGGTCCGGGATCTCATCGTCAAGGCTACAGTGGTCCCTGCCACCTTCAGAGCCTCCCAATTTCTCAGCACAATTTTCCTGGTTCTGAAACCCGAGGAGGGTTTTTGTCCTGTTATAAACCAGAGAGCCCTCAACTCGTTTGAAATCTACCACTATTTCATGATGGAGGGAATTCACCTTCTCAGGGACACCCTTCTCCCGGGGGATTGGATGGTCAAGTTACACCTCATGGATGCATATCTTGTAGGGCAAATTTTTCCCCCTTATCAGGAGTTTCTCCAGTTCTCTTGGGTGGTGGTCTTGGGGGGTCACATTTGGCAGTTTGCCTCTCTCCCATTCGGTCTGTCGTCTGCCCTGTGGTGTTTCACTAAGTTTATGAAGCCAGTTATGGCTTTTCTCAGAGCAAAGGGGATTCGAACTATCATTTATCTGGATGACATGCTCCTTCTGGCGCAGGATCTCCAGGTTCTACTGGGTCACTTACATTTGACAATCTCCCTGTTACAACAGTTTCTGGGCTTCAGTGCAGATTCAAGGCAGTGCATCCTCCTTCTTCCAGACAGCAGACTCTCAAAGATTCAGAAGGAAATTCACCTCCTTCTAAAGAAAGGGATGGTGTCTCTGTAACGCTCACCTTGTTTCCACGGGGGCGCTGATCTGTCAGGATGGCTACTCCTGCTGAGCCATCTGGAATTCCCTGCTACTATGGTTCCCCTAGCAGAGGAAGGTGTGCCTGCAATGAGAGGGTTCCTGATCAGTTCAAGCCACTGTTGTAACCTTGGGCCCTCCTCTCATGTGCCCTTGTACATGACTTTATTGCTTGCAATACTTCTTCTTACCTTCTTTATAGTGAAGGCGAGCTCTCCATCCTGCTTAATTCAGCAGGGGCACTGTTGGTCTAGTTACATCACTGGAGCTTCATGCGGTGTAAGGTGCCCAGACCTGCCGTGACTCCTCTCAGGTATTAGTTTTTGATCTTGTAAAGTCTTTCTTGTATTGTCTTTCTCACTTCTCTCTCACGTGTTGAGTTTTATGAGTCTTTTCTTTGCCAGTCTTTATTGTACTAATATCTTTCTCCTTTCCTTTGCAGTTGTTGCTGCGGTACCGACACATATGACTGCTGTCGCTGTGATCTGGCATAACACGACATGACTGCCATCACAAGTCATTAGAAGTCAGTGAAACATCTGGGAAAGGCCTTCTAATCGGTTGCCTTTACCATGCTCCTATTACTGACCTCTTGCAGACCAGTCCCATTTCACTTATTTCACAAAATTGACCTTTTCCGCCACATGAATCTGGAAACTGGCAGATGCAGGATGAGGGTAGTCTGGAGACTTCACTTATCATAAATTAGTTGCTAAAGGGGGACAAACCCCTTTTTGTTCAGAAAAATGACTGCTTGAGATATGAATACTCCAGCCAGGCTGAGTGTTGTCTGAAACCTCACTCTAAAATACTCGGGTGCTTTGCTCCTGTGGCCAGTTGCGATTTCTGCCTTTCGGGCATAAAACTGAGTTGGTCAGGCAAGTGGGGCATGGGCCAGAATCCCTGTCTCCCACAGAACTTTACTCATTTGTCTCCCACAAGCCTCAAACATCTCCCACCCAGTCTATGCAGTCCCAGGACAAATTGGAATCCCTCCCACCTGCCATTCCTACCTGAAGTTGCATCCGTTCCATAACTTCAGTTTCAGAGTGATGCTGAAAGCATACCAATGTTTATTGGCTGTGAAATGATCAGCAAAGTGAAAAGTAGAGTCTGGGTTCTGGGTGCTCCATCCCTATGGCCTAAAGGGGGCAGGGGGAATGCAGCTGCACGAAGATTGGGGGAGAGTAGGGTGTGGCTGCCGTTAGGACAATTGGTTCAACTCCCAGAACAGGAGGTAATTGAGGGGTTGTCCCCAAGACTGTAATCTGGAGACTGTACCATCTTGGACCTTCACTGGTATAGCGTTCCCCTCCAGAGTTTTTGAAATTGCTGGGTTGTGTCATACAAGCCCATCTAAGCCTGTAGCTTAGGTGAGCTTGTTTTATTTTAATAGAGGCTATGTGGGACAATTCTTGAGGCGTTGCCAAGCTGGTGCCACACGAACCTACCTTGGTGACATGCACGCTGATTGAGACTGTCTGTCTTTTAAGGAAAGTTGGGACACGCTCCTAGACAATGTTTGATGCAAAATGGGTCAGATATAATAAGCCAAGATCTAGTTTTCAGATCAGAGGGACAAAGATGTTCATGTTCGTTGACTCTGCTCTGCAGTCTCTGGGATCTGAGTATTACTTGTAGGATTATTAGATCGACTAGACATATTTTAAATAGTTTGCTTGTAGGATTATTGGTGATTTTGTCAATATAGGATATACTGACTTATGTTTTCTGCATGAGTTCCTTCACCTGTGGGTGGAGGGTTGTGTTCCTGTGACCTTTTTGGGTGGTATTCAGTATTCATAGTTATTTTCTTACTACAGTGAGTTTGCTTTGTACAAACTATATAGCAATTTTCCTGACTTTATTTTTCAACACTGTAGAATTATAAATATTTGGTTCTGATGGTTTATTGGGAACAGTGAGGTTCCTAGTCGTGAAACGTGTTGTGTGCATTTGGGGGCAAGTGACCCTTGAGTCGTGGTGGTTGAGATACGTGAGTGACCTGCGCATGCCCACAGAGTTTGTCAACCTGCTGATGTGCATTTGTGTGCTTTAGTGTTTGCAGCATGCATGTCTGCATTCTTGTATTTTCTTTTGGAGGTTGAGGTCGCTTGGGGTTTATATTCATGGTAACAATGCTCTTTTGATTACAAAAGACTTATGATTACAAAAGAGCACACAATGGCCAAGAATTCAGATTTTAGAGGAAACAGTGATCTTCTTACAATGCAGTGAGTTTGAGGGACATTCTAAGCAAGTTGTAGAGGGGAGTAAATAGAACAGTCACTGGGGACAATACATAAGTGGAACGGGGGAAGAATGTGGATGGAATGGTGCAAGTATGTGGATGGAACGGGGAAGTATGTGGATAGAACAGAGGGAAGTATGTGGATGGAACAGGGAAGTAGGTGGATGGACCGGGGGAAGTTGGTGGATGGCCCGGGTGAAGTAGGTAGATGAAACGGGTGAAGTATGTGGATGGAATGGGTCAACTGATGTAGAATGGCTGAAGTGTGTGAAACGGGCGAAATGGTACAACGGATGAAGTAGGTGAATGAATGGGTGAAGTGGGTGGAACTGGTGAAGTGGGTGGAACTAGTGAAGTGGGTGGAACGGGTGAAGTGGATGGAACGTGTGAAATGGAACCAGTTAAGTGGATGAATCGTATGAAGATGACTTACGTGGATGGATGATGCATGGAGTTAGGATAACATGGGTAGAACGAGTGAAAGGAGCAGTGTGAAGATGACGTATGTGGATGGAAGATGCATGGTGAAAGGATAACGTGGGTAGAACGAATAAAACGAGCAGTGCATAAAATGGTTGGAGTGCATAAAATGGTTGGAGTACATAAAAGGGTTTAAGTACATGGAACGGATTGGAGTGCATGGAATGGATTAGAGTGCATGGAACGGATTGGAGTGCATGGAACAGATTTGAGTGCATGGAACGGATCGGAGTGCATGGAACGGATCGGAGTGCATGGAACGGATTGGAGTGCATGGAACGGATTGGAGTGCATGGAACAGATTTGAGTGCATGGAACATCTGAAAGAGCATTGAAAAGAACAGTTGATATCTTGATATAGTCGTAATGCACGGAACAGTCGGAGTACATGGAACGGATGGAGTACTTGAAACTATTGGAGTGGGCTCGATCTCAAGCACCTAAGGTAAACCACCATATTCACATCTTCATGCTTACTCTCTTCCTTACACCACCACTCAAATAGAACACAGCGATACTATGACTCCATTCGGTATAGCTGTTCTCATACCATCACCTGCCTCATGCTCCCCATCACCCTAACTAAACACTGCTGGTAACACCCCCCCCCCAGCCTAGGCGTTCTCCTCAGGCCTAACACAGCCAGAATCAGTCTGGATTACAACCTGCCAGAACAAACACATACTCCTGATCTCTCAACCACCACACCTACTGCTAAGAAGCAGCTATCACACAAATGCCACACCAGCTGTACACATATCCGGTGCTCATACGCACCTTTTTGACTCTCACTACTCTCTCTAATGACTCGAACTTTGGTTCCCAAGGGCGTTCAACCTACCAGCGCCTTGAGACTATACCAATGGTACATAAGGCGCTATATAAATGCAAAGTAACATAACGTGATAACTGCTGCTGCGATACCAACACGTGTGAAGCACTTGGTGGGATCGAGACTTCAATGTGTGGTAAGTATAGCTTTTCATCACGAGCGTTAGCAAGTATTTTCCATGTTCACTAACCTTGTTCTTTTGTCTTTCATGCACCAGGGTGCGGAGCCGCGGACCAGACTTCATCACAGATGAGCGAAGATGCGGACAGGTAAGCGTGTGCAGAATGGAGCAGCCGGTGTATCGGGCGACACTGGTAAGTTGATCCGAATTGTGAAGATGTTGCGGTCGTGCAGCAGCAATCCTGATCAAGGTAAGCTGGTCCAGGTAGATGCAGAGTCATTGTAGCGGGCTTTCCTGATCAATGTAAGATGGTGTGGGTTGGTGAATAGATGATGGTCGTTGCAGCGGGCATTCGTGATCAAGGTAAGCTTGTCCGGGTTGGTGAAGAGATTATGGTCATTGCCGCGGGAGTTCCTGATCAAGGTAAACTGGTCCGGAGTTGCTGGATCTTGGATGCTGAGTGGCAGTGAGCGCGTGCTGCTGGTTGGAAGCAGAACAACATGAAGCACGGATTGCTAGAAGGGTGTGGCTTAAATAGACGGCCCGCCCAAGATTGCAGCTACACCCTGAACACTGGACCACATGAAGGAGTTAGTGCAACTTTATACCTGCCATGTTGGATCACCAAGAGTGTAGTGCTGAAACACCTGAGCAGGTGGGCCCTTTTCCATTCCTAAAGGGGCTTATATCCTGACCATATTCCTGATGTCGTGCCATGACCCCTAGTGTTGTCTTGGGACAACACTGAGTTGTGACAGTCTCTCTGACAGTTAGCGAGAGTAGTGGGGATGCTTTCTGCCTCCATTCAGGCCATCTTTCTGGCCCCTTTACACTACATGGTGCTGCAACGCCTAAAGGGAAGACATCTGCGCAAGAATCTGTCGTATTCTCAAATGGAGGTGTTGTCCCCCGACGCCAGGTTAGAACTCCTATGGTGGCTCAAGCACATGACCGCCTGGAATGGCAAGACGATCTTCGGTCCATCTCCCAATGTAGTTCTAGAATCTGATGCCAGCAGAGCAGGTTGGGGGGCCAAAATAGGCCAGACTTCCACTGGAGAGAAATGATCAGATCAAGAGAAGTTACTTCATATAAATTGTCTGGAGTTGCTAGTGGGATCCTTTGTGGTCAAGAGTCTTCTCAAAGATCATGGGAGCTGCTGTGTCCTCCTTCGGAAGGACAATGTTTTAGCGGTTCAGTACATAAACCACCAGGGTGGGACCCGCTCGAAGGCCCTAGCGGACCTGGCAAGGGAGTTTTGGCATTTTTGTCCAGACAGGAACATCCTCTTGCAGACAGAATATCTACCAGGAGCCAGCAATGCTGTGGCAGACTGGAATTCCTGTTACCTCCAGGACAGGAACGATTGGATGCTGGACATGACAGTCTTTGCCATGATTCTGTCCCTCTAGGGTTTAATTCATGTGGACCTTTTCGCTTCTCGCCTCAACTGTCAGGTTCCTCTCTTTTACAGTTGGAGACCAGATCCTCTAGCTTTAGCGACCAACGCGTTTTTCCAAGATTGGTCAGGTCCCCTGTCATATGCCTTTACTCCTTTTACCATGATCGCCAGAGTCCTGGTGCAAATACGCAGACAGTTAGCGACATTGATAATAGTGACCCCATTCTGGCCCTCTCAGGTGTGGTTTCCCGCTCTCCTGGAGTTAGCAGTGGATGTCCCTTGTCTTCTCCCTTGGCCCCTAATGGACCCTTCAGGTCTCCCTCATGACCTAGTCCTTCGGGAGCATCTCTCTCTTATGGCTTGGAAGATTTCAGGTCTTCCTGGATCTTCAGAGGCCTTTCGCAAGACTATATTAGTATCATCAAGGATTCCTGGGCAACCTCCACCAAGGCAGGGTATTCCTCAGCTTGGAGCTGCTGGGTGGGCTGGTGTGTGGCTCAACACCTCAATCCCGTTTTTGCCCCTCCGGTAGAGAAAGTTAATTTTTTGGTTGAATTGTTAAAGGAGGGCAAGGCTTATAGAACGATTAACGGATTCAGGTTGGCCATCTCAGCTGGCCTCATTCTAGTTAAAGGAGAGTTAAAGTTCCTCCTAAAGCCAAGTACTCAGTTCTTTGGGATGTTGAAAAAATCCTGGGCTTGTTCCTCGCTTGGCCCCATAATTAGGCGTTATCATTTCAACAGCTTTTTTCAAAATTAGCCATGATTCTGTGTCTCATCTCCATCAAAAGAGTGCCAGATATCAGAGCCCTGGATATAGCCAATAAGGTTTTCTCTCCTCAGGGGGTGACTTTCTTTGTGTCTAAAAGAACTAAATGCATGATTTCTTCTGTTTCACATTCAGCATTTCCAGAGAATGTTAAATTATGTGTTGTACAATGTTTGAAATGTTTTGTACTGAAGACGGAGGGGCTTCGTACCCGGGTACCTCTCAGCTGCTCATTTCCTACCGAAAACCCTACAAACCAGTATATTCCACCACTTTGGCTAGATGGATTAGGTGGATAATGAAGGAATCTGGGATTGACATCTCTTCCTTTGTGACTCACTCTGTTAGGGGAGCTATGGCTTCCAAGGCATCCTCCTTGGGGGAGGTCTGGAACAGATTTTAAAAGCAGCTGACTTGTCCAGGCAGTCCACATTCAAAACATTTTATCACAAACCTATTGATCTTGTAGCTATTAATGTGATGAAAGGGCTTTGCACTTGCATAATATGAAGCCTCCTTGTCATGTCATAAAATGATGTAATCCCCCTCACTATCATGAGAGGGGGTTTAGATTCTATTCAAGACAAGGAGGCAAGTATTATAATTTCCCACCCACCCATTTCTGTTTTGTTTTATATACAGCTTCGGGTTGAAGAGTTTGAAGAAAGAAGATTGATTGAGGGTCTCTGGATGATATGGCACAGGAGGACTGCGAAGCTGATCGCCAGTTGGGGTGTTGGTGTTTACTGTTTTGCTCACAATGTCGTCAGAGAGCAGCTTCAGAAGAGGAGTTGCAATTAGAGGAAGGTACTTATATCAGGTAGGTCCCTGTTGATTGGTTACAAGGGCTTGTCTTGAGTCCCATCTTGGACTGGGTTTCTTCCCTGTGTTTTCCAAAGGAATACTGTGTTTTTTCTGTTTTGATAAAAAGTTACAGGTTTCTCAAACGTTTTTTCTTTGCTGCTATGTGTCAGTAGTAAATATTGTTTTGCATAATACTCGCCTCCTTGTCTTTAATAGAATCTAAACCCCCTCTCACAATGGTGAGGAGGATTAATCATTCCCAGCATATTTCTCACTCAGCGTGATGAATCGGAATGTAAATGGTGCAGATGTGGCAAACCTCACGGAAATGCAGATTCCAATGGTTTTTATACATGTGGACTATTTAATATCCTGATTAAAATGAGGATGTTGAAAAGAATCTGCCATTGAGGACACTAGAAAAATGTCTTTGTGGGAGTGCAAGGCGAGTGCTGTTGAGCTGTTCCCTGATTGTCTCCGCTTATTTTACCACACGTCGTGCTACATTTAGACTCTAGAATTGCTGGTCCATTGGACTCTTCTGCTCCCTATGCAAGCGTATGGTATGAGACTGCAATAATCTATCAAGGAAACGTAGTCAGCGTAAGCTAACATCATGCTAAAAATCTTCTTTTTCTTTGTAGTGGAAGTTTAGCCACGTCCCCTTACTTCAGGCACTACAAAAAGGCTGCATGGGCGCATCACGCATGCGCATCGTGGGAGTGCGAAGCGAGTGCTGTTGTGCTGTCCTCTCATTGTCTCCGCTTATTTCACCACACGTTGTGCTACAGTTACACTCTGGGATTACTGGTCCATTGTACTATTCTGCTCCCTATGCAAGCATATGGTATGAGATTTATAATCTATCAAGGAAAGGTACGCTAATATCTGCCTAAAAGTCGTATTTATCTTTGTAGTTGGAGTTTAGGAACTATAGAAAGAAAGCGAGCACATCGCACGTGCGCATCGTGGGTGTGCGAGGCAACTGCTGTTGAGCTGTTTAGCTGTGCAACCAACACCTCGTCCTCGCTTACACACAAGAGCCTGTTATCTCTATTCTAATCAGTGATATATAGCTGTGATTGCTTGATTACTTGCAGCCTGCCAGCTGCCTTCTCAATTTTGCACCCAAGGACTGGTTCAAGGAACTGGGTGTGTGCAGGCCCTTTTAAATGTACAAGCTAACCTCTGCAATGCCAGCGCATGCTACAAGTTAGTATTTGGCTCCTCCGATACTGCAAGAAAAGTCATTATTAGTAAAACCCCAAGCGATGCGAACACTCGAGCTGTATCAAAACATCAAAGGGATTTAAAAAACAAAAAAGATCCAAATCACTCACAATGGACATTCGACAATTTTGGTCCATAAATTCTTCGTCAGGCATGCCGCGGGAAGAGAGCGAGCGCCCACTTGAGAGTGAAATTGTCACTAATCTTTTCTGCAAATTTGCAGACGAGGTCCAAAGCGAAATTACTTGCTGGTTAAGACCGCCAATAACAGATGAGGAACGGATGACTCTAAACACACAAAGTGCAACAAATAAGCTACCAGCCCTGCTAGCTGTCAATCCGCCCACGCCCAAACACCTGTTGTCTCCAAGCACAGGGGATGATTTGGGAGGACAAATTCTGGAGGGTGAGCCGAAGGTGATTACGGCCATGTTCCATTGGGCAGATGATACACAAAGACCGCTCTTATACTCACAAGTAGTACAAATAATAACAAATACAAGGGTTGGCAATTATGACAAGTGGGCACTACCCAGCGCACAGCAGTGTGCAAATAATGTAAGTTCAAGAAATTCAACAAATAACACATCTGCATCATCTCCAACGTCAATTGCAAAGCCCACCCCTCGTCCTTCTTTTGGTCCGAGGTAACACATTATGTTATTGTAGGATGTAACTTTACACATAATGAATAATTACATTTTCGCTGTAAACTAAATTATATGAAAATCTGGAAAGCAAATTGGCATTGCATTAAATACTAAGTAAATTCATTTCAGCAGAAAATGGACTGGCTGGCCAATGAAACAAGTCAAGCACCAGTCCCATTTAACTCAGTAAATTTAGAAAATGACATGTGAAAAACAGAGCCTTCTTATAGGAATCTGAAAGAGGAGGGCACGAAAACTGACAAGGAATGGGTGTCGATGGAATCCGCGGATGTGAGTAACAATCCTACGGAGATCTTTTCAGTTTGCGAGATGAATGAGTGCAAAGCATTAGTGCACCCAGAATTGGTTTATGAAGTGTCGGTAGGGTTGTCCCCTGTGAGGGAGGTGAATGAGTGTGTAGCACCTGAGTCCACAGAGCCGTTACATGAGGTATTTCGAGCATGGAAAGGGAGGAAAAGAAAAATTAAAGTCCCTGAGAGAAAAGTCACAAAAGATCAGACCATTGCTAACAGTGCTCCGGAGGTAGAGCCTAAAAATCAGCAAAGATGCAGAACAAGTTACGCCAATGTAGTAATGTAGAATGTTTGGTTTGGAAGATATACACGTATTATATTCTAGAGTGTGGAGCTTGAGTGGTAGTCGGTGAGAGTTTCCCCTTGAGTGCAGTTGTGCTCCGGGGCTCTATAATAAAACTCTTTAAAGTATATCTTGTACCGCCTCTGCCATTTGTTACATTGGCGACAAGGGTACCTGCGCACAGATAAGAGAGCCCCCGGAGTTCCCGCAACCATCACGCTGACAGAGAGGCATGTACAGGTGATCGGCGTACTGTAGACACTGCGGGGAAGGACAAAAGCAAATCCGCATACCACGAAACGTACCAAGGTGAGGGCAGCGTACTAGTGAAGAGAAATCAATACAAGGAACTTTATATAAGCAGAATACTGACCTGCAACGGCACGCACAGACGCTGCGTTTTCTGAACCCCAACGTCCTCAAAAAGTTAAAGTAAAGGACCTTACGACGTGCAACGACATAACAGCCATTTTGGAAGAAAATGTATTTGTTGTAAGGTAACCATGGCAACGCTAACACAGAGCGCATTCATACGCACAATTGACAGTGAAATGAAGCGTTTGCATAGAGTATGCGGTAGGTCATGCGGAGTGTTTGTGGACATATTGGCTATACAAAGAATGTGAAATGCACTTCTCCTAACTAAATGTGACTGTTAGCCAACGCTGAATAGCTTTTTGTGGCAAATTGAAAGGAATCCTTACAAGGCAACACATTGGCCCTCATTACGACCCTGGCGGAAAGTGACTGACCGGACCGCCACAGCGTAAATAGCGTTTCCGCCATTGCACGATGGAGCAAAGTGCGGCCCATTCCGACCCATCGGGCACGAGCACCACGGCATGGCGGAAGTGCAAAGTCCGCGATGGTGGAAATGACCCCAAAACGGCCCACACCGCCGCCGTACGGCGCCCTAGGTGCAATACCGCCAACCATCACAGCGGACACCGCAGTGTGCGCCTACCGGAAAGTACGGTGACCGGAAATATACGGAAACGGAAGTTAAAACATGGGCCCGGAACGGGAAACATCCCACCGTACACCTATAAAACCACTAAAACCACACAACCACTAAAAACACTACCCAGAGACACACCCCAACCCGTCATCCACCCTAGCGAAACCAAGAAAAATGGGAAAAGTAGCGAAGAAAGCGTGCGACCGCAAGCGGCAGGTCCACTTCTCCCGTGAGGAACTCACCGTGCTAACAGAGACCCTCCAGGAGAATGCTGCCGTCGTCTTCTCCACGCAAATGACCAGGACGGCACTTGCAAACAAGAAGGCCATATGGGCTCTGGTGGCACAGCGGGTAAGTGCTGTGGGGACCGCACCCCGCACCCCACAGCAATGCCGAAAGCGATGGGACGACCTGCGGATACGCGTCCGCAGCATACTCTCTGCCAACCGCAACATTGCCACAGCCACCGGGGGAGGCCCTGATTCACCCATCAAGTTGACCCCCTGGGAAGAAATCTGTGCCTCCACCATCGGAATGGAGAGCATAGAGGGAGTCGGAGGGATGGAGAAAGGAGTGCAGACATCCGAAGATTCAGGTAGGTGGGCCAAATAAAACAATGCCAAATCCACAATGTCCAATCATGTGAGGTACCATGTGTCCACATAGTGCAACAGAAACACATGTCAAGGAGAACGTCCACACACATCGGCCTGATAGCGCACGTTAAAACCCACAATAAATACATAAATAATTAAAAACCCCTAAAAAACGCACTACACGTGCAGCAGGCACACCCTAACTGCAGGCTGCCAAACAACTGCACCCTCACTCCACACACAAATGAAAGCACCTCCAAGGCCCCGACCCAAATCACCCTCAGGTACCACCCCAATGCATGTGATACAATGCCATTCCAATACCCACAGACCCATTAATAACCCTCGCCCTCCTTTACTCCACCACAGGGTCCGATCCAAACGACGAGCATCAGGACACCCCTACCAGCACACCTGCAAAGAGGGCCAAGACCAACGGCCAAAGACCCTCCACCTCAGCTGCACGCATCAAGACACGGCAGCAGCACAAATCAGGTGGCAGCACAGAGGAGGGAACATCAACAGGCACCCCAGCAGCCAGCATGCCCACACCACCACCACCACAGGTCCCCCCAACGGATGCCACAGAAGGCACTGCCTCTGGTGGCAGCAGCACCATAGGTGACACCCCATTGATGGCAGCATGCTCCGACACAGAAGACGGGGATGTCGAAGTCAGATCCATCCATGACCTGTCCCAATCCCCCTGTCTGTCCCATCCCGTACAACATGAGGATACCACGCAGGGGCACCCACAAGACGACGACTGGCCATCCCCCACAAGCCCTGTGGCAAGGCAACATGAGGACAACAGCCCCTCTGTGACACCCCCGCAAATGGCCATGGCCCAGCAGAGGCAACAGTCCCTCGACCAGTTAATCGTGCAACAGCAGCAACTGGCCACGCTCCTCAAGGACCATGCCGATGAATGTGGGGGCACTAAGGCAGACATAGAAACATCAACTGAGACACTTAGGGCAGAAATGGAGAGAAGTACAGAGACACTAAGGGCACAAATGGAGAGTAGCACCGAGAGCCTGAGGGGGGAACTGCATGCGACGTCCAAAGACGTATGTGCCGAACCTGCCGCAGTGCGCCGTGTGCTCACTGAGCTCTCGCAAACCCTTAGGGACATGCATGGACGTGAGCAGGCAGAGACATCATCCGTTGCAAGTTCCGTCCAGGGCAGCCCCCAACGTAGATCTGGGAGGAACCTGCGCTCCACAGGCAGGGGTGCCCCTGATACCCGCAGAGGGGGCTTGCAATAGCGACTGCCCACTGACAATGAGCATCTTTGGACACTGGTGTTCGGGGGGGAGGTAGGAGGGTGGAGGGGGTGTGTTGGGCTCACTTGGGTGGCGGGTCGATAGGGTGTTCAATATGATATCACATATGCCATAAACAGTGCACGATCAACCAATGAGATGTGTGGACATTGATCTTTGTGTACTAGGCCATCATAGGCGTACAGTCCATATTGTGCATGTCCCAGACACACACAGTGCCACGAGTCCCGTGTCCATGTATCAGCCACCAGGCGTGAGTGCTAGAAGCATACATCAATGAGATGCTGACGAATGTCACGGCCCTCCGGTGCCTCGCAGACTCCTTGAGGTGCTGCCACATCCCCACCCTCATCATGACCATCATCAGGTGCTTGCAGTTCTGCGTCAGGGGGCATGGGCACATTTCTACGTACGCACATGTTGTGGAGCATGACACATGCCATCACCATCTTTGCAACCTTCTCATGGCGGTACAGGAGTGCCCCGCCAGACCTGCTGAGGCAGCGGAAACGACCCTTCAGTAGGCCGAATGCCTGTTCGATGACTACACGGGTACGTGAGTGGGCATGGTTGTAGTCCTCCTCATGCTGGTCCCGTGGGTTCCGGACTGGTGTGAGGAGCCATCTCTTCAGTGGATATCCAGCATCACCTGTATGTGGACGATAAACGTATGATGTGGAATGCCATTGCTACGTACGCACACCCCCCCCCTTCCTGCCAGGTCATTGCCGAATCACATACCCCACATTATCATGCATGTAATGTGACTCACCGAGTAGCCAGGATCTGTTCCCTGCGTGTCGCTCCATGTAGCGTGGTATTGTAGAGTTCCTCAAGACCATAGAATCATGGGTTGATCCAGGGAATCTGGCACAACAATGGGTAATGATCCTGTTGGAGTCACACACCATTTGTACATTCAGAGAATGAAATTGTTTTCGGTTGCGGTACTGGGCCTCCATGGCATGTGGGACGACCAATTCCACATGGGTGCAGTCGATGGCACCAATGCAACCCGGTATGCCGGCAAGTGCATGGAATCCCACTTTTGTGTTGGTAATTTCCTGCTCCGAGCGTGGTAGGGAGATGTAGTCGTCTGCGTGCTGCAGGAGGGCATCGAGCACTTGCAATAGTGTCCGTGAGAACAGTGGCTGAGAAATGCCATGCAACTGTCCGATTGTGTGCTGGTAGGTGCCTGTGGCCAGGAAGTGGAGTACAGACACCACCTTCAGTAGGGGTGGGATGGCGGTTGGGCTATCTATCATGCTGACAAGGTCAGCCTGTGTCATGTCCACAATGGCGGCTATGGTGTCCCGGTCCAGACGGTAGAGGGTGTGGATCTGCTCATCAGTGAGGTTGAACGGATGTGCTCGGAGGCGTGGGATTGCGGGCTGCCTGCGTGGTGGTAGTGGCTGTGCTGGCGGCCCTTGCTGGCCCTGCCTTGCCCTCCTCCTCCTCCTGCGTCTCCTCCGTGCGGCCGGTTGTAGTTGGTGTTCGTCTTCTTCTTGGAGTTGGAGTACTTGCAGTGCTATCATGTCCCCCAGGGCCAACATCGCGAGTCCTGCCGGTAGCATTTCGGTGTGGTTGTGGGAGGAGACTGGGTGTGCAATTTATGTGTTTTCAGGCTGTATGGCCTCCACCTGTGGTGATTCATTCCACCTGGGCAAACTGCTCTCCCCTTTGGCCGAGCACGTCCCGCACACAACGCTGCAATTCGAGGAATGGCATCTTGCTATTGCAATCATGTATTTGTACCCGATGGCCGTGTAACATTTGTTGATATGTACATTCGGCTATGGTCCCATTGTTTCACATACTATCTGTGCAGTCGCGAACAGACTTGTGAAGGGTCAGTGGAACGTAGTACTCGAGTAACGGTGGGCCCTCATGCATCACTGTACCGAGTTGCAACGACGGGCGGGGCGTCCCATTTGTGGGTGAAGGCAGTTGCCATTTTCACACACAGCCGCACTCGAAACGGCCACAGATGCCTCTTCGACGTGATGTTGCAAATGAGGAATTCGAAGGGCGGCGCTTTCGGTTTTCAGCTAGCGGCGAGGAAATGCCCACAGGTCTGACTGCAAATATAACGTTCTATTGTTCAATGTCCTTGAGACAGGGGCCATGGCGAGGAAGCAATGATTGATATGAATAGTTTGGGATGCGCAATAGCGACGTGGGCGATGAGGCCGGACGTTCCCAAATACATGTTACTTCACAACATTGGAATTACGGGCTGGGGCACTGTGGATTTTGCAGGCTGCATAACGCACAGACTCAATGGATATTTCTAATGTTATGTGAGTAAATATTCAGGCGTTTTAATCCCGGGATGAGGGAATGATGAATGGATGCATGGGCAGGTGATTTGATACAGAGTTTGCCATGTACAGGGCTTCTTGGGATCTATCCGCCTCCCCTACGCTATGTGATGCAGGGCTGCCATAGTGGGACCATCGTCTATCTGGCCTTGTTGAGCCCTCCCTGTCTCGACGCGCCCTCAGACACTTGTGTCCATGCACGTTACCAATCCCATCTGATGGATTCTGTTTTGACAGACGCATGCACAGGTACACTCGTTTGTGATGGTGTTTACACCTCGATATAGATAGTTATGAGTCGCAAGTGGTTTTTGGGTGGTGATGAACCTTTGGAGTGGGCTAGCATGCATATGGCTGTGGATTTAGTGTGATCATTGAAGTGAGTTGTTGGAATGTAGTTCTGATGGCCATTCTGTTCTTTTTCTTTTCTTTTGGTTGACAGGTATCTCCTCCCCTTTTGCCACTGCCATCTGTATGCCACTCCTGCAGATGGGTTTTACTCCCGACACCTGCTGCTTCGTGTTAATCAGTGGAGCAGCATTACGATCTTATGGGACTATCGCCAATGGGCCACATGCCCTTACGCAGTACTGGTGGCTCGGAGCAACATTTCGGCCTTTCAGCTGGACTAGTGCCTCCCCATTGGGACGGCCCTGCGGTTCTGTGCGCTTCCATGTTGCCTTTTCGTACGTGAATGTGGCTCTGTGTACCATGATGGAACAGGGCGTCACACAAGTAGTGGCTGGTCATTTCTTGCGGATGCAGCCCACAATGGTGA
Source organism: Ambystoma mexicanum (assembly GCF_040938575.1). Taxonomy (NCBI): domain Eukaryota; kingdom Metazoa; phylum Chordata; class Amphibia; order Caudata; family Ambystomatidae; genus Ambystoma; species Ambystoma mexicanum. The sequence goes on from NC_090923.1 coordinate 437,862,597, forward strand.
AATGTGTTTTGGAGTTCATGGCCTGATGGCTGTATGGGCTTGGTGATTTTGTTGTGCATTAAATTTCTATTCTGATTTGGCCCGTGTAGCGTTCTTCTTTGCAAGTGATGTGGCATATTCCTATTTGGGGAGCGATGTATTGTGAGGAGATCTGCATTGGGTTCCAGCTTCGGAGTTTAGTTGCGTGGTACTGTACTGGGCGCGTTTGCCTACGAAGCCCGTGAGGTCAGGGATGGGGGCTGCCAATGTTGTCATGCTCAGGGGCGGGGGATTGGGTTTTGTGTAACAGATGCCGGTCAGCCAGGTGGACTGGTGGAATGATGTGATTTTCGGAATATTGCTGGTCACAGGTGCCTGTGTTTGCGTGCGTTTCTTGGTGGGGGACTGTGGTCATGTCCATTGGGATGGCTTCTGTATTCGTGCCATCTGTGCCCTGCAGCTCCCATTGGCCCCTCTTGTGTTTCATTTGTTCGTTGGCATGCATGGGTGACTTGTACATTTCACTGGTTGCATTGTGACTTCATTGCACCTACGGGGAGTTGTACTTTGTGGGCAGGGAGCGGTGTACAGGCACTCAGTGGGGCCGTTTACGGTTGATTCGCGATGCCGTACTTCTCACCATGGCGGAATGGTACATTCCGCCATGCTTGATGGCGTTAGGTACATGTTCGCTAGGGTCGGAATTGGCGTACCCTTGCGCCATGGTGGTGTTTACAGTTTGGCATGGCGCGCGCGCGCGTGCTTGGTGCAGTTAGCGTTGGCGTTCACTACGGTGTCGCTAATGGCTTCGTACTTTGCGGTGACGGGTCATAGTCGCACCGAGCGCTATTCGATGGCGGTATTGCATTTCCGCCATCGTTTTTCGATTTCCGCCAGGGTCGTAATGAGGGCCATTGTTTATTAACACCTGAATCCACATATAAGCAACGCTTTGGCAGACAACAAGGAAAGAGCTATTAGCATAGTAAGGAACTTTGTAGTGATCAAAGGGAGAGAATAGAGTTGTGCCACACCAAACAAATAACAAACAAAGACATTCAAAGTCATTTAGTGATACCTTTCACACAACTTGGCACCTGCAAGTGAAATTGTAACCACACTGTACAAGTCTGTGAACACAAATAATATACCTACATCATGCAGCACATCTCAGCATCTGTCCAATTTTTTCCGTGTCCTGGCAATCCTACATGCCCATGGGAGCAATGGATTGATGGCTTCCAGGTTTACCTGAGGGCTATTGGTGGCAACAAATATAATGATGACCTCAAGGAAACCACATTGTTGAACTGTGTCGGAGCTGAAGCGTTGAGGATCTTTAGAACTCTTCCTGAGTTGGATGACGCTGAGGGTGGTTCTGGGGACATTAAGCGCAAGTTTGAAAGTGCCTTAGGGAAGTTCGCCAAGCACTTTGGCAACAAGACTTATGTTGTATTAGAGAGGTACAAGTTCTTCTCCAGACGACAATTGAAGGGTGAGTCAATTGATGCGTACATGTCATCTATCAGAGGACTAATGTCCATGTGCAATTTCACTGGTGTAGGCGAAGAGTATTTTAGGGACCAACTTGTATACAACAGAGGCTCTGGCAAAACAATAACCCATCATTGGAGCAGGCAATGGAGATAGCCAGGAGCATGGAACTTGGTGAACGCTGCATGAAAGAAAGACTTGAAGGGACGGAGAATAAAGAAATTAAACGTATTCAAGAGAAACCCAGGGAAGAATTAGAGGAGTCTTTGGTGGCGATGGTGAGGAAAATGAGGACCAACAATTCAAGGGCAAGCTCCAGAAGGGGCAGAGACACAGGATATGACAACCAGTTTCAGAACCGTTGTCAGAAATGTGGATGCCACAGACACAATGACAGTGATAAAGATTGTCCGGCAGCAGCGGTGGAGTGCTATAAATGTGGTCATATAGGGCACTTTTCCAAAGTCTGCAAAAATATACGAGGTAGAATGGGCAGAGGCAACAGGTACTCCTACAACAGAATGCCAAGAGGTTCGGTAAGAGCTATTGAAGAGAATAATGGTCAGGACAGCATGTTGACTGTCAATCAAGGAAATACACATGTGCAGATACTGTTTCGTCCATACAACCATCTAAGGGACCTTGGGTGAGCAGGCAGATAAATGGTATATCTATACCTATCATGGTGGACCCTGGATCTCCGTACACCATGGTAGATGTCAAGACTTTTGTGCAGGTACTGTCTGGCAAGATGCAGGAGATACAGTGTACTGGATATGGAAAGACCCCCATAGATATAATTGGCTGCACATGGGTCAAGTTGAATTTCCAAGATAGAGAGACATACTGCACGTTGAATATAGCTAAGGATGGTTAATCCGTCGTAGGTTGGGAGGAAGAAGCTGCTCTACGCGTTAGGATACACCCGGGAGAAGAGGTTCCTGTCCTGAGTGTATTAAAAGACCATAATGACATCAAGGCTATTCTAGCCAAACAATTTCCCAAAGTGTTTAGTGGAAATATTGGACTTCTAGAAGGTTTCCAGCACAGAATAGTTCTCAAGAAAGGTGCCATGCCCATAGCACACAAGGTTTGAGGCGTCCTAATTGGCACAAAGGAGGCATTGAGAGAAGAACTTGCATGGCTTTGTGAGCAAAACATAATAGAGTCCATAGAAAGCTCAGAGTGGCTCGCCCCGATAGTTTTGGTGAAGAAACCAGATGGCACCATAAGGATGTGCGTGGATTTGAGAGACCTCAATAGAAATATTTGGATAGACCGACATCCCCTTCCTAACATAAGTGAATTACTAACAACAATGAAACCTGTCAAGTTTTTTAGCACTTTAGATCTGTCTTCGGCTTACCATCAGACTGCATTGGAAGAGAGCTCCAAGAGTCTCACATTATTTGTTACTCCTTTGGGGGCATTCATGTTTAAGAGAATGCCCTTTGGCCTTGCTTCAGCTGCAGCGGTGTTCCAAAGGCTTATGTCACATCTGTTTGGAGGCTTGGTTGGTGTACATTGTTTCCAAGACGACATTCTAATTTCTGCCAGCACCGAGGAGGAACACAATGCCAAACTAATGGGAGTTCTACAAGTAATTCAGAAAAGTGTTTGACTTTAAAGCTGGAAAAATGCAAAATCAACTGTGACAAGGTGTCGTATCTGGAACATTCAATTGATGCTAAGGGTATTAGACCCAAGGAAGAATTAATGAATACCATTTTGGGCATAGCCGAACCTAATAATAAAGATCAGCTAAGAAGCTTCTTGGGCATGACAGAATATTATTCTAAATTTGTAGAGGACTATACTAACAAAACCAGGAATGAGAGAGATCTCATGAAAAAGTCAGCAAAATATGAATGGTCAAAAGAGTGCAAAAATGAATTTGAACAAATAAAGATCGCCATAAAACAAGCACCAGCTTTGGGGATGTTTGATTGCAAAGCAAAAATGATAATTTCGGTGGATACAAGTAAGATCGGTTTTGGAGGTGTGATGGAACAGCTTCAGAGCAATAAAATGGTGACCATTGCTTTTGCATCAAGAGTTTTGAGAGGGGCTGAATTGAATTACTCCACCATCGAGAGGGAGGCACTAGCGGTGAGGTGGATCTTGGAACATTTTAGAAACCTAATATGGGGTTTACCGGTTATCCTAAAGACTGATCACAAACCCCTGGTCCATGTTCTGCAGTCTAAGTCACCTCACTTAATATCACCGAGAATTAGGAGATGGTTTCTTGATATAATGCAGTATAATCTGCATATATGTCACACGCCAGGCACCCCAAAACAGGTTGCTGATTTTTTTTCCAGGTTGCCAATTGACCAGGGAACTGGGAGTGAATCAGTTGATGAAGATATCGTAGCCACTGTGAATACAGGAATTGCCAAAGAAGAATAGAAAAGCATGACGGACAGAACAAACAGAAATAAGGAAAGCCATAGCTTGTGATCGGAATGAATATGAACAAACGTTGCAGGATTTTATGCTCATCAAGGAGGAATTATCCATGGACCAGGAACATATATATAGAGGGGATTGAATAATTCCTCCTGTGCAAGCAAGAGGCAAAATAATTGCTTTGGTGCATGAAGGACATCTGGGAAGGAGTTTGACTAAGAAAAGAGTGAGGAGTAACTATTGGTGGCCGAACATGCGGAAGGAGACAGAAGAAACTGTTAAAAAGTGTACTGCATGTGCCATAAGTGACAAGTGTAAAATTTTGAGGAGAACACTGCTACAACCAGTGGAGGTTCCTGGCAGTGTATTGTCTAAATTGGCAATCGATGTCAGGGGGCCATATGAAAACTTAGACCCAGTTAAAATATACATCATAGTCCTTGTAGACTACACCTCAAAGTGGTGGAGTGGGGAGTGTCTGAAGGTAGTGTTACTACTGAAAAAATTGTAATTTTCTTTTACTGAATTCTTCAACAGAGATGGGGACCCCAAGGAGCTGGTATCTGATAATGGACCTCAATTCATTTAATTGGAATTTCAAGGATTCTTGAGAGATAGAGCTATAGACCATATAAGAACGTCGCTGTACCACCCCATTGCCAATGGACTTGTAGAAAGAATTAACAAGTTTGCTAAGAGTGTGATTCAGTTGGCAATATCTAATTCTCTTCCATGGAGAGAAATGCTCAAAGAAGCTTTGTGTGCTTATAGGTTTACACCACATTCTACCATGGATGTTGAACCTTTCACTATGATGCGTAGTAGAGTAGCATCAAATCGATTAAGACCTGCATGGATGTTCATGGACACAGGCGAAGCAAGATTGGACTTCGACCAAATATTAAGGAGTGTAAAAGAAAAAAAATTGAAATACAAGAAATATTATGATCACAGAAATACTGCGAAGGAAAAAAATCATCAAGGAAGGAGATTGGGTATGCTTCAGAGAGCCCAGGAAAACATTCAAAGGTGAATCCAAGTTTAGATCGCCACAAAGAGTTACGAGTTGTCAAGGACAATCGCTGGTGTTGGAGGATGGTAAAAGATGGTCTGTTGATGATGTGGTGAGGATAGAGAATGACTTGAATAGACCAAGCACAAGCAAAGACATCAACATAGAGCCATTCTGCCATTTGGACAAAGAGAGTTCCAGGAGAGGTAACACGGATGAAGATGGTAATATAGCAGTGTTTGATCCAATGAACAAAGATGCAGAGAATATTCACCATGATGGTAGAAGAGAAGTTATAGACAAAGGTCTATCAAAAAGGAACCGAAAAATTATCCATAACTTTAACAGTGACTATGTTTACTACTAGAGAGACCAAATATTATTTGGTCCCATGTATCCTTTTACACAATTAAGTTGTTCTTCACTGCTTTTCCCTCTTTCGTTGCTACTCTTCTTCACTTTTCATATTTCTAATCTTTCATTCTTTTCGTATAAGGGGGGAAGGTGTTATGTAGTAATGTAGAATGTTTGGTTTGGAACATATACACGTATTATATTCTAGAGTGTGGAGCTCGAGTGGTAGTCGGCAAGAGTTTCCCCTTGAGTGTAGTTGTGCTCCGGGTCTCTATAATAAAACTCGTATTTCTCGTACCGCCTCTGCCGTTTGTTGAAGCCAATTCTATGTCCCAAGAAGATTTACTTATAAATGTATCCACATATTCTATTTCATCCTTCCCACCGCCAAATAGTTTGGCAGAAGCGATTGGAGACATAGGTTCTGCGCAGGAAAGCAATCAGGCATTCCAAGATCATATGATTGGAATCACAGAAAACTTTGATGAATCTCAGTTCATGACATTAGAAAAGAGAAGAAAGCTCTTAAACATGTCTCAAGTGAAGAGGAATCAGGCTGTGAGATCCCATGATAATCCCATCATGATCAAGCAGATGATCAAGCAGTGATTCTTGCAAGCTTTTAGAGAACCAGTATGGTTGTTCTCGAGAGCAGAAGCAATTTTAAGAATTAACATTGATCTATAGCCTCTCTGCATTAAGCATTTCCTATACAAAACTAGTGTTTTTTTTAAAAAAACACTTTTATTAGCATTTTCCTATGTACAAACAACTGAAACAGTCAATCAATATTCCCCTCTCCCTCTCTCCCCCAGTGTTCAGTATAGACTGGTGTGACCTTCTTTGAACTCCACCTTCATTCACAGTTGATCAGCAGTTCCTGTCTTCTAATCCCTCCAGGGCATTCTCTCAGCCTACTCTTATCACCCCGTCCCCTCCCTTGACAAAACTAGTGTTTGAATTTCCATTATCATTTGGAGCAAAGTCAACCCCAATTCAAATTGAATAACTTGAATTGGAACACTTTTGGGAATGCCAGGTAGAGTTTCCCAATATACTCCTTCAAGATAATAACACTTTTGTTGGTTGGTAGGTAAATTTGACTGTGCTCCATATGTAACCACTGGAACTACTTTTTGAAAATAAAAGGTTAATACTGGCTTGCAGGACATTTCCTATATTGATGTTGTATTCTTTTGGCTTGTGATGTTAAATTGTCCATTTTGAAATTAATGTATTTCTTTTATGGGATATCCCTGTTCTTCTCATTAAAGTTGAGACCTAGGTAACAAAACTCACAAACTACCTCCAAATACCCATTACTTATAAGCCATTTATATTTAAATGTTTGTGTCTTTTTGCTTGTCGAGAGTATTAGAATATTTGATTTGGCTGTGTTTATTGTCAAAAGATGTTTTGTAGCATATTTTTGTAACGCATCCATTTTCCTTTGCAAACCAATTGGTGTTTGGTCGATAATGACTAACTAAGTAATCTGCATATAGCAGCCATGAGATAATGGTTTCACCTATTTTCAATGCAAAGAAACGAGGCTCATCTAAGGTAATATTTTGATTGTGAAAGTAGAATTTTAATAGTGTAGAGGCCAATGTACAACCCTGTTTTAAACCATTTTGGTTTGGGATGACACCAATTAATAATCCTTCCTGATTCCATTTGACTTGAATCGAGATATTGCTATGCAGTTGCTCAATCAGATATAGAAAATCAGCCGGACATTTTGCAATTGTTAGTTTATCCCATAACAATTTGCTGGAAATTGAGTTAAACACCTGCTTGAAATTGATAAACGGCAAATACGTATTTTGTTTAGATCTCACAAAAATTGGATTTGTGAAAGATGAATGTTATACATTTTAACTGAAGATCAATGTAGAAAATAAAGTGTCAATGAAAGGGGAAATTGTGCCTGATAATGTATGATTATAAGCATTGCACTAGGATATGTATTATAGTGATAACATCTTTCTTTAGTAGGTGAAAGTAGTAGAAGGAATGTATGCTCCCGGAAATAGGGGGAAAATCCGATACTGACCAAAGGTTGTGAAATGCTTTATTTAGAGAAGAAAGGGAGAGTAGAAAGAAAAAAAAGAAAATAATTGTTCTTTCCTGTAACGTCATGTTTAATGAAATCCAAACAAAAAAAATGACAAAATGGTGTTGTAAATAGATAAGGGGTAATAAGAGATATGTTCTAAATATGTTATATATTTTAAAGATGTTATTAATGTAATGTAAGATTTTAACAAATTGTATTTTAAATGCAAACTTTTGAACCAAAAAACAAAGACAGATACATTATAATATATAAAAAAAAACTCTTCGGTATTCTGATTTTAAAATAATCAATTCAAGTGCAGGCATACACATTGGGCCTATTTTACAGAAAAAAGAGATAAGTCCCTGCAAAGTAGAAAGTGCGAGTGCAAAGAACATTGCGTGGCCCAAATGGACTGCACCAGGAGCTGATTCACAGTATGATACTTCCACAAAGAAAAACGAGTAAAGCTGGCATGCCCACAACACTCCCCAGGGCAAAGGAAAATAGTACTATCAACGTACTCTGTGCTACTCCTCTTCTGCATCTGACAAGTCCTCATCCCTGTACCTCCACCAATCAGCGCTCCACAATCCTACATTAAGTGTAGCACCCACAAGTACTTGTCCCAGTACCTCCACCAATTAGGGCCCCAAAATAATGCATTGAGACTAGGTGACTTCAATATACATTATGAGATTCTGTCCCATCCTACCTCCAGAAAATGATCTGTCATCATGACTCCGCACTCAGTTCTTTCTGCAATTGACGCCCCATCACACATAGCTGAACACTGTCTTGACCTGATTTTCAGCAGGCATGTAACTGGTGAGTCTCTCTCTCTCTACTGTGCAGGTCTCCTGGAGTGACCACAATATGAGACTGTTCTCTATTACTTCAGTTATTATGACAAAACAGATTATTACAGGCCCCCGTCTAAGTTATAGATCAAAATCTGCCTTATTAAAAAATCCTGTGTCCAATTTGATGACAACATGTCGACTTCTGGTCCCAGTGATACAAAAGTTTGCTGTCCATAATCAACCGGCATCCTCCTAGGGATGTCTGTGGATTGTAAAATCGAGGAAAGGAGGGTCAAAAATAAATTGCGGTGCTCCCATACCAATGTCTGTCTGGAGATAAGCACAGACAGCAAATAGGAATGAGATTATCTCTGCCAAAGCCTCTCCCATTCAAAAGCATAATTTGGCAGCAGCTAGTGATAAACCTAAGTAGTTGTTTAAAGTGATCAACAATTATTTTATTGACCCCTTTTGTCTGTCTCTATCAATTAACACCTCTGAGAAGTTGGTCCAGGTTGTTAATGTTTATTCAAGATAAACTTTCCATAGTACCTAACCCTGAAGGAAGTGTATAGTACATCATTGCCCCTCTCCCCCTCAGTTCTACAAACTACCTCAGTTTAAACTATTTTAACTGTTCTCCAGCAGGTTAAACCCACTAATTGTAGTTTAGATGCTATCTAAGCCATTGTGATGGGTAACCTAGCACCTCATTTAGCTACAAAAGTCATGCATGTTATTAATCTGTCCTTCTCTCAGGGTACAGTATCCCACTCATTCTTGAAGGTTATAATCTCTCCTCTCTTAAAAGACCCTCCTTAGATCCTTCGGTGTTGAATAATTTCAGACCTATTGCTAAATCCCCATGGATTGCTAGAATCTTGGAGAAAACAGTTACAGTATAATTACAGGATTCTATATGAAAAACAACATTCCAGTTCTTTTTCAATCAGGTTTTTGTCCTACACAGGGCAAAGAGTCTGCCCTTCTTGCGGTCTGCGATGGCGCTAATGGCCAAAACAGACAATGGACAGATGTCTCTTTTGATCGTGTGCATCCTCACTGTGCCTTTTGATACCATGAGTCATACTATTCTATTGTCTCGATTTTGAAATCTCACGGGGATGACTGCCTTTACCCTTAACTGGTCCAGGGGTTTTCTCTCTAAGAGAAAGCAAATGGTGATGATTGGTCCATTTACTTCAGAACCCATTTAGCTAGGCTATTGTGTACCCCAGGGTCTGCTTTATTGCCACTGCTCTTCAGCCTTTACAGCAGCCAGTGATGAGTCTCCTACAAACGTTCCAGCTACAATACCACTCATATGTTGACATTAATCAAGTATTTTCTTTTTTTATTTATTTTTATTTAAGTATCATACAGTTCAACAAGTCACTTTTGATACATAACATCAAGGAGAGGAACAGAATGGATACAAAAGAAGAGACTGGAAAAGAAAACAGGAGAGAAAAAGAAAAAACAAGTCAAATCAATCGCAAAGAAAAGAAACATATACAATAAACACATTCAAACTGCTAACATTTTGAATATCCCATATACCTCTCTCCACATCTTAGTTAGAAACACAATCAGTCCCTTGTGGGAGCCAGACATGAAAAGGCCCCATAAGGCCATGAGTGAAATTCAGGAGTGCAGATCTTAGCCGTAAGGGCTCTGCCTCATAGCCCAACCAGTGCTTTCACAGTTTGTCAAAAGAAGTTGAACTGTCTCTACCTCTTCATTACCACAAAGCCGACAACATCTACCACTCTCCCCGTGGAGTATTAGACCATCGACCAACAATTTCAAGAGTGGTTACTACGTTGAATTTAAGGCGGAGATAATTCTACACAAAAGAATTCCCCAAAAAGTTACTGATGTAGGAGGGCATCAGTTGTCTTTCAAGTATATATGGGAAGAAACTAGCTGAAGTGAATTTGGCAGCCAGAGAAACCACCATCTGCTCCCGTTTAAAGGAGACCAGTTTCCATTTCATCACATTTTTATATTGGATTGAATTTAACATAAACATTGCCTCCCAGTTACTCCCAACCCACTGGTCGGCCATACTCAGCATTCTGTTCAATGCTGAGTTTCTTATAAAAACAGCCTTTGTAACCAGGGCCTTGAACAACATCCCAATCAGGGTGTTAGCTTGCGCATGCGCGAGTTTCCAATACAGCATCAGGCTGATCAGCACAATGCGCTTGTGTTTCATAATAAGATCGTATTCCATAGCAATCATTTCTGCAGAAACATAGACTGGTAAACTTAGCAGATGCTTTAGCAGCTTAACTTCAAGCTTGGTTATGGCTTCCAACATGCGCAGGCCGCAGATCTCTGCTGCGTAATACAGGATAGGCACAACCATTGCACCTAACAGTTTGAGAAATATCCCCAAAAAATAGCCTCCACCCCATGATGCAAAAGAGCATGCAGCCCCCACAATTCACGCTGAGCGCACCTTTAGACTGCAAAGATGTGACACGCCTCTGGGTCTAGCATCAAAAACAACACACAGATACATATTTGGATACCACCTCAACATCCACACCCTTCATATTTCACTTTACTCTAACTGCAAGCCTGTGAGATGTTTCAAAGACCACAATCTTGGTTTTATTGATGTTTACTTTTAAGGAATTCAAGGTTAAATAAGAGTTAAGGTTGTCCAGGGAGAATTGCAGACCACCTGGAGTCAAATCCAGGATGACAAGTACAACCATATCACCCAACTTTGGTGGAAGAGTTTTCGGGTCAACCAATGCACAGCCCATGTCTGAGAGATAGAGGTTGAAGAGAATCGGGGCCAGGAGGCAGCCCTGCTTAAGGCCAATCTCTGTCAAAATCCAAGCGGAAGCACCACACTCTCCCTCCACACTTATTTTAACACAGGTGTTAGGGTATAGCAATATGATCATATTCAGGAGACCCGGTGGGATCCCCCAACCTGCCAGCTTCCACCACAACCTTGTTTTATCTACTGTGTCAAATGCAGCGTTGTAATCTACAAACGCTGCGTAGATCGGGTGATTGCGAATCAACCAGGCCTGTTCCACAGTATAGGTCAGTAGAAGTATGTTTACTGAAGTGGAACAACCCTTCCTAAATCCAGTCTGGTTCCAAGGGATGATGTTATTCACCTATGCCTACGTGGTCAGCTTGTCAAGTATTTGTTAAAGTACCTAGTCCTTCCGATACAGTCACCTCTTTGGTGGAAGGCCTTTCCATGGTTTATGAATGGCTGACCAGCAATGGCTTACAACTCAAACCCAGCAAAACCGAGGTATTACTCCTTGATCTGAAATTAATGCTTAATGATCCTCATTGTACTCCCAAGCTTCCTCAACCTTTTGGGCTTGTCACCTCATGCCACATGGATGAGAAATCTGGGTACCTTATGGGATTGGGATTTATCATTCTCATGTGAGATCAATGAAGTTTCTAGAGAGCGTTCTTTTGCCTCTGGCTATTGAAACAAGCTCTACCCTTTATTTTAAAGGATGATTGGCACCTTGTCACCGAAAACTTCATTAGCGCTTGCATTGATTATGGTTATGCCTTATATTCTGTTCCAATGAACTATATATTACATGGGATTCAAAAAATGCAGCAGTGCTTCCGGAAGCTACCTCTATTACACCCTATCATCAGGAACTGCACTGGTTGCTGGTCCACCAGAGGATACACTTCAAAATCCTATGTTGGGTCTGTAAATGCAAAGTTTGCTTGGCCCTGCCTTACCTTAGACCTTTGGTGAAATGGTATCAGCCTTCCAGATGCCTTAGGCCGGTGCTCAGCAATCACTTGGTAATTCCTTGAACACATTGTTGTTCCAGGGGTGACAGGCGGTTTGCAGTAATTGGCCCCACATCGTGAAACAATCTCCATTTGGAGCTTCGCAAGCCTGACACTCTATTAACGTTCAGAAAAAAAACTCAAAACCTTACACTTTTGCTGATTAATCTTAAAGTTATCTACTTGGTTCACTTATTTGACAACTGCGCCCAGATACAGGATTTCCTGTCTGGTTCCTTGCTGATTAGCGTGTTACAATTGCAACACAAAATAAATAAAAATAAATAAATAGAAGGCAGTAACCGCAAGTCCTCCTCCCAGTAATTCCACCAATTTGCACCCCTTTTCTCCTACATTAAGGCAGCAACCTCAAGTCATCATCCCAGTACTTCCACCCAACAGTGCCTCCCAATCTTACATTAAGGAAGCACCCACAAGTTCTCCTCCCAGTACCCCCACCAATAAGTGTCCCCAAATCTTCAATTAAGGCGGCACCCACAAATCCTCATCCCAGAACCTCCACAATCAGTTACCCCAATCTTACTTTAAGGCAGAACCCACATGTCCTTCTTCCCACTTCCTCCACCAATCAGTGTTCACAATTCGCATCCCTTTACACCGACTCCTCTTCCTCACATTACTTGCCCCAACAAGATCCCCAAAAACACATCACTCCAACAGCCACTCCTCCATTGCACGGTACTAACACCAGGTGTTGGATGAAATGCCAAAGGTCAGAGTCAAATCCATCTGAATTAGTTTGCTGTAGAGGTGCACGATGAAGCACCAGCTCACCTTAGTAGGCCTTCCCCACTCCCATGTAATTTTTCTACAACAGTCTTTGGACACCAGGTCACTGGTTATCCCCTCCATACCATTTGCACAACAATTGGACTCCCACTGACATACTAATCCTGCTGGCCTGTGAACACACCAAACTGTATTCTAGCTCACAATCAGGATTTCTCGTGTGTGGGGTATAATCAAAGGCCCCAAACCAATGGAACTGAAGGGCCCACTGAAAAAAAATGACCTGGCAGCATGTATAACAACAACTTCACACTGAAGACAGACCTAATAAAGCAGACTATGTGGTTTGTCCAAGTAACACAAGGACGGGACATGTAAAAAAGGCCTACCTGTCATTACAAAAGGAAAAGCAGCATTTTAATTCACAAGTGGCAGAAGAAATTCAAAGGTCCCTTTCACATGAAAAACAGGAGTTTCAAACATTGACACCAAAATGCCTTTGCATGGGTGTTTGCAAATTATAGCTCAACAAGAGAAAAATGTTCCTTGGCTAATGTAAAGATGTTAGGAAAAAACCATAGTGTGTGTTGACAAAAGGTAATGTATGTTATGCTTCACATGCAAAATACCGTCAAACATTTGAAAAGAAAAGCCCACTTTGTCTCCATGAAAAGTTCCTATAGGCCCGAGGCAGAATATGTGGATGTCTTTCTGCAGTGGAAGTCCAGAGAAAGCTAAAACAAAAATGTATTCCAAGTGCAGATTGGAAGAGCACATCACATATCTGGCTGAGAAATAAATGCAGCATTTTGACTGAAACTGCCACCCATCAAAGGTGGTGCACTGTAAGAAATCAGACCCACCTTTCAGCAGAAAAATGATCAGGAGATAATTCAAAGTGCATTTTATTAATGACTGAAAGAAACAGCCCTGTACTTTCACCGTGAAAGCAAAGTGAACCCTGATTAGTAAAACAGACTGGGGCTCATTATGACATCGGCGGTAGCCGTACCTGTAATACAGGCACGGCTGCTGCCGGTGTCATTTTTTCCGGCACCCGCGAATGGGCAATTACTGCATCATTACGGGCCTGCCGGACCCGATAATTGCCCATTTGCGGCCGCCGGAAAGAAGATGCTCCCCATTCCCATTCGGTCCCATAGGGCTGAATGGGAATGGGGAGGTCGGATGCACTGGCGCCGTTTATAACAGCGCCGGTGCATCCGACATGCTGAGCTCACGGGTGCCTTTCACCCGTGAACACAACTCGTAGTTTGCTGGTCTGGGCAATACGGTACTGGCATGCTTACCGGTAGTTCCCCGACCGGCAAACTTATAATGAGGCCCACTGTATGTCAAGGAATCAGGGCTGATGTTAGAAAATGCAATATGTGAGTTCCTTGTCAAGGACAAATGGTGTGACTCTGGGCAAAATTTACAAAGGACTCCCCCACTGAAAGCCTGGCTTGTACCCCAACTGTTTACAAGAACAATACAATGTGGCTTGCATGATGGTTGCTGAAAAACAGGATTCCCTAGACCTGTTGTCTCTGAAGGCAGTTCGGTGCAGGCCAAATGTTCTAGCCGGTGCATGACCAGAATGAACGGGTGAAGTGTCAAAACAGGGTCTGCAATCAAGGCTAAACCCTGAATTCAAACAACAAATAGGCTAATACAATTTTTAAAAAAACGCTGGTCACACGCTGGCTAAGAGTCTCAAATGGCCTGGAGGAAGAGTAGCTCATATTTGCACATATGAAGATTTCCTTTGTTTAAATGGATAATCACAATTGCTGCATTTTTCAAGAAAGCACAATTCGTACTGATTACATGTATGCTTCATTTTCACATAATTCAGCGGCGATTTTGTTGAAATAAACTTCATCCACCTGCGATTTAGGGAATTCTAATGTTGATCCAAAAGGTATTACTGGCTGCTCTGAACATGTTCCGAATTTAGGGTAGGGGAACTGGTGGAGAGTAAAATTAGGAATGTGGGGAGTACATTGCATGTTCCTAATGATTATGCTTTTTGCTAAACAGCCGTGGAACTTGGTGCGGACCCGGCTGTTGTTTTATTCAATTCTCCATGATTAGCTAAAGCAGAATTTATATATATATGATGGCAGTTACTAGTAAATTCTGAATTTATTGCCACATAACTAGATTTTTGCCAAAAATTGACATGAAAACAAAAGAGGATTGTAAATAGGAATTGCCATATGTCTGCTCCAGACCCCTAGACCAATCCTTACAGAGAGCCTGGACTTGGGGACTATTGGGGGTAGAAGAAGAGTAACTGTCCAATCCTGGTTGCCCAGTATTGAAATATAGATGGTGTCATCACTGGTATATGATGTAGATGCACTACAAGGAAAGGATAGAGCTGAAAGTTACAATATGCTATTGCTGGTGAGGCCTAAAAGATGACTGGGTCCTATGGTGAAGAGCTGGGGACCACCCTTGAGAGTGGAGTGACCAGACCCCTGTCCAGTCCTTCCAGAGGGTCCTGAAATGCAGCTGGCTCTCCTGAACTTTAAACAGAGGTTTTAAATGTAAGTAGAATTGTACCATTTGAAGCCAAAAGGTGGGGGAGTCTGCTTGTCTTAAATTATTTCCCTTTATAGTGGGTGGGGGGGCACAACTGTGTAGATCCTTAGCCTATTTAACTACAAATAGTAATGTAATGAATTTCCCTTTGCAGAACACCACAGGGTGAATTTTGATAACATTTGAAATTAATAAAGCTCATTTACAGTGTGCATTCATCCATGACTGTCCAACATGAAAGTATGCAACAGGTACATGCACCCGTTGCTGAGGCTCAAACAGCATGCTGTTGGTCCTAATACAAAAAACTGTTATGATGACATACCATTTATGACCCCTCATTCAGTGGCCTGACTGGCCCAGATCACGAACCAGATTGTCAAATGCACTAAATTGTCATGACCAGACATCCAAACACGTGTCAGTCTCACCTGCTGAGTGGATATGATGCAATCATAATTCCCTCATTGAACAACCCAGAGAGGAGGTCTGTATGAATGTACACTACATGGCCTCAAAATGTCTATCTGTGTTGTGTCCCTGTCCATGACCTTGCTGTCAGCATCTCCCATTGATTGTACAGGAGTGTTTGTCGTCACCCAAATCTGCCAAGCCTCACTCCTACCCTTTTTTGCTTCACAGATCTGTGCCATGACATACTTCTAGTGTGTGTGATTGAGGCTGCATGCCAGTTATGAATTGTGCAGCACACATGCTGTGAAAGGCAATGACTTCCACAATTGATGCATACTCATCCAGGACATTCCAAATTTGTGGTACTATTCACCCTACAAGAACTTATCAGCAGCTTGAATACGTGCCTGCAGGTCAAGGACCAGGACATGAAGTTCTGGGTTGATCCTCTCCAGGATCTGGAGGCGAAGCAGTGTCACTCGATGACGCCTGCAGATTGCACCCCAACAGAAGCTCCAGCCTTTGTGAGGTTCCAGATGTTATTGTCATCCCAGCACTGCTTGGCATTGTCGGCAGTACAAACTGTCACTCCTACACATTGATGGAATCATTGATGTCCTTCCAGATCATTTGATGCCCAAACTGCTTCTGCGGATTGAAAAGGTAATCGTAATGAGGCTTGATCACCCATAATGCCAACTTTAGCAACAGAGAAGTTTACATCCCACACACTCACCGCCTTGGGGGTGCTGGTAGATGTTGCAGCCATGGTTGACCTGAGGCTCTGGTGGGGTGAACCTGGGCCCTGACTGTACCTGAACTGTGAAGCTGTGATGTTAATATGGACGTGTTGAAGCCCATACATGGCAGATGAGGTATTCACAGAAGAACAGGCTATGGTGGAAAACCATGCTGTAAAGAATTTGCCCACACATGCCGTGCATATCCATGTCCTTTTTTATGAGCATGCGCAGTTGCAGCAATCTTTGTGGATACATGGCAGAATCGCAGCTTACATTTGCAAGAACATTTTACCCTAACTATTGCATTGCACCATGAGTGAAAGGGAATCACAGAGAGGACAGGGACAAGGGCAGAGAAAAGGTCCACCTAGAAAACCTGGTGGTGAGGCTACAGGTGCCCCAGTACTACCAAGTCCCAGTAGGGCTAAAAGGTGCTAGCCTTCAGTGCAGGCACAGGCAGCACCACAGGAACAGCCACAGGTTTGGGAGAAAGGGCTACAAGGAAAAAGCGCTTCACTGATGAGGAACTGCAAATCCTCACGTATTAGGTTGATGAAAACCATGACGACACAAGGCTGGGCTGTACCCTTCCTGGGACTGGGTGATGGTGGCTGTGCCAGAAGGTCACAGATTTGATAAAATGCCTTTGGGGTGTAGAGGCCCACTGCAGGAGAGGTCTACAAGAGGAAGGGTGACCTCACTAGGCAGATCAAGGATAAGCTTGGCAGTCAAGACACCACATGTTAAAGAGCTGATTCAATTTGAAGAGGTCACCAGTGCCATCATTACAAATAAGCAGGTGGTTGGTGTGGGATGCATGGACACCTCTGCTGCCAGATCAGGTGAGTGCCATGTGTGCATGATATATATGCATTCGTCACCACATGATATGCAATCAAATGTTTCAGTACTATTTGTCAGGCCCTTCTCTCCCATCCATGATTACTAAAGTAATGCATCCATGGTCACTTCCATTACATGTTGTTTATCGTAGGAGGAGGATGCTACATCTATGTTTCCAGTTGACATTGATCTTACAGCACACATTACTGTGTACATGCATCTTTAATGTAGCCAATATACCTATATGTGCCAATAGTTTTCAATACACATGTCATTGGACACACTCAAAGTGTCATGCTTTTGGATAGTGCAGTCTGAACGCTACCTTTGGCTTACATGTAATCACACTTAGCAGTGGATGATGTCGGAGTAATCCAATCACTGGCCCTGCTGGACACCGGGTATGGATGAGCTACAATGTTAGTGACAAGTTGCATGAAGGGGTGATCTTGAATTAAGTTGTAGTGTTTGCCAAAAAGATATTTGATATGTGATGTTGATTCCACATTTGGACTATCAATATGGCATATGGCATAGACATGTCATGTTCCCCTATGGTAATGGGTAATTCCTCTGTAAAAGGAACCGTAGTTGTCACCCCAGAAATTCCTTGTGCGTTCATGGCAATGCCTGACATTGGGAACTTCCCTTCTCTAACATAGTAGTTGTCCCCTATCTACTAGGAAGGATACTGTTTTGTCAACTGTGGTCACTCTGAACCTCGGTTCCTCTTGTGGGTCTGGTGTAATCTTTAGGATGGAACACATCAAGTAGTTCTGTATGCTGTACTATTGAAGATACATGTCCAGTCATGTGCCAGTGAAAGGATTCCATCCCACTACTGTCACACCCACTATCCTAGGTGCATGTCCCTGTAGCAATATGTTTGTGTTGCATGATATCACTACATTATTTTGTGCTGGTGGCTGTGTCTGCATTGGTGCTTGCTGTATCTGCATTGGGGCTTTCAGTGTGTGCCTCAGTGCTTGTTGTGTTTCAGGTGGCATCCCTTGTTACTTCTGTTGCATTTATGGTGCTTGTGCCTGATTCTGCACAATATGGTTTGGTATGTCATTCCCCCCCTCTTGAATCTGCTGCTTGCCAGTTCGGTCTATCTTCATTGTGCGGTGGCATTCCCGCAAACCATTGCTGCTTCCTTCCTAACCTTTCCTGATGTTGAAAAAAGCGCAGATGATGGGTGAGTGCATGCAGGTGTGAGGTATGTTTACACAAGTTTGCCCACCATCTCTTACACATGCATTTCTGCTTCTTTCAATATAAAGTTACACGTCTCATATAAAACATACATTTCAAATCATTAAAAATACATTTTATATTTGTTTTATACTGGTTAACTTATTTAGATTGTGTACATTTCATAAAAAAGGATACTGTTCTTCTTGTTGTGTGCCACCGTCCAAGTGCCCTACTTTATCTGTGCCTCTTGTCCTGTACAAAAAGGTGTTTTACACTGAAAACCTGTCTACATCTCCTTCACCTTCTACCTGTTACTTACCTGCATGTCCTTTTCCTCCCCTAGAGATCAATATGGATCTCTTTGATAGCATGTTCAATGCTCCTTTCACCTCCCCCTTTACTTATTTGTCATCTCTATCCACATACCCTCTGTTCCACAAGTACCTACTTCCTCAAGCGTTGCTCCTTCTCTTTCCATTACTATTTTGCACCATTGATCCTACTTGAAAAATGTCATTGCTAAACCCATTGACACATCCAAAATCCATTAATAATATGCAAACTGTGTTACTTAGCTTAATATGCTGATTCCTTACTGGCTAGGCATGACTATTTTGCACATTGTGCTTCCCTCATTAGCCTTTCCTTCCTGGCCTTTATCTTGTCCAGTTAAATACCTGATTTCATATACTTGATCTGTTATTATTGTCTTGTTGCAGCAATATTGTCTGGCATGATTGCCCCCTTACCCTCTCAGTCAAAAGGAAACTTGACAGAAAAGCCCCATGAATCACTGTGTAGGTCCCTTTTAGCTGTGTACTATGCCCTCTTTTCTCACACCTCTAACCTGGTTCCCTTTAATGTGTTATTTGGGTGTAGATTTCAAGCAGCACAGAGGTATTGTAGCATGCATTAGAACTCAGGAAATAAAAGGCTGCACAATTATTGGGTGCAATTCTCCAAATCACAAAGAATGTAGCAGGTTTTTCATTAGAGGGAACATGGTGTCTCTATTGTCAATTCTGTATGGTTTGGAGGGCCTTACTGTGACTAAATGGTAATGGTTACACATATTAGAAGGGAAATTCTGGTGAAGGATGCTTGGATTACCCTCTTGCATCCCGATGGCAATAATACGCCTGAGCTAGGGTTCATTTCTATTACTTCCATGCTTAAGAAAGCTCAGGCACTATTTTATATTGTAATCATAAATAGCTCCAATATTTTATATGAGAGCTATTCATTGAGAAGGATTTTGTTTCATTGCAAAGCCTGAAACAGGATATATTGGCAGGCAAGGAACTGGTATTTGTAGATTTAGTCCCGAAATCTTTTATTGAAATTGGGTGGGAACCTGATTGGAATGAGAGATTTTATGTGAATAAGCGAAGACTGTGTAAGAAAGTCAAGCAGTGGGACTGGTTTATGAACTTCTCACATTTCGCGAATATGAAAAGTTATGATTTTGTGGGAAAAATGTTATATACCTTTAAATGGCCGCAATCCTACCTAATGCTTTGTCCTTCCACTAGGGTCTGAAGGTTCATTACGCTTTTATGAATTGATTATTTTCCCATTAATATCGTGTCAAGATCCATGACTGAAAATACCTTGGGAAGAACGATTCTGTCGTATATGTCAAATAACTACTAAACCTGGCTAACAGGGGCGTTGCTAGGGGGGGCTAAGGGGGCTATAGCCCCTGATCTTTTGGTTGGAGCCCCGGATAGAATCTCAGGAGCTACAGCCAAAAGACTAGCTAGCCCCCAGTCCCAACAGTTCCGACATCAGCTTAGCCCCGGGTCTTTTCCAGACCTAGCAACTCCCCTGCTGGCTAAGCATGCCCTGATGGAATGCATTGTTTTGTGACATGTGTATATAAAACAGTTAGGGGATTGGGTACATGAGTATAATACGATAAAAAGCTCCTGATGTTGGTTTCAATGTTTGAATGCTACTGGTATGGCAACTCATTTATCAATCTATAGGATATGGCTGGTGGTTCAAAACTATATATACAATGTTGGGGGCCTTTAAAGATAATTGGGCCTGATTCATGGAAATGTTTTATAATGGTGCAATCCCTATAGGAAAACGTTCCATGAATCAGGCCAAATATCTATGGCTGACTATGCACTATGGGAAATATCATTACTATAGCCCTATTTCCTAGAACAAATGTGTTAGAAATGTGGGGTTGGTTATGAATAATGTAGTACATTTATATAAGCTATGAATTTGTATGTATTCGCACACATTTGTATACATTTTAATGTGTATGAATTGAAATTTGAACTTGTATGTATGTTCTATTGATACTATTGTCATATTGTTATCGATTGTGCTTAAATATGATTTAAGATGTGATTTTAAGTTTTCATTTTATAGATTTTATGTAATGGTTATTTTGATATAAATATGTGTAAAATATTATACTTAATCACATTAATATAATTAGATTAAATTAAATGAATGTGTTACTATCGTGTGTGCTGTCAGCTCGCAGCATAATTAATTTTGATGTCAAATCCTCCCTTTCTTTGGTTTTGTTTTTACTTGATATGCTAAACTTAAATTGAATACTCATCTCCTGGTATAAACACGCCCCCAGCTATCTACTGGACCCACTTGCCCCTTCATCAAAACATGTCTCTATTGTCCACTTCACCCCCTCACCCTTATCTGTGTAAGAAAAGTTGCTCTGTCCCCCCTCACCATCGAACCTCTGAAGCTTGCTTGTAGCGCTTTGCCAATTTATGTGTCTCTGTGTGTGCCCTTCCTTTGAACAAACCTGCTGTTAGTGCTGTGACAATCTGGCCTTTGTTTCTGCCAGTCATGTTTGCTGTGTGTTTGTGTGTTTCATGTGGAACCACTTCCCATTTAAATGGTGTGTTCCTGTGTCCCCTCTAGCCATAGAATACTGACATAAATTATGTACAAGAATTGTCATGCTCCCCTAAAATGGGTCCCCCATTTTCCTTGTGTGTGTATATGCAGTGTCTTGGTTCTTGAAGTGGCCACATTTATCTGTGATGTGTGTTTAACTCGCAACGCATGTGCCTGACACTGCATGATCTTGGGCCTACTGTTCATGTGGATATTGCACTGTACTGTGAAAGGCGTGTTCCCCCTCTAGAGTCTTGTAAAATTGCCCCTTCCCTTGTCTTTTTTTGTCCTCCTTCTTGCATGTTTGAAAAATATGGCACAGTGTCACCTTTAAAACAGCAGAGCTGCTTATGTTATCAAAATGAATGGTTTGTTATAACAAAGGAGTTCTTTGCATCCATATACATCCCTTTACACTATTCCCATAACACGCTCTCCTTTCATTGCCCCTTCTTTATTAAAAAACCTCCATCTTAAATTCTTTCAAGCAAAATATCCACTCTGATCGTCTCCAACAAGCCACCTCCCCTGTCTCTGAGTCAGTGTAAAAACCATATAATTTGCTCCTCTGACAATGTCAATGAAAAATCCCTTCGCTCACTAAATACACTGCTTCTCCCTGCATTCACCATCTGCGCCCCCAGATCACCAATTGTCAACAGGAGGCTCTGCAGTCCAAGATGCAGACAGAACTGAGGTTTCCCATTGAGTGGGCCAAAACGCTGCAGAAAAGTTGATGTTTAAACCTCCAACTCAAGAACTGATGCCTTGTTAATACAGTGTGTAAGGCAGAACCTTCTTTCCTCTTCCTTTTTTCCCATTATTTCAGCACCTATTTCGCTCTCTTTCTGTGTAGTTCTTCCATTACCTCTGTACTTACCTTTGCTAATAACCTGTCTTCTTCTTCCTTCCTTTCCCACTTGGCCCTTTCCCTTTTTAATATGCATTCTATTACTTTAACTTCTTCATATTCACCGGGCTCATTAAGATAGTATTTTCTTTTTCCACAGTTCCATTTCCCTTTCTTTCTCTTCCTCCCTCCGTTTTATTTCTCGTTACTCCGCTCGTGCCACCCTCTCTGCTATTGCCTTCATCCGCTCTGCTTCCTTCTTCCTCTCTTCCATTCGTTCCTTCATCCTCTCCTGCTCGCCCCTATTCTCCTTTCTCTCCTTCTTCCTTCCTTGTGTTTCTTGCTCGAACTATCTGATCAGTGCACTTCGTGCCTCTCTTAATTCAGCTAACCTTTCCTCCAGCATTTCTTCCTCTACCTGTGACAGTTTACCTTCTCTTATCTTACTCACCTTGGTCCCTATCTGTGTGATACCCATTTCATCCTTTGCCATCCTCCTCACTGCGTCCTCTTCTTCTCCTGTTAGTGTCCCTCAGAGCTTTAGGAGTACCTGCGCTGTTACCCATTCGTCTGGTCCTATGGTTGCAATGTGTTCCCCACTTTTCTTCCCTCCCTTCGTGCCTGCCTTTGTGGAGTTTAAGTCTATCGTGCTCGTCACCTCCTCCCCCCTCTGGTAGCTATCTGTAGGGGCATATGGTGGAGGGCTGTATGCGGGGTTTGAATACCCATAAGCGGCTGTCAGTTGTTGTCTGGGGGCTTCTCTTAATTCCGTTACTGGGTACAACCCTCCTTCTTCCTTCTTCACTACCTTTGCCAGAGGCATATCTTCTGCCCCTTTCTTTTTCACCTTCTCTTCTGATACTCTACCCAATCCTTCTTTCTCCTTCTTGCTCTGTTCTGCGCATAGTGCATTGCTGCTCGCCGTGCCCATGCCCCCTCCGTTCTCTTTCTCCTCTTTGCCTCCCTTCATTTCTTTGCTCCCTTTCTCCTTTGCTGCTCCTTCCATAGTAAACATCCCCATTGCCCCTGGCCTGGCTCCCTGAAACATCTTCCATAAATTAAACATCTCTATATGGTGTTGTACGTGTTGTGTATGTATGTCAATAGCGAGTGTTGGGTGTATGAGTCAAAGCTGCCATTAGGCGGCCAAGGTGTCAGTATTTTGTTGTCTGTACCTTGTGTCCAGTCGATACTGTACTTGATCATTTTCTCCTTGTATGGTGATAGTGACGTGCAAATCTGTTGGAGGGATGTAGTTAAAGCATTTCCCCTCACTCCAGACCCCGACCCGTAGTATGCGGCCATGTTACAGTTTTGTTTTTCCCAATATCAACCTTCTTTACCTGGCCCCGTAAATTGTGGACTTCCGACCGTCCGCTGAAAAGTAATACAATTGCAAATATACAGTTCTTTTTCCTTTATTATTTGTCCCCCTTGATGTCACCAGTATGGCCCCCTACGGCCGTGGCGCACGAAGCCCCTTGCGGCTGCGTGCCCTGTGTGGCGTGCTTTTACAGCCGCCCCACCTTTCCTCCTTCTTCAAACCTCTCCCTTCCCTTTTCCAACCCCCTTGCTGAGCATGACCGGCGTTCTTCGTGCGCAGCCACCTCTCCCCTTTTCACCCCTCCCTTATCGAGAGTTGCCAGCGTTCTCCATGCGCGGCCCCCCTCACCTCTTCTATCCCGCCCTTTCCCACTTCCTATCCCCCGGCTACCTCTTGATCAATCCGAGATGGTCGCGGTGTCCTATACAAGCCATGCAGGTGACATCACCACCTTCTGCAAACTATTACCGGTAAGAAACCTTTATAAGACGAAAAGAGCGCGCAATATGTTTTAACCCTTTTGTCCCTCGTAAGGCCCACAGCTGTCCTCCCGCCTCAACTGGAGCAAGGTAACCCACAATAAACTGTTATAATCGGACTGCGCACACTGCGTCGCCTCGCGTGTGATATGCCCCTCACCAGGGGAGCTTAATCAGACAATTATCTTCTGCACTTGGGAACAATCTAGCTACCTCCTCCGTGGAAACCTCATCTACCTAACAAGCTTCAACACTCAATTAGCAGGGATCCTCATCTACTCATTGATCTATAATTCCAATTCATAGGAAATCCACACCCCTTCCCTACAGGTGCCTGAACAAATCAGTGCCTTCTGGCAACCACACGTGGTACATTTCGGCACCACCCAATTCGCTCCGTGATGCGGTAGAAGACGGCCCTCATGCCTGTCCAGCCACCGCTCACTCGTCTATCGTCACTTATTTATCAAATCTTTTGCAGCACACTGTAAACACCTACCGCCTCCCTTTTCACAATACCTCCCCCCTCCCGCACATCATTACGTTGCTTGGGTGTGTCATACTCACCAAGTCCTCTTGAGGCGGGGCTGCCCGACTGCGTGCTCCCCTCCGAAGCAGCTCGCCACCTCCCCTCTTCTGGACCATGCCTGGACACTCGCCAACTGTGGGCAGGATACTTCTCAAGTCGGCTCCCGATGGCCAATATCTGGTTTGTGCTGTCCGGTCTTCTCACAGTTCCGCGATGGTCCTGTAGTCCTCAACAGGGGGCAACGGCAGCAGTGCCTCCAACATCTCGGGGTGATCTCCCAGGGGCCGGCAGAGCCGTCTGCGGACCTCCGGGGCTGGAGAGGCCACAACTCCTCCCACGCCCCAAAAGAAGTGTGAGACACACACAAGGAGCAAAGTAACTACTGCTTTTTATTAGAGTAACAGCAGGGATACGCTCAGACTGTTGCATCTGGAGAGGCTCTCATTGTTAGCGGGGCTCGCAGGCCCTTTTTACGGCAGTATGACGCGCTACTTGCGTCACCTGGGAAAATCATCACAAAACCATTGCCACTTCGGGTTGGTTCCCCGAGTGGTAGAGTTAGTATGGATACCCTATGGGAAGAAATGTTAGCGGTTGAGGACATGTCAGGTGGTACACTTGGGCTGTCCCTAACAGTTGTTACATTGGAATTGTTACAAGGGGACCTTTGGTGATTGGATAACAGTAATAGCGTCAGTGATGAGCCTCCCTGTATTCTGATTGGTTCTCCCGTGAGCCCCCAAGCCTGGGACCATCGTCGTTCCCAGCTCACGGTGCACCTGACATTAGCAACAATGTGCAACTATGTATTTGTGCGGACAATGGACAGGTCTGCTTATGGGCTGGTGAGCAGGTCTTTCCCATAGATGTCCAACTTGTTGCTTCGTTGTTGCAGATTGTGTCCCAGACGTGGGACCCTGGCGGTTCTCTGTCTCGTACACTTGGCAGCTTGTCAGTTCGGCTTAGTCACGTGTGGGGAGACCGTAGCTGGAGTAGAATTATGAGCATTAGATTTTGTATTTTTTCTCTGAGGTCTTGGCACCTGTCGGTATAACCTTGGTGATGGGCGCGCGGCATGCGGGTTGCAACATCGTGGCCTTGGCTGTGGGCTCTCGTCGGGGGCTCGTTCTGCATGGTCAGCACTGGCATCTCGTTCTGGGAGGATTTTCGTTTGCGAGGCTCCTGCCTGGGGACTCTTGCTTGCGGCCTACTTGGGCCTAGTTCGTGGGTGGCGGTACATAATCCATACTATGGAGGTCGTGGAGTGACAGAGTGTCATACACAGCATTAGATATACATGGTGGCATCTTCATAGTGATAGTTAGCGAGAAAGCATCAGCAAGCATATACACAAGCTCTTCAGGCATCTTGCGTTTCTGCAGTGCTGTAGAAGGCCTATGTGAAAAATAAGAATGATGCATGTCCGTGGGTATGTCAGTCCGCTACGTCATAGCACTGAGTATATTCTTCTGGTTGGTGTGTAAGTGACCAGTGTGCATGGTGGCACGTGTGTTCTTGTCTGTTGGCTATGTCGTCATGGCATCTCTAACGATGTGAATACTTGCAGCTGTTGTTCTAGTCGAGCTGATACATGCCGCAGGCGTCGGCTTGACCCGGGCATGCTAGTGGGCATACTCTTGGTATATGCATGTTTTTGAAGCAGGATACTTTGTCATCTGGTAAATAAGCGAACTCCTCTCGTGGGGGGTGCCTGGGCCGTGATCCCCTAGGCCATGGTCTGGATAAGATTGGGGGGAGGGTATTATCCCATTCTCCCACTTCAGATGTCTGCTTGGCTACTCTCTGCCAGGAAGCCTAATCCTACAAAAGATGCAACTGAACAGTGCCTTGTTATACATAGACAAATCCTGAAATGCTATTTTTTTCTTAAACAAGCAGTTGCCCATATGAATTGTTGAAAAGGAAATCAAGAATATGGAAAATATGCTTTTGTTAAAATGTGTGTTATTCATTATCCCAATATAAATGTGCAACCTTGTGCTACCGGGGTTGGCGCCGGACCCGTAAATATTTACGGGCGCCTAACTTCCTGGTGCCACAGGGAGATTACAACCCTGGTGGTCCAGGAAGTCAGGCACCAGTAAAATTTAAGTCCCCATTCCCATAGAGGCCTATAGGAATCTATGGGAGTGGGGCACATCAGCTCTGGCAGGCAGACCTGCAATATGCCGGTTCAGAAGCAATGGTGCTGGTAAGCTTACGGCACCTTTGTTTCCAGACTGGCATGGTTGTAATGATGCCCATGATTTTGGTCCCCCTCAGGCAGACTTCAAAATAATTTGTTCTGTGGGGAAGGATCCCAGAAAAGTGTGTTTTACCAACAGTCTGATCCTATTACACAAGAAGATTGGTCTTGGCTCCCAGCAATTTTGTCTGATTGAAACAATCTAAACACAAGATACGTATATCGTTCCTGATGACCAATAAGTTAGCAAAGATAGGAGAATTACAGAAAGTCTTGATGGAAATATTAAATTATCCAAAATGTCTTGGAATTTGGGGGGGTAATAAACCTAGACAAAATAGCGAATTAACAAAGCTACTAAGCCAACATTCCATTGTTTTTTTACAGGAAAACTATGCAATGGATTTGTTGGTTTCCGATGGGTACCAATGTTTTCAGCAGTCAGCTATTAACATGCATGAGGTAGACCCTCATATTTACAGCAATTGATAATAGCTTAGGATTAATGGGAAACTGTGTATCAAAGCACATTCGAGGAATTTTGGAATTGGAATTTTGTTTTCCAGGTAATGTTACTTGCCCTTGTACTCTGCTTCTTAACATAAAATGGCACCCAGTCTCATTCTGATATTAGTGATTTCATTGCTGCTTTAAATGGAATTTTGGAATCTTTAAAATCTGATAATCCGTAAGGTGGTATCATATTGGCTGGAGACTGGAACATGATTTGCTTACCTCCTGACAAATTACTGGTTGGTAATAAGATTTGGAGCTCAAACCATAGTAAAAAACAACAGGAGTACAGCCGCAGTTTGAATGAATTATGTAGTTAATGGGGTCTATTTATCTAAGGTGACATTCCTAGTCAACCAACCTGGCATAGAGAAGATTTAGTAGCTTGGATCGATAATGTTTTTCTATCCGACCACCTTTTCCATAAATGTGATCAATTTTCAATAGCTGACAGTGCAGCTAGGGAGCACTGTATGCTAATCCATACACTGAACGTGACGGTCCATCCTTCTCTTGAGTTTACATGTATTGCATTCTCAACTAATTTAAAGACAAATCGGATTTCATGCAAGCCTAGGGCCTTGTAAAGTTTAATGATGGAATGAACGACGTTTGGAGTTCATTTACACCTTACCATAAGCAATCAACCTTTTCTGTTGACTCATTCTCCACTTTTATTATTCAGAAGACTTTTATTATTCAGAAGATTTCAGAGGTTTATGATGGGGACAGTCTTGATTTATCTGTCCTCTATCCCATAGGTACAATAGTGAGGTTCAATGTAGGAAGAAAGTTATGAGACACAATAAAAGCCATACAAACTGGGCTGCTTGATCTTACCAATCAGTCAAAACTAATAAAGAATGTAAAACCAAAATAAAAAAAAATGGGTTAAAAGCCCATCGACACCTGTTAGCTCAACAGGGTGTAGAATGTAGAGTCTATGCTGGAGACCATGTTCAAACATGATACTAGAAATGTTTGGTCCTTGATCCAAAATAAAGACCCATATGGAGGCTTTGGGCCTCATTACGACCCAGGTGCTAATGGGTTAACGGTGCCGTAAAAGGCTGCGGCGCTGTAAACCTATTAGCGCCTAATTACGAGGTCCCTTTGCGGGACCCGACCTTAACGGCTGGTTTTACCAGCCGTTAAAGTAGGGACCCGCAAAGGGACCTTGCTGCTAAGTACGGTGCCGCAATTTGCAATTTGCGGCACCGTACTTAG
Organism: Ambystoma mexicanum; assembly: GCF_040938575.1. Taxonomy (NCBI): domain Eukaryota; kingdom Metazoa; phylum Chordata; class Amphibia; order Caudata; family Ambystomatidae; genus Ambystoma; species Ambystoma mexicanum. Next base: position 437,891,019 of record NC_090923.1, read on the forward strand.
CACCTTCCCCATTCCCATTGAGCCCTATGTGGCAAAAATGGGAATGGGGACGGGCCATGGAGGAAGGGGGAATTACCGCCCGCCAACCTTGTAATGGGGTGGTAATTCCCCCTTTCTCCATGGCGGACTGGGTAACTTACCGGCATGGACCATGGTGCTAATAACAGCATGGTCTTCCGCCAGGGTCGTAATGAGGCCCTTTCAGTCAAACTATTACCATGTCTTTGTGGAATGCTCAATTCAGGGAATAATATAAGGATGTGTCCATTGAGAAATCTTAGGTTATTTATAAGGGCCCCTGGGTTATGAAGTTGTCTGAAGAGAATGTATTACCACCTATTCATTCCTCCTCTGACTTGCACGCCCCAGGGCCATATGGGCTCTGCAATGGAGTCTGTAAAAAGGCTACTCTGATATGTGTATGCTAACCCAGTGCACCACCCCCCCCTGCCGATTGGACTACACACACATTTATTGAAGCTGATCAGGAGAGTTTGCAGATGGAGCCGGCCCCCAACAAAGGACAACGACCAAGGCCATCACTTCCTGTCTAGGAAGCATGATATGTGTATGCTAACCCAGTGCACCACCCCCCCCTGCCGATTGGACTACACACACATTTATTGAAGCTGATCAGGAGAGTTTGCAGATGGAGCCGGCCCCCAACAAAGGACAACGACCAAGGCCATCACTTCCTGTCTAGCGATGTCCGGCAATGGCCGGCTCACTGGGTGCCTCATGCAGCTCCATATCCTGGCAGGCCCACTTGATACCACTCCACGTCAGATGCAACTATCTCAACAGAACCCCCGAACATCAGAATATCCATCTCATCTCGGTGCCCTTAGAGGTAAGTATGCTTCCTTCCTTTACCTAACAAAGAGATCTCGTGTAATGACTCTACACCCTTGCCCTTTCCGCTCCCAGCTAGCGCACACCCAGTATCCAAGAAGCTCTCCCATGCCTACTTGCCCAACCCTTCACCCCAGCCCACATCGCTATACCAGCTAAGTCTCCTGGACCACCTTCAACACAAGCATGGTGCGGACCCACTCACAGCGAGTGTGCTTGAGACTCCAAAGCAGCCCTTCACTTTGATGTGGTCATTCAGCCTTCACAGCAACATCAGCCCCTCCCATTCCTACCACCAGCGCTTTGCCACCAGCCCACATTCAGTGCACAAGCACAGTCACATGCAGCACATATACTGGCCAACTGCATCACCCCTGCATCCATGGCCTCACTTCCCCAGGGCTGCCTCATCCATATTCATGCCGTACCAAATCCTACACCCTTCCTGCCAATGCTACACAGCACAAATACAAATCTGGATCAATGGCATCCCATGCTACAACTAAGCCAAGTACCCAATGCATCAATTCCTATGGACCTTTCTCTTCTCTGCATCCCACCTGTCTATACTTTGTACTCACAGGGAGGAAAGACCCCAGAACACTGAATCTAGGATGACCCATCATGAGCAGCCCCTAGATGAGGCCACTCCCCCCACTTGTGGTTTGGTTGTGAAGGAATCTACATACACTCAATTCCACTCACCACCTTTATCGGTGGCAGTACTGGTTCCTCCACTTACTGTCACACACAACCTAGCTGGTACCTCAGACCCTGGCTCATCCACAATTTTACCTTCATCAAAGCCTGCCCTGCAAGCATATGCAGCTCACTCAGCAGATGCCACTACTTTATTTATTTATTTATTTGTATTTGTAAAGTGCATGAGCAGCCCGCAGGCATCGAGGCGCTGTTGCAAAGATTGGCTTATATGCACATATTTATCTTAGTTATGCAGAAATAATTAGCTCTTGGTTACATTGAGCTTACAAAACAGTGTTGCAGTAGTTACAGTTGCATTAAGACCTCCTTACTATTCCTGACCACACTGTATCACACTTATTGATAGCCTGCTCTCAAGACAAAGTTCCCAACATTCCAGCATCCACTGATTCTCTGCCACCAAGTAACCAAATGTCAACTCTCAATTGTGCCCTTATTGCACGCTCCCTGGTAGAACACACCATTGAGGTCCATGGCACCATCCTCGATCACCACCTTGACATCTAACTATCACAGAATCTTGGCTCTGCAGTGCCTCAGGCCTGCAGCTCTCTTTATCAACACTCCCCCCCACCAATTACACCATCTTCAGAGTGGATCGTCAGGAGGGGACATTGCCATCATCGCTAAATCCTCCCTCCAAATCAAATCCAGCCCTATTTTGCTCATCCTTGGCTATCAAATATTGTTACTTAAACTCACCACTGACCCCCAGTCCACCTTCAATGTGATCCTCCTATACGACAACATAACACTGCTAGCCAGCCAGAATTAGATATTCCTCTCCTGATAATCCTGCTTATCAAACCCTTGACCAAATGTGTCCTCTTAGGTGACTTTAATCTTGGTGTCAATGACCCAGCAGACCTGAAAGCTACCTCTCTGATCCAAGATCTTGGAGACATGAACTTCACCCAACCGATCTCCTCCCCCAACCCCATCAAAACGTATACTCTGGACTCGGTCATATCTGCTAACGTCACTAGCAACATCTCGTCAGTCAAGACAATACCTTGGTCTGATCACTTCCCACACCTCCCTTAAAGCCTATTCTAGTCCGCAATTCCCGTAAATTGACACATGAAATTCTGAAGGCTACCCCCACTACCACACTCACCACACATTCTGCTCCTAATGCCATGTCACCCTAGCTAAAAAGCCATGTGCCCATTACTGGGCCTACACAAATCAGACCACATGTCGACAAATTAGACGAGATGTCCACTGGCTAACCATTAAAGCCTGTACCAACCTCAGAATACTGACGATTGCACAGCACTGCATCCACAAGGAAGTGCCCAATTACCTGTACAATGCCATCTGCATTAAACATCGTACGCGCACACTAAGATCTGCTCCCAGTACCATACTGCTTATCCCACTTCAGAAAGAAGAGATCAGGTTGGGTCAGCTTTCATGTCACAGCACCTACCCTCTGGCACTCGTCACCACTGTATATCAGAAACAATCTTATACAACATTTAATAAACTGGTAAAAACCTGGTTTTTTGACATATATGGCTAGTTGTGTATGACTTTCCTCTACCATGTCACTGTACCAAGGCTGTGATACCCCAGCGTCTAGGCGTTCTACGAACGTAATAAAAAAAAATAAAAAATAGATTATTGAAACTAGACTCCTGAACTTTGGGCTTTAATTTCACTTTTGTTTTTTAAGAATGTGCTGAATAATAGATCTATTCTGGATTCCTGGAAGGTTTCCACCACAGTGCCCATTTACAAGAAGGGTGGCTGGTTTTCCTGAGTAAGTTATCTCCGATTTCCCACCTGGACACCGAGAGAAAATGTTTTGTGGCGCTCCTTCTGCTGGAGATTGAGAAATGGATTTTATTGACAAATCGATTGTCTAAATTCCAGCCGGGGTTAGGGAGGGGCACTGCAACGGATGCAAATGGCCTAGTGATCAATGGCCTAATAGATCAAGCTGGTATAAAGAGAGCAGTTCCCTTGGATGTTGAATGTTTGTTGACCTGACACTTGCCTTTGACAAGGTGGACATATTCCAGCTTTGGGTAAAGCTCAGGAGCTGCAATTTGCCAGAATCACTTGTGTCCATATTTGTGCACATCCATACTGAGTTAGGCTTGACATGCAGGGCTCAGTTTCTGAGGAAATTCCAAAAACCAGGGGTTTGAGGAAGGGATGTGTTTTAGCCCCCTAACTCTTCAATTTGTGCATATCTGACATGGAGGATTTTTAGAGCCTGTTTCCTTCGTACTGCCAACAATTGGCAAAAAGAAATGCTTATGGCTCTGCTACACTGACAATGTTCTCCTTTTGGATAGAACCCATGTGGGGGTTGCAACTTTTTTAACTCGTTTTTATGATTGGCCCACCTAGGAAAAGTTTGTTGTGAATGTATCCAAGGGCAATAACTAGTACTATTTTCGTCTTAACAAGGCTCAAACAACGATCCTGATTCACCCACCTGTATTCTTCTCTGGCGCAGAACTCCTCTCAGCCAGAAGACAATGGGGAAATACCTGAAAATCCCTCCGCTGACCAGAACCAAAAGATTCAGCCCGCGGTGAGACCTCCAAGGAAAATCCCCCGAAATGGGAAAAACCCTGTGCTGGGAAGAGCTGCTAGAGTTCGAGGAATCCAGTCAGTCACCCTCTTCTTCTGGTCTGAAATGTTCTGCTCTCCAGGTGAGCTGGTTGGTTAGTGCTACGTAAGAGTAAAAGAACAATATTCTGAGTGCGTAGTGAAAATCACCAAAGAGAACAACCACCCGGTTGACAACGAGCAGTGATAGTTGGAAATAGGATTCGTGGCTTACCCTATAAAGCTACTCAAAATGCTCCGAACGACGGAGGAGGTGGAAAAGAGAAACCCGACCCCAGACTGAAAATACGGAATAAGGAATCAAAAGGGTATTACAGACTCAAGAACACAAAGGTGAAAGTCTATCGGGATAAATATGAAATACCAATTACCCTGGGAGAGAGAAGGGGAGAAAGTAATGTTGTTCCCGAAGTCAATCGGGATTGGAAAAGAGGTCAGCACTATTCTCAGAGACTGGACGCTAGAAGCAAGAAGGAAATGAAAATCAAAACTACTCAGCCCAACTACCCTGAATTCTAAGAGAGGGGGCTCGACTCCTGAATACTCAGAGACACCTACCCAAACACGTTGCGCTGCTTGTCATGCGCAGCGTCTCCATGACGCAGAGAAAAGTAAAGGGAAAACAGTTGTACCTGATCCTTCGTTTCCCCGGGCTCGAACTACAGAAAAATTCACACAAGATGAGAATTGGAATTTCGGAATTCCTACCTAATCCCCAAGTAAGTTTGTAAAGTAAGTTTCAGGAAGATTAGAGACAAACTCACGGAGCGTGGCTGCAGAGTAGCAACGTATCGAAGAGTGTTACGTGTATCCAGATAAGCGTTGTGCGCGTCGGGGGGCGGGGCTCCTGGCACGTCTATGGACGTCGGGAACACTAGACTGCTGTGATCAAACTGAGGTTCCTCCATGTTGTGAGGGGGATAAAAAGGGCTTGTTGCTGTGTCATCCTCGTGCTGCTCTCTTGGATAAATCCCATTTATCACAGTATGCCCCCTTCCAAGAGCTTCCCCCCCTGGTTTGGTTGGATGCTTCAAATGACATTTTTGAACTAACCGTGGGGCATGGACCGCATTGTGTGATTCCCAAGTGCGATCGGAACAGGAGTATCCCTTCCAGTCCACCAGATATTGAATCTTCCTATGGTGGAGTCTGGAATCACAGATACCAGATACCTCGTATTCAGATCCTGAAGGTCCTTGTATTGGAGGAGGACGTCTTGAAACATTAGGATGAAATATGTTCCGCACATCTGGTTTTAATTGAGAGACGTGGAATACGGGATGAATTCGGGACCATGTCCTCGGGAGTTTGATCTTGAAGGCTGCTGGACCAATGGGCACAATTATTCGAAAGGGACCCAGATATCTCGGGGATAGTTTAGAAGGTCGAAGATGTCTAGGGAGGAATCGAGAAGACAGCCATACCCAATCCCCCGGATAAAGTGATGGAGCGGTGGTACGCCGACGATCTGAGAATCTCTTCACTCTTTCCTGCTATTCAGACAGAGCTTTTGGGCTGCTACATGCCCTAGATGTAACTGCCCATCAGCTGCTCCACTTCCGGAAATTTGACCTCAGAGTGCTAGCTCGTGGGAAAGATGGTAGGATGAAAGCCGTAGGAGCAAAAAAATTGAGATGTTTTGAGTGAAGAATGGTAAGAGTTGCTGTAAGCATATTCTGCCAGAGGTAACAATTCAGACCAATTATCGCGTGCTGCTGAAATGTAATTCCTTAAGTACCCTTCCAGGGTCTGGTTAAGCCTTTCCATTTGCTCTTTGGCTTGGGGATGATAGCCCAAACTTAAGGCTCAGGAGATTCCCAACCTTTTACAGATTTGCTTCCAATACCTGGAGGTGTATTGTGAACCTCTATCAGAAATGATGACTTCCGGTAATCCATGTCTGGTAAATATTTTGTCAATGAATGTACGTGCCATCAGTGCAGCGGGTGGTAGTCCCTTGAGAGGCTCAAAATGAGCCATTTTGGTAAAAGTATCAATTGTCATCATGATGGCAGAATGCCCTTTTGATAGAGGCAGATCCACTAAGAAATCGGTAGAAATAATCTGCCAAGGTCGAGAGGGTAATGTCATCTTTACTAACTTCCCTAAATGATGTTGGCGGGGACTCTTAGACTGCAAACACAAAGGACAGGACTCGATATATTGTCTAACGTCACTTCTTAGGGATGGCCACCAGAAGTTGCGAGAGACCAGCTCACAGGTGGTGTACCGTCCTTGATGTCCTGAAGATTTGGAGTCATGAGACCATTTCAGAACTTCCTTTTGAAGAATCTTTGTTGGTACAAAAACCTGTCGGTCATGAAAATAACAACCATCCTTTAGAGTCATAACTTTTTGTTGAGCCAGGGAAAGTTTGTTCAATACCGATGGCCCGGATTGATATTCCAGGCGCTTCCAGAACTGGAGCGGTTTAGCCATCTTTAGAGTTGAGCAGGAAAACATAGGTTCCGCTCTGAAAGGACTTAAAGGTGTTGGGTCCTTTCTAGATAGGGCATCTGCTTAGAGATTATTCTTGCCGGGAATAAAGGAGAAGATAATACGAAAAGGAGAGAAAAAATGGGCCCTACGAGCCTGTCTGCTATTGCAGGCTTGAGCATATTGTAGAATAGGTAAGTTATGATGATCTGTTCTGACTTCAACCGGAATAGCAGCTCCTAGCAACAAGTGTCTCCACTCCTCAAATTTTTTTTTGATGGCCAACAACTCTTTCTCCAAAACCGTGTAGTTCCATTCCGAAGGAGATAAGGTTTTGGATAGATAAGCAATGGGTTGTTCCTGACCCTGAGCATCCTTTTGTAATAGGACTGCCCCTAAAGCATGTTGTGAGGCATCAGTCTCAAGGATAAATCCCACATTTTGATCAGGAGTCTACAATATAGGGGCTGTAGTAAATCGGGTCTTCAATTCTTCAAAGGACTCTTGAGTAATGGAAGTCCAGATGAACGGGACTCCTTTCTTTAACAGGTTGGTTAAAGGCAATGTAAGAGATGAGAAATTGGGAATAAAGCGCCTGTAAAAATTGGAGAATCCGACAAATCTCTGGATCTCTTTACAGTTTGTAGGTGTTGGCCAATCCTTGACTGCGGAAACCTTCTCTGGATCCATTGAAATCCCTTGAGCCGATAAAATGTACCCCAAATAAGTTACTTGGGGCTGGTGAAATGCACATTTCTCCATATTACAAAATAAATGGTTCTGATGTAATCAGCTCAAAACTTCTCGGACATGGATCTTGTGTTCAGAGAGATTGTTGGAAAATACTAGAATGTTGTCTAAATAGACAATCACTGAATGAAGGAGGAGGTCCGAGAAAAGATGGTCCATGAACCTCTGAAATACGGCAGGGGCATTAGATAAACCAAACGGCATTACTTGATATTGAAAGTGGATGAAAGGAGTTCTAAATGCCGTCTTCCATTCATCTCCTTGTCGTATACGAATCAGATGATACGCCCCCTTAAGATCCAATTTGGTGTACAGGTTAGCCCCTTGGACAGCTTCCAAAATATCAGGGATTAGTGGCATTGGATATTTATCTGGAACTGTGATCTTATTTAAACCCCTGTAATCTATACAAGGTTGAAGCTCAGAGGAATTCTTTTTAGGAATGAAGAACAACAAAGCAGCTGCCGGGGAGGCTGACTCCTTAATCAGGCCGTTCTTTAGATGAGTATCCAAATACTCCCGGAGAACCTCTCTCTCGGATTTGGAGAGAATGTACATTCTACCAAAAGGTAGAGGCTGTGCTGGAATTAGGTCAATGGCACAGTCATCCCGACGATGTGGCGAGAGTTGTAGATATTACGAAGTAGAGAATACCTCTTCATAATCATGATATTCTTTTGGAAGCTCTGAGACAAAATTCACCATTCTTGGGACTTGGGTTTCCTCGATGGAACATTCCAGAGCCTCAATCTTCAGTTCTGGGCCTCCAATACAATGATCTACACAGTATTCTGATCCTAAAAACAGAGAACCGGCTTTCCAATTAATAAAGGAATTGTGTCTTCGTAGCCATGGCAGCCCCGGTATGATAGGATAATGGCTGACCTGATTATGTCCAACGAGATAACCTCATGGTGTGAACCTATTGACATGGTTAGCTGGTCTGTTTGGCTCATAATTGGACCAGATATCAATGGATTACCGTCCACACTTTCGACTGGTATGGCTACTGTTTTTGCTGAGCGGGGAATATTCTATTGCCTGGCCCAAAGATCGTCTATGAAAATACCAGCTGCACCACTGTCAATCAGTGCCGAAACCTCGGAAACCAGATGTTCTCCAAATCTTAAGGTTACCCTCAAAACCAACATAAATGTCTGAGGGGAATTAAGACACAGAGAATTTTGCAATTTATGTGAGGAACCTGAAACAACTGAGGGTTCCCGAGCCGTGGTTCCTCCTACAGTCGGGCACTGGCGTTTCCCGACTTTCTGAGAGGGGCGATGGGACATTCTTGCACAGCGTGTGTATGTGCCCCGCAATACATGCATAGATTATGGGTTCTTCTTGGGATACGCTCTTCAGTAGACAGAGGACCTCCAGGGGTCGTAGTTCCCAGTTGCGTGGGTTCCTCCATACTGGGTTTAAATGTAGAAGGTAAGGAAGGAGGAGGAAAATAATGTGTAACTCTTCCCTTTCTTCTTTCATTATTGCGTTCTCTGATACGATAATCCAACTGCATAACCAGTGTAACTGATTCTGCTAAAGATGCCGGGCGAGGTACTCTAGAGACCTCATCTTTCAATTCTTCAGAAAGGCCTCTACGAAATAAGGTAACCTGGGCATCATCCGACCAAGTGGTCTCACTTGCCATTTGTTTGAATCTGATTATGTAGGTAAGAATATCTTGATTCCCCTGTCTTAGATCGAGCAAGTGTTCTTGAGAGGCTACCCTTATCTCTTGTCTAGCAAAGATTGTGCGAATACTATTACTGAAGGCTATATATGAATCAAGGATAGGGTTATTAGATGTAACCAACGGTGTGGCCCAAGCTAACGCAGGTCCTGACATTTGAGTTATCATGTATCCAACATGGTCTCTATCCGTATGAAAATAAGCCTGCTTGAAAGCAAAGTGCACAGTGCAGGCATCTAGAAATTCCTTTACTCGATGAGGGTTTCCATCAAACTGCCCTCTGGGTAATCCTCTGGGAGGAACTTCCGAGCATCGGGGAATCCTGCCCCCTGCTATTTGTTGTGCAGCAGCCTGCTGTTGAGCCGCTTGTATTTGAGCGGCTTGCTGTTGAGCATTTTGTTGTTGGGCGACTTGCTGTTGCGCAGCCTGCTGCTGATTCTGTAAGAGTGTTTTATTCTCTTGTTTAAGTGTTTGTACTTCAGACGTTAAAGATTGGACTGCAGCTATAAGCTTCTGAATTTGTTGATCCATCCTAACCTACAGGTGAATCTTAAAACCGTTTGTTTGAACCTAGAAAAAACGAATCTCTCTTTTTTGGGCGTTGCTAACTGTAATAACTAGTACTATCTTCGTCTTAACAAGGCTCAAACAGCGATCCTGATTCACCCACCTGTATTCTTCTCTGGCGCAGAAGTCCTCTCAGCCAGAAGACAATGGGGAAATACCTGAAAACCCCTCCGCTGAACAGAACCAAAAGATTCAGCCCGCGGTGAGACCTCCAGGGAAAACCCCCCAAAAGGGGAAAAACCCTGTGCTGGGAAGAGCTGCTAGAGTTCGAGGAATCCAGTCAGTCTCCCTCTTCTTCTGGTCTCAAATGTTCTGCTCTCCAGGTGAGCTGGTTGGTTAGTGCTACGTAAGAGTAAAAGAACAATATTCTGAGTGAGTAGTGAAAATCCCTAAAGAGAACAACCACCCGGTTGACAACGAGCAGTGATAGTTGGAAATAGGATTCGTGACTTACCCTATAAAGCTACTCAAAATGCTCCAAACGACGGAGGAGGTGGAAAAGAGAAACCTGACCCCAGACTGAAAATAGGGAATAAGGAATCAAAAGGGTATTAGGCACAGACTCAAGAACACAAAGGTGAAAGTCTATCGGGATAAATATGAAATACCAATTACCCTGGGAGAGAGAAGGGGAGAAAGTAATGTTGTTCCCGAAGTCAGTCGGGACTGGAAAAGAGGTCAGCACTATTCTCAGAGACTGGACTCTAGAAGCAAGAAGGAAATGAAAATCAAAACTACTCAGCCCAACTACCCTGAATTCTAAGAGAGGGGGCTCGACTCCTGAATACTCAGAGACACCTACCCAAACACGTTGCACTGCTTGTCATGCGCGGCGTCTCCATGACGCAGAGAAAAGGAAAGGGAAAACAGACGTACCTGATCCTTCGTTTTCCCGGGCTCGAACTACAGAAAGAATAGAATTCACACAAGATGAGAATTGGAATTTTGAAATCCCTACCTAATCCCCAAGTAAGTTTGTAAAGTAAGTTTCAGGAAGATTAGAGACAAACTCACGGAGCGTGGCTGGAGAGTAGCAACGCATCGAAGAGTGTTCCGTGTATACAGATGAGCGTTGTGCGCATCGGGTGGCGGGGCTCCCGGCACGTCTATGGACGTCGGGAACACTAGACTGCTGTGATCAAACTGAGGTTCCTCCATGTTGTGAGGAGGATGAAAAGGGCTTGTTGCCGTGTCATCCTCGTGATGCGCTCTTGGATAAATCCCATTTATCACACCAAGACCAATGTCTCATGTTATGGAGTTGGTTTAAGATGGAGAAAATGTACGTGGACATTAAGTGGAAATCTTTTATCTGTTGTGCAATCCATTAAGTAGCTGTGATTTACAATGAGGGGAGCATCTTATAGAGCAGTTATGCGTGTTTAAATTAATCCAGAGAGGACTTCAATTTGGTACATAAATTTGTTGTATTGCCGAAAAATGTTGTTTTACATTGACCCCTCTAGTTTCCTTTTACAATCTTAAAGTACTCCCTGCTCTTTTATATGGTCTTGAGATCAATTATTTTTAAGAAGTGTTTGATTTTAGCAAATTGAAGGAAGAATATTGCATAAAGCCTTACATTTGCTAATATGTGTCCCTATTACCATTTTAAGGTATGAACTAAGATTGGTCTCTGAAATGTTCGTTATTGTGGAAAGCCATTTAATTGTATAGAGAGATTATTATGGTGGGCCCCAATTCCTTATATTATCTGATTGTGAAGGAGATGGAATACTCCTCATATGGGTGCCTGTTAAATTTTACTTTGTTCACTACAAATTCAACAACTGCAAAAAAATAAAGGTTTTGATACAGACTGGATTGATACTTGCGATGGGAGTACCTATTTAAAATGTTTGGTGATTTGTGCATGAAGAATAAATGAAGAAATATTCTCCCTCGTTATATTTCTCAATGCCCAGATGGCCACATCATGAGGTCATTTTTAAGAATGGGGTTAAATCTCATTCATGCACAGCTTTATGAGGAGTAAGTGTTCAGATGATATATGTAGGTTTTGTTTATTTATTGTCCTTCCACTAACAAAAAAAGAGATGTTTTTTTACCAAATTTGTTCATGATTTGACTTACTTAAATGAACTCTCTTTTTGGTTGAGAATTTTAAACGGGAGCCCAGCATCTTTATTTATTTCAACTGTGTCTTTTCTAAATGCTTTACATCGATGGATGAATGTTTATTTGGTATTGGTGTTGCTCCTCTCATGAGTTTAAGAATTAACTGATGATTTGTAGTCATTTTCTAAAGGGTCATTCTTTTTTAATGAAGTTGTTGATATTTAATGATGTGATTTGATGATGTGATTATGATGCAAGTTTGTTTTTGTATAAGGTTTTTCAAAACCAAAAAATAACATGAAAAAAAGAAACAGTCACTTTTTACCTCACCTACAGACCACCCAAGCCCAACACCTTTGAACTGGGACAGCCGACTCAGCAATTTAAGACTTTAAGACAAAATAGCAATACTTAGAGACAGATGGGGATGCAGAATATTTCTCAAAGATCAATAGCCAAACTAACTCAGGAAGTTTGCAAAATGCAACTGTTTTAATATCAATTAGTGAGTAACAAATAACATCAGCACATTTGCTTGATCCTCACACTCAATTCAATACATAAAAAAGCAGGTTATGTACTACAAATTCATCAATATTGATGTCAATCTATGTTGCAAATTCCGAAAACCTATTCAGAATGGTGATAGGCTTACAAGGAACATCTAGGTATATGCTCCATACTGGTTAGGGAAAGTGATAGGGTGTCTAACATCAGGTGGGGCTTCTAGGCCCTCCTTTAGTGGAGGTTACTATGAACATCATCAAATACACAGCGTCCCATTGGTTACACAAACTATAGGGCTCTCTATTACGTGTTCCTCTATAATTGGTTGGCACCCTTAGATCCCTCTGTAATATTCCACATGCGTAAGCAGCACGCAGGCTGGCATCCAGGTGCCAGTGGGATGGCCACAGCCATACCTTCCCACCAATTATCCCTTGAATCCATCATCACACTTGCAGCCTACTAGTCAATTAAGGCTTTGAACTCGGCCTTGGAAATGTTCTCTGTGCTGAAGAAATATGAAGAAGTATAGCATACTCAGTCTTCTTGATTTCAATACAGATCATCATAGTGTCTTTTTTCATCTGACCACGTGACTGTAGACCACTATTTTGAGTCTTACTGCATTTAAAATACTACTATTTTATGAATCACCGTCATCTTTAATGTTCTTGCCTCTCACTGCAGACAGGAGTTTTTTTCTTTCACACGTTCTGTCATTGTTTGTACGCACATCCAGGCCCAAGACGACCTTGACTTCTTTGTGTTGATCCAACCAAGCCTTTCTTTGATCCACCTCCATAGTTGAGTTTGCGATTTCTAACTGCGCCACACTGAAAATGTGTTCCTGCTTTTTGAATTCAGCTCTGCTAAAGCACATTGTGGAATCATCTATCTTCCTTATACTTCTTATGTATACACATTGGCGCTTTGCTGCAATCTGTTCACTACATAGCCAGCCCTAAATAATACTTCATCTACTTGTGTTAGTGCTTCTGTACACTTATAAAATGACTCAATAATTTCTCCATTATTCTTATAGCATGAACATCTTCACCTTGAGCATGAAATGTTGTTCATCTTTAATACCTTGAACTTAGTGCTTATAGAATCTTTATGTTCTCCCGTCTTTTGCATCTCTCCTGAGTGCATCAACTCTGCTTTTCATGATGTCACCAATCGGCTTTCTAACTTGTTTTTCCCTCTTCCTCTGGGATTTCATTCAAATGACCATCATATTGTCATGTATGCAGAGGCCTTGCTAGGAGGGGCTGAGGGGGCTATATCACTGGGTGTTTTGGTTGTAGCTCCGGATAGAAGTTCAGGGACTACAACCGAAAGGCTATAGCTTGCCCTGAATCCTGCCAGTCCGGACATTAGCTTGGCCCCTGATCTTTTCCAGACCTAGCAACACCCCTGCGTGTATGCATGTACAGCTTCCTCAATGGAAATCTTACTTCCAGGATTCTCTTTGGTATAGGTAATCTTACTGGCAATGCACGTGTCTCACATTCTGGCTCCCAACATATAGGCATCATGGGAGAGGAGTGTTGGGTGGGGGTACTCGACTCCACCTCTACACTCCCCCCAAGGGAGATTTATCAACCACTCTCTCATCAGTCTTCACATTTAGGCATCCCCGTCTGAAAAACTGCTTCTTTGGGACCCATGTCTTTATTACTCCCTTCAAGCAACCTGCTGATTTCACATGCTCATCTTTATTCCAAGACATAAGCGTGTTGTTTCCACTGGGACTGCAATAAATCAATTTCCCCACATACTTCGTGTGGTTCTTTGGGTACAGGAATTTTGTTTAGCAAGTCTCTGCCATAGAGGTTGGCATCCATTCTGTACATTGTCAATGGTCAGTTTGTAGAATGCAATGACTACCCATGCTCTGCAGATGACCACTCCTTCTCCCCATCCGTCTGGTGAAATTACTGATCCCCAAATCTGTATATGGCCTCAATTCTTCCATCTTCGAATGTCTTCTTCAGATTTTCCTGGACTCTCAAGTCTTTTGTTTACTTCCCATCTAATTCCAGCCCCTTTCACTCCAGGCTGTTCATATCTTATCACATGATTCTTTGTGTGGGCTCTTGCTCTTGGCTTTGTGTCTTGCACATAGTCATCTTCATCTGGATCTGTCCACTCCATTGCCCATGCAAATTAAGCTGTATTTTTCTCTTGTTCGGCATAGTGCAATGTGAGATAGGCAGTGTGCTGTCTGAACACCTATTTCCATGGCTAGAAATATCTTAAACTTCCCTATACTATAAGGCAGGAGTGCACATACCTAGCATTCATCCTTTGAGGTCCTTTTGCCTACCTCTTTCATGTGCTGATATCAGATATTGTTTCTCAAAATTGCTGTGCTGTCTAGATAATCATTCAAGTCATGATCTTCTTCAATTATACTTCTCCTAGGTCTCCTTCTCGCCTCATGAGCTCTCATAATCATATCATGAAGTGTGTCTGCATAGTTCCTTCTTACTGGGGGAATCATAGAAACATTTGTCAGTAGATCTAGTGTTTTTGCATGTGCTACTGGTGTAGGAACAATCACATAAGTTGTTGATGGTCTTACACTTGCGACTTCAGTACCCTCCTGCTGCATAGGAAGATACACAGGAACGACTGCCTTATTTGGATGTACATAATTGACAGTACGTAATGTGAGAGAAAGAGGAATAATAATAAACATAATGCATGTATATTTAATATACCAATAGGTCATCCGGATGTAACAATAAACTCTTTCACGTTGTGGAGGTCTCTCGTTGTTTACCCCATTGTTATTACTATCAATGTTACCCATTTTCTACTTTTACTTTTAAGGAAAGAAAAAACAAACTTTAATCAGGTAATCTCATAAAATATTCTGGCAATATCTGGATCTGCTCCACAAGCTCCACAAGCAACTGGCTGATGGCAGGACGGTTAATAGAGTTCCTGATGAACACATAAAAGAGTTGTCCTTTTTCCAGACCAAATGAGGATGTGCTTCCAGCAGATAATAAACAACTAGGGCAAGTAAGTTTTGAATGTCTTCATCTGTCAACACCTTTAGGATGCTCGCTGTGTTGCCTCAGAAAATAGACGTACTTGTTAAGTTATATCACATAGCAATTGATTAATTACCAATCGATTGCTAGGATCTCTCAGAAAGTTATGAACATCAGTTTGTCTTTCAACAAGATGCGGGCGTTCTTCAATAAAGAAATAAAAGACCATTGCAACTAGTCTATTTGCGTCATCATAAGACAGAGACATTCATGTTGTCCAGACAGTACTCGGGTAGCTGGAGGATTTGCTCTATTATAGCTGTGAGCAATCTCCTTACAACTGGACAATTTTCGGATCTTGCAAGAACACATGAACATCAGTAGTTCTCCCAACCAATGATGGATAAGCACGAAGAATGAAGAGAAAAACAGCAAAAATGATCCGCTGAATGTTGCCATTAGGCACCACCATGGACACTTCCAAACAGAAATTCAGTGAGAAAGGAATCTGGATATTGCTCCCTTTTCGAATTGTCAAAGACACACTCTAATTCATTTTCAAAACTTCAATATGTCTCAGTCCAATGTCAGCAAATTTCTGTGGCTCCAGAAGCATAATTTCTTTCTTTCACTCTTTGTTTTGCAGTTACAAAGAGTGTCTCGAACAAACCACAGTCCAATGAACTCTTTATCTGTCTACTGGACAGTCTCTGTGTCCTGCGTCCTTGTCATCGATCTTGTCTGCACATGCTGAACTACTTCTCCTTGACTTGCTACTGAATGGGGTCGGGGTGTGGTGGTCTCACCGCTGTAGATCTTCATGTCTCCATGGAATATCGAACCGAGTTTTCCTTGCACTTTCACTGCCGATGGAGTTACATCATCCACGATGAACAGGCCATTAAACCTGGGTTGGTGACATTTGTGAAAGAAATTATGAATTAGCACCTGATCTCCAGGGAAAAGTCTTTGGAGTAGAAGTTCTTTTGACCCAGTTGCTGTATGGTCTTCATCTGTGTTCTGAGACCTACACCGCGTTCACTTGACTTGTTCTGAAATGCCAGAGATACTTGTAGTCATATATGTTAAGTAGGCACGTAGCTCATCTCCTAACAAGTCTGCTGTTGTCTGGGCATCACTTCTAATCCTCGATGGAGGTGTAAGAGGCGTTCTCATTCACCTCCCTGTTACTAGTTCATGGGGTGTAAAATGATGGTCAGAGCCTGGCTGATTCCTGAACGCATTTAATGCAAGAGGCAGGCAATGCAGCAATACTTTTTTCAATCTTAATTTCAGTTTACCTATTCTTTCTTTAAGCAGGCCATTGAGTCTCTCCCATTGGCTTGCAGGTGATAAATCAAAGAAAACCTGTGCTTTATACTAAGCAATTAGCTAATCTGCTTGAATACTTCTTTCACAAAATGGGGGCCATTATCTGATCTTAATACCTCACATACTCCCCATCTAGTAAATACTTCTCGAACTAGGAACTTCGACGCGCAAGTGGCATCTGGATGTGTGCACAGGCCAGTTTCGACCCACCAATGGAAAGGGCACACTCCCACTATCATATATCTATAACCATGACAGAGCTGCAGCATATCAACATAGTCGATATGTAAATTCTGAAATGGATTGGTCGAGGAATAACACCACTAACTGTTCACAGCGTGTGCCCAGCAGTAAACATTTGACATACGATGCAATTTACTACATAAAATGCAACGTGTTCTAACAAATTTGGTACAAACGAATCCTACACAATGGTTGCAAAGAGGCTTTTCCTAGTGACATTTGCAGGGTAGTGTAACTGTTCTAATGCCGCCCTTAATAAGACTACAGGCATCACCGGTTTACCAGTGCTTTCATGTCACCATAATACTTTGGAAGGGGATAAAGAACACCCCCTCCGTGTCCACAGATCTTTATCATACTGTGGTGCTTCACCTTGAACTTCCATTAACTGTGTTTTCGACAAGTTATTGAAATTTTCATTAATAATCATCATCACCACCATTCTCTCATTCACATCAGGCAAATCAGAGCTCATGACATTTTCTGAATATGCAACTCGTTTTGCCTCTTCATCTGCGGCTTGGTTCCCGCATGAAATAAAGTCTGCTCTCTTAGTGTGAGCTGCACATTTAAAGATCACAATGGCTACTGGAAGCTGTAGTGCTTTAATAAGTCTGTCCAATAAGGTGGCATGTTGAACTGGAGCACCGTCCGCTTGGAGGTAGCCCCTCCTTTTCCAACATGCTCACCCTGCAAACACTCATGCATTAAGGTGGTCCCCTATGTGAAAACACTTGGGATGATGCTGGAGGCATTCCTGGGATCAGATTCCCAAACCAACTACCTTCATAAAAATAACTCATACTATATCAGGTTACTGAGAGCCATAAGCCCTTTACTAACAGAAAACAATGCAGGCACAATAGACAGGGACATTATACTAGCATGCCTTGACTACGGCAACTCACTGCTGCTGGGAGCATCTAAAAAATGCATCAATAAATGCCAGATAATGGAGAACAATGCAGTTCGGATCATAAAAGGGATTGATACAAGAAGCCATGTGACAGAGGCCAGAAGATCCCTCCACTGGCTCAGAGTAGAGGATAGAATCCTCTTCAAATCCATGATTCTGGTTCACAGGTGTTTATATGGAGTGGTGCCATCTTATCTTAGAGCCAAGTTTAAATGATATATCCCTAAAAGTGCACTAAGATCCCAAACACTAGGCAAGTTACAGCTACCTCAGGCACCCCGAACCACGGGTGCTGGGAAATCATTTCCGGTCCGCGCTGCTCATCAGTGGAACAATCTTCCAGTTACTCTGAGAGCAGAGCCAAATCTGTTAATTTTCAGGAAAAATTTGAAGACATATCTCTTCAAATAACGTGCCACCTCCTAGCTGTCCATCTATCTCTTGCCTAACATGAATCTATCTCTTTGCGCCTGATGCCTGCGGGCTACCGACCCATTACAAACAAACAAATCAAATCAAATCAACCTGTGCTGAAAAGTGTGATGGTAGTCATGCACTTATCAATAATTCCTCATTAGCCATGTGCCTTACTACGGCAGCACATGTTCATCTTTGCCCATTAGTTTGATCGATTTTTGAAGAACCATCAATAAAGAGAATCTCCCCAGCTACTAGAGCATTTTCTTTCAACCTGGGAATCTCGTCATAGAACTCTTCATAGTTGGAGCAATCATGTGCCTGCTCGTCATCTGCCAGTGGTTCGGCTACAAAGGTGGCAGGATTCACTGTTTTACAGCTGACTATTTCAATCGCCGGATTCACAATAACCACCTCAAAAGCAGAAGCTCTTTGAGACATCAACGTACCCTTAGGTTTTTCCAAAACAGCAAATAATGCATGCTCAACAAACATCGTCATAGAACACCCCATTACCATGCTGGCAGCTTTTTCAATTGTGAACGCGTTGGCTCCAAAGATTGTTCGCACGGGAAGTGTCCTCTCATTACTGTGTCCAAAATCTAATGGCTTATACCCCAACATGGTTGTCTGCATGAGTACTGCTGTCATAACTGTTCCATTTGTGTGTGTAAATAAAAATAATTCCTCAGAATAATTATGTATCCCTAGAACTGGAGCCGTGCAAATTGCCTTTTTCAACTCGTCAAACCTTTCATCCATTTCCTAGGCCCATACAATCTTTTCCTGATGTTGCTGTGCCTTTTTCAGGGCTTGCGACAATGGTTTTGTGTACAAAACTATAATCAAATACACATGCCCTCACATAATTGCACAGTCACAAAAATTGCTCATGTGCTTTATCGTGTGTGGTTTTGCTGTTTTCAAAATAGCCTCACCCTTTTCAGGTGTAACTTTCTTTCCTTCATGCAAAATTAATTGTCCTATACATAACACCTCTTTTTGGCAATATTGCAACTTCTCCTTGTCCACTTTATATCCTTTCTCAGCTAAGATAATCATTAGCTGAAATGAGTCTCATCTGCACTCTTCTTCTGGTGTGCTGTAGACCAAAATATCATATACATATTGCAACACAGCACTTGGCAAAGAAATATTGCTTAAGTCCATCTGCAGGACCCTATTGAAAATTGATGGAGACTCTCAGTACCCCTGGGGGAATCTCATCCTTTTTAACTTAGTCTGTCTGAACGTAAAAGATGTCAGATCTTCAGAATCTTTACGCAATGGGATTGAGTAAATACACATTTTTCAAGTCAATCACAGTGAAATAACACACCTCCACAGAGATATTACATAAAATCGTTGCTGGGTTGGGAACTAAAGGAAACTTGGCCTCTACAATCTGATTAATTGGGCGCATATCTTGCACTAAACGCCATAATCCACCCTTTTATTATTTCGCAGGCTACACTGCACTATTGCATGATTACTCTGACATCACTAAAATGCCTTGATCCATCATGGCGGTTTTCATCTTAAAAATACCATTATCTGCCTCTCGAGACATAGGATACTGTCGTGCTCGAGGTAAAACTGCTCCTGGCTTCAGTTTAATCTTGACTTCTCCAACCCCCTGTAATAGGCCCACATCATAGGGGCCAGTGGTCCATAAAAAACGGGCACATTCGCCATGTCTTTATCAAAAAATGCAGGACGCTGTCTCACTAACATCATCCTTTGTGGAATCTTGCGTTTTTCTGCTCTAACCCAAATTGTAATGCTCATCTCAAACACTACTTCATCATCAGATGGGTCATCTTTAAAAATGTCCTCATAAGTAACATCAGTTAATATGTAACCTTCTCCAATAGCAATTACTGTGCTCCATGTTCTTCCATTATCATCAAATCCAATGAGCATAGCCAAAACCCCTTTGTACTATAGCTGCTTGAATCTGTAAGGGAAAAATATGTCCCCCCTCTTCATCCATTGGAATCTCTGGTCTAAAGAGAAACTCATCAGGTATCCTCATAATCGTAGCTACTAAACCAGGCATCCATGTTAACAGTATGCATACCCCATAAAGAAACACCTCTGGTTCTAACGGTACTCCTTGTATGGCTATCTGTCCTGTAAATGCCATAATGAATTCACTAACATTTAATTAATGTATCCCTGGTATTCAACACACTATGCCTTCAGCTGTAAAAGAAATTGTCATATTCAACTTTGTCATTAAATCTTGACCCAGTATATTAACTGATGTCTTGCTTCAATACAACAATTGCACATACATATCACATTCTCCTATGGAGACTGGTAATTCTTCAGTAAAAGGAACTCTACATGTTGCTCCTGTGAAACCTTGAGCATTCATGGCATTACCCAAGAGTAAAAATGTTCCCTGCCGTATACATGAGCATGTCGCACCGGTTTCTACTAGAAAAGAAAAGGATTTGACTCCTATCATGCCTTGATTCATCATGGCGAATATCGTCTTAAAAATACCCTTGTCTGCCTCTCGAGACATAGGATACTGTTGTGATCAAGGTATATTTGCTCTTGGCATCAGTTTAATCTTAACTTCTCCAACCCCCTGTAATAGAGCCACGTCATAGGGGCCTGTGGTCCATAAAGAAACTGGCACTTTCGCCATGTCTTCATCAAAAAATGCCAGACGCTGTCTCACTAACATCATCCTTTGTGGAATCTCGCAATTTTCTGCTCTAACCCAAAATGTAATGCTCATCTCGACCACTATTTCATCATCAGATGGGCCATCCTTAAACATGTCCTCATCAGTGACATCAATTAATCTGTAACCTTTTCCGATAGCAATGACTGTGCTCCATGTTCTGCCATTATCATCAAATCCTATGAGCATAGCCAAAACCCCTCGTACTACAGCTGCTTGCAGCTCTAAGGGAAAAATCTGTGCCCCCTCTTCGTCCATGGGAATCTCTGGTCTAAAGAGAAACTCGTCAGGTATCCTCACAATCTTACCTGCTAAAGCAGGCAGCAACGTTAACAGAATACGTACCCCATAATGAAACACCTCTGGTTCTAACGGTACTCCTCTTATGGCTATCTTTGCTGTAAATGCCATAATGAATTCACTAACATTATTCCTGGTGTTGAACACACTATGCCTTCATCAGTAAAAGAAATTGTCATATTCAATTTCGTTATTAAATCTCGACCCAGTATGTTAACTGGTGTCTGCCTTGAATATAATAATGGCACAGACATATCACATTCTCCTGTGGAGGCTGGTAATTCTTCAGTAAAAGGAATGTAGCTCCTGTGAAGCCTTGAGCATTCATGGCATTTCCCGAGAGTAAAAATGTTCCCTCCCGTATACATGAGCATGTCGCACCCTTGTCTACTAGAAAAGAAAAGGATTTGCCTCCTATCGTGACGTCAACCCTTGGTTCCTTTTGAGGATTTAGCATTACGGATAGTATTGAACACATCAGTCTCCCAGTGAGCTGTCCTATTGTGGGTACATGCTTATTCCTGTGCCTGTGAAAGGTATCCTCCCTTGATGGTGACACCCCCTATCCTAGAAGTCAGTAACTGTCCCTTGTTTGCACTCTGCTGTATATGCATAGGAGCATGCTGTGACTGGCCTTGTGGTGGACCCAATGGTGCTTGCTGTGGTTGCAAAGTATGTTGTGCTCTCTGTGCTTGGGCTTGATACACTGTTTGATCTTGGGCAAACCCATCGCTACTTTGTATGCCATATGCAGGCAGGAAGGCAGTTCCCCTTCTTGAGAACTGCCCATTCTGTACATACCCCTGACTCCCACATGTTCACACCGTATGACCCGTCATTCCACATGTCCAACATATAGGAGGTAGTCTCCAAATCTGCCCTCCCTGCATGCCCTAATTATCATTCTGTATAGACTGAAACCCACCTTGGTTACTCTAAAAGTACCTTTGATTGTTCTGGAAGCCTCCTCTTTAACTGAAGTTTCCTCTACTTCATGGTAAAACCCCATCCCTCCTTGATCAAACTGTCGTTGGTTATTCACCTGTGACATAACTGTTACTTGCTGTGCTCCCTGCCCTTATCCACTAATTAACATCACCCCTTCTATAGCATACTTAGATAGCTTTTTCTATACCAACTTAGCCTCCTCAAGCTACCTTCCTTCTTCTTTCTTTTGATTTTTCTCTTGTATTAGATGGCAATGATGCACTATTGTCAACTGTATTTCTGGCCAAGGTTTTGCCTCCACACCCACCAGCTTCTTGAGCTGTCTCTTTCCCTTTTCTGGCAATCCCTGACATAATGTATGGAAGAATACAGCTATAAATTTCCCCCACGGCCCATGCATTTCCAAGCTCCATTGCTCTTGGAAATTCTGAATTTAAATCAACAGATCGTCTCCTTCCTGCATCTTTCGTGCCATTATAGCTCCCATGTCTGACATGTCTGGATATTGTACTTGCAGCGCTTTCCAGACCACCGCTCTACAGTTATTGAACCATGCTCCATCATGAACAATATTCTGAGCAGTGGCACCTGAGTATCCTGCTCTTTTCCAAATGTCATCTGCTCTTTCCCCAAGTATAGCTGCTAGAAGACCCTTAATGCCCCCTATAGCTAATGTGTTTCCTCCTGTCATTTTTCTAATTCATAGATCCATTTTACGGCTTTAGGTAGGTCTAGATCTGACCATCTTACCTCTCTGTCTGTAGGAGAACACACCTCAGGACCATATGCAGTAGCCCCGTCCTCCCTGCAGAAAAGTTTCTCTATCTTTGTCTGACATATCCTGTCCCCAAATTGTGTGACTTTCCTCTTACTCGTCTCTATTCAGAGTCAGCCTGTCCAAATACAAAGCTCTATGCTCAAGGCAAAACAAGCTTCCCTCTTTGCCTTGCGACTGTGTGCTTTCAAATCGATACATTTTTCCCTTGCCTTGTGATTCTTTCTTGGTCCTCATGTCATGTTAAACCTTATTAATTGTATCCCCAATGTGTGATGATTCCTGCCCCTCATGTCCCCAGCCCTCCAAGATGTCGGGCTGGAGCCAGGCCACGATCACCTACATGGCCCTCAAGGGCCTCTCCATCCCTCCAAAGTCCCACTTGGAGTCAGACTTGGCGCTTGTGGCACCAGACTCACTCACTCCCATAGGATAACATTGGGGATTGGGGATTGGACTTGTAGTGCTTTGATGGGGACAAGATGGATGCCCCCACATATCTCGGTTCCCAGAACTGCATGTTCAGTCTAGTCTTTTGGGTGTGGCTCAGCCCAGAGACACCTGGGATATCCAGAGACTATTTATGCCACGCCCAGGCTGAGAAACGTGCTTTGTGTTTTCTGCATCTGCAGCGTGACACTCACCATGTTCGGATCGGTCTCCAGCAGGCCTGCATCTTTCTTCTGCGCTCAGCTCCTGCAAGAACAAGAACACAGTTAGGAACAGCCTTACTTTGGGGGGTTCTGCCCATCATTCATCGCTTCTTCTGTTCTGCGGGCATCTTCAGCGCTGTCATTCGCATCCCAGAACGCTGCTTCCTAAGGAAAAGGGAAAAGAACAGAAAAAAGGCATTAGTAAGCATTCATCAAATCTTTGCTTATTTTTAAAGACTGTACGAGCTTCAATTGCTTACCTGAATCCCATCCGCTCTGGGGGAACTCTGTCTCCGGAACTTCTCATCCATCTGCAAGAGGGAAAAGACACTCCAGGTTAGCCTGGAAACATCTAGAGGAGCTGCATACCACATTTACTCACTGCATTTCTTCTTCATAACGGGCATCCACACTGAAAACGTTGCAGCACCTAAAAGACACAGAAAAAGAACTCAGTTCAATACAAATACGAAAGGGTCGCATCGCGCATCACGCTCTCACTCACCTTCAGAGCTACTCATCTCAGCAGCACATCGCCATCCCCGGACGCCGACCATCATCTAAGGAAGGAAAGGAACGAAGTTAGAGAACTGTTCAAAAGACTCATTATACTTACCTGTCAAATTCTTTCCAGTGAAGTAACTAGGCCGCAACGAGCCTGCATCAATCAACGTGCTCCTGCACTGAAAGAAGGACGGAGAGCACACTTTCCAACAATATAAGGCCCAGTCTCCAGTCGAGTAGACTCCAGGGAAGGGTTTGAGGTCATAAGAGGTCAGAACAGGCTGAGTGACTTCCCCGTGGATATGATGTGAGCGTTACAGAACACAAAGCCTCACATCAAAACACACTTGGGCATCATGGAAACGTCAGAAACTGACCAGTTAGCCCACATGTTGGGGCAGCTACATTCCGAAGTTCATGCAGCCAGGCAGGAGACCAACACCCTGAGGAGAGAGCTGATGGCAGCCAAAGAACGCACTGATGATTTAAGCCGGCAACTTCTCCAGTCACAAGCAGGGCATGCACCATTGCCGGGAAGTGTGCCCTCGATGCCAGCACCATCAGCCAATCCCATTCAGATAACCCTTCCTGGGGCAGGTCCCTTGGCCCCGCCCAAACGATTTACGGAAGTTAATGAGAGGGAGAAAACCAGGATCTAAACTAAGGGTGGCCGCTCTTGGGGGTGGTGTACAAAGTCGCATCAACATGCAGGAGGTTCTTGACAAGGTGCGTGTTAAACAATCCAGTTTTTGGGAATCTCAGCTTAAAAAAAAGAAACCCCTGCGTGTACAAATTGGTGATCTTGTAGTGGTGAAAAATCCAAGATTTGTAGCAAAGGGTTTGTCCAAATTTATGGAACCAAAAATTGTGACCAAAGTAGGTCATGGATACGTTAAATTGCAAGATGGTACCAGATGGAGTTTGAGGAGGGTGGTCCTTGTTAAGGGAAAGCTGGCGGGTACTAAGGAACTGTGTTGTGAGGGAGGTGGTGATACAATAGGAGTTGATCCAGATTATGCCTCTGAGGATGTGGTTCCCCTAAAGAGGGATAAGGATATGGCTGTACGGGTTGGGGAGGATGCTCGGGTGGGGCATGGAAGGAGGCAGGCGTCTGCCTCGGAAAGTGATGATGTTGTGCCATTAGAAGGAGCTCATTGTGCTAAAGGGATGGATGTACATTCTGAGTGTGATTCTGATAAAGGTGCTTTTGGTTTGACTGGTGTGGATGCAAGGGTTGCAGAGGAGTTGTCAGTGCTTGCATCAGATAATGCAAGCATAGTTCCACACGGAAGGGGACAGTGTGAAAACTCTGCCCTTGCGGAATCCTCCAACCAAGTGAATAATCGCCCAAACCGTATAAAGAATATTCCAGCCAAATACAAGGATTTTGTTTTAGAATTTGCAGATGATTAATGCTTGGACTGTAATCAATTATCAATGTTCCATATAGATAAATATGCCTCTTATTGCATATTAAGGATTCTTCCTGTCCAACCTTGCCTTACCTATGTTCACAATTAATGAATGTTCATTATGGAGGTTTACAGGGGGAGATGTGTAGTAGTTGCTCGTGCTTCCGCGAGCTCTTATCTAAGGTTCTACAATAGAATGTTGAGGTGTTAATGTTCGGGGGGGACGGTTGGTGGAGGGAGAGAGAAAGGAGCAGGGAAGAGATTATGTACGGCGTTCGGGTTTGAGAATAAAGACTTAATAACTTACCTGTGGAGGTCTCGTTATTACAGTTTGCAACGTTCATGAACCAGTGCCGCCTGAACTTCCTTTGTAGACCAGGGGCCTTTCCGAATGACCAATCACAGGTCACTTTTGTGCTATCGTACCTGAGTGGTAGCGCTGCGGACTGGTCTGTACCATTTGTGGCCCAAGACGATCCTTTGCTGCATGAGTTCAGGGGCTTTCAGCAGGAGATGGAAAAGCTGTTCGCCCTTCGTACTCATGGGCATGCATTAGACAACGAACTTCTGTCCCTACTCTCAGGGAATCAAGACCTATTAACATACATAGCCACGTTCAATAGACTCGTAGTTGAAGCAGAATGGCCAGTGGAGAAGAGAACCACGTTATTTTATCAGGGGTTGCGGGGGGAGCTCAAGGATGTTCTCGCACAAGTAGTGAACCCCCCGAAAGACTGCTATGATATGATATGATTTGATATGGCATTTGTAACGCGCCTATACACAAGTGTTTCAAGGCGCGACAAGGCAGGGGGGGAACAAGGGGAGAACAGACAATGATCCTACTAGGCCAGGTGTCATTCAGATCGCGCAAGTGCAAGGGTAGGGGGACTGGAAAAAGTGCAAGGGGAAGGGGGGAGGGCAAGTGCAGTACATGGTTAGTAGAATACAAGATAAGTAATAGGGCCGGCTGGTGGCAAGTGCAAGGAGAGAGCAGTACATGGTTAGTAGAATACAAGATAAATAATAGGGCCAGCTGGTGGCAAGTGCAAGGTAAGTGCCGGGAGAACGGGCTGTAGGATACAGAGACAGTCCCGTAGTGCAGGTAGGCAGTGCAGGGAAGAGTGGCTGGGCCAAGGACCGAGATCGGTGAGTGGCCAGTTGCAGATTCAGTGCAGGTTCAGTGATTTTAGCAGGGGAGAGAGGTAGAGAAAGCGGAGGCAAAGAGGAAGGTTTTGAGGTGCTTCCGGAACCGGAAATGGTTCTCCTCAAGTTTCAGGGAGGCAGGAAGGCTGTTCCAGAGGGAGGCCCCTGCTGAGGAGAGAGATCTACCCCCAGCTCGTTGCTTGGAGAAGCGGCTGACCCTGAGGTAGTTGGAGGTGGATGAGCGAAGAGCTCGAGAAGGAGGATATTTAGGAAGAGAGAGTTGAAGGTATTTTGGCCCAAGGCCCCAGAAGGCCTTGTGGACAATGCAGAGGGTTTTGAACTTAATCCTCGCAGCCACTGGGAGCCAGTCTAGCGATTTCAGTCCTGGAGAGATATGGTCTCTGGGCTTGAGGCCAAGGACAAGTCTTGCAGTCCTGTTCTGGATGAGTTGCAAAAGGCGGAGAGTAGAGGCAGGAAGATTTAGATAGAGGCTGTTACAGTAGTCCAGCTTCGAGAGAACCAGGGCTCTGGAGACAGTGAGCTTCTCGGGGAAGGAGAGGAAAGGAAATATACCTCTGAGGAGGTGTAGCTGGTAGTGTGACTTCTTAGAGATGTCAGATATGTGAGGAGAGAAAGAGAGTGTGGAGTCGAAGATGACCCCGAGGTTTTTTGCCTTGCAGGTAGGAGCAGGTAGAGGGCCAAGGGAGGCCGGCCAGAGAGCTGCAGGGAAGGAGGGAGTGGGTGTGCCGATAAGTAGAATCTCAGTCTTACTGGCATTAAGGCAGAGGTCGTTGGCGGCACACTATTCCTGGATAGCAGAAAGACAGTTGAAGATGAGGGAAGGGGAAGAGGAGGCCGAGGGTATCCTGAAAATGAGCTGGGTATCATCCGCATAGCACTGAAAGTTGGGACAGAGAGCGGTGATGCGGTGAGCAAGAAGTGCCAGGTACTGGTTGAACAGCCAGGGGGAGAGGTTAGATCCCTGGGGGACACCACAGGTAGAGAAAAAGATGTCAGAGAGGAAGGAACCCAGTTGGACCTGGGAGGGTCGATTGGAGAGGAAGGAGGTCAGTCACGCCAGAGCCTGACCAGTGATACCCAGGTTATCACGGGGACGGTTGAGCAGGATGGTGTGGTTGACAATGTCAAAGGCAGAAGAGAGGTCAAGCAAAATGAGAACACAAGGGGTGTCAGAGTCAAGGTTTGAGAGCAGGTCCTCACGGATGTTCAGGAGAGCAGTTTCGATGCTTCTGGCAGCTCTGAAGCCAGACTGATGGTCATGAAGACTACCAAGAGATTGAGCATGGAGATTAAGCTGGGAGATGGCCAGTTTCTCCAGGAGCTTGCCCAGGAAGGGAGTGATAGAGATTGGGCGATAGTTAGCTGGGCAGGAGAGGTCAGAGGAGGGTTTCTGAAGAAGGGGGTGCACAAGGGAGTGCTTGAGGGGGGATGGGAAGACTCCAGAGGTGAAGGAGTGATTGTAGAAGTCAGCCAGGGCAGGCGCCAGGGAGTCGATGTGGTCCTTGATAATTTTGAAGGAACAGGGGTGGACCTGTTTTGACGAGACTTTCATAGATCGGACTTGTCTCGAAACCTTGCCAGCAGAAAAAAGGAGAAAGGCAGAGAAAGAGGAAGGAGGGGTGGCTGCAGAGGGGCCACAGGGAGAGCAGGGAATAGAGGAGGGGAGGTGATAGGAAGAGAGTGAGGACAGGATGTCCTGAGTTTTTGAAATGAAGTGAGAGGCCAGTGCCATGCAGAGGGCCTGGGAGGGGACAGGAGAGGTGGAGACTGCAGCAGGGTTGGCCAACTCCTTGCAGATTTTAAAGAGTTCAGCCGAATTGTTAGATGCCGCAGAGAGGCGGGCTTGGATAAGGGCTCTCTTCTTAGTGAGAACGGAGAGCCGGTATTGCCTTTGGAGCAGGCGGCAGGCCAGTTTGTCAGAGGATGAACATGAAGCACGCCATTTCCTTTCTGCCACCCTGCACTTGCGTTTAAGGGTGACGAGATCCGAGTCGTACCAGGAGTAACATTTGGCTTTGGGCTTCAGGCGGATTCTCATGACAGGGGCAAGGATATCAAGGGTATCAGATATAGCAGAGTAGAGAGTGGAGAGGGCTGTGTCAGGGTGGGAGTCAGCCGAACGGGGAGGCAGGGGTGAGAAGGTGGAAGCGAAAGCCTCAACTGACACGCGCTTCATGGGTCGGATGACGGCGAAGGTGGGTGGCAGTGATGAGGGTGGCTTTGCCTGTGGGGTATGGAAGGTGAGGTGGGAGGATAGGAGAAAGTGATCACTCCAGGAGAGAGGAGTGGAGAGAGGGACAGAGAGGGGAAGGTCAGAAGAGATCAGAGCATCAAGAGTGTGCCCTGCAGAATGGGTTGGCCCAGACGGGAGAATAGAGAGTGAGAGAGAGTCGCAGAGGTCGCAAAAGAGTCCAGAGGGAGGACAGGAGGCATCAAGGTGGATATTGAAGTCTCCAAGAAAGAGGAGTTGAGTGGTTGAGGACAGGAGTGAGGAGGCGAGATCAGCCCACTCAGCGAGGAAGGAGGAAATTTGACCAGGTGGCCGATAGATAGTAGCCACGGTAAGGGAATGGCTAGGAGAGAGAGAGAGTCAGCAGACAAGGCATTCAAAGGAGGAGTAGGTCTGCGTAGGGGTGACAGTGGCAGGAATCCACTCAGGGAAGATAAGGGCCACACCCCCCCAGCACAGTTGGGCCTGGGCAAGGAGAGGTTCTTGTAACTGTCAGGTAGGAGTGTGTCAAAGCTGGTGACAGAGCTGGCGGTGAACTATGTCTCGGTGAGACCGAGGATGTCAAGGTCCAGTTCCTCAAGAAGGCGACAGATATCAGAGGGATGTTTGATGGCAGAGCGAGAGTTGAGAGTGGCAATGAGGAGAAGGTTGCCATCCTTAAAAGACTTACGGGGAGGGGTATAGATCAGAGGTACGCCCTGTGGAGGTGAAGAGGAAGGAGCAAGAGAGAGGGCAGGGTGAGAGGGTGGAGGCAAGGTAGCCGAGGACAGAGAAGAGGGGACAGCAGGAGAGGAAAGGAAGTTGATGAGGCGCTGGAAGCGTCTATCAAAGAGGTGGAGGTGGAGGTTGGCCGGAGAAGCAGTTAGAGAAGATAGGAGAGATAGAGAGCACCCTGGAATAAGGAGGGAGTGGGGGGGAAGACAGACGAGAGCAAGCGGACAGGAGTGAAAGCGGAAAGCCCTACTTTACTACAATTACAGAGCAACAGTAGCACAATAAATACGAATTAGGTACCCAGTGTAGAGGCCACCTAAGTTTGAGAATCCTGCGAGGGGAGAAAAAGCCCTAGTTAACCACAATTAGCGGTACACACTGAAGTGTAGAAACCATGTGAGTGAAAAGGAAAGGAAGGTTTAGGATGTTGGGCTGGGCAGCAGGTGGAGCTAACCAGAAAGAATGGCAGACCGGCGCCTGGCGTCCCCTGCGGACACCTGCAGACACAGGGAGCCGCAGCCTTAGGAGCCACCCTTTGCCTAAGGCGGGCCCTTAGCCGAGGGGGCTGCCGGGCAGGGGGCTGTCCAGGGGGGTGGGAATTTAAGGCAGGAGGAGAGGAAGGGGAGGGGGGTGTGGGCGAGCAGGGAGGTGGGAAGGGAGCGGGGAGAGGAGGACCAGTAAGTGCGGTGGAGGGAGGGGGCAGGGGGCAGCACAACGCGCTCGGAGCACCTACAAAAAACAAAAAGTGCCTGAATTCACTTACTGAAGGCCCAACGGGGCCTGGAGGGCAGCCTCACAGAAGGCCACACAGGGCTACGGGCAACCGCTCAATCCCGCTCAGGCTCAACAAGAAGCGAGCGTGGAGTGCGGTCATCGCGTAGTCCTGGAGGGACTACGAGGACAGCCAATCAGAGGGGGGAGTGGGCGGGCAGGGAGGCAGGAAGGGAGCGGGAAGAGGTGGACCAGGAAGTGCGCTGGAGGGAGGGGGCAGCACAACGCGCCCGGAGCGCCTACAGCAAACAAAAAGTGCCTGAATTCACTTACTGAATTACTGCTCAGAATTCATTGACCTTGTTGTTCAACTGGATCATAGGTTGCAGGACCGAAAAGAAGATCGAACCAGTCCGGACCCTTGCCCTATATATGTGCGTTCAAAGGACAATATTGCCCGCACAACGGAAAGTTCAGGAGAACCAATGCAAATTGGGGGGATTAGATCCCCCTTGACTAAAGCGGAAAGGGATAAAAGGAGACAGCAGCAGTTATGTCTGTACTGTGGAAGGTCAGGTCATTTTCTTAAAGAGTGCCCTGTGAAGCCACCGAGGAGGAAGGTAGGGGCCACAGACAAGGAAGATGCCATCAAGGAATCGAAAACCTCCCCAGCCCGGTAAGTGTAGGGGTCCACTTGTCCGGCGAAGAAAGTGAACTACAGACCTCCCATCTGTGGTCTTGATCAATCACCGACAACCATCTCGGATGCACGCAGTAAGAGCGTACATTGATAGTGGAGCCGTTGGGAATTACATCAACCAGGATCTTGCGGCAAAGATGGGGCTTCCTTTACGCCCTAAATCAACCACCGACACTGTTCCCACTGTCGACGGCACGGAAATAGCTTCTGGTCCAGTATCTCAATGCACTGCAGCTTTAACCCTTCTGTGCCAGGATGGACACCAAGAATGTATCATTTTCGACCTCATTAAGGCACCACAGTTCCGGTTGATTTTGGGAATGCCATGGTTGGTAGCTCACAATCCTCAAATCGATTGGCGAGCAAAAGAATTGGCCTTTCCCGAGACTTGCGCACACACATGTTAACGTCAAGAGAAACAACCAACAGACACCAGAACCTCCATGCTTGCAACTGTGGCAATCAGCACCCTACCAAGTGAATACCAGGACTTTCAAGATGTCTTTCAGAAAGAACAGGCTAATACCCTGCCACCGCATAGACCATACGATTGCCAAATCAACCTGATACTTGGCGCACAAATCCCTTGTGGGCGAATTTACGCACTCACGGAACCAGAAAACCAGCACCTGAAGGCCTATCTTGACCAATATCTGGCCAACGGGTGCATCCGTCCCTCGAAGTCTCCAGCAGCCAGTCCTCTATTCTTCGTACCGAAAATGGAGGGTGACTTGAGAACGTGCATCGACTATCGCGCACTGAACCAGATTACTGTAAAAAAACGCTACCCCCTGCCACTGATCCCTGAATTGCTTGATCAAGTCAAAGATGCCCAAATCTACACAAAACTAGACCTGAGGGGGGCATATCACCTTGTTCGCGTAAAACAGGGGGACGAATGGAAAATCGCATTTCGCACCAAATACGGCTTGTACGCATATCAAGTAATGCCATTTGGCCTTTGCAACGCGCCTGCAGCATTTCAATACTTCATGAACGATGTCCTAAGGGAATTGATTGATGACTGTGCTCTAGTGTACATCGATGATATTCTAGTATATTCCGCATCAGAGCAGGACCACGTTAAACACGTCCGATCCGTATTGGAGAAACTCCGTCAACACCAGCTCTACGCCAGGCTCGAAAAGTGCTCATTCCACGTCTCTGAGGTGGAATTCCTGGGCTTTATTCTCAGCCCAAATGGAATCCGAATGGATGTACACAAGGTAGATGCTATCCTGAACTGGCCATCCCCAAATTCATTCAAGGGGGTTCAAAGTATGCTGGGTTTTGCAAACTTCTACTGCCGGTTCATCCCAGGATTTTCGCAAATCGTGCATCCCATCACGTCATTGCTAAGGAAAAGCAACAAAAAGTTCCAGTGGACAACAGAAGCCGAGGAAGCTTTCCAGGAACTCAAAGCAAGATTCACATCTGCCCCAATCTTACGCCACCCTTTCCCTGATCTCCCATACCTGGTGGAAACGGACGCCTCAAACATAGCTATGGGAGCCGTCCTCTGACAAAAGGACCCCAAAACGTGCCAGTTACACCCTGTTGCCTTCTGGTCATGTAAATTCACACCCCCTGAACTCAATTACACTATCACAGACAAAGAACTCCTGGCCATTAAGTTAGCCTTTAAGGCATGGCGGCACTACCTCTTGAGCGCCAGACACACAATCACCGTAATAACTGACCACCGGAACATCCAGTACCTAAAAACGGCAAAGGCCCAATCCTCACGACAACTACGTAGGGTTTTTTTTTTTGCTGAATATGACTACTTGATTACATTTCGACCAGGGGTGAAAAACGTCAAGGCCGATGCCCTTTCCCTTATGGGAGTGGAAGAACAAGGGTATCAGACCCCTGACCAAATAGCAATCATCCAGAGTGACAAGCTCCTAGGAATCACAGCAACCATAACTCAGAAAGATTTACATGAAGAAATCCAAAACCTGATGAGTCCGGAGCAATTACAAGCATGGAGTGCACAAGGTGAACATTACATGACAAAAGATCAGTTACCCTACTTCAGGAATCATTTATTCTTACCAAACCAAGAACTACGAGAACAAGTCATGTTCGGTTATCATGATTCCTTGATCGAGGGCCACCCCGAAATCGTTAAAACCCTAGCCAAGGTAAAACAACATTTTTGGTGGCACATGTGGCATAAAGACATTATCCAATTCATCCTATCTTGTTGAATGTATGCTCAAAACACGTCA
The DNA here is from genome assembly GCF_040938575.1 of Ambystoma mexicanum. Taxonomy (NCBI): domain Eukaryota; kingdom Metazoa; phylum Chordata; class Amphibia; order Caudata; family Ambystomatidae; genus Ambystoma; species Ambystoma mexicanum. The sequence goes on from NC_090923.1 coordinate 437,924,174, forward strand.
TACAAGCAGAAACCGGCTGGGTTATTACAACCATTGGAAATCCCACCAGCACCACGGCACACGTTGTCCCTCGATTTTATTACTGATTTACCACACAGTCAAGGGTTTAACACTATTCTTGTGGTCGTGGACCTATTTTCAAAAATGGCACATTTCATTCCTCTTAAGGGGCTCCCAAATGCTTCCACTCTGGCAAAGGTATTTCTTGAGGGCATCGTACAGCTCCATGGGTTTCCTTCAGTTTTAGTCTCAGACCGAGGTACTCAATTTGTATCTAACTTCTGGAGAAAATGCTGCTGTATGGCCCGGATCGACATCTCCTATCCACCCGTCACCATCCCCAAACGGATGATCAAACTGAGAGGACAAATCAGACGCTCGAGCAGTATCTGCATTGCATGTTACACCAAGCTGAAGGAAGCTGGTTCGTCCTATTATGGATAGCTGAATATGCTTATAATAATTCTCTACACACCAGGACTGGGCAGACACCCTTTTATAACACATATGGCAGGCACCCACGTACTTCTGAGTTGGACGTTCCTACAACCCAGGAAAAGCAAGCAGTCAAAACCTTGCACACGACCATTTCTCAAACCTTTAAAAGGGCAGCTGAACTTCTACTTCAAGCTAAGAATCGCCAAAAGAAGTTTGCTGATCAAAACCGAGCAAAGGCCCCCAAGTACCAAGTGGGGGACAAAGTCTGGCTGGCGTCTAAACACGTGTCCATTAAAGGAACCCAAACTTTCGGTCCAAGATACCTCGGTCCATTCACTGTCACCTCCGTGATAATTCCTGTGGCGGTCAGACTAACTTTGCCGTCAAACATGCAGATTCATCCTGTGTTCCACGTGTCTCTCCTCAAACCTGTTCAACCTGTGACCCGGGTAGCAACGCCACCGCAGCCAGTAGTAGTCACCGGGGAGCCAGAATTCGAAGTCAAGGACATCCTGAATTCAAAGTACGTCAGATCCAAATGATACTACTTCGTAGACTGGAAGGGGTATGGTCCACAAGACAGGACATGGGAGCCTTGTGAGTACATCCATGCACCTTGCTTGCTTAGATGATTTCATCAAAACCATACAAACAAACCAGGACCAGACAGAAGAGCCACCTTGAGAGGGGCCTTGGGGGGGAGTGCTGTCATGATTCCTGCCCCTCATGTCCCCAGCCCTCCAAGATGTCAGGTTGGAGCCAGGCCACGATCACCTACATGGCCCTCAAGGGCCTCTCCATCCCTCCAAAGACCCACTTGGAGTCAGACTTGGCGCTTGTGTCACCAGACTCACTCACTCCTATAGGATAACATTGGGGATTGGACTTGTAGTGCTTTGATGGGGACAAGATGGATGCCCCACATATTTCGGTTCCCAGAACTGCATATTCAGTCTAGTCTTTTGGGTGTGGTTCAGCCCAGAGACACCTGGGATATCCAGAGACTATTTAAGCCACGCCCAGGCTGAGAAACATGCTTTGTGTTTTCTGCACCTGCAGCGTGACACTCACCGTGTTCGGATCGTTCTCCAGTAGGCCTGCATCTTTCTTCTGCGCTCAGCTCCTGCAAGAACAAAAGCACCGTTAGGAACAGCCTTACCTTGCGGCGCTTCTGCCCATCATTCATCACTTCTTCTGTTCTGCGGGCATCTTCAGCGGTGTCATTCCCATCCCGGCACGCCGCTTCCTAAGGAAAAGGGAAAAGAACAGAAAAAAGGCATTAGTAAGCATTCAGCCAATCTTCGCTTATTTTTAAAGACTGTACGAGCTTCAAACGCTTACCTGAATCCCAGCCGCTCTGGGGGAACTCTGTCTCCAGAACTTCTCATCCATCTGCAAGAGGGAAAAGACACTCCAGGTTAGCGTGGAAACATCTAGAGGCGCTGCATACCGCGCTTACTCACCGCATTTCTTCTTCATAACCAGCATCCATGCTGAAAATGTTGTGGCACCTAAAAGACACAGGAAAAGAACTCAGTTCAATACAAATACGAAAGGGTCACATTGCGCATCGTGCTCTCACTCACCTTCAGCGCTACTCATCTCAGCAGCATGTCTCCATCCCCGGACGCCGACCATCATATAAGGAATGAAAGGAACGAAGTTAGAGAGCTGTTCAAAAGACTCATTATACTTACCTCTCGGACTCTTGCCAGTGAAGTAACTAGGCAGCAACGAGACTGCATCAATCAACGCGCCCCTGCGCTGAAAGCAGGACGAAGAGCACACTTTCCAAGAAAACAAGGCCCAGTCTCCAGTCGAGTAGACTCCAGGGAAGGGTTTGAGGTCGTAAGAGGTCAGAACAGGCTGAGTGACGTCCCCGTGGATACCAGGTGAGCGTTACACAATGCTTCTGATTTCAAAATCTTCTTCTATATTTGCTCTAGACAGACCTGGTATTGGCTTATGTGCCAGGAAGAATTCTTCTATGTTTTTCAATGCTACTACCGGATTAGGTTCCATTAATTATTTCTCAATGCCATCAATGTCACGTGCCCTTTGCGTTCTCTTCCGTTACATTTCTTTATCGACTTCCCTTAGTTTTTTAGATTCTTCTCTAATCCTTTCCTCTTCCTGTCTTTTCATCTCTCTTCTCTCGTTTACTCTACGCATTTCTTCATGTCTTCCTCTTTGTATCCTTCTATTTCTCATTTTCTGTTCTTCGTCTTCCTCTCTTTTCCTTTCAAGCTTATCTCGTTCTTCGATTGCTCTTTGCCTATTATCGTACTTTCTTTGTTCTTCTGCTCTTTCTTGTTTTTTCAACTGTTCATCTTGATTCAGCTGTTCCCTTCTTTGTCTGTCCTTTCTTTAAACCTTGTCTTCTTTCAATTGTTTCTCTTGTTCTCTATCTTTTTTATCCTGTTCATCCTGATCTTCTTCTTGCCTTACTTCCTCAATGCTCTTTCCATCAAGTTTGAGCAATATCTGACTGCCCATCCATTCATTCTGTATAAGCGCTATCTCGTCAGCTTTGTCTTTCTCTCTGGAGACATTCCTGATCAATCACTTCTTTCCTTGTCCCGTGGGACTTTAGGAATCACATCTCTTTCTGGAGTCTTTTCGGGATTCCCTTCACTTCTACATGCAGGTGACTTATACGTTGGGTTACTATACCCTTTTGTTGCCTTAAGCTCTCTTAAAGGATAGAATCCTTCATCTTTCATACTATTGTCTTTTGCTTCAGGTGCAAAAGGGGGAGCAGAAGGCTCTCCAGCACTCTCTTTACACTGATTAAGCATCCAGTCCTCAGGAGGCGGATCTTCCCATTCCTCCTGGTACATTTTACAGAGCACTAAGCTCGCTAATCTTTTTTCTAACTTCTTTCCTGTATGCGCTGCATGCAAGTATGTCATCATATGTTGCAGGACCGTTTTAGACAATGATCCCCCTTGTGGCAATGCCATGAACATTTCATCTGCCATACTCTTAACCCATTCTGCACTGTATTGTTTAATCTTGTGCGCATGTTTCGGCAGCTGCCTGCACAAATGTATGAGATGGGTAATATCCTCCATCATGACTTAGTTACAATTGATTAGCACCGCTTTCTGTTTTTTTACACAAATAAATGCTTTCCAGAAAAAGAATACAATATGAGTGTGCACCAATTGTTGCAGCTCAAAGCCTCTGTATCACATTTTGCTACAATCTATCTCATTCACTGAACATTATCAGTTTAACTAATGAATAAAAAAATCTGATTTCTTCATATCTAATCATTTCCACCGCATTCTATTTTTTCTTTATTTATCAATAGTTCATTTTCTTACCACATATATCTCATGCAACATATAGACAAACAGACAATACAAACAAACTGGCCGGCCCACATATACTTTAGTCCACGCTCCTTGTGACTACATCTGCCCCTAAAATGACTCCTACGGAGTATGAGCTGTCCTCCTTAATGACATCTTGGATATCAGCTTCGATTTTAGGACAAACGCCTTCTAAACGTCCTTGATGCAGGTTAACAGGCTTCACCCCATAGAAGGCTCTTTGTCTATAGGTCCTTAAACTGTGATGCTAATTGTCTCACACTCTAATGCTCATCGTCTTAAAATAACCAATCAACACTCTGTTACTATATCTCCTTTATCACTCTTTCCCCATCAATACTTATTAAATTTGCTACCTCACTCATCCTACTCACCATTTGCGTTTTCGACTGCCGACTCTCGGGATCATCTCCTCCTCAAACGAGCCACTTCAGCCTTCAGTCTGCTCAGCTTCCTGTAGATGTTGGGAGGGGATCCCACTGAAAACGAGGGACCCGTCCCACCTGAACTTGCACAATTTTTTTAACTAATCGCTGCTACATACAGCGAGCCTCGCGTTCTGTCAGTTAAATGGTCGGAGGACGTCCGATATTACTGGGGACTCGAAAGCTTACTAGATGGATGGGTTTTTAACCATCAGCTCTGCTACCATGTGAACTGGTACAGCCAACCCAGCCCTTTAAGACTAGATAGCAATACTTAGAGACAGCTGGAGATGCAGAATATTACTCAAACATCAATAATCAAACTAACTCAGGAAGCTGGCAAAATGCGACTGTTTTAATATCAATTATCAAAAACAGGGAGTTACAACGAACATCAGCACATTTGCTCGATACTCCCACTCAATTCAATACATTAAAATAGCAGGTTATGTACTACAAACTCGTCACTATTGACGGAAATCTATGTTGCAAACTACAAAAAACTATTCAGAATGGTTATAGGCTTACAAGGAACATCTAGGTGTATGTTCCATACTGGTCAGGGAAAGTGATTGGGTGTCTAATATCAGGTGGGGCATCTAAGGTCTCCTCTAGTGCAGGTCACTGCGAACATCATCAAATACAGAAACTGTACCATCAAGGCGATGGACAATGCTCTTAAAATCCTCAAGGATGGCCATCCTTGCCTCCTTGTTGTCCTTGACCTCTCAGTAGCATTTGACACAATAGACAACTAGACACTCACTGACAATCTACATAGCCACATGGGGTTGAGCGAGATCGTCCTCAGCTGGTTCAAATCCTACTTTGCTAATCAATGGATTCTTCCAGTTCACCAACTCTATCCATCACCTGTGGAGTATCGCAATGACCGATCCTGTCCAACATGATATTCAGAGGCCGATTTATGGAATAATTAGCGTGGCGCAAGTGGGCAAAAACGTGCGAATCGCAGTGGAATAGCGAAAATCGCAGTGCAAGTGCGAAAATCACACGAAAAGCAGCACACATCGATTCATGGAAGGCCGTGCGCGAGAAAACCAGCGCATGTGCGATAAAAAAGTGCGCGGCGCACGTTGGCGCACAGGCCATCTAACTGCGTGCGCCAGGTCACAGCGAAAATCGCACAGGCCACAGCGAAAATCGCACATAGCGCGGCGCACGCAACAAAAGTAGGCGGAACACGGGCGTAACACTCGGAATGGGGAACAACTTGCCAAAACGTGGGCGTCGCGGGGGAAGTACAGGGCACAAGTGCGCGGAACGCCCACACGCTCGTCTACAACACGTATTCATGGAATAGAATAGGGCAAAAAAGTGCACGGTCAAACCAGCGCACAGGCACAAACACGACCGCCACAAGAAAGCAGGCGGTAGCGTCTCTGCGGCTGTAAGAAATGTGCGCCAAAAAGTGCGCCAACAAATAGCACCTATATACTGCCATGATGAATGTCCTATACTGTGGCCCTCCAGGACAAATGACGTGCAAAGGGGTACCCACAAACACGGACACCCGCTGACAAAAAATACGTGTTTGTGTATACCGGGGTGCGCGGGAAGTCCCACACGCGATTTGGCCGGGTACGTGGATTTCAGGGGCGCGGGGGAAGTTGCACACGCGATTTCATCAGTGTACGTGTATTTCAGGGGTGCGCGGGAAGTTCCACACGCGATTGGCCTAGTGCGAGCAGGGTACGTGTATTTCAGGGGTGCGCGGGAAGTTCCACACGCGATTTCAGCAGGGTACGTGTATTTCAGGGGTGCGCGGGAAGTTCCACACGTGATTTCATCAGGGTACATGTATTTCAGGGGTGCGCGGGAAGTTCCACACGCGATTGCCCCAGTGCGAGCAGGGTACGTGTATTTCAGGGGTGCGCGGGAATTTCCACACGCGATTTCAGCAGGGTATGTGTATTTCAGGGGTGCGCGGGAAGTTCCACACGCGATTTCATCAGGGTACGTGTATTTCAGGGGTGCGCGGGAAGTTCCACACGCGATTGGCCCAGTGCGAGCAGGGTACGTGTATTTCAGGGGTGCGCGGGAATTTCCACACGCGATTTCAGCAAGGTATGTGTATTTCAGGGGTGCATGGGAAGTTCCACACGCGATTTCATCAGGGTACGTGTATTGCAGGGGTACGCGGGAAGTTCCACACGCGATTGGCCCAGTGCGAGCAGGGTACGTGTATTTCAGGGGTGCGCGGGAAGTTCCACACACGATTTCAGCAGGGTATGTGTATTTCAGGGGTTCTGGGGAGTACCACATGTGAATTGGCCGTGTGGGTCCTCCCAGGTGTACGCTCCACAACCTCCATGGACCCTGCAGGCAGCGCACACCACGGGGACTACCCTGCACCCCTGCTCATGTCCCGCAGGCAGCCCATCCACCATAGGCATGCCCCCCAGCCAACCCACATGTCACCTTGCACTACTGATCAACAATGCATGTCTCCCACCACCCCCACCCCCCAGCCACCAGGGGCACCCACCAACAGGCCCCCACTCATGTCTCCCACCACCCCCACCACCCTGCCACCATGGGCAGCCCCCCCCAGGCCCCCACCCATGTCTCCCACCACCCCCACCCCCCAGCCACCAGGGGCAGCCTCCACCAGGCCCCCACTCATGTCTCCCACCACCCCCACCCCCCAGCAGTGCAGGGGCACCCTCCACCAGGCCCCCACTCATGTCTCCCACCACCCCCACCCCCCACCCCCCAGGGGCAGCCTCCACCAGGCCCCCACTCATGTCTCCCACCACCCCACCCCCCTGCCACCATGGGCAGCCTCCACCAGGCCCCCACTCATGTCTCCCACCACCCCCATCCCCCTGCCACCATGGGCAGCCTCCACCAGGCCCCCACCCATGTCTCCCACCCCCCCACCCCCCTGCCACCATGGGCAGCCTCCACCAGGCCCCCACTCATGTCTCCCACCACCCCCACCCCCCAGCAGTGCAGGGGCAGCCTCCACCAGGCCCCCACTCATGTCTCCCACCACCCCCACCCCCCAGCCACCAGGGGCAGCCTCCACCAGGCCCCCACTCATGTCTCCCACCACCCCCACCCCCCTGCCACCATGGGCAGCCCCCACCAGGCCCCCACCCATGTCTCCCACCACCCCCACCCCCCAGCCACCAGGGGCAGCCTCCACCAAGCCCCCACTCATGTCTCCCACCACCCCCACCCCCCTGCCACCATGGGCAGCCCCCACCAGGCCCCCACTCATGTCTCCCACCACCCCACCCCCCAGCAGTGCAGGGGCACCCTCCACCAGGCCCCCACTCATGTCTCCCACCACCCCCACCCCCCAGCAGTGCAGGGGCAGCCTCCACCAGGCCCCCACTCATGTCTCCCACCACCCCCACCCCCCAGCAGTGCAGGGGCAGCCTCCACCAGGCCCCCACCCATGTCTCCCACCACCCCCCCAGCAGTGCAGGGGCAGCCTCCACCAGGCCCCCACTCATGTCTCCCACCACCCCACCCCCCAGCAGTGCAGGGGCACCCTCCACCAGGCCCCCACTCATGTCTCCCACCACCCCCACCCCCCAGCAGTGCAGGGGCAGCCTCCACCAGGCCCCCACCCATGTCTCCCACCACCCCACCCCCCAGCAGTGCAGGGGCACCCTCCACCAGGCCCCCACTCATGTCTCCCACCACCCCCCAGCAGTGCAGGGGCACCCTCCACCAGGCCCCCACTCATGTCTCCCACCACCCCCACCCCCCAGCAGTGCAGGGGCAGCCTCCACCAGGCCCCCACCCATGTCTCCCACCACCCCACCCCCCAGCAGTGCAGGGGCACCCTCCACCAGGCCCCCACTCATGTCTCCCACCACCCCCACCACCCAGCAGTGCAAGGGCAGCCTCCACCAGGCCCCCACACATGTCTCCCACCACCCCACCCCCCAGCAGTGCAGGGGCACCCTCCACCAGGCCCCCACTCATGTCTCCCACCACCCCCACCCCCCAGCAGTGCAGGGGCAGCCTCCACCAGGCCCCCACCCATGTCTCCCACCACCCCACCCCCAGCAGTGCAGGGGCACCCTCCACCAGGCCCCCACTCATGTCTCCCACCACCCCCACCCCCCAGCCACCAGGGGCAGCCTCCACCAGGCCCCCACTCATGTCTCCCACCACCCCACCCCCCTGCCACCATGGGCAGCCTCCACCAGGCCCCCACTCATGTCTCCCACCACCCCCACCCCCCAGCAGTGCAGGGGCAGCCTCCACCAGGCCCCCACCCATGTCTCCCACCAACCCACCCACCAGCAGTGCAGGGGCACCCTCCACCAGGCCCCCACTCATGTCTCCCACCACCCCCACCCCCCAGCAGTGCAGGGGCAGCCTCCACCAGGCCCCCACTCATGGCTCCCACCACCCCCACCCCCCAGCAGTGCAGGGGCAGCCTCCACCAGGCCCCCACTCATGTCTCCCACCACCCCCACCCCCCAGCAGTGCAGGGGCAGCCTCCACCAGGCCCCCACCCATGTCTCCCACCACCCCACCCCCCAGCAGTGCAGGGGCACCCTCCACCAGGCCCCCACTCATGTCTCCCACCACCCCCACCCCCCAGCAGTGCAGGGGCAGCCTCCACCAGGCCCCCACTCATGTCTCCCACCACCCCCACCCCCCAGCAGTGCAGGGGCAGCCTCCACCAGGCCCCCACTCATGTCTCCCACCACCCCCACCCCCAGCAGTGCAGGGGCAGCCTCCACCAGGCCCCCACTCATGTCTCCCACCACCCCCACCCCCCAGCCACCAGGGGCAGCCTCCACCAGGCCCCCACTCATGTCTCCCACCACCCCACCCCCCTGCCACCATGGGCAGCCTCCACCAGGCCCCCACTCATGTCTCCCACCACCCCCACACCCCTGCCACCATGGGCAGCCTCCATCAGGCCCCCACCCATGTCTCCCACCACCCCCACCCCCCTGCCACCATGGGCAGCCTCCACCAGGCCCCCACTCATGTCTCCCACCACCCCCACCCCCCAGCAGTGCAGGGGCAGCCTCCACCAGGCCCCCACTCATGTCTCCCACCACCCCCACCCCCCAGCAGTGCAGGGGCACCCTCCACCAGGCCCCCACTCATGTCTCCCACCACCCCCACCCCCCAGCAGTGCAGGGGCAGCCTCCACCAGGCCCCCACTCATGTCTCCCACCACCCCCACCCCCCAGCAGTGCAGGGGCAGCCTCCACCAGGCCCCCACTCATGTCTCCCACCACCCCCACCCCCAGCAGTGCAGGGGCAGCCTCCACCAGGCCCCCACTCATGTCTCCCACCACCCCCACCCCCCAGCCACCAGGGGCAGCCTCCACCAGGCCCCCACTCATGTCTCCCACCACCCCACCCCCCTGCCACCATGGGCAGCCTCCACCAGGCCCCCACTCATGTCTCCCACCACCCCCACACCCCTGCCACCATGGGCAGCCTCCATCAGGCCCCCACCCATGTCTCCCACCACCCCCACCCCCCTGCCACCATGGGCAGCCTCCACCAGGCCCCCACTCATGTCTCCCACCACCCCCACCCCCCAGCAGTGCAGGGGCAGCCTCCACCAGGCCCCCACTCATGTCTCCCACCACCCCCACCCCCCAGCAGTGCAGGGGCACCCTCCACCAGGCCCCCACTCATGTCTCCCACCACCCCCACCCACCAGCAGTGCAGGGGCAGCCTCCACCAGGCCCCCACCCATGTCTCCCACCACCCCACCCCCCAGCAGTGCAGGGGCACCCTCCACGAGGCCCCCACTCATATCTCCCACCAACCCCACCCCCCAGCAGTGCAGGGGCACCCTCCACCAGGCCCCCACTCATGTCTCCCACCACCCCCACCCCCCAGCAGTGCAGGGGCAGCCTCCACCAGGCCCCCACCCATGTCTCCCACCACCCCACCCCCCAGCAGTGCAGGGGCACCCTCCACCAGGCCCCCACTCATGTCTCCCACCACCCCCACCCCCCAGCAGTGCAGGGGCAGCCTCTACCAGGCCCCCACTCATGTCTCCCACCACCCCCACCCCCCAGCAGTGCAGGGGCAGCCTCCACCAGGCCCCCACTCATGTCTCCCACCACCCCCACCCCCCAGCAGTGCAGGGGCAGCCTCCACCAGGCCCCCACCCATGTCTCCCACCACCCCACCCCCCAGCAGTGCAGGGGCACCTTCCACCAGGCCCCCACTCATGTCTCCCCCCACCCCCACCCCCCAGCAGTGCAGGGGCAGCCTCCACCAGGCCCCCACTCTTGTCTCCCACCACCCCCACTTCCCAGCAGTGCAGGGGCAGCCTCCACCAGGCCCCCACTCATGTCTCCCATCACCCCCACCCCCAGCAGTGCAGGGGCAGCCTCCACCAGGCCCCCACTCATGTCTCCCACCACCCCCACCCCCCAGCCACCAGGGGCAGCCTCCACCAGGCCCCCACTCATGTCTCCCACCACCCCCACACCCCTGCCACCATGGGCAGCCTCCACCAGGCCCCACCCATGTCTCCCACCACCCCCACCCCCCTGCCACCATGGGCAGCCTCCACCAGGCCCCCACTCATGTCTCCCACCACCCCCACCCCCCAGCAGTGCAGGGGCAGCCTCCACCAGGCCCCCACTCATGTCTCCCACCACCCCCACCCCCCAGCAGTGCAGGGGCAGCCTCCACCAGGCCCCCACTCATGTCTCCCACCACCCCCACCCCCCAGCAGTGCAGGGGCAGCCTCCACCAGGCCCCCACCCATGTCTCCCACCACCCCACCCCCCAGCAGTGCAGGGGCACCCTCCACCAGGCCCCCGCTCATGTCTCCCACCACCCCCACCCCCCAGCAGTGCAGGGGCACCCTCCACCAGGCCCCCACTCATGTCTCCCACCACCCCCACCCCCCAGCAGTGCAGGGGCAGCCTCCACCAGGCCCCCACCCATGTCTCCCACCACCCCACCCCCCAGCAGTGCAGGGGCACCCTCCACCCGGCCCCCACTCATGTCTCCCACCACCCCCACCCCCCAGCAGTGCAGGGGCAGCCTCCACCAGGCCCCCACTCATGTCTCCCACCACCCCCACCCCCCAGCAGTGCAGGGGCAGCCTCCACCAGGCCCCCACTCATGTCTTCCACCACCCCCACCCCCCAGCAGTGCAGGGGCAGCCTCCACCAGGCCCCCACCCATGTCTCCCACCACCCCACCCCCCAGCAGTGCAGGGGCACCCTCCACCAGGCCCCCACTCATGTCTCCCACCATCCCCACCCCCCAGCAGTGCAGGGGCAGCCTCCACCAGGCCCCCACTCATGTCTCCCACCACCCCCACCCCCCAGCAGTGCAGGGGCAGCCTCCACCAGGCCCCCACTCATGTCTCCCACCACCCCACCCCCAGCAGTGCAGGGGCAGCCTCCACCAGGCCCCCACTCATGTCTCCCACCACCCCCACCCCCCAGCAGTGCAGGGGCAGCCTCCACCAGGCCCCCACCCATGTCTCCCACCACCCCACCCCCCAGCAGTGCAGGGGCACCCTCCACCAGGCCCCCACTCATGTCTCCCACCACCCCCACCCCCCTGCCACCATGGGCAGCCCCCACCAGGTCCTCACAATCCCCAATCATGTGCGTAATGGTCAGCCTCCACAGCCAAAAAGCCCTACCAAGTAACCCAATCACCCACATGGAAATGGAAATCACATGTTACACCCCCAATGTTCATGAAGCTAATGAACCCATGTCCGTCAAACACAATGATTGCAATTGAATGGGAAAACACCCAACATGACATGCATGAAACCAATGAGATGATACCACACAGTGAAGTATGGAAACCAAAATTGTATTGAAAAAAATAAAGAATGCTAAAGAAAGGAAACAAACTACAATGGGAATGAGAAAAAATAAGCTGCATGTCCGTATTAAAAAAAAAAAAATGCAAATCAGAATCCAAAAAAATGTCGTCCAAAGTCAAATGTAAAAAAAACTCTATGCAACAAAGAACTATGTAAAAAAACTACCCAGGGTCCATGAGCCCAACTGAACAAAGGAAACCTACTAAAAATCCTACCTAAAAATCAACTATATACAAAAAGTGGAGCAGTGTCCGTCGACTCCAAATCATAATAAGAAACAAAGGAAACCTAAAACTAAAGAACTATATACAAAGGCGGCGGGCAAGTCCAGCGGCTCACTCCGTGGTTTCCCGGGCCAGGGCATCATCGAACTCCTGTTCGATGTCCCGCAGGCGGTCCAGTTCTATGGCCCCGAGGGTCCACAGGGACGACGCCGTGTCCTCCTCCAACCCCCTGCGGATTGCCTCGAGGCACTCGGCCTGCCTCAGGGCCCTTCGCATGGAATTCTCCGCCCTTACCATTGTGAGCCGCGCCTCTTCCGCCCGCTGCCGCTCCGCACCTATGGCGTGGCCCAACCGCTGCCACACGGAAGACACTCTCTGTCCTGGGTCCCCCTGTCCTCCGGCTGATGCCTGCCCCTCCGATGTCGAAAGCCCCGAGCCTTCATGTCTCCCACCATGTTGCTGCTGCTGCTCTGCCTCTGCCCGTGCACTGCCTCCTGCTGCCTGCACATCCTCCGCCGGCTGGGGTGCAGTTGTTGATGTGGCCACCCCAGCTGGACCTCCGACTCCCGACTGTGGCAGGGACGCCTCCTCCACCAGCCTTGCCGCACCGTCAGAGGCAGCTCCACAGGGCACCCAGGTGACTGATGGGTGGGAAGATGGCACAGAGGACGACTGGCGCGTAGGGGGTCCAGTTGAGGAGGGGGTCGGAGCAAGCCCCATCAGACGGAGGAATCCGGCCTGGGTGACCTGTCCCAGCAGGCTGACGTGGTCAACGAGCCATTCGAGATGACGTGCAGTCTCTCCATGAAAAGACTGCAGGTCACCTCGCATGGCCCGTTGACGCAGCACCACACCAGCCAGGACAGGCTCAACCCGGACCTGGATGGCCACGTCCGCAGGCAGAGGAAGGCCAGTTGACGTCAGTTCATCCCCTGCCTGAAAACGGGTCTGGACGTAGGCATCCCTGCTGGTGCAAGATGATGCAGGGACAGCATCGGGGACAGGATTGCACACAGGCACCTCCGCGGCGGCCTGTGCTGCCTCCTGTCCCTGGTCCTGCACTGCACCACTAGCACCAGTGGGATCCCCACCTCCAGACCCCGTATCTGGTGCTTGCACGGCCTCCTCCTCCACCAAACCCCCCACCAACCTGGATGACTCCGTGCCATCTTCCCCTGTTGGGCCCTGTGGGGTCCCAGCTGCCCCTTCTGCTGCCGAGGAGTCCAACTGCAACCTCCGCCTCTTGGACCTCCCCCCGGCAGCTGCGGACTGGGACGCGGCACCGGACTCCTCACTCCCCGACGAGATGACAACACGGGAGGGGAGCCGGGCCTTGCGTCTCCGGCTGGCGGTCGGATCCCCGCCGCTGTGCTCCACACCACCTTCTCCGCCCTCTTCATCAGTTGACGCTGCAGACAGGGAGAAACAAAACACAGGCATCAGGGCACTGTACAATGGACACATACACACATGACAGTTGCACATGAGTGGCATTGGCAAACCTCAGACATGTCATCACAATCCCCAACACACATGTCATTGCAACTCGCACACATGAGCCATACCACAGCCATATCGCAACTGCCACCACCATCCCTACACATACAACAGCATCAGCAGCCAAAGGGGAGCCAGACATCACATGCAACACAGGAAGTGCACCACACATGTACACACACCACCACACTTGCATGCATGTGTACACCTCTGCCAAGTGTCGCACTGTTCAGACGGGCATCCATGTCACATCTGCCAATCAGGCTTCCACATACCGCTGTCACATTGCATCACTGTTGCACCCTTGTCAAATACACACACATGCACATGTACACAGTGCTCATACATGCAGCCGAAAACAACATACATGCCTGACATCACGGACATGTCTACTTACATACACATTCATCCAAACATGTGTGCACGCACAACTGCATTTGCCATGCAAGCCTACACACACAAGCACCATCCATGTCTCACACATTACAGCCCTCGCATGTGTCAGCCCCACGGCCCTGTACACCCCCACCCATACTCGACCCCATACAAACAGATGTGCAACCTGCACAATACCGAATAATCACCACACGCACTGCTCACAATCAGGATGCATGTACACTCACCGCTCGACTCCAGACGGGTCTGCTTCTCTAGGACCTGGACGTGGAGCACTGGGGATATGCGTTCCAGGACCCCCATCTGTTCTTCCGACAAGTGGCCCCGGCGCCCCTTGGCATTCGCTGCCTTCAAGAGGCGCCGGGCCTTGTTCAGGGTCCTGGACCTGAAGTCCTCCCAGCGCTTCCTGACATGTTGTAAGTCCCGGACTGCCACCCCCTCCGCGTTGATGGCAGTCATGATGTCAGTCCAGATCCGAGTCCGTCCTTCCTTGTCGGCGCGGGAACTTCCGAAGAGGGCATCATACTGCCCCAGGACTTGCTCCACCAGGACACCAACTTCGGTGGCACTGAAGCTGGTGCCCCTCTGCCTCTCTGGCCGGGGGTTGTCAGTGGTCACAGATGGTGTTTTCCCCGACATGACAACCCCAGAGGCAGGAGTGGGTGGGCAACTGGGTCCTGGGGCTGGGCTGTGGAGCGATGGAATTCCAGTCGGGAGTCTTCGGTTCCAGCGGGGGTGGTCACAGCAACAGCACCCCTGGCTGATGTGCAGGCAGCAAATGGCAGTGCACGTGGGCAGCAGGCAGTCAGGCAGCAGCAGATGGCAGGTGGGAGCGTGCTCGGGGCTCTGGGGGGCAGTAGTTCGGCCTTCTGGGCAGGAGCATGGTCTTCCGTGTGCTTACGCGTGGCCAGCTTAGTACGGAGTGATTTGGCACGTGAAAATCCTGCACGTCAGCGTGAAAATCGAGGAAAGGCCCTTAGCGCGTAAGCGCGTCAGCACGCATACGCGATTCTATTGGACCAAAGGTCCTCAGCGCGTAAGCGCGTCTGTGACGTGACCCGCACAGGTGTTTCCCACACAGCACGTGATGACAGAGCACACGTGGAAAGACTGCACGTCAGAGTGTCATCGCGTGTAATTGGACAGCACGTCAGGGTGTCATCGCGTGTAATTGGACAAAAGTGCGCGTACACGTGATTGGCCTATGTACGTGTATATCAGGGGTGCGCGGACACTTACACACGCAAGTACGTCAGCGCACCTGTATCCCTGTATCCCCCCAAAATAACAAGCTCAGACCCAGGATGAACATACCGTTCCTAGCAGCAGTGGGCGTGGCCTACCAAAGGAGGAGGAGGAGGATAGTCAGGGCCAGAATATTCACACCCAGAACCAGCCTTTTCGGGATGCCTGATGACCAGGTGCATGGGAGATACAGGTTTCCACCACACATTATACTGGACCTGGTGAGTGAGTGGGAGGATGACCTCACATCACCCACCCTGTGCTCCCAAGCACTCAGCCCCCTGGAGAAGGTCCTCAATGTACTGCACTTCTTAGCCACTGGATCATTTCAGCGGACAAGTGCCATTGTGGGTGGTGTATCACAGGCCACCCAGTCACGCTGCCTACACCAGGTCTTGAACATCATCACTGCACGCCCATCAGTCCGCAGGCACATATACCTGCCCAGAACCCCTGCAGAAAGGCATGCTGCCGCCCTGGATTTTTACGCTGTGGCACGATTCCCCAAAGTGCTAGGTGCCATCGACTGCACCCATGTGGCTCTACGTCCCCCCAGGGCATCTGAGCACATCTATAGGAACCGCAAGCACTGGCATTCCATCAACGTGCAGGTAGCATGTAATGCCAAGGGAATCATCACCTCAGTATATGCCAACTATCCCGGCTCCACCCACGACAGCTTCATTTACCAAATGTCCACCCTAAGCCGGGACCTAGAAGCTGGGCGGCATGGCGATACATGGCTGCTTGGTGAGTATGTATGCCACTGCACATGCATGCATGTTGGATACTGAGCAAGGTCACAACCCCACCAATGATACCAATCACCACCTCCACAGGGGACAGTGCCTACCCTCTCAGCCCCCACATGATGACGCCAATTCGGAACCCCACCACGCCACCCCAGGTAAGATATAACACAGCCCACATTACAACCAGGGGCATAGTGGAGCGCACATTCGGAGTGCTAAAGTCACGCTTTCGCTCCCTTGACCGTTCTGGCGGGCAGCTGTTGTACGCTCCCCCAGTAGTGTGCAGGATCATAGTGGCAGCATGTGTCCTGCACAACGTTGCAACACGCCGGGGCCTGGCCGTGGACATGGTGGTGGCCCCACATCCCCAACCACATGCACAGCTGCTGCGCATGGGAGGGGAAAGGGCACGGGGGAGGCAGCCCATACACAGCTAGTGGCTAATTACTTCACATAGGAATCACACCCCTGTGGAGTGCACACTGCCCTGGCACATTCCATCTGACAATCAATGATGACTCAACCTGACACTGATCCTGAATGTCTGGAGAATGAACCGTGAAAACCATATCAGCCTGAGATTGTTCACCTGGAAGTGTCACAATGTGTGCATCCCTACGCACACAGACACCACCAATGCAGTTTTGTGAAGTAACACATTCAAGCAGCTAAAATGAATACCCACTTGCAAAATGCAACAAGAGGACAGTGCCATGTCATGCTATTTGCAGGTAAACAAAGTAATCCCCACAACATGACACTAGTGTCACAATGTAGAGTGTCCCTAATTGAAACTTGCAACACCTGAAATGCTCACAGTAATGCAGGACCAACAACAAACTTGAGCAGATACTACCATTAACATGACATCACAAATGTTATATATTAGTAGTCTCACCACCTGGAAATGCCTGCACTCCCACCACTACCAACTGTGCAGTGTTGGCGCCATGTAGAGTTGTAGGTGCACTGCTGCCAACATGGACCCCATCTCCAGACTAGAGGGCCTTGTGTAGACATGAGGAAGGGACCTGCAAATTGGGAGGTAGACACAGATGATGAGTTACACATCAATGCAACATGCAGTGTACAACACAACAGCAATATGCACTAGGAATGTATACACAGTATTGACTAGACTACCCACACATGTAGTGGGAGTCCAATGTCACCATGTACGTCAATGTCACTTGGGCACACCCTTTGCTAGCCCATGGAAACGGGAAGCAGGAGGGGGGTGTGTGTGTGACTCAAACCCAAGCATCTGAACCAAATACATGACAAGCCTGCATGTGCCCAGCCACAATGCTGCGTATGCCCACAGGAACCACGGAAGCCAACAAATTGTCCCAAAAAAATTGGGGAAAAATATTTAGAAATTAAAAATAAAAATAAAAATAAAAAATAAAAATAAAAATCAAAAATAGAAATGAAAAACAAAAATAAAAATAAAAATAAAAAATGGCCATTGATGGGCCCGGGGGGGGGTTTGGGAGGCCACCCAGGAGGTCCGAGGACAGGGTGCACACCAAAACCCACCTGTGTGGGTCCTGGGAAAAAAAACACCTCCATGGGCTCATGGCCCACACGGCTACCCTATTGTGGGAGTATCACTGCTGTCGCTATTATCACCCTGTGCAGCTGCATCCGGAGGTGGTTGCACTATGGGAGGCAGCCCACGCAAGGCCCTAGTCTGCTCCTCCATGGCTGCAAGCATGCGGGTGTGGTAGGTCTGGTTCTGGAGGATGAGTGTGCGGAGGTCCCCATGCAACAACTCACGGGATGCCCGGACCTCCGCCCTCATTGCCTGCATCTCAGCTGAGAGCGTACGGGTTAGACGCTCAAGCTGCTGTTCTGTCCTTTGGTGTGTTGAAGCCTCAAGCTCAACAAGAGTCGTCCTGAGGTGAAGGAGCTCCTGCCTCAGGGCTTCCCTGTGGGCCTGGGACTCAATGGAGATGGCCTCCTGCAGAGTCGCCAGTGCCGCCCGCCTGTCCCTGTTGGACCCCAACATGTCCTCCCTGTGTGACTGGCAGATGGAGTCGGTTGCCTGCTCTAGTCGCTCCATCAGCCTTTCAGGGGGGACAATGGAAGTGGCCACCCTATCCATGGCCTGAGCCATCATCTCGGATGATGCTGCCTGTTGTGTTGCCGTACCATAAATGGATTGCTCCCATGCGGTATTGCCAGGTGGCGTACGGCCACCACGTCGGCGGGCACCACACCTGTCTGGGGCAAGGCGAACTGCGCCTTGCTGTGCCGGCACTGCCTGAGGCTGCAGGACTGCATTCCCCCTCTGATCTGCTGGCCCAGGAACAGGATCAGATGTCGCGGAGTGTGACCCTGCATCCGTAACCACCAAAGGCGTTGCTGCCAACACTGACATCCCCATTGAGGGTTCTGACCCTGGTGCAGGTGGGTGGGACAGAACAGATTCCCTCCCTGGAACACTCACCTGCGACGGCACGTAGGTCTCATCCGAATCAACACCTGAGTACAGCTCTGGGGAGGTGCAGCCAGAGACACCCCTTGAGAGCACGACCTGCAGCACTTGTGGGTTCTCACCCACCACCACACCACGTCCCTCACTGGTGGTTGGTCGGCCCTCTGACCCCTCCTGGGTCTGCACCATCTCCACAACCCCAGCAGTATCAGGTGCGTCTTCCCCTGCAAAGACATAAAAACAAAGAAATGGAAACACGCATTAGCACCATGGCACACAATGAGGGCTGAGAAGCAAGAGAACCAGTACTTGATTGACACATGTCCCACATGACTAAAACCCTCCCATGCATGCACCCTCACTGCATATGAAGGGCAGGCAAATGGCACACACTGATGACACCAAGATGGAAGATGAACACATTTTCTGCATGCTGCCTGGCAGTGGCATCACACATTGGCCTGTGATTGCCAGGTGAAACACACATGCCATCACACAGATGGCATGTACCATTGCTATTGAGTGAAGATAGAGAGGAGGGCAGCACCTATTCATTCAGTCCAGTTCCCGCATGTAATAGCTTTTCTAATTCTAACAGGTCAGATTTTTCACCTGGAGCTGCCAGTCTGAAATGGTCCAATTGCACAGGGACATGTGTGAACAAATGATATCCAGGTAACAAAGTCACTCCACTTTACCATAGCCATGCCAGACATGTGACTAGTGGACTGCAACATGCCTAGTAAAGGTGGTGGAATGCAAACAATCTGACTGAATGAACAGTGAAAAATAAGCAACAATGCTGTGGCAAGGTGACACTTCAAGGGCAACTGGCGTGCAGTTGGGCTAGATGTCTACTGTTGGCAGAAGGGATACTGCTATGGCCAAATGCAGCTGCGCAGGATGTATTGCATGAAGCACATGGCTGACCCATACGACTCAGGCGCACAGGCTCTCACCTGGCACACAAACAGAAGCCCTCACACACACACCATGCACATGGATGACACACACATGCATGTGCACTCACCGGACAATGCCTCGTAATCAGCCAGATCTCCCACGCCTTGGATATGTTCCTCCGTGACGTAGGTCCCAGCGACTGACTCAAGTGGAGTGAGTTCCATGTCTACTACTGGAGACCCACCTCCAGTCACTAGAGTTGCGGCATGACTTGAGGCCAGCTTACTCTTTGCCCTGCGCTTTAGGTCATTCCAGCGCTTATAGCAATCATTGGCTGTGCGCCTCACGATTCCAAGGGCACTTATGATGTCCGCAACGGTCTGCCAGTGTGCCTGGCGTTGTGCAGGTGTGGTCTTGGATCCTGCAACAATGACCATCTCGTTGTCATGTGCGGACACATACTCGACAAGTGCATTCAGTTCGTCATCCGTGAAGCTGGGCTTCCTGGACGGGCCGGACTGTGTAGCCGTGTCTGGGGCATCAGCCTGTGCCGGACGAGCACTCTTCCTCTTCCGCTTGGAAGGTGGTGGTGATCCTGAGTGTCCTGCGCCGCTCTGGACACTAGGGGCAGGAGCCCTGGTGAACTCTGTATGAGGAGTGTGGGATTGCACACTCAGCATGGGAGTTGGTGCAGGCATTGGCTCTAGTGTGATGGTGTCAGGGGGAATGTCAGCAGCATGGACTAGGACCGACACTGTCCTGGCTGGGTGTGTGAGGGCTGGGGTGGATGGAGCCGCAGCTGCCCCTGCAGCCTCTCCGCCCTGCCTACTTGGTGCAGCAGATGACCTTGCTGCCCCAGATGCACGTGGCATGGTGACATCAATGTGCACCAGCGCACATGTCATAGGCCTGCTGACCTGGAAGTCAGCCATGGAGTCAGCCAGGTCTGGTACCACAATGGGCTGGTCCAACAAGGGCTGAGCATGGATGGTGTCAGCCACATCAGCCTCAACGGGAGGGGGGGGATTATGGGTGCCCTTGACTGGTCCTCCACACATGGGGGGACAGGCTCACCCTGCAAGTAACGACCACGTCCCCTACCGGATCCACCACGGCCACCACTTGTGGCTCTTCCACCTTTGCCACCCTTACGGAATCCTCGCCTCCCAGCCATGGCACTGATGTAAATGTGCGTATGGGAGTGGCTGCAAACTATTGTCCTGGGCAATTGGGGGTCAAAGGGGTTGGGTACCAGATGGTAATTGTACCCTAGTGCTCTTGCAAGGCTGATTGTAACCCCTGGGGAAAGATGACGGGTCACGCTACGCACAGGAGCCCAAAAAAGGGAGATGACGTGCACGCAACCCCTCCTAGACCACGTGTGCAGAAAGAAAAACCTGCACTACGCTGTGGCACCCAGTAACACAAGAATGAACGTATGCGTGTCACACGCAGCCTAGAATGACCTCTGAAGGGGTAGGCTACACACGGGGCAAGCACAGATGTTCGATACGTGCGTGACTCACCGTCTGCCAGGTAAAAGAGCGTGAAAAAGGAGCGCGTTTGGTTGGCAACACCCCCGCCAAAAGAAGATTTGTACGCTGTCTGTGGAGACAGGACAACAGTAGAAGGGAACACTGTTTGAGGGAACAGGCCCAGGTAAACCAGTATAAGAGAAAAAAGGAAAAAAGCTGTCAGAGGTAACAGGGAATACGAACTTGAAACGCCGTGAAGTAAATCGCGTGTGAAACAACAAGAAGTACAGAATTCACCCACTCGCTCTCCACGAAAAGCACGTACAAGGAAATGGTGTTCTACACGTAACTTTTATACAGGCCCACACGTCCAGCGTCACTTACGCGGCGGGTACGCGCTAGGGCCATTTCCACCAATTACACGCTTTGTCACTTATGCGTGTAGGCCCATTTCCACCAATTACACGCTTTGTCCCTTCTGGGTGTAGGGCCATTTCCACCAATTACACGCGATGAGACTCTGACGTGCTGTCCAATTACACGCGATGACACTCTGACGTGCAGTCTTTCCACGTGTGCTCTGTCATCACGTGCTGTGTGGGAAACACCCGTGCGGGTCACGTCACAGACGCGCTTACGCGCTGAGAGCCTTTGGTCCAATAGAATCGCGTATGCGTGCTGACGAACTTACGCGCTAAGGGCCTTTCCTCGATTTTCACGCTGACGTACAGGATTTTCACGTGCCAAATCGCTCCGTACCAAGCTGGCCACGCGTAAGCACACGGAAGACCACGCTCCTGCCCAGAAGGCCGAACTACTGCCCCCCAGAGCCCTGAGCACGCTCCCACCTGCCATCTGCTGCTGCCTGACTGCCTGCTGCCCACGTGCACTGCCATTTGCTGCCTGCACATCAGCCAGGGGTGCTGTTGCTGTGACCACCCCTGCTGGAACCGAAGACTCCCGACTGGAATTCCATCGCTCCACAGCCCAGCCCCAGGACCCAGTTGCCCACCCACTCCTGCCTCTGGGGTTGTCATGTCGGGGCAAACACCATCTGTGACCACTGACAACCCCCGGCCAGAGAGTCAGAGGGGCACCAGCTTCAGTGCCACCGAAGTTGGTGTCCTGGTGGAGCAAGTCCTGGGGAAGTATGATGCCCTCTTCGGAAGTTCCCGCGCCGACAAGGTAGGACGGACTCGGATCTGGACTGACATCATGACTGCCATCAACGCAGAGGGGGTGGCAGTCCGGGACTTACAACATGTCAGGAAGCTTTGGGAGGACTTCAGGTCCAGGACCCTGAACAAGGCCCGGCGCCTCTTGAAGGCAGCGGATGCCAAGGGGCGCCGGGGCCACTTGTCGGAAGAACAGATGGGGGTCCTGGAACGCATATGTCATCACAATCCCCAAGCGCTCCACGTCCAGGTCCTAGAGAAGCAGACCCGTCTGGAGTCGAGCGGTGAGTGTACATGCATCCTGATTGTGAGCAGTGCGTGTGGTGATTATTCGGTATTGTGCAGGTTGCACATCTGTTTGTATGGGGTCGAGTATGGGTGGGGGTGTACAGGGCCGTGGGGCTGACACATGCGAGGGCTGTAATGTGTGAGACATGGATGGTGCTTGTGTGTGTAGGCTTGCATGGCAAATGCAGTTGTGCGTGCACACATGTTTGGATGAATGTGTATGTAAGTAGATATGTCCGTGATGTCAGGCATGTATGTTGTTTTCGGCTGCATGTATGAGCACTGTGTACATGTGCATGTGTGTGTATTTGACAAGGGTGCAACAGTGATGCAACATGGATGCATGTGACAGCGGTATGTGGAAGCCTGATTGGCAGATGTGACATGGATGCCCGTCTGAACAGTGCGACACTTGGCAGAGGTGTACACATGCATGCAAGTGTGGTGGTGTGTGTACATGTGTGGTGCACTTCCTGTGTTGCATGTGATGTCTGGCTCCCCTTTGGCTGCTGATGCTGTTGTATGTGTAGGGATGGTGGTGGCAGTTGCGATATGGCTGTGGTATGGCTCATGTGTGCGAGTTGCAATGACATGTGTGTTGGGGATTGTGATGACATGTCTGAGGTTTGCCAATGCCACTCATGTGCAACTGTCATGTGTGTATGTGTCCATTGTACAGTGCCCTGATGCCTGTGTTTTGTTTCTCCCTGTCTGCAGCATCAACTGATGAAGAGGGCGGAGGAGATGCTGTGGAGCACAGCGGCGGGGATCCGACCACCAGCCGGAGACGCAAGGCCCGGCTCCCCTCCCGTGTTGTCATCTCGTCGGGGAGTGAGGAGTCCGGTGCCGCGTCCCAGTCCGCAGCTGCTGGGGGGAGGTCCAAGAGGCAGAGGTTGCAGTTGGACTCCTCGGCAGTAGAAGGGGCAGCTGGGACCCCACAGGGCCCAACAGGGGAAGATGGCACGGAGTCATCCAGGTTGGTGGGGGGTTTGGTGGAGGAGGAGGCCGTGCAAGCACCAGAGACGGGGTCTGGAGTTGGGGATCCCACTGGTGCTAGTGGTGCAGTGCAGGACCAGGGACAGGAGGCAGCACAGGCCGCCGCGGAGGTGCCTGTGTGCAATCCTGTCCCCGCATCATCTTGCACCAGCAGGGATGCCTACGTCCAGACCCGTTTTCAGGCAGGGGATGAGCTGACGTCAACTGGCCTTCCTCTGCCTGCGGACGTGGCCATCCAGGTCCGGGTTGAGCCTGTCCTGGCTGGTGTGGGGTTGCGTCAACGGGCCATGCGAGGTAACCTGCAGTCTTTTCATGGAGAGACTGCACGTCATCTCGAATGGCTCGTTGACCACGTCAGCCTGCTGGGACAGGTCACCCAGGCCGGATTCCGCCGTCTGATGGGGCTTGCTCCGACCCCCTCCTCAACTGGACCCCCTACGCGCCAGTCGTCCTCTGTGCTATCTTCCCACCCATCAGTCACCTGGGTGCCCTGTGGAGCTGCCTCTGACGGTGCGGCCAGGCTGGTGGAGGAGGCATCCCTGCCACAGTCGGGAGTCGTAGGTCCAGCAGGGGTGGCCACATCAACAACTGCACCCCAGCCGGCGGAGGATGTGCAGGCAGCAGGAGGCAGTGCACGGGCAGTGGCAGAGCAGCAGCAGCAACATGGTGGGAGACATGAAGGCTCGGGGCTTTCGACATCGGAGGGGCAGGCATCGGCTGGAGGGCAGGGGGACCCAGGACAGAGAGTGTCTTCCGTGTGGCAGCGGTTGGGTCACGCCATAGGTGCGGAGCGGCGGCGGGTGGAAGAGGCGCGGCTCACAATGGTCAGGGCGGAGAACTCCATGCGGAGGGCCCTGAGGCGGGCCGAGTGCCTCGAGGCAATCCGCAGGGGGTTGGAGGAGGACATGGCGTCGTCCCTGCGGACCCTCGGGGCCATGGAACTGGACCGCCTCCGGGACATCGAACAGGAGTTCGATGATGCCCTGGCCCGGGACACCACGGAGTGAGCCGCTGGACTTGCCCGCCGCCTTTGTATATAGTTCTTTAGTTTTAGGTTTCCTTTGTTTCTTATTATGATTTGGAGTCGACGGACACTGCTCCACTTTTTGTATATAGTTGATTTTTAGTTAGGTTTTTTAGTAGGTTTCCTTTGTTCAGTTGGGCTCATGGACCCTTGGTAGTTTTTTACATAGTTCTTTATTGCATGGAGATTTTTTTACATTTGACTTTGGACAAAATTTTTTTGGATTCTGATTTGCAGTTTTTTGTTTTTATACGGACATGCAGCTTATTCTTTCTCATTCACATTGTAGTTTGTTTCCTTTCTTTAGCATTCTTTATTTTTTTCAATACAATTTTGTTTCCATACTTCACTGTGTGGTATCATCTCATTGGTTTCATGCATGTCATGTTGGGTGTTTTCCCATTCAATTGCAACCATTGTGTGTGACGGACATGGGTTCATTAGCTTCATGAACATTGGGGGTGTAACATGTGATTTCCATTTCCATGTGGGTGAATGGGTTACTTGGTAGGGCTTTTTGGCTGTGGAGGCTGACCATTACGCACATGATTGGGGATTGTGAGGACCTGGTGGGGACTGCCCATGGTGGCAGGGGGGTGGGGGTGGTGGGAGACATGAGTGGGGGCCTGGTGGAGGCTGCCCCTGCACTGCTGGGGGGTGGGGGTGGTGGGAGACATGAGTGGGGGCCTGGTGGAGGCTGCCCCTGCACTGCTGGGGGGTGGGGGTGGTGGGAGACATGAGTGGGGGCCTGGTGGAGGCTGCCCCTGGTGGCAGGGGGGTGGGGGTGGTGGGAGACATGGGTGGGGGCCTGGTGGAGGCTGCCCCTGGTGGCTGGGGGGTGGGGGTGGTGGGAGACATGGGCGGGGGCCTGGTGGAGGCTGCCCCTGGTGGCTGGGGGGTGGGGGTGGTGGAAGACATGAGTGGGGGCCTGGTGGAGGCTGCCCATGGTGGCAGGGGGTGGGGTGGTGGGAGACATGGGTGGGGGCCTGGTGGAGGCTGCCCATGGTGGCAGGGGGGTGGGGGTGGTGGAAGAGATGAGTGGGGGCCTGGTGGAGGCTGCCCATGGTGGCAGGGGGGTGGGGGTGGTGGGAGACATGAGTGGGGGCCTGGTGGAGGGTGACCCTGGATGCTGGGGGGTGGGGGTGGTGGGAGACATGGGTGGGGGCCTGGTGGGGGCTGCCCATGGTGGCATGGGGGTGGGGGTGGTGGGAGACATGAGTGGGGGCCTGGTGGAGGCTGCCCCTGGTGGCAGGGGGGTGGGGGTGGTGGGAGACATGGGTGGGGGCCTGGTGGAGGCTGCCCCTGGTGGCTGGGGGGTGGGGGTGGTGGGAGACATGGGTGGGGGCCTGGTGGAGGCTGCCCCTGGTGGCTGGGGGGTGGGGGTGGTGGGAGACATGAGTGGGGGCCTGGTGGAGGCTGCCCATGGTGGCAGGGGGTGGGGGTGGTGGGAGACATGGGTGGGGGCCTGGTGGAGGTTGCCCATGGTGGCAGGGGGGTGGGGGTGGTGGGAGAGATGAGTGGGGGCCTGGTGGAGGCTGCCCATGGTGGCAGGGGGGTGGGGGTGGTGGGAGACATGGGTGGGGGCCTGTTGGAGGGTGACCCTGGATGCTGGGGGGTGGGGGTGGTGGGAGACATGGGTGGGGGCCTGGTGGGGGCTGCCCATGGTGGCAGGGGGGTGGGGGTGGTGGGAGACATGAGTGGGGGCCTGGTGGAGGCTGCCCCTGGTGGCTGGGGGGTGGGGGTGGTGGGAGACATGGGTGGGGGCCTGGTGGAGGCTGCCCATGGTGGCAGGGGGGTGGGGGTGGTGGGAGACATGAGTGGGGGCCTGGCGGAGGGTGACCCTGGATGCTGGGGGGTGGGGGTGCAGGGGGACATGAGTGGGGGCCTGGTGGAGGGTGGCCATGGTGGCAGGGGGGTGGGGGTGGTGGGAGACATGAGTGGGGGCCTGGTGGAGGGTGACCCTGGATGCTGTGGGTGGGGGTGCAGAGGGACATGAGTGGGGGCCTGGTGGAGGGTGGCCATGGTGGCAGGGGGGTGGGGGTGGTGGGAGACAAGAGTGGGGGCCTGGTGGAGGGTGACCCTGGATGCAGGGGGGTGGGGGTGCAGGGGGACATGAGTGGGGGCCTGGTGGAGGGTGCCCCACAGTGCAGGGGGGTGGGGGTGGTGGGAAACATGAGTTGGACATGAGTGGGGGCCTGGTGGAGGCTGCCCCTGGTGGCTGGGGGGTGGGGGCGGTGGTAGACATGAGTGGGGGCCTGGTGGAGGCTGCCCCTGCACTGCTGGGGGGTGGGGGTGGTGGGAGACATGAGTGGGGGCCTGGTGGAGGGTGCCCCTGCACTGCTGGGGGGTGGGGGTGGTGGGAGACATGAGTGGGGGCCTGGTGGAGGCTGCCCCTGCACTGCTGGGGGGTGGGGGTGGTGGGAGACATGAGTGGGGGCCTGGTGGAGGCTGCCCCTGCACTGCTGGGGGGTGGGGGTGGTGGGAGACACGAGTGGGGGCCTGTTGGAGGCTGCCCATGGTGGCAGGGGGGTGGGGGTGGTGATAGACATGGGTGGGGGCCTGGTGGAGGCTGCCCATGGGGGCAGGGGGGTGGGGGTGGTGGGAGACATGAGTGTGGGCCTGATGGAGGCTGCCCCTGGTGGCAGGGGGTTGGGGGTGGTGGGAGACATGGGTGGGGGCCTGGTGGAGGCTGCCCCTGGTGGCTGGGGGGTGGGGGTGGTGGGAGACATGGGTGGGGGCCTGGTGGAGGCTGCCCCTGGTGGCTGGGGGGTGGGGGTGGTGGGAGACATGGGTGGGGGCCTGGTGGAGGCTGCCCATGGTGGCAGGGGGGTGGGGGTGGTGGGAGACATGGGTGGGGGCCTGGTGGAGGCTGCCCATGGTGGCAGGGGGGTGGGGGTGGTGGGAGACATGAGTGGGGGCCTGGTGGAGGCTGCCCATGGTGGCAGGGGGTGGGGGTGGTGGGAGACATGAGTGGGGGCCTGCTGGAGGGTGACCCTGGATGCTGGGGGGTGGGGGTGGTGGGAGACATGGGTGGGGGCCTGGTGGGGGCTGCCCATGGTGGCAGGGGGGTGGTTGTGGTGGGAGACATGAGTGGGGGCCTGGTGGAGGCTGCCCCTGGTGGCATGGGGGTGGGGGTAGTGGGAGACATGGGTGGGGGCCTGGTGGAGGCTGCCCCTGGTGGCTGGGGGTGGTGGGTGACATGGGTGGGGGCCTGGTGGAGGCTGCCCCTGGTGGCTGGGGGTGGGGGTGGTGGGAGACATGAGTGGGGGCCTGGTGGAGGCTGCCCATGGTGGCAGGGGGGTGGGGGTGGTGGGAGACATGGGTGGGGGCCTGGTGGAGGCTGCCCATGGTGGCAGGGGGGTGGGGGTGGTGGGAGACATGAGTGGGGGCCTGGTGGAGGGTGCCCCTGCACTGCTGGGGGGTGGGGTGGTGGGAGACATGGGTGGGGGCCTGGTGGAGGCTGCCCCTGCACTGCTGGGGGGTGGGGGTGGTGGGAGACATGAGTGGGGGCCTGGTGGAGGCTACCCATGGTGGCAGGGGGGTGGGGGTGGTGGGAGACATGGGTGGGGGCCTGGTGGAGGGTGACCCTGGATGCTGGGGGGTGGGGGTGGTGGGAGACATGGGTGGGGGCCTGGTGGGGGCTGCCCATGGTGGCAGGGGGGTGGGGGTGGTGGGAGACATGAGTGGGGGCCTGGTGGAGGCTGCCCCTGGTGGCTGGGGGGTGGGGGTGGTGGGAGACATGGGTGGGGGCCTGGTGGAGGCTGCCCATGGTGTCAGGGGGGTGGGGGTGGTGGGAGACATGAATGGGGACCTGGTGGAGGGTGACCCTGGATTCTGGGGGGTGGGGGTGCAGGGGGACATGAGTGGGGGCCTGGTGGAGGGTGGCCATGGTGGCAGGGGGGTGTGGGTGGTGGGAGGCATGAGTGGGGGCCTGGTGGAGGCTGACCCTGGATGCAGGGGGCTGGGGGTGCAGGGGGACATGAGTGGGGACCTGGTGGAGGGTGCCCCACAGTGCAGGGGGGTGGGGGTGGTGGGAAACATGAGTTGGACATGAGTGGGGGCCTGCTGGCAGGTGCCCCTGGTGGCTGGGGGGTGGGGGTGGTGGGAGACATGCATTGTTGATCAGTAGTGCAAGGTGACATGTGGGTTGGCTGGGGGGCATGCCCATTGTGGATGGGCTGCCTGCGGGACATGAGCATGGGTGCAGGGTAGTCCCCCGTGGTGTGGGCTGCCTGCAGGGGCCGTGGAGGTTGTGGAGCGTACACCTGGGAGGACCCACACGGCCAATTCACGTGTAGTACTCCCCAGAACCCATGAAATACACATTCCCTGCTGAAATCGCGTGTGCAACTTCCCGCGCACCCCTGAAATACACGTACCCTGCTCGCACTGGGACAATCGCGTGTGGAACTTCCCGCGCACCCCTGAAATACACGTACCCTGCTCGCACTGGGACAATCGCGTGTGGAACTTCCCGCGCACCCCTGAAATACACGTACCCTGATGAAATCGCGTGTGGAACTTCCCGCGCACCCATGGAATACACGTTCCCTGCTCGCACTGGCCCATTCGCGTGTGGAACTTCCCGCGCACCCCTGAAATGCACGTACCCTGCTGAAATCGCGTGTGGAACTTGCCGCGCACCCCTGAAATACACGTACCCTGCTGAAATCGCGTGTGGAACTTCCCGCGCACCCCAGCAATACACGTTCCCCGCTTGGCGTTTGCTGTTTGCCAGCCCGGTGAACTGGTCCAGGGTTAGCGCAGCCCTTTGCGATGATTTAGCGATTTTGATGGCTTTTCCTTGCGCGAGGGCGTTCTTGGGGGCGTTACTGGCGTTGCTGCAGGGTCGCTGCGATTCTCTGCGCCATGGCTGGTTTGGAAGCCTAAAATCCATGAATACGCTGTGCGCGGAAATCGGTTTTAGCGCACGTGCCTGGCGCAGTCAATCGCACGCGGACACTCTGCGCCAGCCACTTGCGACACTTTTCTGCGAGATTCTATGAATTACCCTGTCAATCTTTACATGAAACCGTTCTGATCCCTCCTCACTCCACACAACATCCACATCCACCAATACACAGTTGACATGCAGACCTACCTCAAGATTCCTCCTTCAAAGATATCCACAGGCTCAAGGCTATTGTGTTTGTGTGGTTTTCATAATGTTTCCACCCATTTGCTGCTACCCTTTGTCACGCAACCCTTTCATTTCCCAAATGTGACCTACATTTATGCACTATACACTTTTGTAACCTGCACAAGTCACCAACCTTTCAAAAGTTCTGCCTGTGCTCTTTCAAAAAATGTATGCTTGCCCTTCCTCACCACATTTGTTTTCCTCATTTGCACATGCTAAGTACATCTGTTTAGCCCGTAAGCATAAAACTCCTGAGTACAATGGCTCTGTTTTTTTGGCTTGTGGTACTGCTTGATTCATGAAACATTACAAAAAATGTGTGAATTCCTAACTGGAAGAGTTGGGGGAATGTAGCAGAGCATTTTCTTTCTCAAAATTTATAGAAGCCATTGCCGTACCGGTCCAACCATGTCCACCACATTTTTTTCTGTGATTTTCACGATTTTTCCCCAAACTTTGGATATTATTCCCAACATAGTTGTTGCCTGGCCTGCACAATTCATCCGTTCCCTAACTTGGAATTTTGTCTACTTTTCAGAAATATATGCCTTTCTGTCCTCCCATTCAGCTTTCCTAGCCTTTTATTCCATTCCATGCACACATGTCCTATTGGAAAAAAGGCCAAAATCGCTTACCTCTCACAAGACGGTTGATAATATATCAAAATAAGTTTTTTTCATTTCCACTCAATTTGTTCTTTAAAGCCAGGAAAATGGGGAATTCAGCATTGCAAACCATTTGTTCCTAGCTCTTACAAGGAAAAAAAAACACAGGCATCTTTGTACATCATTGTTCTGGCATTTTTTGAAAAAAAACATTTTCTCCCTTTTTGGTTCTTTTCTCTAACCCCTCCCCTACAGTAAACTTGGATTCCTGGGTGGTGTTACGACCGCTTACATGTGGGAAAAAAGGGCCCATATTTGTCCGAGATATCTCATGTAACAAAAAAGCTACAAGGGATTGAATGGCGGCATACCGAAATGTATGTAATAAAAGCTACCAGCAGGTGGCTTTTGCCTCATTAGTGCCTCGAGGGTAGAGATTAACTCAGGCACAGTTGGCTCATCCATTACACAAAATGGACGCATCCTAGTGCTTGATATTAAAGGGGTTTAAACATTATTTGTGTAACATTTTACATAAAACTTTTATTAAAAAGATGTGTATTATATATTTTTTATTATTGCCCATCTTTTAATACCATTAACATTTTGAGCGCACTATTCCTTCAATTAGACATCGATTAAGAACAAAGAGGGTTTAATGTAACTAAAGCAGCCCGAATGAGAGAAAAAGGAGATGAATTGCATTTCGGTTTTCAGTTATATTTGCAGCTGCTTTTCAATATATTAAGTAGGCAAAATAGCGTTCTGTATAGTTAATGAATATTAACTGCAATTGAGATTGATATGATATGAAATAATATGGCATTTATAACGCTCCTATACGCAAGTGTTTCAAGGTGCGACGCCACAAGGGAGGCTGAACAGAGGGAAGACAGAGACAGCCATTTTACTAGGCCAGGTGTCATTCACATCGCACAAGTGCAGGGGAAGGGGGAAGAGGAAAAGTGCGGAGTGGAGGGGTGTGGGGAAAGTGCAGTACCGGGGGTAATAGAATAAATAAAACAATAAGAGAAGTAGGGCCAACTTGTGGCAAGTGCAAAGGGTAAGTGCAAACAACAGGTGTCAAGTGCAGATGGGGTACTGTAGGGATACAGAAAAACAGTCCCAAAGTGCGGGTGATGCCAGGGAGGGAGTGCAGGTGTGTAACTGGCAGGGGAGGGGACCTGGGCCCGAGATCAGAGGGTGACCAGGTGACCAGTACAGTTTCAGCAAGGAATTCAGCAGGGGAGAGGAGGACATGAAGCAGAAACAAAGAGGAAAGTTTTGAGGTGCTTCCAGAACCGGAGATGGTTCTCCTCAAGTTTCAGGGAGGCAGGGAGGCTGTTCCAGAGGGAGGTCCCAGCCGAAGAAAGAGATCTACCACCAACTCGTTGCTTGGAGAAGCAACTGATCCTGAGGGAGTTGGAGGCGGATGAGCGAAGAGCTTGAGAAGGAAGATATTTAGGAAGAGAGAGTTGAAGGTATTGAGGCCCCATGCCCCAGAGGGCCTTGTGGACAATGCAGAGGGTTTTGAATTTAATCCTCGCAGCCACTGGGAGCCAGTGCAGAGATTTCAGTCCTGCAGAGATTCAATCCCTGGGCTTGAGGCCAAGGACAAGTCTCGCAGTCCTGTTCTGGAAGAGTTGCAGAGGGTGGAGAGTGGAAGCAGGCAGATTTAGAAAGAGGCTGTTGCAGTAGTCCAGCCTAGAGACAACCAGAGCTCTGGAGACAGTGAGCTTCTGTGGGAAGGAGAGGATAGGAAGAATACCTCTGAGGAGGTGCAGCTGGTAGTATGACTTCTTAGAGATGTCAGAGACGTGAGGAGAGAAGGACAGTGTGGAGTCTTAGATGACCCCAATGTTTGTTTGCCTCTCAGGTGGGAGCAGGAAGAAGCCAAGAGAGGCCAGCCAGAGAGTGGCAGGAAAGGAGGAAGCAGGTGTGCCGCTCATATATTGATTTATATGAGACGTTAAGGTGGAAACAGCAATATGGTGCCCGCTGTCGCAGCAAGGAGATGGGCTATTGAACGTTTACGTTCATTTCAATGCATGAGTCCTTCAACTAAGTGCACGGTTAGTTTAGAAAATACTGCGCTTGTGGAGGACTCGAGTTTAACATTCTGGGAAAGCAATAGTTTATTTTTCAAGTTGCTGAGGCTTAATTACATGGCTTGGGTAAGTGGAAGACCTAGAAGAAAACAAACTGACTACAGAGCATATTTGAGAGTGCATTTATGATTCAATTGGGCACACTTACCTTAATTTAAAATGACTAGAATAGCATACGAGGGTAGCTTGTCTTCTTCACACATGGTATGACGGTGCTGTTAAGGGTTTCTGTGTGCACCCTTGCAACCCGGTTGCAGACCGTCCCCTGCCGTGAAGGACTACACGGTGCAGGACTGTTGCCATTGGACTCTGGGCATACTCTGATCTCCAGGCACAGGAACGCCCCCTTTATTATGGAACATGCAACGGCTCAACGTAGCCTTTGCACCATCATGTGACGACATTACGTGCCGTACTCACCAGCTCTGCCTGACCAAAAAATGAGGCATATTGTAAAATATTTCAGAAATAGTTTTTCCTTCACTTATTAAGATCCACTTCAGATTGAAAATGACCCCCACCGGATTATCAACTTTTTTTCAGTTTTAGAAAACAGGTTCATTTCAATTTCACTGGAGAAATTGGAATTATTTGTATTTGTGTGCTGCACACATCGGACCCACTGAACAAATAATTGATGCTGCTGTAATTTCAACATAATACAGTTTACAAAAAATATCCCTGCATCCTTAGAAACATAAGACGTTGCACTCTTGTTTATGTCTAAATGCTGTATGTTGCCCTACATGTGTCCAGCACTTTTCTAAACCACACTTTAAATCAAAAAGGATTCAGATAATAGACATTAAAAGGAAATCGAAATGGAGCAAGAACTAGATGAAGAAACATATATGTGTTGAGTGATTACCTTATACATTTGCTCTACTTGAGGTAAAACTGTGTGACAGCATGTGGGAATGACAAATGGGTGTGTTATTGGCTCTCCATCTCATAGCTGATGGCTCTGCTTTTGTCTGACCTCACGTGATGGGTCAGAGCAAAGGAAGAAAGGGTTAACTTAAAAGGTTATCTCAGCCTATGCTCCTGAGGCACGTAGGTAGGTTCCTGTCTCCAGAGGGGGTTCTCATGCAGTCCGCCCCACTCAAGGGGGACCAAAATAGATACAGCTACTTTAAAGTAAACCTATACAACCATATAAACCACATTATGCTGATAATTGCAGCCGCCATTTTAAAATCGGAAATCAATTGTGTTCTATCCCTTCCTGTCCGTGTTATACAATCAGAATATCCCCTTTTTTGATTATCATTAAACATGTTTATAATTCCACACATTTACTGCTGCGCACAGAACAGCTTAATCTGCAATCAACAGTGTTCATCAGTACAAAACCTGTATGATGTGTCAAATAAGGGAGTTGTTTTATTTCTATAGACATTACTTGCATTGATGCTAAACACAAACAACTGCTTTAATCGTCCAGTGGGTCAGCGGCGGCCTGCCCACTGCTGCTGAATAGTCACCTTTCAAAAGCACTAACAACCATAATACATTTAAATGGACATTCAGTGCAAGCTCAGTGTGTCTATTAATGTCCTCAATAACCTACATAGGTCACCTCTGCGTTCTTTGGTATATGACCGAGCCTCTCATGAAATGATAAATATTTAATTACTATATGAGGTTGGAATTGGCGATTACGGACACATTTTAAATCACATTTTCAGTGATCGAATACACCAATTAAAAAATGCCACCTCACCTTCAAAAAGCAGCAACCGCATAAGCAACGTTTCACAGATGTGCAGAAGCTGTCTATCCACGTAGCATGCAAATATTGGCCCTTTGGAAACCTGCTTTTGTTTTGTAATCAAGGCAAAAGCTGTGATTTGCATGCTACAAAATAGAAAATGGTGAAATAAGTAAGCAAGACGTGTTTCTGATTTTATATTCTTCGCTGTGGCAAATGCCAATTTTGCCAATTATGGCAAAAAGCCAGTAATGAACACAGGTAAATACACTTGCACACCAAAGTAAGTATAGTTCAGTAAAAAGTAAGCAGGAAAATTAGCCTTTGTTCAATAGATCAAGGTGCGGGGGAGAAAAGCACAGCCTTGGTAACTAGGCAGGATATGTACAGAGAACAAGAGAGGAATCCAATGAGGATAGCTACATCCCCTGCAAACTTTCTGTAAGGCCAAAAAACGTCCTAATGGAGATTAGGTAAAGAGTTATAGCAATTGTAACCATTTAAAATCTCAAATCTAGGCAATTTCAATAAAGAATTCAATGAAACATTTGTGTTTATAAAAAACTATTTTTTCTCTTTTTATTTGTATCTTGGTTCGCCCAACACGTTTCGAGTATGTGCACTCTTCATTAGGAGCAGCATATCCAACAATTACAGTCTACAAAGAAGAAAAATTACATACAACATTATAGTAGCATTAGTGAAAAGAAACCTTTGAAAATCAATTTAGCATAAACATGAAAAACATGATAGTCAATGATAAGGCACAATACTTCTTTTCTTAAATGACATCCTGTCATCTGTCTTCATTAGTGACCTAGTGGTTACTCAGCATGTGAAGAGCAGATACTAATATGGAACAATATTCTGTTGCCTAGATGTTTGAGTTGTTGGATTATGGTTTAAACACATTTCTTATAAAAAGTGGCCTAAAGTGTCCAACCCCTATACTCAGCGCGGGGTATAAAAAAAGAGTGTGGTGAGAAGAGTAAATATATAAACCAAGGTAATGATCCTCCAGAGATGGTAGAAGATAAAGATTAGTATGGATAGTGCACGAGTTGAAGATAACGTGCGTGTTAAACTAAAAATGGGTAAACAGCAATGGAATAGTAATGAAAGGAAAGTGGTCATTTTACCAAAAAATTAAAGGTTAAGCATAAGCTGATGGCAGAATTTAGTCATAAGTGGAAGGCAGCCGGAGGAACTCCAGTCGTTTTACAAAGTAACTTGTCCAGACAATGCATAATCCAGTCTGAAAAAGGATTGTGGGTTCATTCGTTAGAGAGATCAGACTGATGCAGTATCAGAGAGCAAGCCAAAAAAAGAGTTGGCTATAGAATTACTTACTTGATCAGAGCCGGCAAGGTATAGAGCATCCAGATGCGGTCTGAATGAAATTAAAGATACAGGGCCGTGTATTTATACGTCTGAAAGCTATGACGTCATCCGCGCATGCGTCAGTGGCGTTGGACATGTCTGTAACGTCACTCGCACATGCGTGGAAAGACGTAAACAATGGGAAAAAGATGTAAGTGACGGAATCTAATATTAAGTAAAAAAGGATTGTATATAGTCCTATTTTATTTTAAAACGGCACACATCGTACTGCATAGGAACATCTTAAAGGCAGATAGGGAGTCGAGAGATAATTAAATGGCAGAGTGAGTCCAAAAGTAGTGATAAGTCGAAATATCTAATGTCTCCCTGTTTGTGAAGGTGCTGACGGACTGGGATAGAATATGTGGCAAGCCTTGATCATTAAGGCTGTTACATATAAGAATTTGAGGCAATACGCTGGGTAGGTCGAGACATGGCTCTCAATGTGGACAGATGCTTTAAGGTATAGGTAGTGTATCTACGACATGTGAATGCAGATAGTATATCTAAGAGTGTCTAGTACACTACAATGCAATGAAGTCACAATACACAATAATTTCATGTGTCCAAATGATGTATATAATTACTAACCCAAATGAGATCATGGGTGTACATTCTAATGCCATCAAGTGGCAAACATGGACAAATGATGTATATAATTACTAACCCAAATGAGATCATGGGTGTACATTCTAATGCCATCAAGTGGCCAACATGGACATATAATGCAAGAATTACATACAGCAGAAGAAAATTAGACATGTTTAAACCATAGAGGGACTATGATGTGCTAACTTCCTTAACATGAAAACTGATGTTAGCACTCCGGCCCATTGGGTACATGTAATGATACAGTTTGCAGGGCGGGAACCCTGGTGGCATGTCTATATGTGGATAATCATAGGGAGATCCAATGTTTTTCAGTTATAAAAATGGCCCTAAATAGTAATCCTCATTGATCCCAAGGGGGGTCATGGCATCCAGTTTATTTATCCAAAAGATTTCTCTTTGGGCCAGGAGTTTTGGCAGATTACCACCTCTGCTTAGTGGTCATAAAACTTCTAATACCACAAATCTCATTTGTGATACGTTGTGTTTCTTATCTCGAAAATGTCTGTAGACTGGGGATTTGCAGGTTTTCGTCCTGATGCAGGATTTGTGCTCTGTCCACCTGTCCTGTTGGTTTTGCCAACATAATATATGCCACACGGGCAGCGGATGGCATAAATAGCGTTTTTCGTGTCACATGTTGCAATGGGTGGCCCAGAGGCAGTGCAGGAGGGAGGCAGGGTGAGCAGGTACCTGGACCAGAAGGACAGAGGGTGGCCAGGTGCACGGTGGCCAGTGTCATGATTCACCGTTTCCGCCCTTTCTGGACTTCATGGTCCATCAACCACCGCAATGTTGTATCCGCAATTCTACCAACATGGCCTACACCATTGAGAAGCCCGCTGTCTAGTGTTTCCGCAAGACCTGCCACTTCCTAGAAAACAGACACACACCTTTTATATTGCTCCCTTCTGAATAAGTCTTATTCTAACTGACTGATAAATACATTAATAATTGTTTATTCAAGAAACCTTGTGTGTAAGTGTTTATTTGAATATGTGTCACTGTGAATCTCTGTGTAACTCCCCTCTTGAGATAAGCCTGGCTGCTCAACACTCTAGCAACCTGTGTAGTACAGACTTATACCAAAGGTTGGTTTCCTATTGCCAGGAGGTTAGGGTTATTGTAGTGTACCCAAAGGGTACTGCATACAATCTTGCCTAAGAGCTGAGGACAGTGACAGGACAACCTGCCCACAGTGGGGAGGACTAACCACCACACTGCCCTACCGGGATAACACACAGGGGTGTGGGGAGCTCTGCTGCACACAGGAAAGAACCATGCAGGAACACTGCCAGGGGTGCTGTCACGCACGGATAAGGGTACTGAGGACAGCAGCAATGCCAGCAGTACCAACAAGTGGTCAGGAGCACGGAAAGGGAAGGAACACAGTGGGGTTACTGCTAAAATCAGGAGGACGGATAGTAGCACAGAATGGGGGAGGAACAGGCAATTCCAAGACTGGCAGCGCAGCAGGTACAGCAAGAGCAGAATTTCTCAGGCGTCCACAACCGTTTCAATTGCAGGCTCAGGAGGAGAGAGGGCCCAGGTGGGAGTATTTGCTTGAGGAATGTACTGAATATGGGAGAGCACTTGGGGAGGGTGATCGAGCAACGCTCCTGGTGGTGTTTACAAACACTGTGGGGAGAGAGATAAAGGGGGTCCTGAAACAATCCTGCCACAAGAGAGAGTGACGTTCGGGATGGCCATCACCGCACTCAACGGAAGAAGCTACTGACCAAACCGAACAAGGACTTTGAATTGTATCTGTTCAACAAATGCCAGCAGCTACCTCAGGAAACAATAGGAGAATTTGTCATCAGGCTGCAAAAGATGAGTTTGCATTGCGTCTTTGCACTTCAAGAAGGTTGTTGGCTTCCTGGCTGCGGTGCCGTCCGTTTGTAAGGGCAGTGCACATGAAGGGAGTTCCACCTATGTGCATACCAAAACAGCAAGTACAGTGTTTAAACATTATAGATATGCTGGCACCAAACCAGCCAAAAAGGAGAATACTTTCATGTGTTGAATTCAATGCATATAATTAATGAACGCAGGCAAAATTGCTGAACATGCAGAAAAGCACTGGCATGAGCTGAGACACTTTGCTATTATCTAATGTCCTCCTAGTTGTGAAATGCAGTGCATGTTCAGTCCATGCATGAGATCAGAAGTCCTGCCACATGGAAGGAAGGAACAAGAACACACTGGCTTCAATGAGCCCATTCATTAAGCCATCTTCGCCCATCCGAAACACTACAAACATCATCTACAGAACACTGCCCCCAACCACTGTTGCCTGTGTGGACACGAAGGCAGTATAACAACCTGGAATAGGTAGACCTGACGCTCGAGCTCACCAAGATACTTGAGTGCATTGTACTCACCAGGAGGAGAGCACACAGCAGCAGTTCATTCCACAAACACAGGCCTTTGGCACACTAAACAGACAGCTAATGAATACAGCGCTGATACCTCAGTAAGAACCCTGAATGAAACCTCAAACACATTGTAGATGACAGCACCATACCCATAAGAGGAATTGCTCACTGCACTATGCTATTGGGTTCACTGCAACGAATCATGGTAGCAAACCCCATCAGCAAAGCAGCATGGGAAGTCACAGAGGCACTCAGGCCACATTTTGCATGATATGTTATTGTTGCACACTTCTGCATGACAGCCACGCTGCCAAGAAGGAATTCTATGACACTGCAAAGTTCCCTATGGTCAGTGATACCATTTAAAGCACACTCCCACCAAACAAAAAAAATAATATATATGTGTATATATATTACATGGCCCGTGGTATGGTAAAGTTGCTAAACCCATGGGAAGACCACTTTCCGGCGGCTCATAACTTCGCTCTCCCTGGAGGAATCCTCACCAAACTTTGCAGAAAAAGTATATGGCCCGCTCTGAATGTTTTCGGCAAGTTTGGAGAGGTTTCGGGCGGGGGGGGAGTTATAGGGGGTGTCCCACATTTTTTTTTCTTCCATAGACTGAATGGGCGAAAACTTTACGCACGGCTAGAGCCCGAACGGCTGGACGGATTTGCACCAAATTTGCAGCAGGAGCGGGGGCTTGGGTCAGAAAGCATGATTTTGTGTGTTTGGTGGAAATCTGACCAGTACTTTTGTAACTGAAATGTACATCTAAAAAAAATTGTGATATCTGGCACCGCTCCACGAACCCATTTCCCTGTTTGCTCTGTTGACAGAAGTCTGATTGGGTTGCAGGATGCCGTGTTTTTGGTGAACTTTGGACGCGGCCAGTGGTTGGCTGGAGGGAAGCGTGCTGTGCATCAATGTTTTTGGGAAATGCTGCCATGGTGTATCGGAGGACAGTGCAGCGCCGAAAGGGACTGACAAACAGAATGTACAGCATGTGGTGGTGGGAAGAGGGGATGGACAGGGTGAGGGAGAGAGAAGTGGTTCATCTGAGATGTGTGATTGTTAAGTGGACAAAGATGATGGTGCGCCTGCAGTATCCATGCATACTCTGCCAATTTGCCAGTCCCTGCACAGGCAACTACCATGTGTGGTGAATGCAGGCAGCCTTGGTTAGGGCACGATAGCTCGTGCCGCAACCTCTTTCCATGCTGACTGGTGGTAGTTGAATAGCAGACGGGGCGTGCATTGCAAAACATATATTATGCCATGTGGCGGTGGGAAGAAGGGATGGAAAGGGTGGGGGAGTGAGAAGTGATTCATCTGAGATATGTCGATAGGTGGACAAAGACGTTGATGTGGCTTCAGTATCCGTGTGTACAGCACCAATGCGCGTGTCTCTGCACAGCCGACTAACATGTGTGCCGCTTGCAGGCAGGCTTTGTTACGGCACAATAGCTGGTTTGGACACCTCTTTCCGTGGTGACTGGTGGGAGCTCATTTGCAGAAGGGGAGTGCATTTCACATGACATGCACATTGTAAGATAGTGTCTACTCCAGTGTGTTGCGTGTGGTAAGCCCGTAGCCTATTCCATGCACGGATGGAGGCCTTGCTGTGGTTGCAATTAGGTTTCACATTGTTGCATTATGTGTGTGGTTCATCAGAATTGCATACATTGTTCATTCCAAGGGTGTGGTACTTCATAGGACATCCTTCAGTGTTCACTCCATGGCTGCAGCTACTGCAGTGAATAGTTCTGCAGTGAGTGCAGTGTTGTATTACTGTCAGTATAGAAGAGGGTAGGGTTGAAGTGCATCTACTATGTGCATGGATACTGCAGGGTGTGAAGCAGGTGCCATAATCAAATAGTGTGTGCATAGGAATGGATAAGGTTGAACTGCATATTCCATAGGATTGCGTAGTGTCCATTGTGCAGAGTGTTGCCTACTGTACTCCACTATGAGGTACTGCTTTTGTGCACTGAATAGAGTACGACATGTGGTGGTGGTAAGAAGGGATAGAAAGGGTGGGATAGTGAGAGTGGTGCATATGAGATATGTCAATAGGAGAACAAAGACGTTGATTTGCCTGCATTATCCGTGCCTACAGCGCCAATTGGCAGGTCTCTGCACAGGCGACTACGATGTGTGCTAAATGCAGGCAGACTTTGTTACTGCACGATAGCTGCTGCGGACACCTCTTTCCATGGTGACTGGTGGGAGCTCAATTGCAGAAGGAGAGTGCATCGCGCATGATATGCATATTGTAAGATACCTTGTATTCCGGTGTGTTGCGTGTGGTAAGCCTGTGGGCCATTCGCTGCATGGATGGAGGACTTGCACTGACAACTATGTGCTGTGGTTGCAATTAGGTTTGACATTGTTGCCTTCTGTGTGTGGTTCCACAGCATTGCCTACATTATTGATTCGATGGGTGTGGTGCTTCTTAGCACATCCTACACGGTTTACTGCATGGCTGCCACTAATGGAGTGAACAGTTCTACAGTGTGTGCGCTGAGTGCGGTGTTGGAATACTGTCAGTATAGAAGAGGGTAGGGTGGAAGTGCATCTTCTATGTGCATGGACACTGCAGTGTGTGAAGTGGGGGTAGTTCTTTAATAGTGTGTGCATTGAAGTGGATATGGGTTAAACTTCATATCACATAGGATTGTGTAGTGTCCATTGCATGGAGTGCTGACTACTGTGAGGTATTGCTTTTGTGTACTGAATAGAGTGCTGGGATACATACTATGTGCATGAAATTGGGTATGGGTGCCAGAGGCTGTGTCATGTTTGTAGATTCTGCTAACTGTTGCATGTTTCCATTCATAACTGTATTACGGTGCCAATGGTTGGGTAGTGCTGGCGGTGGTTGTGGTGCGTGTATGGAGTGGGGTACTTGGGCACATGTTGCCATGCATGGCTGCATTACATTGCAGAGGGGGCGGGCAAGGCCTAGACTAATGGGTGCATGGCCGAAGGCCGCAGGCCATAGGCCATGCACCTAATAGTCTAGGCCTTGCCCACACGCACCGCAGCAATGCAGTTTAGACAGCATCAGTCAGAGTGTGCCACCTTTACAGAATGGTTGAGGAGCACATTTTAGACTTGATAGAGCACCAGAAGTCAGCTGACATGCATATACTGTTGGTTGGTTTGGTTGGCAGTAACACCATTGTATGTGAATGAAAGTGTGTTGGGGTGCCGAAGGCTGTGTTAAGTTTGTAGATTCTGCTAAAAGGTGCATCTTTCTATGCATACCTGTATAACATTGCATAGGGTGGGTAGGCATGCTGGTGGCTGTAGTACGTGTGTGGATTATGGTACTTGGTGACGCGTTGCCATGTATGGCTTGATTGCGTTGTGGTGAGTGTGGCCAAGGCCTAGACTATTGGGTGCATGGCCAAAGGCTGTAGGCTGTAGGCCATGAACTCAAAAGCCAAGGCCTTCATCACACCCACCGCAGCAATGCAGTTTTGACTACATCTCTCAGAGGGTGGTTACCTTTACAGAATGGAGCACATTTTACTTTGCATAGAGCACCAGATGTGCCCTGACAGGCATATATTGTTGGTTCTATGGGTGCGGTCATTGTTGGAACATCCTACAGTTTTTGGTGTACGGCTGGAGATTGTGCAGTGAAAAGTCTTGCAGTGTGTCTACTGGGTGCAGTGTTGGAACAT
Source organism: Ambystoma mexicanum (assembly GCF_040938575.1). Classification (NCBI taxonomy): domain Eukaryota; kingdom Metazoa; phylum Chordata; class Amphibia; order Caudata; family Ambystomatidae; genus Ambystoma; species Ambystoma mexicanum. The sequence continues at coordinate 437,966,241 of NC_090923.1, forward strand.
TGTCAGTATAGAAGAGGGTAGGGTTGAAGTGAATCTTGTATGTGCTTGGATATTCTGGTTTCTGTATCTTCCTGGGAGTAGGCCCAATGTTGTGACGATTGTGTGGTTTGGTTCCCTGTGACATAATACTTTGTGAATTGAAGTGGGTAGGGGATGGCGTGCCTGTGGTATGTTTGTAGAATCTGCTAACTTTTACATGTTTGAATGCATCGATGTGTTATGGTGCTGGGGTTGGGTAGAAGTGCCACTGCCTATATTACGTTTGTGGATTGTGGTTTCAGGCCACATGTTCGCATACATGGCTACAATATGTTGTGATGGGTGTGGATAAACTGTAGACTCTTGTTTGCATGGTCAAAGGCGTGATGGGTGCCGGTCTGCAAGATTTTGGATGCTGACATACAGTCAAAACTGCATTGCTGAAGTGGGTTTGGCCAAGGCCTAGACTATTGGGTGCATGGCCAAAGGGCGTAGGCCATAGGCCATGCACCCAAAAGCCAAGGCCTGCACCACACTGATAAAAAGCAGACGCAAAGAGAAAGGCTTCCGGACCCAGCAATGGTTCTCCTCAAGTTTCAGGGAAGCAGCGAGACTGTTGCAGAGGGATGCCCCAGCCAAAAAAAAACATCTACCACCAACTGGTTGCTTGCAGAAGTGACTGACCCTGAGGCAGTGGGAGGAGGAGGACGAGGGAAGAGCTTGAGCAGGGAGATACATAGGAAGTGAGAGTTGAAGGTATTGAGGTTGCAGGGCCCAGAAGGCCTTGCGAATAATGCAGAGGGTTTTCATCTTATTCCTCGAAACCACTGGGAGCTATTGCAGACATTTCAGTGCAGGAGAGAGACCATCTCTGGGCTTGAGGCCAAGGCCAAGTCCCGTAGTCCTCTTCTGGATGAGTTGCAGAGGGCAGAGAGTAGAAGCGGGCAGATTTAAAAAGAGCCTGTTTCAATAGTCCAGCCTAGACAGCAGCCCAGCTGTACCGGCAGTGACCTTTTGGGAACTTGCTTTAGGATGGTAAAATAGATTCAGCGCTGCTTTTGGTGGCATATTTATACGATTTATGTAGGAGATGAGTAAGTGGGGAAAACAATTGGCAGCATTGTGAGAAGGAAAGCAGAGAGTTCCTGTTTCGATATTACAATGTATGATATGGTAAATGAAAACTTTGCAAGAACATACCATTGAAGTGCCACTTGATGGTAGGGGGTGGGAAAAAAAACGAGTATGCTTTTAAAGAATGTAATGAACGCTCAGTGGCAGATACCGTGAGTAGAGGCATTTCTAACACAGTTGTAAACATACTGCAGAAAAAGTTTTCATACCTCCATTTTGTGGTGATGGGTGCACATGTGGATGAATGTTGATGCACAAATCTTGCAATATTTTACTGAACTTTCTACTGGACGTGCTTTCGAATGACAGAACACTTTCAGGCTGAATTTGTAACAGTTCATATGAAGTGTTAGATGCTAACGTCTTGGATGGCATTGGTGGATGCATGTGTGACTATTTACCCATACCCAATGAGGTAGTGGTGGATGCAAAATAGTGGAAAGGGAGGAAGGACTGTTCCTGCTTTAGTGGGGTGTGACCCTCGCAGTACTTTGGGAATAGCACATGCCACATTCTGTGCTTCTCTCCATGCTGGCCTATGGAAATGGGACTGTGGGGATTATTCAATCAGGTACTGTGGGTGTGGTTCACAGGAAGGGGCGGTCATACTGTTGTACATTACTCTGCATAGTGAGGCTGGCTGACATGGCGAAACACATTGTGTTGACTTTGGGTGATGCCTGCACAAGTATGCCCAGGAAAGACACTTTGATGGCAATTTCGGTTTGGAAGGAGTGGAAACATTGTGGTGCGCTATCTATGAATGCAGTTTCACCGATATGCATACACTTTGCAGAGACCTGGCCACATTTGCTACTATCGATGTTATCGTCATGCACTACAGCGGTATGCGTATGGGTTACGTCACTTGTTTAGGTTTGTTCCATCAACTGAAGAGGTTGATGAATGTAGTAAAGAGGTGTTTCCCACTGCCAAGGTGCTTTTCTCATCCATAACATAAAGAAGAGTATGGGACAATGCTCAAGCAAGTTATTCGGAGCCAGAGGTTGGAAGGTGTCTCATCAGAAGAAGAATGTATACTTTTTTGTCCACTCGTGGGATGTTCTTCTGCAACAATGACCTAATTAGTTGTGGAAATGTGGAGTTTGTCCAAGCAAATGGCATTTTGCTATCGCCCATTGGTAATGCGGTTTTGTTTTCCCATCTACAGGATGTGGTGAAGCCTTTACTGTAACAATGTGAGCACAAGAAAAGACAAAATCAAATATAAATTGAAAAAGATGTTTCACTAGAAGCACCTAAAAATAAAAAGGCTCTTTTCAGAGCTGCCCCTAAAAATGAACTCCCCTACAATTTCTTCCCCCATACGCCCATACGCAGGCTGCAAACCACATCTGGGGATTTTGAGGATGTCCATGGACTGTGCAGGCTGAGGTATTGCACAATACCATTTCTGGGTGTGGTGTGTACGCAGAGGACTGGTGTACAGAAGTGATACTGTTACATGGAGAGCTCTTCAATGTGATTGGTGGATGCGTGTGGAACATTCTAACATTACCCATTGACGGCATGCTGGAAAGAAGGAAGTGGAAAGGGAAGAAGGAATGTTTCTGCTTTATTGGGACAGGGCCCTCACCGTACTTGGGGAAACGCACATGCCACATGGTACTGTTTTCAGCATGCTACCCATGGGAATGGGACAGTGGGGACTACCACAACTGAGGGTGTGTGTGGTGCACAGGAAGGGCCGTTAATAGTTTTCTCCATTAATGTGCATAGTGTGCCAGGCTGACATGGTTGCCATTACTTGCAAAGGCAGTAGCACAGCAGATTTGGTCCAACATCAATTGCAGGGCAAACCTATGTGGCCTGCTACTCTGTTCTGAAAAGCTCCAAACAGATTGCAGAGCAGCTGTGAAATGCAGCTTTTTGTAGTGCTGCTGTGCACCCGACAAACAGGCCTACATTGTTCAAAAACATATATACATGTGCAATGGCACATTGTGGTGTGTTTGTAAGTGTGTACTTTCCAAAAAAAACACTCCGTACATTGCACAACACTGTACTTCTCTGCTGTCCGAGGTTCCGTATCGTGTCCCCGACATAAGGGCCCACGTGCAGCCTGTGTGTGGTCACCTCGTGATGTCGCCACTGTTCTCCCTTGGGACAGCTGTGTGCAGGATGCTTTTTGGGTGGAATACGTTGTTGTGTGCAAGTGTATAGGTGTCCGATGCACACCGTTGCCACTTCTGTACTGATTAATAGTGCGACACACGTGCGCCGACCATTTTGGGACACGTTGGGTGTTTATAGGGTGTAGCAGGTGGGATGTTTATGTGTATAGCTACCTGTAGCACGTGGGTGTGCGGCTCGAACTAATAAAAGTTTGTTCGCATATGCTGCACAGTGGCGGTGTTACCAGAACACAGAAGCACAGATACACATGCATGTACTTGCACAACGACAAAACATAAGCTCACATGCGTAATTATAGGTGGTGCACAAGATGCTGACTTGCGGGTCCTAGTGGCGTAGTACGGATACCGTTATTGTCATTGCGGATAGGCCGGGCAGTTGCGGTGTGCGTAGGACACCTCCTTTTTGCTTAAAAGTGGGCCTTCCTTGGAGGACTGTGTGCTGCTGAGTAATAACGGTATTTAAAAAAGAAAAACAATACCACATATACACTCAACAACAATTTACATATCAACGTTTACTTGCACACATTCCTACACAGCATTAGGAAAGGGAAGGGGTACCAGAAGTGGATACTTATTGTGGGGAATTGGGGATTTGCACAAGTTGGTCGTGTGGGGAGGAAGAGATTGAGGTATCACCGTAATGTCTCCCATCACATGGATTTTGCAGAGATGGCGGGCTGTGACATGGGGAAGGGATACAGGTGCAGGTCTGCCAGTGCTGTTTTATTTTGTCCATAATATACCCTTGTAGGCAATCTTTTCAGGTGGCACAATTGTTCACCAATTTTTCCATTTTGGCGCCCAGGCTGTCCATTTTGCTATTTCTTTCCTTTCCTATGCCTGTATGCTGTTGTGGAAGGGGTGCCACCTGTGCTGCTTTGCTTTCCTTTCCAATATGTTCTCCTACAGAAAATGTGTTAGTTGTACTTGAAGCAATATCTATAAAATATTGTATGTTTCACACTACTGTGTGTACCAATGGGGTTACTATCGTAAGTCACTGCGTCATGAGGGAAATTTTCTTCCAGCCACTGTAAGGTGCTTGCCATTGCTACATACAAAAATAAAACGTTCTGCTTCTGTACCACTGTATACTGCACCATCTGCACAATTATCAGACAGAATGTACTGTGCTTGCTACGTTGCAGTGATGTTCTGGTATTAGTACTTTCCTGTCCTTACTCTGGCTGTTCGTTCTTTGTTGCCATGCACAGTAGCAGGGAGGTAAGATTGTTGAAGGGAGACTTCTATTCTATTGTTGGTGCATTCCGTTTGGTGTACTCCCTATGCCTTTGTGCTGTTTGCTTCATAAGTACACAGTTTGCAAGTCCTACTCTATTTTACCTTGCAATGCATGTACATGCTGCTGCTTGCATATGTTCCTTGTGTTTGCTGAATGGTACCACTATGTAAGAGAGGCCCTGCCTTTCTGAACAGGTTGGAGCTACCCGATGTCCGCGACCAGACGCATACTTTGAGACTGCTGTGCGCATTAACATGGTGCCCACAGGTTCAGTATGTTGTACAGTACATCGTCAAAAAGTAAGGGTAGCCTGCTAAAAACCTATGCAATTCACTGAAAAAATGTTGCTGAAGGAAAATTATGCTTAAGTAGCACTAATAAAAGCCTATGAAATTCACTGACAAAAACGTTGTTAAAGGGATGTTGTGGTTACGTTGCACTAGTACACACCTATGCAATTAACTCACAAAAAACATTGTTAAAGGGACACTATGGGTAAATCCCACTAAAAAAACCCTATGCAATTCACTGAGAAATCACCTTCTTATAGGGATGCTATGTTTCAGTTGCCCTCAGACCTATCATATTCATTGCAACAAGTACTTGGAAGGAACATTACACTTCCTTGGTTAAGTTGCGCTACTAAAGAACTATCCCCTTAACTGAAAAAACTATGCTAAAGGATGGTTCTGGTTACAGTGCCCTACTAAAAACCTATCAAATTCACTAACAAATAACATTGTTACAGGGGCGTTATGGTTCAATTACCCTAAAAAAAAACTATCAAATTCAGTGCAACAAGAAAATGAAAGGAAAATTATAATTATTTTTCACTAATAACAACTTATCAATATTATGGTTACAAGTAAAACCAAAAAAAACCTAGAAATTCGCCAGTTATGGCAACCTAAGCAACCATAACTCGCGCCAACACTGTGCACTGCTAGGACTAACACCCATGACATCAAAGATGACATCACAAATGTCATTGGTGACATCACTGATGACATCACATGTGCATTTAGTTTTCATGAAAAGCCTCCACAAGGGATTGTCATTATAATGTTGGCAGAAAACTATCAGAGGTCATTGGGAGACCTATCATGAGAAACATAGTTCATTACACAATGCATTGCCATAAACACCATTCCATTACACAGTTCTATCCAGTACAGGAACCTACTTATGTAGAAATGGAAGCATTGTCTGCAGCATGCACCATAGAGGTGCAATATTCAAAATCTAGCCATGTTGGATAGTGAAATTATGAATGCTTCTGTTTCAGAGTTTTGAGTACTGTGAACATGTAATTAGTAGGTAATAATGCCTCACTTACTATATCATTGTACTACTGCACACAAAACATAATGAGACCACAAAGCATACAAATATGAGCATATAAAGGCATATACAGGCAAAGTAAAGTAGGCAAAAAAGCATCAGTTTTACCAGAAAGTGTCCATGACCTAACTTATTATCTTCATGCCCAGAAATGATTGCTGTGTTTCAGTCCTGCTTCTTCCCCTATGTATATGTATCATATTCTGTGACTGAACCCTAAAGAAAGTAGTGTAAGAACATATGAGAAGGGTAAGATCTACAAATATAGTACCTCTGACTGTCAGAGAAGAAAAGCACCTGGCCTAGATATGTCAGTGAACAAAAAAAAGAGGGAGCCAGACATGTGATGTCATCAGTGATGTCATCAATAACATTTTTAATGCCATCCTTGATGTCATGGGTGTTAATCTTAGCAGTACATAGTGGTGGTGCGAGTTATGGTTGCTTAGGTTACCATAACGGGCACATTTCTGTTTTATTTTGGTTTGACTTGTAACCATAACATGGATAGGTTGGTATTAGTACAAAGTAAGTGTAATGCTCCTTTCAAGTACTTGTTGAACTGAATTTGATAGGTTTTTCCGAGGGCAACTGAAACATAGCATCCCTTCAACAATTTTTTTTGTGAGTGAATAGCACAGGTGTGTACTAGTGCAACTTAACCATAACGTCCCTTTAACAATGTTTTTTGTCAGTGTATTACACGGCCCGCAGTAGCGGCCGTGTAGTTATGGTTAAGTTGTTAAACTCATAGGAAGAGCACTTTTTCGGCGACTTATAACCTTGCTCCCCCTGGAAGAATCATCACCTTAACTTTGCAAAAGAAATATATGGGCGGCTCTTGCTAAGGTGGGTGAGGTTTCGTGCAGGGCGGAAGTTATATAGGGAGTCCCAATTATTTTATTTTTTTCGATAAACTGAATGGGCAAAAACGTTGCGCACTACTACAGCCTGAACGGCTAGACCGATTTGCACCAAATTATCTGCAGGAGCGGGGGCTTGGGTCAGAAACCATGCTTCTGTGGGTGTGGTGGAAATCCGACCAGCAGTAGGACTGAAATATACGCCCCAAAAAATTAGTGATATCTGGGTCTACTACGCGGACCCATTTCCTTGTTTGCTCCATGGACCAAAGTGACATTGGCCGGTGGTATGCTGTGTTGTCGATGAGCATTGGACGCAGCCTGTGGTTGGCTGGAGGGAAGCGTGCTATGCATCAAAGTTACCGGAACTGCCGCCATAGTGTATCGGAGGACAGTGCGGCACCGAAAGGGACTGGAAAATATACCATACGCTATGAGTTGGCGGTCAGAAGGGATGGAAAGGGTGGAGGAGTGAGAAGTGGTTTATGTGACATATGTAATGAGGTGGAAAAAGACGGAGGTGTGTCTGCAATATTCGTGCGTATAGCATCCAATTGGCGGGTACCTCGACAGACGAATGCCTTCTGTGTTGAATGGAGGCAACTGACGTAAAGGGCTGATAGCTTATGCGGCTACCGTTTTGCAGCGACCTGTTTCTGTGGTGAGTTGCCAAACCTAGAGATTTAGGGAGTACGCTACTGCTTTTTAAGCAGTGCTAACACCTACAGATTTGGGTGACAGATAGTACTGCTTTTTACAGGGTAGGTGCTTTATGTGACTCTATGGCAGGTAGCAGAACAAAGCATTGGTCACATTAAGTAGTCTGTATAGTGGCCTGGTAGGTGATTACATTGATTGGGCTCAGACCAATCCACTGACCTAAAAGGTACGTGACCCCTTTAGGTGAACCACCAGTGAAGGCAAGTGGCAGAGCATACCACAATCACACAGCATCGACTTATCTGACTGAGGGGGGTATCAGTCTCCATGTCATTCAGTGGTGAAGTTGCACTGCAGCAATACATATGTATTGGCCAGACTGCTGCTAAAGAGCAGTGGGAAAGGTGGCCTACCAGCTCTGTGTGATTACCTTCTGCGAAGTTAGGCAATACAATGCAGAAATGTACATGTGTAACATTTGAACATAATTTCATGTTGTGCTGTTTGATGGGTTGTACATTTTAGAATGCTTCAATGGTGCCAACAGTGTATGTTTTGTGTTTTCCCATGATGTCATTGTTATGTGAATTTCTTTTTAAAACGTGAAAACTCATACATCTTTTTTGTCACGGAATGTGGGTAAGTGTGGTAGTGGTGGCCAGTGATTTTGAGAAGGGGAGTGAATTGCACATGACATAGGTTGGGTGGGAGCGAGGGTGGCTGTGCTATGAGGGTGGATTTCGGTAGTAGGGCACATGGTGACGTGCATGCGTGCATTATGCCGTGGTGGGTGTGTTGAAGGACTAGACTATTGGGTGCATGGCCAAAGGCCGTAGGCTGTAGGCCAGGCACTGAAGAGTCTAGGGGGTCAGCACACCCACTGCAACAATGCATTAGTTAGAGGGTTGTGTGTGCAAAGTCTGGTGTGTGCACAGTGGTTGGAGTAGGGCCAATGTTGTGTACATTATGTGGTCAGGTTGGGAGTGACACAATAGTTTGTGAATGGAAGTGGGTAAGACTATAGCAGGTGAAGGAACGTGCATAGGGTTGTGGAGACAGTGATTTGTTTGTAGATTATGGTAACTATTGCAGTTTTCGCTGCATGGCTCCATTGTGGTGCGCAGGTTGGGTAGGAGTACACTGCAGTGCAATGAAACTTTTGACTGCGCAGCTAACAGGGAAATGGGATGCCGGAGCAGAGCCAGATATGACTAATTTTAGTGGACACACTGTTACATACAAGAGCACCAGCCATGCACACAATGCCTTAGGGGCTTGCCACAGACCACAACACTATCCTCCGATACACCATGGCAGTGTTTCCCAAAATCATCGACATGCACCACGCTTCCCTCCAGTCAACCACCGGCCGTGTCCATCACGGGGTACTCCAAGCCAATGAGACTTCTGTCCGTGGAGCGAACTGGGAAATGGGTCTGCGTAGCGGAGCCAGATATCACAAGTTTTTTGAGATGTAGATTTCAGTTCTTTTTGCAACAAAAGTACTGGTCAGATTTCCACCAAACACTTTTGGAATCAAGCCGCTACTCCTGCCGCATATTCGGTGAAAATCCATCCAGCGTTCGGGCTGTAGCCGTGCGCAACTTTTTTACCCATTCATTCTACAGAATAAAAACATTTCATTGGGACCCCCTATAGCTTCTGCCCCCTGCATGAAACCTCACCAATCTTGCCAAAAAGATTCAGAGCGGCCCATATACTTCTCTTTGCAAAGTTTGATGAGGATTCCGCCAGGGTGAGCAAAGTTATAAGCCGCCAAAAATGTGGTCTTCCGATGGGTTTAGCAACTTAACCATAACTACATGGTCGCTACCACGGGCCGTGTAATATATAATATAATTTATAATATATTTTATAGCTACAATTTATAAGATATGAGGCCCTCTTTTCTTCCCTCTCTCTGCATACTCCCTAACTCTTGCTCTATGTTGTATATTGAATACTGGCCGTGAGGAAAAGGCATGTTTACAGCACTAAGCACTTTAGCATTTTATATTCTGCTGATACAGAAGATAACTAATTTACTGAAGAAGCCATTGGTTCAAATAAATGGACAATAAGGCAAGATTAATGGCAAAAGGGGTATTTAAGATATTGATAAAGCACTTTGCACTATGCACTTTAGTATTTTTTAATGTTTGTATTATAAAGGAGGTGAATTGATTGAGAGTTATGTTTACAGCACTATGCACTTTAGAATCTTAAACCCCAAATGTCCAAAGGATCAGAAGGCCTTGTCTCCCCATGTAAATATTTGATAAATAGGATAGTAACGCATACTAATTGGTGGCAGCGAAATATGATTTTATGGTGTCAGTGTCCAATTCAATTCTTCAACTTGAATTCAGCGACTCTCGTAAATAAATGAAAACATGTGCATTTCCATAATAAAATACGAATTGTCTCGTGCACTAAGCATTAGATCGAAACCCAACATTTTAAAACCTTGATTGCATGTTTCTTCTATTTAGAAATTGCGGTTTATAAAAAATTGGAAATTATTCCGGGATCCGCTTCATGTGCAAAGAATTGTTGAACTTTTAAGAATTCTAGAATTTTTAAGAATTGTGTTTAAATGTATGCATTTACTGTGTATTGAATGAATTGGAAAAAGACATGTGACATTTTACTACATTCATATTGGGAGGTTAAATGTATTGAGAGAGAGGTTAAGTACACTCCAAAATGGCTGCCTGCATTGACAAATTGAATCTGCAGGGACATGTAAGAGTAGAAAGAGAGAAGGGACACACTTTTTGGGCAGAACCATAGAGATTGAGCCCATCTGTACTTAAAAGCACTGTGTAATTTATACGTGGTTTATATGTGATCAAGCAACGGGAGCGTTGCGAAACGTGTCATTTTATGTGAAGCATAATTAAATCTGGATATGGAACAAAAATACTGGCTGATGGTGGATTGATTACTTGGAAGGAGATATATACTGACGTCCTGACCACCTCACGTGTGCCGTCCTTGTGTGGAGAAGTGCATCGACTTTTCCTTCTTTTTTCGGAAATATATATATATTCAGTGAAAAAACTTTGTTAAAGGGACGTTATGGTTAAGTTGCGCTACTAAAAACCTATGAAAATTCAGCGAAAAAACTTTGTCAAAGGGATGTTATGGTTCCAAGTAAAAAAGAAAAACCCTTGAAATGTGATGTCATCAATGACATTTGTGATGTCATCTTTGATGTCCTGGGTGTTAGTCTTAGCAGTGCACGGTGGTGGCGCAAGTTATGGTTGCTTAGCTTACCATAACTGGCGAATTTCAAGGGTTTTTCGGTTTTACTTGGAACCATAACGTCCCTTTGACAAAGTTTTTCACTGAATTTCATAGGTTTTAAGTAGCACAACTTAACCATAACGTCCCTTTAACAAAGTTTTTTCAATGAATTTCATAGGTTTTTAGTAGCGCAACTTAACTATTATGTCCCTTTAACAAAGTTTTTTCATTGAATTTCATAGGTTTTTATTAGTGCAACTTAACCATAACGCCCCTGTAGCATTTTTTTTTACTAAATTTTAAAGGTTTTTATTAGTGCAACGTCACCATAACATCCTTTTCAATAGATGAAGACCACTAACATCTTATGTCCTCAAAGTGGGAACGCCGGGTGGTAAAAAAAAACAAAAAGATTTTCCTTCCTACACCGGGACGCACCATGGAAAGGGAAGGTGGGGTGTATAAAGAACACAACAGGGCATGAGCGGGGGTGGAGGGGGACAGGGGAGACACAGTATGAGCGGGGGGCGGGGGTGAAAACGAGGGAGACACGGGGCATGAGCGGGGTGGTACAGGGCACACACGGGACATGAGCGGGGGTGGGGGGAAAGGAGAGAGACAAAGGGCATGAGTGGGGGGTGGGGGAACACGAGGGAGACACGGGGCATGAGCGGGGGGTGGGGGGTAACACGGGGCATGAGCGGGGGGTGGGGTGAACACAAGGGAGACACGGGGCATGAGCGGGGGGTGGGGGGACAATAGGAGACAGACACGGGGCATGAGCGGGGGGTGGGGCCAACAGGAGAGAGACACGGGGCATGAGCGGAGGTGGGAGGAACAGGAGACAGACACGGGGCATGAGCGGGGGGTGGGGAGAACAAGAGACAGACACGGGGCATGAGCGGGGGATGGGGGAACAGGAGACAGATACGGGGCATGAGCGGGGGTGGGGAGAACAGGAGACAGACACGGGGCATGAGCGGGGGGGTGGAGGGGTACAGGAGACAAACACGGGGCATGGGTGGGGGCAACAGGAGACAGACACGGGGCATGAGCGGGGGGTGGGGGAACAGGAGACAGACACGGGGCATGAGCGGGGGGGTGGGGGGAACAGAAGACAGACACGGGGCATGAGTGGGGGAGTCGGGGGAACAGGATAGAGACACAAGGCATGAGTGGGGGGTGGGGGGTATAGGAGACAGACACGGGCATGACCAGGGGGTGGGGGGCAACAGGAGAGATACACGGGGCATGAGCGGGGGATGGGGGCATACAGGAGACAGACACGGGGCATGAGCGGGGGTGGGGGGCAACAGGAGAGAGACACGGGACATGAGCGGGTGGGGGGAACAGGAGACAGACACAGGCATGAGCGGGAGGGGCAACAGGAGTCAGACACGGGGCATGAGCGGGGGGTTTGGGGGTACAGGAGACAGACACGGGGCATGAGCGGGGGGTGGGAGGGTACATGAGACAGACACGGGGCATGAGCGGGGGGTGGGGGGCAACAGAAGAGAGACACGGGGCATGAGCAGGGGGTGGGGGGAACAGGAGACAGACACAGGGCATGAGCGGGGGGTGGGGGAACAACGGAGACAGACACGGGGCATGAGCGGGGGGTGGGGGCAACAGGAGACAGACAAAGGGCATGAGCGGGGGTGGGGGCAACAGGAGACAGACACGGGGCATGAGTGGGGGGTGGGGGCAACAGGAGACAGACACGTGGCATGAGCGGGGGTGGGGGGCAACAGGAGACAGACACAGGGCATGAGCGGGGGGTGGAGGGGAACAGGAGACAGACACGGAGCATGAGCGGGGGGTGGGGGCAACAGGAGACAGACACGGGGCATGAGCAGGGGGTGGGGGGCAACAGGAGACAGACACGGGGCATGAGTGGGGGCGGGGGGCAACAGGAGAGACAAGGGGCATGAGCGGGGGGCAACAGGAGAGACACGGGGCATGAGCGGGGGGTGGGGGGAACAGGAGAGACACGGGGCATGAGCGAGGGGTGGGGGGAACAGGAGACAGACACGGGGCATGGCGGGGGGTGGGGAGAACAGACACGGGGCATGAGCGGGGGGGTGGGGGCAACAGGAGACAGACACGGGCATGAGCGGGGGGTGGGAGGAACAGGAGACAGACACGGGGCATGAGCGGGGGGTGGGGAGAACAGGAGACAGACACAGGGCATGAGCGGGGGAGTGGGGGGCAACAAGAGAGAGACACGGGGCATGAGCGGGTGGGGGGAACAGGAGACAGACACGGGGCATGAGCGGGTGGGGGGAACAGGAGACAGACACGGGGCATGAGCGGGAGGGTGGGGGGCAACAGGAGATAGACACGGGGCATGAGCAGAGGGTGGGGGAACAGGACACAAACACCGGGCATGAGCGGGGGTTGTGGGGGGCAACAGAAGACAGACACGGTACATGAGGGGATCAGGAGACAGATACGGGGCATGAGCGGGGAACAGAAGACAGACACGGGGCATGAGCGGGGGGAACAGGAGAGACACGGGGCATGAGCGAGGGGTGGGGGGAACAGGAGACAGACACGGGGCATGAGCGGGGGGTGGGGGGAACAACAGACACGGGGCATGAGTGGGGGGTGGGGAGAACAGACACGGGGCATGAGCGTGGGGTGGGAGGAACAGGAGACAGACACGGGGCATGAGCGGGGGGTGGGGAGAACAGGAGACAGACACGGGGCATGAGCGGGGGAGTGGGGGGCAACAAGAGAGAGACACGGGGCATGAGCGGGTTGGGGGAACAGGAGACAGACACGGGGCATGAGCGGGTGGGGGGAACAGGAGACAGACACGGGGCATGAGCGGGGGGTGGGGGGCAACAGGAGATAGACACGGGGCATGAGCAGAGGGTGGGGGAACAGGACACAGACACGGGGCATGAGCGGGGGGCGTGTGGGGCAGCAGGAGACAGACACAGCACATGAGGGGATCAGGAGACAGATACGGGGCATGAGCGGGGGGAACAGAAGACAGACACGGGGCATGAGCGGGGGGAGGGGGAAGGGGAGAGAGACACACGGGGCATGAGCGGGGGTGGGGGGAGGGAGAGAGACACACGGAGCATGAGCGGGGGTGGGGGGAGGGAGAGAGACACACGGTGCATGAGCGGGGGGTGGGCGGGAGGGAGAGAGACACATGGGCATGAGCGGGGGGTGGGCGAGAGGGAGAGAGACACACGGGGCATGAGCGGGGGTGGGGGGAGGGAGAGAGACACACAGGGCATGAGCAGGGGGTGGGGGGAAGGGGAGAGAGACACACGGGGCATGAGCGGAGGGTGGGGGAAGGGGAGAGATACACACGGGGCATGAGCAGGGGGTGGGGGGTTGGGAGAGAGACACACGGGGCATGAGTGGGAGGGGGAGAGACACATGGGACATGAGCGGGGGGTGGGCGGGAGGGGGAGAGACACACATGGCATGAGAGCGGGGGTGGGCGGGAGGGGAGAGACACACGGGGCAAGAGCGGGGGTGGGGGGAGGGGGAAAGACACACGGGCAAGAGCGGGGGTGGGGTGAAGGGGAGAGAGACACACGGGGCATGAGCGGGGGTGGAGGGGAGGGAGAGAGACACACGGGGCATGAGCGGGGGTGGAGTGGGAGGGAGAGAGACGCAAGGGGCATGAGCGGGGGTTGGGGGAGGGAGAAAGACACACAGGGCAAGAGCGGGGGTGGGCGGGAGGGGGAAAGACACACGGGGCAAGAGCGGGGGTGGGCGGGAGGGGGAAAGAGACACGGGGCAAGAGCGGGGGTGGGCGGGAGGGGGAAATACACACAGGGCAAGAGCAGGGGTGGGGGGAGGGGGAAAGACACACGGGGCAAGAGCGGGGGTGGGGGGAGGGGGAAAGACACACGGGGCAAGGGCGGGGGTGGAGGGGAGGTAGAGAGACACAAGGGGCATGAGCGGGGGTGGAGGGGGAGGGAGAGAGACACACGGGGCATGAGCGGGGGTGGGGGGAGGGAGAGAGACACACGGGGCATGAGCGGGGGTGGGCGGGAGGGGGAGAGACACAAGGGGCATGAGCGGGGGTGGGGGGAGGGAGAGAGACACACGGGGCATGAGCGGGGGGTGGGCAGAAGGGGAGAGAGGCACAACAGGCATGAGCGGGGGTGGGCGGGAGGGGGAGAGACACACGGGGGGTGGGCAGGAGGGGGAGAGACACACGGGGCATGAGCAGGGGGTGGGCGGTGGGTGGGGAGAGACACACGGGGCATGAGCGGGGGGTATGAGCGGGGGGTGGGAGGCGGGTGGGGAGAGACACACGAACATGAGCGGGGGGTGGGCAGGAGATGAGAGACACACGGACAGGAGCGGGGGGTGGACGGGAGGGGAGAGACACACGGCGGACATGAGCGGGGGGTTGGCGGGTGGTAGAGACGAGTGGGGCACGAGCGGGGCATGAGCAGGGGGGTGGGCAGGAGAGAGAAAGACACACGGACATGAGCGGTGGGTGGGCGGGAGGGAGAGAGACACACGGACATGAGCAGGGGTGGGCGGGAGGGAGAAAGACACACAGACATGAGCGGGGGGTGGACGGGAGGGAGAAAGACACACAGCGTTCATGTGCAGGCAGCAGATCCCGTTCCTCGGCCCTCCGCTGGTCACCGTGTGCCGATGGCGTGAGGGGGGGGCTGGAGGGAAAGGGAAGACACGGAGCATGAGTGGGGGGGTGGGTGGAACAGGAGACAGACATGGGCATGAGCGGGGTGGGGGACTTACTGTGCAGGCGGGATACAAAGCCTCTCATGCGAGGAACAAAGATGGCGGGCGTCTCTGAAGCCAGACGCACTGCACGCTTTCACCGCATCCAATGAAATGAGAGAGCACGTCAGATGGCCGCGGACATCACGCAAGCTGCTTGCCCAATCACCGTCCTGTCCGCAGAGCGAACAGCGAAGTGTGTCCGCAAAGCGAACACAGATATCACTAATTTTTTTTCTTACATTTTTGTCATTTTTTTTTAAACTACTGGATGGATTTACACCAAATAAAGCAAAGCACGCTCTCGGGCCCAAGCTGCCGCTCCTGCCGCAAATTTGGTGTAAGTCCATCCAGCGATTTGGGCTGTAGGCGTGAGCAAAGTTTTTTCCCATTATGTCTATGGGAAAAAAAAAGTTTTGGGACCCCCCCTATAACTTTGCCCCCGCTGGACGAATCCTTACCAAATTCTGCAAATGAATCCAGAGTGACCCAAATACCTGTTTTGCAAAGTTTGGTGAGGATTCGTCCAGGGAGAGCGAAGTTATAAGCCGCCCAAAAAGTGCTCTTCCTATGGAAACTGCAACTTAACCATAACTACATGGCCACTACTGTGGCCATGTAATATATATATATATATATATTGCACGGGACATTGTCCTACTGTATCTAGAAAATGGACACCAGTCCCAAAACGCAGCTTGTGTATGATGCACACCTGTTCTATACCTACTCAAAATGATTTATTCGACCATGGTATCTTGGTGTCAAGCCAGGTATCAATGCACATGCCGAAACTATTGATGCAAGGACTGTGTTCTCGATCTGTACAAAGACACCAGCATGGGCAACCACATCCACCTCACATCACAACCACTTTCAAGAGTCACAGGTATTTAGCTGCACATAAAGCAGGGCTATGTTGTTCAGTTAGACAACCTTCCGCTTTCTTTCACAGGTGACAAAAGCAACCCACTGAAGACATGGTTAACAATGCCATATACCAATATGGCATCAATAGGCTACAATAGGGCTCATGCTGACACCCAATGCCCTATTCAGTGGACCATTCGAAATATTAAGGAACCTTGCAAGTGCCTCCACACAGCCATACGGTAAAGCCAATTGACTTTATTATAGACTGGAGAACACTGCAAGTCTGCCTCATGCTGCACAACATTGCCAGAAACACACACCTATCCACACTTGACGAACATGAACAGCCAAAGCCAAAATCCTATTAGACCGACTGCACAGAGCCATGCAGAATCAACCACCACAAAAGCAACATTGAGGTGTTTTTTGGAAACTGAGGAGAAACACCATAGCCGGTGGAATGAGAATACAGCACAAACAGCACTGGCATTGCACATTGTTCACTCTGTGCAACATTGTTTCAGAATCCTGAAGACTGCAGTGAATATTGGCATCCCAGTCGAGTCCACTGGCGCATGGGCAAAGGCACATCCATGTGTACTTAATGTAATGTTATCTAATTCAATACAGAAAGATCCTCTACTACTAAAAGGTATCCAAACACTCAATTAAAGGAGGAACCAGAAGAATGAAGGACTAGAGAGAGAGGAGTAAGTTAAAACAGAAAAGATTTTTTATTTTGTCCTGAACACTGCTATTTTGAACATCTTCTTGCAAGGCATACCAAACCTTTGCAGCCATTAGCACAGCCGACTTGCCAAGACCCTAAAACCATCTATAACAGTTAGTGGCCATCATATAACTAATACACTTTGAAGCAGAGAAGAGGGGTAGCAATGATCATTGCCATAGAATGGGACCTGACCAAAGAGAATATTATGACCAATAGTAAGAGGTTTAAACACGACCCTGTCCTCTGCTGACACACTAGCGAGATATGGACATATCTAGGAGTATTGGTATTTTGTACAATCTGAAGTCACTGCAGAATGCACTTAGATACACTGGTAGGTAGGGCATTGCAGTAGTCCAGCCAAGAGACAATGATCACCTGAGCAATGGTAGAGCCATGATTCTCTTTTAATAGTGGTCTAATTGCTTATGAAGCATCATCTAGAAATGGGAAACACTGAGCAACCTATTAACCTTTAGATTTAAGTAAACACCCGAATCTGAGATGAAACCTATGATTTTTACTTTAGTTTGAACCTTTATAGGATGTCCAAGAAGGCTAAATTCCAGGTAGGTATCCAAGGCGATCTGATGAGGTGATGGGACAGGCATGTTCTCTGGTTTCACTTCAATTATTCCAAATAAATCTATCTCATCTAGTGCTCTATTTGACTGAGGATGGATTGTATGTGGACAATATTAGTCTCCAGATCAAGATCAAGATGAAAGGCTCTGGGGCTCATTACGAGTTCACTGGTAAAAAGGTGGTAATAATGGTCTGGCAGTGTTACTGTTACTGGTGGGGTGACCAGGGGAATCACCACCGTATTACAAGTCATTGGGTGCACGCAGACACCCCCACTGGAAATGGTAATACCGGTTGGTGGTATAACTGGCTTCAACAGCCATCAGCCAGTAATACCCACAAAATATTGACGGTAATACTGTTTCTGCCACTATACAGACTGATATTACCAGTGCCGGAAATAGTGTCATTGAAGGAACGGGAAGCTCTATAGCGGCCATCATTAAAAAATCAATCCACCCCGCATCACCCATTTCCTGCTGGCACCCAGTCCCCAAAGTTGTGGCTACAAAACGGCACCGGGAAAAAAGGTGAAAAAAGGCGAGTCTGCCAGATCTCTTGCTCCGGAAGCCAATATTTATTGAGGCAGAGCTAACTGTATTGGCAGATGCAGTGGGGGAGCATGTTGATGCCCAGCAAGCACAGAAAAAGCTCGGCCCAGAGTAAAACAGCGAGATACAGGCAAGGATGATGGCAGTGGGAACTGTAACCCGCAGCATCAGAAACTGTTCGGAGCGCTGGGATAACCTCAAGGTGAGGATTTTCAGCCTCATAGCCAGACACCGGAGAGAGAGCACTGGCACTGGAGGAGGCATGGTGGAATACCTCCACCTCATGCCTTGGGAGGAGACAGCCAGCTCCATCCTCCACATGGAGGGTATTGAGGCTATAGGGAGCATGGAGGCCGGAGCTGGCACTCACAGCAATCTGACATCATGTACATGTACCTGTGAATGTAGTGTCCAAAAGCATTGATCCTCCAGCACAGATGCAAAAAATGTGGCACATGAATGGTTCAACGCATGGCAGTCACAGTAGATAGCCAGTGAGCACACACACGTGCCAGGGGATGCAGGTAAATGTAGCAATGCACATGCACTGTAGTCTAAACATGCATGCCAACACATGGACACATGAGAAGTACCCATGGGTTTGAAGATTGTCCATGTCAGTTAGTGAAGCCCCACTGCACTTGCAACAACAAGCCACCTCGGCAGGCCAACAAGCAATGTACACATGCATGCACCATGTACACTCTGAGCAGGCACTAACGCTCCTAGTATTAGCAGCGCTCACTGGAAGGATACCACCCAAGGCAACCACAGGAAATGTGCATCTCTGGGACACACACAATGTCCAATTAGTGTAATTCAAGCCTGCAGACATGTCTGGCAGATGGATAACAGCATGCCATTCTATTCCAAAAAAAAAGGAACACAGTAATGGACACTGACAAGGCCGGACCTTCCAATGCAAGCACAACATCTGCCCCCACCTCTGCACAGGGCAGACCCCATGCCAGCAGGAGCAGACAGCAGGGCAGGACTGCCGAGCCCCTACCACCACCTCCACCACCTCCACCCACCACTGCGGTGAACACACTGGCAGGTCTTGGGGATGACTCAATGCCCATTGAAGCGCTCATTGGCCCCACCACTGGCCGGGTAGATGACACGGCAGTCGTTAAAGCCACCACCACTGTGCCACAGCCAGCACCTGTCATGGGACACAGTGCTGTCATCGCTCCGGTGACCATAAGACGCTGGGGTGCCAGCACGCCCTTCTCACCATCACGGGCAGTGCAGCCACTGGACCATCATACCAGGGCCCATGTGGACACCACAGATGAGGATGAGGTGGAGCACAGGATGGGAGGTGCGTTTCCATGCTTCAGCCCTGGCCCTCAGCACAGCCCACCGGCTATGCCAGTGCCCAATATGTCTGCCATGAGTGCACACCTGCATGCTATTGAGGAGTGGCAGGCTTCCATCGAGTATCTGGTGGGACAGCAGCTGCAGGAGATGCGGCCCATACATGAGTGCCTGCAGGGTTTCAGCCGCAGGATGGCCCGGTCACTCAGCCATGCTACCACCGCCATGACTGCAATTGGACAAAGGTTGTGGGAGCACACAGAGGCAACCTCGTCTCCACCTATATTGTATACCTATGCATGCAATTTACCATGCAGTTCATGAGGACCCAGGGGGTCAGAGGTCTCCACTTCTCTGACACCCACAGAAGGCTAGCTACCTGGTACACCAAAGCACGACTCACAGTGCCTCCTCACTGGCAAGGACCTGGTGAAGAGCCCCATGCCCAAAGGTCACAGAAAGTGACAGTTGGACACTGAAAAGGTGTTTTGGTTGTGTGCATTTGGGGAGGATGTTTTTAAGGTAGGTTATTAGGGAGGGTGTTTTGATGGTGGGTTATTTGGGAGGGTGTTTGAGGGTGGGTTATTGGGGTAGGTGTTTGGAGGGTGGGCTTTAGGGAAGAGGAATGTTGGTGGAGGTTGTTCCACGTTCTACGCTGCTATATAAAACTCATTTTTACTTGAAGCAAATACAGGATATTCCTTATTATGCAAAAGTGTTTACCATGAGGGAAAACTCTCCTCAAAGGTGCAGGGGAGAGCAATGTGATGGCTTTTTAAAAACAAGTTTTCAGTCTGTTCCTGGCGAGCCAGGCACCCGTTCCTAGCCTCCTGCCCCTCAGTGCGTGCATGCAAGGCACTTGCACAAACTCTGTCATCCTCAGGGGGTGGCATGTCAAAATCTGGGTGCAGGGGAATTTTCCACCAAATGCAGATGTTGTGCAACATTTCACATGCAAGCACAATGTGTCCCACTTTTTCAGTCCATACATGAGTGCCACCCCAGACCAGTGTAAACATCAGAAGCAAGCCTTCCATAGGCCAAAGGAGCGCTCAACACACACCATAGTCCGGACATGTGCCCGGTTGTATGCCACGTCCTGTGACCTCTGGGGATGCTCAGAGAACATATTATCCATGGAGGCTGCAGGTATCCAGAGTCATTTGCAAGGGAAGAGGCATAGGTGTAAATCATGATGGTCTGTGGATGCGTTTCCTGTAGCAGCAGCATCTCGAGAGACAGTCTATGCATCTATGACCCATGTGTCATCACACAACACTATTTCACATTCCAGTCCTTGCATGTGGAATCAACTACCCGGGGTGGGGGGGGGTGGGGCGTTCAGGATGTCATGGTACACCATGCACACAGCTCATGGCCAACACTCGTTTTTATGGTCGAGGATTGACAGGGCAGCATGCCTTGCTGGGTGGTTTGAACCCATGCATGGTTCCTGATAGGATTCTGGGTTCCATATGCAGGTCATCTGTGTGGATTCGATGATGTATTCAAATACACGGCGATCAGAGTACATGCCATGTCAAATGCTAGTGTCATGTCCCCCAGTTGCAGTTTAGCAGAATGTCATTGCATGTATGGCAGTGTTCTTCAGACATTTACATAATGGACACCCCTGGACACCCCTGGGAATCCATTGTTCTTTGTGTGCCCTCCACCTTGTTGTTCCACACTCCCCTCATCTCACAGCAAGGGTGACTGGGGCAGACAGACTATTCAGTATTTCAGAGTGTTGTTGGAGTAACTAATCTCCTTGTGCATTCATGTACTGTGTGTTCGCTGAAAACCTTGGTCATTGGTAGTGTTGCCAACTGCCATCTAAGCCCTTTTTCCCTTTTTGGCCCCCCATTTGCAGCCCATGCATGTTGTGGGATGTGTGATGTTGCATTCTGGTACCTGTAGTCCAGTGTGTGTGGCTCTCCTTTTGAGGAAGCATGCCTTTGACATCTACAGCTGCATCATGAGTGATGTGCTACTCCTGTGGGTTTAAGCCTGTCATGTGTGGGGTGTTCAGGAAGTCCTGCATGTACAGGGACTTGTCAGAGCATGCAATCTCTGTGTACGAGGGCCCCTCCCCACATTGCATGTCACTTGTAAAACAAGCTTTGTGTGATGTAACATGTGCTCACGCAATATTCAGGTTTGTTGTATGGGGTAAAAAGACAGCCCCAGAGGACAGAGATGGAGAGGCCATGCTAGGCCCCATTGTGAGCGTGAAGCTGACTAAGTGTGGAGATCCATTGTAATATAAAAGCCAGTACTAAACAGTGATTTTAACATACGTCCTAGTGAATGAGCGAGAATGGGCCTCCTTACATTTTATTGGAATGTACAGGCACTCTGCTGAAGAAAAGTGAGACTTAGAACTGGAATATTGTTAACCATGTCCAATGGATTCCAAAAGACCTGGAAATAAATACATTTGGAATAATGTGCATTTTGAAGCTAAAAAGGAGGAATGTTGCCTTAAATTTGAAAAATAAAGTCGAATTACAAATTGCCTTCATGAGGAACGAAGAGAATTTCTGCACATAACATGTATAGGGAAAGGCCTATTTTGTTTTTGCATAATTGAAGACTGGTTCTTATTTAACTGTGGCCTATCTATGTGCACTAGATTAATAGTGAATGCACCTCTATTGTAATGTAGTAGAAAGAGAAAGATTGTATTTATGAACAGCAAGCCTAGATATAATGCAAAAATATTACACGTAAGAACATCTTGTCGATTTGAAGCTGTATTTTCTGAAGGATGGGTGCAGCTGGTGATTTTCCCACTAAACAGAAATGTCTGTGCTTTTGAAAATTTGAACTGAAAACCTTAGGCTGATGACCCCTAGGAGAAGAAGATTGTCAATTTAAATGTTAAGATATACAAGGAAGCATATTGAAATTATGGAATTTACAGACAACATTACCCATAGAAATGACCTTTAAGGTCCGGTTCCCATTAATGGTGCATTAGCCCTGAGCAAAGCCCTTTGAAGCTCAGGAGAAGAGGGCAGAATAAACATTGGCCTGAGCAGATGGCAGGTCACATGTTTTAGAAGAAATAGAAACCTAAGAATTGGCAGGGGCCATTGTAAGAGTGAAACTGGGAGCACCTATGATGCAGTCCCATTGATTACCCATTGAATACATTTTTTCTAATAAAAAGTATTGTGTATCCTAACAAGCCCACTCTGGGTTCATTTTAAAGGGGATAAAAAGATAGTTGGTAACATGTAAAAGCAACATGCTTGTGATGCACATAACATAAGTTATGATCAAAATTAGGATTCTGGCATTTTCATAAATCTGAGAAATTGGAACAATTGATAGAGTAATAGATGAGGAAATTAATGTTGGAAGTATCCTATCAAGCCCACTCTGGGTTCATTTTAAAGGAGATACAACGATAGTTGGTAACATGTAAAAGCAACATGTTTGTGATGCACACAACGTAAATTATGATCACAATTAGGATTCTGGCATTTTCATAAATCTGTGAAATTGGAACAATTGATAGAGTAATAGACGCGGAAATTAATGTTGAAAGTATGTAGTGTCAGAGTAGTAACTATTTTGGTGAATCATCAAACTGCAAAAAATTATGGCTCTGCCCAGGAAGGGCATGCCGAAATAAAATGTGTATTTTCCGCCTCGCCATAAAAGATAGAATCCAAAAATATATAGATTTATGTAGTATTAGCATAGATGTTGTTAGATTTTCAGAACCCACAAACGTAAATACCACATATCATTTTGGGATGACAAATCTTTCTCCTCCCTCAGCCTACACCATACACACCCCCAACTACTGGTCCTATCAGCAGCCAGTGGGTGTCTTGGTGGGAGGTGAAGGGAGAGTGCTAGCCAATCCTTAACGTGGGACTTATGATAATGTAGGAATGCCATCAGCTCTATTAGAGGTACATTTTGGATCAGAACAGGTCTTTTTCCACTTGATTATGAGAGGTAGCCTGCTGCCTGGCTCATGGGATGACCCAGTAGCAGAGAGGCCTCAATCCTTGCATTGGAGACAGTGACAGGGAAATCTAGAAGCTAGTTGGGACCCAATCAGAGGAACCAAAGGGAGTTTGGGTACAGGCGGAAATCCTTGACTGAAAATCCTTGACCAGATCTGTGCTGTGCTCAGAGGAGCCCCGCTGTTTTTCCTGACCAAAGTCTCCCATGTAATTTGAGATATTCTAAATGCCATCAAAATTGTGAGGGGAGAACTGCCAGCCTTAATCTCTATCTCACATAGAGGGTAGGGGGGTAATACTGGTAAGGCCCTTGGAACATTTTATTAAATCCAATTTAAATTAATTCAACTATAGAAAATCACTGTATTCATTTAATTTGAATTGTGTCGGGAACAGCCCACCTTACTCATTTCCATTAAATTGTGGGGACAGAGGAAGTTGTGTAGATCCTTAGAGCATTGAATTGAAGTTAAATCAATAAATTCCCATATAGAAAATCAAAGTTAGAATTCAAAACTAACTAAGTTTATGCCCAGTGTGTTAGAGCCGGTATAGACAATAAACACTTGGGTTAATGTCTTTCTGAAACCCCTGACTCCTGTCCCAAGGGGGTGTCCATAATCCCAAAATAAGCAACCCTGAAATGCTGCTATTCAAGTGAATGTAGAGGGTGCGAAAACGAAATTCCCCATGTATTCCCTTGCATCCCAAACCAGAAATACCAAGCATTGCTTCTTATTTGAATGTGTGTTGAAAAACGATTTCCCTTTGAATTCCTTTTCCCAACCTTATCTTTTAAATAAAAGTTGAAAAACGATTTCCCCATGTGAGTTCCTTTTCTCAACTGTGCCTTCAAATAAAAGCGTAATAAGCTATTTTCCCATTCATTTACTTTCTCAAGCATTGCCATACTATATCAAGCCAAAATGATTTTTCCATTATATTCTGAATGTTTTCTATTGGTTAATTTTCAATTAAATCTGATGTAAGTTGTGACAGCATGTTTTGAAATTGTACATGTGTTGTTTTAGTGATATTGGGTGTTGCCACATCATTGGTGGTTGTTATTTGTTGATATTCTATTTTGTCAAACCTAAATAAATAAATAAATATTCATACTGTACACTGTCCTGGTTCCTAGCTCATTTGGGCTATAGAGGGTGTTTGTTGGGGTCTCACAAGTCAGATTGGAGGCCTCACTAAATTTGAATCTTTATAAGCGCTTTTCGGTGCGTGCCGCCTTGCTTGGGGGTGAAAGGAACTCCCTTAGTTGAGTGTGACCACCTAATTATTTGCAACAGTTGGCCTATGTGCCCCGCCATGTCGGCTGGCTGGGTGCTGTTCTGCAGGACCATGGCATCATGGGTTGATCCTAGAAAGCGGACACAGCAGTGGGTCATGGTGAGATGTGCATCATAGGTGACCAGGTCATTGAGCAAATGGTACTGCTTCCCGGGTTGCCTGTAGATGACCTCTGATGCATGTGGTGCCACCAACTCTATATGGGTACAGGGCTGCTATCACATTGGGCATGTGTGCCATTGTGTAAAATCTTGTCTTTGTGGCATTCACCTTTGCCAGGCTTTTGAGAAGTGAAATGTGCCGTCCCACATGTGCATCCAGCATCTGACACAGCACTTTAGTGAAATCAGGCTGAGAAAAGCCATGCAGTTGGCTCACAGTGTGCTGGAATGTGCCCATGGCAAGGAAGTGCAGGACCGACACCAGCTTTACCAGCGGTGGTATGGCTATCCTGATCGTGATCCTGCTCCCGATGTCATCCTGGGTCTGGTTTACAGATCTGCAATAGTTTCCCTGTTGAGGCGGTACAGGGTGAGGGTTTGGATGTCAATAAGTGCCCATGGTGAGCCCCTTACCTGGGGTATTTGGTGCACGTCTTGCACAGTATCTCCTCCTTGCCATCATCATTGATTGATTTTGATTGATTGATTGATTTGAGTAATTTGTAAGCGTGCACACAACAAACTGTATCGAATCCTGGCGCAGATGAAAAAGACTGAGTGTAGAATCAATCACCTAAATGGTGGTGTCATTGCGATCATGGGGGAAGTAAACATTTATTTAAAGAGGTGAGTCTTTAGGCCTGCTCAGAATGCCAGAAAGGAATTGGCCTTTCTTATGTTTAGAGGAAGGCTATTCCACAATCTAGACCCGGTGACTGGAAATCTACAGTCTCCTCTTGAGACACATTTTGTCCTTGGTATGGCACGCAGAGGTTTGTCTTCCGACCTCAAGGCCCGAGCAGGGCGATACAGGTTCAGCTTATTCCTTAGATAGCTTGGTGCCAGGCCATTAGTACATTTAAACACTAATCAGCCGATCATGAACTTTGTATGATCCTCCACCACTAACCAGTGAAGGGAGCGGCAGAGGCCTGAAGTTAAGGCATTTTTCGGGGCACCAAACACTGATCTAACTCCTGAATTTTGAGCCTTTTGCAGGCGATGAATCTGATTAGCCGGGAAACCAATAAGGAGTCTGTTACAATAGTCTAATTTTGAATTGACTAAAGCTCCTACAACCACCGGCCGATCAGTCTCAGGTACATAAGTGAGTGCTTGTCGCAACAGGCAGATGTTATAGATGACTGATTGAACTTTAGCTGACACCTGCCCAACACAGCCCAGGTCACTCTGCCATATACATCCCACATTCATTACCCTTGAGGTTTATTTGAGTGTGGAACACAGAAACTTAGGTGGAGGTGGACTACCGTTCACGATGGAAGGTGCACTAATAACTACACCTACAACAATGACACCAAACCCCACACAAGTAGTGGCCGCACAAGATCCTTCCCAAATACAATCACCACAGCTGCCACCACCCCCACCATACACGACTAACATGGGAGGAGGATACTCAACACCAGGAGTTGGATATTATAGTTACAACAGGGGAAGGGGAAGGGGAAGGGGAGGAATGATGAGGGGGAGGGGATACGGCTATAACACACAACAGCAGGGGGGAGGATTCAGAAGCTTCTACCCCACCGGGCAACCAGTATACCAGGACAATTCAGGAAGTTTCCCATGGCAGACCAGAGAACCACCTGTATGTTGGACCTGTGGATTGTTAGGACACATGTCACGCACATGTAGAATGAGACCCTCCACACCTGGGTGGGGAGAACAGGGACAACAAGGGCCTACAAGGGAACAGTAGGGTCACCAACAACAGCAGGCACTGCAACAGGGCAGTACGCAGCAACAGTTAGTAACGCAACAACAGCCACAGACATATTCACAACCGCAACAACAGGTAGCGATATCACAACAACACCAAGTGCAGCAAGTACAGCAGCCCACTCAAATTCAAGACCATAAGGTAACCTCCACCAATACACAGCTACAGCAACCACAACTGGGAAGGGTGACTGTTCTGGGACACAACCCTTACACAGGAAGTGGTCAATCATTATACCCACAATAGGACAGCCCACAGACGTCCTTGGTGTGTCCCATCCTGTCGGTAACACCTAATAGTGCTGCGGAACCACGCATTGAGCTAACGATAGGTGACAAAAAGTTATCATTCCTTGTTGACACTGGGGCAACCCGGTCTTGCATAAGGGAAGGGAAATTTAAGATGTCAGGTGAGGCCATGAACACCCAAGGATTCTCTGGGGCTAGGGGGTTGGTTCCCTTTACTGATAATATCCCCTTATCAATAGGGGATTATGACATGTCCGTCCCGCTTTTATATTCACGGGACTCGCCAGTAAACATACTTGGGAGAGACATAATGAGCAGGTTGAATATGACAATCTCCTTCACGGAGGACGGCATAATTTGTTCCACCCCTGGAATAAACATGCTCACTGCACGGCAAATTATGCAAGCATACTGTGAGCAGACAGTGACTAGGGCTGAGCCAGTAGATGGCGAGCTGTTCCAGTACGGAACAGACATGGCATTCGCATGGATGCCAGGAATAGAAGGAAAGATCTGGAGGAGGCCAGCAGCCTATCTGTTCAGACCTGAAACACCAGCCAATGAACCAGAAGGAAAGGTGATTTCAGTGAGCATCGAGAGCATTATAGCGACTGCTGATTATATCGCAGTACATGCCCAAGACCGGGAAGGAAGAGCATGGAGGGCAGTGATAGCGCTGGCTGAGGGATGCAGACTCACCCAGGTGTCAGATGAGGAGCTCTTTTTAGAAGACAAGGAAGAGGGTGAAATGGTATTCATGATGAGTGTAGATATATGGCTAAGAGTGACATACAAGCAAGTGGCACAGAAAATTGCAATGGCACTTGAAGCACCCGCATCTACCCCAGTTCCCTTTTACGAGGAGGATATGGCAAAAGGTCCAACATCATTGTGGACCACTAGTCCCTATGACGTGGGTTGCATAAAGAGTATCGGGGGAGTAAGAATAAAAATGAAAAAGGGTGCAATACTCCCTAGAGTGAAGCAATACCCACTATCAAAAGAGGCAGATGAGGGCATATATGAAACAATAACGGCCCTTATAAATAACGGCATACTGGTACCATCCGAGTCACCATGTAACACGGCCGTGTATCCAGTGCGCAAAGCTAAAGGAGTGTCTTGGCGTTTCATCCAGGACCTCAGGCCCTTGAACAACATTGTAGAAGCAGAATACCCCATAGCAGCAAACCCAGCCACCATATTATGTGGAATTCCAGCAGAGGCCTCACGATTTACACTAATTGACCTAAAAAATGCCTTTTTCTCAATACCCCTGCATCCAGATTCACAAGACCTGACAAGCTTCACGTACAGAAACACAAAATGGAAGCACACCAGGTTACCACAAGGGTACTGCGAGTC
Source organism: Ambystoma mexicanum (assembly GCF_040938575.1). Lineage (NCBI taxonomy): Eukaryota > Metazoa > Chordata > Amphibia > Caudata > Ambystomatidae > Ambystoma > Ambystoma mexicanum. The sequence goes on from NC_090923.1 coordinate 437,994,465, forward strand.
ACCCTCAATTTTCAACAGAGTAATACAGATGGATTTGGGAAACATTGAATTGGAAAGTAGAGTGCTGCAGTATGTTGATGACATAATAATTTGCAGCACAAGCGAAGAAAGGTGCAGGGAGGACTCATTGAAAATGCTGACAATATTGGCTGAAAAAGGGTATAAGGTAGACAAAGAAAAGTTACAGTACTGTCAGGAACAGGTATTATACATTGGTCAACTGATATCCCAACACGGAAGAAAGATCGCACTACAAAGAGCACAGGCTATATCAAACACGCCATTGCCACAAACAGTGAGGGAGCTGCAGCAGTTCCTAGAATTGTGCAATTACTGCGAGCATGGGTTTTTGATTACAGCTCATACATAGGACCCCTACTTGAAGCATTGAGAGAAGCGAAAAAAGGGGAGAAAAAATTGGGGTGGACAATGGAAATGAAGGAAGCATTTGACGAATTGAAACACGCAATATCAACTGCTCCGGTACTGGCCACCCCAGATTATGAACGACAGTTCTTTATCTTTTCACATTGCGACTCAGCAGTAATGAAAGCAGTTTTGGCTCAGAAAACAAGCATGGGATAAAAGCCAATAGCATTTTACAGCGGTCACTTGGACCCTGTTATGTTAGGTCACTTCCCTTGTGAAAAAGGCCTTGCCGCAGCTGCCTTTGTGGTAGAGAAATCATCATCTATTACAATGGGGTGCCCAACCACACTATTTGTGGAGCATGCACTATTTGCAATATTGAACAAGCCTAAGTCAACACTAACCACGCAGAGAGCGTCAGGTTATGAGATTATCTTATCTAGACCAGAACTATCTATTGTTAGATGCAGTACATTTAATCCTGCAAGGTTTATAGCGGAAGTTATTGAGGAAGGTGACTATGCTCATGATTGTACCCAGACTACTGAAATGTACTCATGTACTAGAAAAGTAGAGGAGGATGCGCTACATGGAGGAGAGCTCTTGTTCATTGATGGGTCATCGACAATTGACCAGAGTGATGGGGTAAGGAGGACTGGGGCAGCAGTTGTAAAAATGACAGAGGAATCGGTGTGTGTTGCGGTGAAATGTGTACAGTTACCACAGCATTATTCTGCTCAAGCAGCAGAATTGGTTGCACTGATCTTGGCGTTGAAGGAAAGCTTTGACAAAAGAGTTACTATATATTCTGATAGCGCATATGTCACGTCAACTGTTCACTCGGGATTGACAAAATGGCAGAAAAGGGGGTTTAGGAGAGCTGACGGCACCCCAGTGCAACATGCTCTCTTGTTAGCTGAATTAATTGAAGTAATAAATAATCCCCAGGAACTAGCTTTGGTTAAATGTCCCGCACACACTAATGGAGAAGATCATATCTCAAAAGGGAATGAAGCAGCAGACGCACATGCCAAGTATGCTACGTATTTTGGTGAAATATGGAACCCCCCAGAGTCAGAGAGAGGGAGAGGGAGGGGGATAGCTAAAGAGATGTTGATAAAAGAAGGATACACCCATCTCCCAGCCACACAGCTAATGGAATTACAAGCGGCCGCACCAATGGCCGAAAAGGAGATATGGGTAAAAAGAGGATGACAATGTCACCAACTGATGCACTATGGCGTCAGGGTAACACTGGAAAAATGGTCATGCCGTTGGCACTATTGAACACCACCCTGAGCCAGCTCCATCACCCAGCTCACACAGGGAAGGAAGTTATTGCAGCACGAATTAGGGAAGACTGGTTCTGCCCCGAGTTAAATTCTCATGTAACAAATTTTATCAGAAATTGCCTTACATGTCAAAAGTTTACGGCCGGTCACACGCTGCAAGTGATAAAAGGTACTATACCCCGGCCAGAGGGACCCTTCCTGCACATTCATATTGATTACATTGATATGATCAATGTATGTCAAGGAAATAGGTATATGATTGTGGTGGTATGCCCATTCTCCAGGTGGATTGAGGCAGGACCCTGCTCACATGCGGATGCTTTCAGAGCAGCTAAAATTCTAGTGAGGGAGGTTTTCCCCAGGTGGGGAGTGTGCGAAGTACTGCGGTCAGATAATGGCCCGCACTTCGCTAATGAAATGTTTCAGCACATCAAGTCCTTACTGAACATCAAGCATAAAATTGCGTGTGCATATCACCCGCAGGCCAACGGTATATGTGAACGCCTGAATGGCCTATTGAAGGAGGCAATCGCAAAGATACAGCAAACAACAAAGAAGAGTTGGCTGTATTGTCTTCCGCTAGCTCTATTTGAGCTAAGAAATAGGCCAGGGTCCGATCGCCACCTCACTCCTCACGAGGTGGTGACCGGACGTCAGATGCGCCTTCCCCTAATGCCAACATCAAGAGCATTCACAGACTATGAAAATACTGCAACTGTTCTTGGTGATGAAATGTACCAGTATGTGTCTTCTTTGATTACTAGTGTAGCGTTTGTGTCTCAACAGCTCGAGCGCACGCGGGGTGGGTCTAAGAGTTACCAACAAGTAGACGCCGACAAAGAATTGGAAAAGGAAAGACTGTGCAAAATTGCTAAAGGTGACCACGTGCTACTCCGCAACTTCAATAGAAGGTGGAACAGCCCACGCTTCACTGGTCCCCACTTGGTAGAGGAGGTATCTACGAGAGCGGTGAAGTTGCAGGATAAGCGTGCTTGGAATCACCTACACGACGTGAAGATCTGCAAACTCCAGACCCGCCCTAGCGTTACCGACAAGGCCATTGGAAGAACAGCGACAGCATCACCTACGGAGAAGGAGATGTCTACCACAGCTGACGACCTTAGTGTCACTATACCCTATCACCCCCCAGAGTCCGCAGAGACAAGTACTGAAATAAACACTGGTCATTTGCACACCGCCCATCCCATGGTCACAAGATCAAAGAGTAAAGGACTTCCGCCAGTTGAGCCCCAATCCGCCTGCCCACCACAGCCACCACCCAATTGAAGGACATTGTTTAGCACACATACACATGTAAACACATGTATGTTTTCTTTTTTCTTTCTCGCACATGCAGGTACCGTGTGTAAATGTATTGTTACGAAAGTAGGTAACAAACAGCGTACATTGCCCAGGAGTAGATGTTACCCACAGACAATAACTACCCTGAAGCCCTATCACACCAATTTGTATATCACATAAAAAGGCCAAAGTACCAAAAAAGAAGGAGGGTACGTGTTTACTACACCGCATTTATCTTGGCCATAGAACAATCAATGCCCCATCTTCACCAGCACTTACCTGCTCTAAGAGATAGATCGCTTAGATTGGCGTGGGAGCAGCTCTTCGCCTGGGCACTGAACGACTATCTGATAGGGAGGGCTTGATAACGACAACTAACCATAATAACAAGCTTATTGAGAATTTTCAGGTGGGCAACTTTAACGTCGCAAGAATAAGCTGCCGGACTGCAGCAAGGTAAGAACAAATGCCGGTGAGACTAGCTTTTGTAATAAAAATGATAGGGGTTTTAGTCATCACTGGTTTTTTGGCTGCCTCTGTATGGCAGAAAAGTTATGCTATCAATATTATGGCTGCACCCCAACCTAACGTACCCCCACCCACGGCTGCAACAGGTGTTACATCAGGTGGTACTAGCAACCCTCCACATAAGGGAAGTAGAGTTGAACGCAGCACATACTCAGATAATAAAGGTATTGATAATTACATAACAGATTCAGCACACGTCTCAAACAACATGTGGTACCAGCACATGACCCAAATAGGTAAGCAGACAACAGAAGACAGCTGCTATGTCTGCTCATTGATCCCATACGCTATGAGCGCTTCTCGAACATTCGTCGCCACAGAAAAATGAAGAGAAGACGGCACAATGTATAATATATCTGGCACTATTCCAAACGAGAGGGCGATTTCAAGGAACGGTGGTGAGACTGGTGTGGAAAATGCGAGACACATATCCATACGAAAACAACTTCTTCAAGTCATATTTGAGTTACCACAAGAGCAGTTTGCATGCTGAAGCGTTCAGATACATGACAAGTGGTCCTGAAAAGGGAGAAACGAAGAAAGTAACACTACAATACCTACCATGTGATTGGTATGCCACTGAAGTTCCTGGTACACAAGGCTGTTGGGAAAGACCACTGGTAACAATAACCGGGAAGGTATACATGGACAGTAAATGGGACATAGGAGTGGTTGGCAGCAACATGGTGATGAGAGAAAATATTACCACCATAGATGAACACAATAACAGATGTTGGACGATATGGGGCAAGTACGTACCCATACTGACATGGATGGAGAAGGATGAAGACCCAATGAGCATACTGCCGCTGACTGCACCTAAGTTATGCTACCAACACAGAGGAGATGTGGACGTAGGATACAACACCAACTGTGCAAGCGTGTTAGAGTTACCAGAGGGGGGAGCAGGAACAGCAGTGTTAATGGACCACTACTGGGCTTGCGGAAATAAGGCATATCACACCCTGCCCCCGCTGTGGAATGGTAAATGCACAATGGTACACATTAATGTACCATCACTAGTGGTGCCCCAAAAACATGTGAACATGGCGAATTTCCCCAAAATGGATGAAGAAAACAAGAGGAAGAAGAGATCGGTACAATCTCAGAGGGGGCCAGACAACCACAACAACAACAATAATGTCCTGAACAGGAAAAAGATACAAGGAGAACCTCTGACAGGAAATTACCTATGGGGAAGGTCGGAAACAGCACTCACTTCAATCCCACCAGAACACAGACTATTCAGCAGAGCAGCAATGTTTTTCTCGTCAATAATACACCCTGGACTGCAAGCTTATGCAAACGCTAAATGGCTCCAGATAACCTGATGGGAGCTGATGATGACAATTAATTCAACGGTAAACGGATTCAACGCAATAAAAGAGGAACTACGAGCGCTGAGGATGGTAGCCCTACAGAACAGATATGTATTGGATCTCCTTACAGCAATGGAGGGAGGAGTTTGCGCAAAGATAGGACAATCATGCTGCACATTTATTCCTGCTAACGATGCCGACAACGGTACGCTCACCGAAGCAGTATCACAACTGGCCTAGATGCACTCCAAAATGATGGAAGAAAGTAAAGGAGTGAAGAAGGATGACATCTGGTTTTCATTGCTATGGTCATGGATGCCATCATGGCTGGCAGACGGGCTGAAGATTATAGTTGGATGTATAATACTGGCTGGGGCTGCATTGATTATAATAAGGTTCTGGAAAGCCCGGAAAGCACACACTACAGACGAAATGATCAAAATGGTTGGTATGCACCCCTTGACGCCAACTGATGATGACCAGCACACAGACACAATAATAAAGGAAAGAGAAAAACTGCGCAAGCAGATCATCACCAACCACCTGGACCCGCCATCAGTGAAGCTCGAAAACCCAAGAAACCCGAGGAGCTACATCGGGAAATGGGTATACTGCACACCGGGAGGAAGTTGTGTGTATATGTATTGGTCGTTGGAGGACCATGTCAACCACTATGGACACCTGGGAGGAGTAACTAAAATATGGAGAGTAAGAGGAGATAAGGAAAAGGATATGTTTGTGGTCGACAAGTCGACCAGAGGGGGGACTGAAGTGGGAGAATGGGAGAAAAGACTCCCCCCAATCTCCTCGCGTCCCTGGCCTAGAGGATCGCTACCCAGACACCCGCCACGAGATGAATTTGCCTATCTACCAGACGACCAAATACCCTGGTACAGGAACATACGAATGTGCCCATCAGCCTGCCCACCAGCCTGCCCTGCTCAAGCCGACACCTGCGGCATGGATGAACTCGACTAAACCCTTCAACAGTAAATAAACACATCGTTAGAGATGCCATGACGACCTAGCCAACTGTCAGAACATTCGTGCAACCATGCACACTGGACACCCCCACACCAATCTACACGAAGAACATACTCAGTGCTATAAAGTTGGTGACAGACTCACCCACTGACGCGCATCTTTATTATTTTTCACATAGGTTTTTCGAAATGCAGAAACGCAAGACGCACAGAGCACTCATCTAAATGCTTGCAGACGCTTCTCCTAACCCTTGCATTGTGATGAAAATACCACGAAGACATGATCCCGCCTATGAAGCAATGTGATACCGCAACTTAAAGTGCCGTGCATTAAACATCCCCACCTATGCACCAGGCCCAAGTAGGCCGGATGCAAGAGCCTCCACGAACATTGGATGAGCAAGAGTACAATTGCTAACCCTGCAGAATGCGCCCAGCGAGAACTGACAGCCAAGGTAGCGATGTTGCAACTCGCATGCCACCAGCCGACGCCAAGGTCACACCTGCAAGCTAAGCCAGATACACAGTGGAAAATACAACTTTAAATGTGCAGAATTCTGCCTCAACCATGGTCCCTCCTCACGTGTCCAAGCCAAACCTGACAGGGTGCCAGACCCAGAAGGGAGAAGCCGCCTGGGTCCCACGTTTGAGACACAGACGGCAACAATGAAATGACCCAATGTACACCTACAGTGATGGGAATGGTCTACTCTCAGGCATATGAGCAAATCCACGCATTGTCTGCACGAACACATAATTACATATTGTTGCAAATGACAGGTACACCGCGAGCTGGGAACAATGATGGTCCCAGGCTGGGGGGCTCGAGAGTCAACCAATCAGGACATGGGGCACTCATCACTGACGCCACTAACATTAACCAATCATTAGGGGTCTTCGTGTAACAATTTTCAAGTATCTAATAGAAGGGACAACCCAAGTATACCACCTGACTGACCCTTAACCACTAACAGCGTTCTCTATACGTATGCTATACTAACCCTACCACTCTAGGAACCAATCCAGAGTGGCGATAGGTTTTTTGCTAACTTTCCCAGGTGACACAAGTAGCGCGTCATACTGAGGCAAAAAGGGGCCTGCGAGCCCCACGAATTTCGAGAGTCTGGACGGACGCGTACGATCCTAGACCCATCCCTGCCGTTATTCAATAAACAGCAGAAACACCTTGCTTCTTGTGTGTGTCTCATACTCATTTTTGAGATACGCGGGAGGAGTTGGGGCGTCCCAGCCTGGAGGTCCGCGGAAGGCCAGCCGACCCCAGGAGAAACCCCTCGACAGCTCCACATCCAGGTCCTTGAGAGGCAGACCCGTCTGGAGTCGAGCGGTAAGTGTACATGCATACTGATTGTAAGCGGTGCGTGTGGTGGTGTGCCAGTAGTGTGCAGGTTGCACATGTGGTTTTGTAGGGCCATGGATGGTGCATGTGTGTGTAAGCTTGCATGCCAAATGCAGATGTGAGCACACATGCTTGAATGACTGTGTATGTAAGTTGGCATGGTTGCAGTGTCACACATGGATGTCGGTTCCAGCTGCATGTATCTGCACCGTGTACATGTGCATGTGTGTGTATTTCACAAGGGTGCAACAGTGATGCAACATGGATGCTTGGGACACTGATATGTAGAAGACTGATTGCCAGATGTGACATGGATGCCGATCTCATCACTGCGACAGTTGGTGGAGGTGTACACATGCATGGAAGTGTGGTGGCGTGTGTGCATGTCTAGTGCACTCCCTGTGTTTCATGTGATGTCTGGCTCACCTTTGGCTGCTCATGCTGTTGTATGTGTATGGATGGTGCTGGCTGTTGCCATATGGCTGTGGAATTGCTCAGGTGTGTGAGTTGACATGCCATGTGTGTTGGGGATTGTGATGCCATGTCTGAAGTTTGACACTGCCACTCATGTGCAACTGGCATGTGTGTATCAGTCCATTGTACAGTGCCCTGATGCCTGTCTACTATCTCTCTCTGTCTGCAGCGTCAACTGATGAAGAGGGCGGAGAGGGTGCTGTGGAGCACAGCAGCGGGGATCACACCACCAGCCGGAGACGCAAGGCCCAGCTCCCCTCCCAGGTTGTGATCTCGTCAGGGAGTGAGGAGTCCGGTGCCGCGTCCCAGGCCGCAGCTGCCAAGGGTAGGTCCAAGAGGCGGAGGTTGGAGTTGGACTTTTCGGCAGCAGAAGGGGCAGCTGAGACCCCACAGGGTCCGACGAAGGAAGATGGCACGGAGTCATCCAGGTTGGTGGGGGGTTTGGTGGAGGAGGAGGCCGCGCAAGGGACAGAGACCGGGTCTGGAGGTGGGGATTTAACTTGTGCCAGTGGTGCAGTGCAGGGGCAGGGACAGGAGGCAGCACAGGCCGCCGCGGAGGTGCCTGTGTGTAATCCTGTCCCCGATCCTGTGACTGCATCATCCCGCACCAGCAGGGATGCTTATGTCCAGACCCATTTTCAGGGAGGGGATCCGCTTACAACAACTGGCCTTCCTCTCCCTGCGGATGTGGCTATCCGGGACCGGGTTGAGCCTGTCCTGGGTGGGGTGGCGTTGTGTCAACGGGACATGCGAGGTGACCTGCAGTCTTTTCATGGGGAGACTGCACGTCATCTCGAATGGCTCGTTGACCACGTCAGCCTACTGGGACAGGTCACCCAGGCCGGATTCCTCCGTTTGCTGAACCTTGCTTCGACCCCCTCCTCACCTGAACCCCCTATGCGCAAGTCATCGTCCGTGCCATCTTCCCACCCATGTATCACCTGGGTACCCTGTGGAGCTGCCTCTGACCGTGCGGCCAGGCTGGTGGAGAACACATCCCTGCCACAGTCGGGAGTCGGACGTCCAGCAGGGGTGGCCACCTTAACAACTGCACCCCAGCCTGAGGAGGATGTGCAGGCAGCAGGAGCCAGGGCACGGGCACAGGCACAGCAGCAGCAGCAACAAGGTGGGAGCCATGGTGGCTCGGGGCCTTCGACATCGGAGGGGCAGGCATTGCCCGTAGGGCAGGAGGACCAAGGAAAGGAAGTGTCTTCCGTGTGGCAGCGGTTAGGCCATGCTATGGATGCGGAGGGGCAGCAGGCGGAAGAGGCACGGCTCACGATGGTCAGGATGGAGAACTCCATGCAAAGGGATCTGAGGCGGGCCGAGTGCCTCGAGGCAATTCGCAGGGACCTGGAGGTCCGGATGTCATCGTCACTGTGAACCCTCGGGGCCTTAGAAGAGGACCACCTCCGGGACATCAAGCAGGAGTTCGATGATGCCCTGGCCCAGGAAATCAGGAAGTGAGCCGTCGGACTAGCCCGCTGCTATTGTATATAGTTAATTAGTGTTAGGTTTACTTTTCGTTTTCATTTCATTTGGGGCGCTTGGACAATGCCCCACCTTTTTGTATATAGTTGTTCATTAGGTAGGGTTTTTGTAGGTTTCCTTTCAATGGTTGGGCTCATGGACCCTGGATTTGTACTTTGTATATAGTTCTAAACTGGATTTCACTTCATTTAAATTTCTGTTTTACCATGGATCAATGGATGTGTCTGATTTTTACACTTTTGGATTTGGTTGGACGGACAGACTCTTTGGACCCATTTGCTTTTGGATTGATTTGGATTCTGGTTTCACACATTTTTTTTGAATATTTTGGACATGCAGCTTTTTCTTCATTTTTTTCCGTTATTGTGTGATTTTTTGTTTTATTCATTTGATTAATTATTGAATACACATTTTTTATATACTTTACTGATGTGGTCTTATCTCATTTGTTTTGTGCATGTCACAATGTCGATCTTTTCACAGTCATGTGTCACCATTGCGTGGGTCTGAGGGACATTGATGCATGGCCATGCTGGTTATGTATTTTCTATCATGACTTTGGGAATTCAATGTGAGGTGTTTGGACTGGGGTGGGATTTGGGTGGCCATGAGGGGCATGGGTCTGGAGTGTGATGACCTGTCGGGGGGGATATGTGTGAGGGCCTGCTGGCAGGTGCCCCTCACTGCTGTGGGGTGGGGGTGCTGGGGGACATGTGTGGGGGCTTGCTGGCATGTGCCCCTGACTGCTGGGGGGTGGGGGTGCTGGGGGACATGTGTGGGGGCCTGCTGGCAGGTGCCCCTGACTGCTGGGGGGTGGTGGTGCAGGGGGACATGTGTGGGACATGTGTGGGGGCCTGCTGGCAGGTGCCCCTGACTGCTGGGGGGTGGGGTTGCTGGGGGACATGTGTGGGGGTCTGCTGGCAGGTGGCCCTCTGTGCTGGGGGGTGGGGGTGCTGGGGGACATGTATGGGGGCCTGCTGGCAGGTGCCCCTGAGTGCTGGGGGTAGGGGTGCTGGGGGACATGAGTGGGGGCCTCCTGGCAGGTGCCCTGCACTGCTGGGGGGTGGGGGTGCTGGGGGACATGTGTGGGGGTCTGCTGGCAGGTACTTCTCAGTTTTGGGGGGTGGGGGTGCTGGGGGACATGTGTGGGGGCCTGCTGGCAGGTGCCCCTCAGTGCTGGAGGTTGGGGGTGCTGGGGGACATGAGTGGGGGTCTGCTGGCAGGTGCCCCTCAGTGCTGGGGGGTGGGGTGGAGGGGGTCATGCGTTGGTGATCAGTAGTGCAAGCTGACATGTGGCTTGCCTGGGGGGCATGCCCATGGTGGAATGGCTGCCTGCGGGACATGACCAGGGGTGCAGGGTAGTCCCCTGTGGTGTGGGCTACCTGCACGGGCCGTGGAGGGTGTAGAGCGAACACCTGGGAGGGGCCACACTGCCAATTGATGTGTAGGACTCCACGGCACCCTCGAAATACATGTACCCTGCTGAAATCGCGTGTGAAACTTCCCGCGAACCCCAGATTTACACGTACCCAGGCCAATCGCTTGTGAAACTTCACACGAACCCCAGGAATACACGCACCCCACTCGCACAGGGCCTATCACGTGTGAAACTTCCCGCAAACCCCAGATTTACACGTACCCAGGCCAATCGCGTGTGAAACTTCACGCGAACCCCAGAAATACACACACCCCACTCGCACAGGGCCTATCGCGTGTGAAACTTTCTGCGAACCCCAGATTTACACGTTCCCCGCTCGCCCAAGGCCAATCGTGTGTGAAACTTCACACGAACCCCAGAAATACACGCACCCCACTCGCACAGGGCCTATTGCATGTGAAACTTCACGCAAACCCCAAATTTACACGTACCCTGCTCACCCAAGGCCTATCGCGTGTGAAACTTCCCGCAACCCCAGATTTACACGTACACTGCTCGGCCAAGGCCTATTGCGTGTGAAACTTCCCACGCACCCCCGAAATACACGCACATGCTATTTTTGACACAGTGGGTGTCTGTGTATGTCGCGTACCCCTTTGCACGTCATTTGTCCTAGAGGGCCACAGTATGGGACATTCATCAGAGCTGTATATACGTGCTTTTTGTTAGTGCACATTTTGGCGCACATTTTTTTCATGCGCAGGGACACTACCGCCTGCCTTCGTGTGGCGGACGTGTTTGGGCCTGTGCGCGTCTTTGCCCATGCGCTGGTTTGCCCTATTCGATTCCATGAATACGTGTTGTAGGTGAGCGTGTGGGCGTTCCACGCACTTGCCTCCTGTACTTTCCCCGTGACACCCACATTTTCACGCGTTGTTCCCCATTCCGCGTGTCACACCCCGTGTTACACCTACTTTTGTTATGTGCACCGCGCTATGTGCGCTTTCGCTGTGGCCGTAGCGCACGCCGTTAGATGACCTGCGCGACGGCGTGCGCCACGCAGATTTTCAGCGCACATCCCAGATTTTACTCGCGCACGGACTTCCATGAATTGATGTGCACGGGTTTCGCTGCGATTTTTGCACTTGCACTGCGATTTTCGCACTTGCACTGCGATTTGCACGGTTTCGCACACTTGCGCGGGAATTTTCAGTGCACATTAATTCCATGAATCGGCCTGATAGTCTTGGTGAGTTTTTTTGGTGCTCTCAGAAAAGAGAGAGAGAGAGAGAATGGGGGTTGTGAACTGAGAAAATCTGGTTTACATAGCAACGGGCAATGGCATGGCATGAAACTAAAATGTCTTTTTCCAAACCTCTCCGCCTACTACCCAATGAAAAGTTCCGAAACTAAATTTGGTACAATCATAAGCTTTGTAAGAAGCAAGTTGGATGCCGGGCTTTCCAATTCCCAGCGGCACAGTGATAAAAAAAAATGTCTAAGACAATGTCTAAGACAATTTAGTTATTTTGGGCTACTTTTGACAGAAGATCTGTTTATTGGTCCTCTCCACTAACTCTACCCGGCACCCCACTCTCTCTACTCCTACCCAAGCACCACACACCAATTACATGTGCTGGTTGGGTTTTGGTTGGGCCATTTTGGGCCTCCAACCATTACCCACCCACCCCCACTCTCTCAAAGCCCACTCACCCACCCCTACCCACCCTACCACCACACTCTCACCCTAACTCCTTCCTCCCCACCCCACCTTCCCAAACCCCACCTTCTGTACCTTCACCCAACCAATCCCTACTCTCTCTATCCCCACCATGTCTACCACCACCCATTCACCCTAACCCCACCCACCGTACTGACAACCACCCAAGCCCCACTCTCTCAACCCCAACATGTGCACCCTACCCCTTTCTCTACCCCACCTACCTACCCTAATCCTCTCTCATTTGCCCCACCTATCCTAGACTTGATCTCTCTACACCCACCCAGTCAACCATCCACGCTAAACCCTTACTCTCTACCCCATACACTCTCCCTACCCCACTCTCTCAACCCCACCCACCTACCCTACCCCTGATCTATATACCCCAATACCCACTCACCCTACCCCCACTTTCTCTACCCCACTTACCCACACACCCTCCCCCTGCTCTTTTCCCTTATCCACTGTATCCCTAATCACTCTACCCTGATCCACACCACTTTATCTAGCCCCAACCACCCACTCTCCCACTCTACCCCCACTCTCTTTGCCCCACCCACTGACTCTAACCCCAGTCGCTCTTCCCCACCCACCAACCCTACCCCACTCTCTCTAACCCCACCGACCCACCCTACCACCATTCACCTTACCCCCACTCTCTCTACCACCCGGCCCACCCACTGACTCTAACCCCACTCGCTCACCCCCAGCCACCAACCCTACCCCACTCTCTCTAACCTCACCGACCCACCCTACCACCATTCACCTTACCCCCACTCTCTCTACCACCAACACCACTATCTACCCCAACCACCATAGCCCCCTCTCTTTCCAAATCCACCCACTCTACCCCACTCTCTCTATCTCCACCCACCCTACCACCACTATCTCAATCTCCACCCACCACACTCCTACTCTCTCTACCCCGTCAACCTACCATGCAACCGCTCACTCTACCCCACCCACCCTACCCCCACTCTCTCAACCAACATCCACACACCCTATCCCACTTTCCCTAGTGCCCAACGCCCACCATACCTTCACTCTCCCAACCCCCTCCCATCATACCTTCACTCGCTCTAACCCCATTCACCCACACAATCACCATTCTTTTTACCCACCCCCACTCACTCTACCTCTGCCCACCAACCCTACCCCCAGTCTGTCTTCTCCCTCTCAACCTCCCCCTCTCTATCTACCCCCACCCACCATAGCCAACTCTCTCTACCCCTCCCCCCTACTCTACCCCACTCTCTATTCACAGCCACCCCACCACCCATCCTACCCCCATTCTCTCTATCACCAACCACCCACTGTACCCCCACTCTCTCTACTAACACTATACACTCTACTCCCCACTCTCTCTACTCCCACACAACCTTCCCAATTGTTCTACCCCATCCAACCTACCCCCACTCTCTACCCCACCCATCCTACCACTACTCTACCACAACCCACCCTAGCCCCACTCTCCTACCAACACCTGCACACCCTATCCCCACTCTCCCAACCACCCACACTGCCTTCACTCTATCTACCCCCTCCACCCAACCTATCACCGCTCTCTTCCCCCACCCACCCTACCCCCAGTCACTCTAACTTCACCCACCGCCCCTACCCCCAGACTGTCTTCCCCCAGCCAACCTACCCCTCTCTATCTGGCTCTACCCACCATAGCCCCCTCTCTCTACCCCAACCCACACTCTACCCCACTCTCTCTATCACCACCCACCCTACCCCCACTCTCTACCTCCACCCACCCACCATATCCCTACTCTCTCTACCCCACCAACCCACCTTAACACCACTCTATCCGTACCCTGCCTACCAACACCCAGACACCCTACCCCCACTCTCCCTAACCCCCAACCACCCACCCTACCATCACTCTCTCTACTCCATCCACCCACTGTACCACAACTCTCTGTACCCTACCCACCCTACCCCCACTCACTATACCTCCACCAACCAACCTTACCCCCAGTCTGTTCTCCGCCACCCAACCTTCCCCTCTCTATCTACCCCCACCCACCATAGCCCCCTCACTTTACCCCTACCACCTTCTATCGCCAATTCTCTATATCTACCCACCCTACCCCCACAATCTCTACCTCCACCTGCCCACCACACCCTCACTCTCTCTACCAACACCCCACCCACCTACCCTGACCCCACTCTCTGTACTCCGACCCAACCTACCTCAATTGCTGTACCGACACCGAACCAATCCACCACTCTTTCTACCCCCTCTGACACAACTCTCTCTACCCCACCCACTTTATCCCCCTTGCTCTACACCCACCCACCTACTCTACCCCACTCTCTATCCCCACCCACCATACCCTTACACTCTCTACCTCCACCCGCCCACCCTACCCCCACTATCTCTACCCGCAACCACCCACATACCCCCACTCTCTCTACCAACACCCACACACCCTACCCCCTCTCTCCCTATCACCACCCACCTACCCTACCCCACTCCCTCTACTCCCACCTCACATCCCAAATTGCTCTACTCTTACCCAACCTACCCCCACTCTCTCTACCCACTCCAACCCAACTCTCTCTACAACCCACCTACATAATCCAAACTCTCTACCCTCGTATCCTTCCTCTCATACTCTCGCTTAATTTCATACCCGTTCACTCTCAACATGTCTTGCTCATATTTCCTCTTGCTCATCATCAATGGCAACCTCTCTCAATTGTTTCTTCCCCTGTGTGTTTCTCCTTCTGTCTCATTCTCTTGCAGACCCCCACCCCTTATTGGATTCTCCTTTCAGATGTTGCACACACCTCCTTTCACCTTGGTGCCTATAAATGTGAAATGTAAAGAACAGCAGTAAATTCCAAAATGATTGGCTTTGCCTATGCTTGTGTTTTTCTTCACTGAAGTCCTATTTGAAAATGAGCATCCCATCTTCTGTGTGATTGGCTGCACCTGACCTTGCTTTTGTTGTTCTGCACTGATCCTTGATCCGTCCATGTCCTCAGAAGTGCCCCACTTATTCATGGTTGCATGGATGGCAGAGCTCCTCTTCCCTCGTTTCGAGTTAGTCAGTCAGTCAGTCAAATTACTTTATTCAGATAAAATGATATCCATAAAAGCAAATAGCAACCACAATCCATACAAAAACTTTAAAAACAATGAGGAGAACGGACACATTTCCTTACAAATAAGTTAGATGCCACAGTCACAATGCCTATTGGCAGTTAACTAGTTTAGTTAAATGCCAATAGGTATTTTATAACTGTAATGCATTAATACAAAGCTAGTAATTTACCAGGTTAAATTCTGACTTAGACCTAAAGTACCCAAAGTGAAATAAGTCACAATAGTTACACCGCAATTATCAATCATCAATCATCAATTACAATAAAACACTGGTTAAAACAAATTCTATCAAGCCAAAACATGTTATTACTTTTCAAGGGAAGGTTTAGCATTTCATAATTTAAAAAGGGGCCAGCAATAAAATCCTACTATTTGACTAAACTTAATGTGCATCTGCAGAATTTAAAAGGACAAAACTAGTACAAGAAATGTAATGACCTAGGCCCAATGGCCCCCGTCATCATGCATGGTCACCACTCCTTTATTCTTTTTCTCTTATTTTCCAAGCTCTTTGTATATATAGAGGGACTGTGCCGCAGGTGTGATAGGGGATTCCACATTTACTAAAAAATAAACTGCAGGACAGTATTGGGTGGATCTATTATCCACTGGTAGCCGTATTATTAAATGTTGCATATCCTCCACCTTGGCTTGACACATCAGGCACCTTGCCTCAGCTTCTTTACCCCCTCGTTTGGATAAAAGTTCACACAGGAGTAAGCAATTAAATCAGGCTCTAGTACTAGGGCTCATTTGGAATGTAAAGTTCCCCCATTCCAGACAGTCTTTCATAGAATCCTTTGGATCATGAACCACCTATTTGCTGGATTCAGGATTTCCTGGTTCTCCCTGCATCCCTCGTCATAGATTTAACTCACATCTCTCAATGGGTTTGAGTAAAATCAGGGTAAAGAAATGGGAGACTACAATAATCCTATGTAACATACAGTTAATGCGTGTAAACCATCTCTTTTCTACCCCCCTCTTGCTAAGTAGGTTTTTCAAGATGTGGTGCGTTAATGATGAGTTGAGGTTGGACCATACTCTGCAGTGGTATGTGTAGGCTTTGTGCCAACGCATTAAAAGTGCATGCGACCACACCTTTCACACCCCCCTTTCAAGGCTACACCTCTTTGCCAGTCTCCACTGTCAAAATCTTGAGGCCCTAGACGCATGCATATGTTACAAAATGCAGTGGATAAAACATGTTATCCTGATCACTTAACACCAATGTGCTCAGAATATTTTGACTTTTTTCTTATTTAATTGCTTGGGTTTCACATACACAGAGTCCACATGGATTTTTAAATGAAACGCTTCCCAATCAACGTCACTGGGACCTTCTCTTCCCCATGTGAGCAGTTTACTCAAAAAAAGGCGTCAACTGTGTTATTAGGCAGTCTCAGATCTGTAATGTCTCAATGTTCTCTATAGTAACATAATGAAACTTTTTTCATAGAAGGTTCTTCTAACAAAGAATAAATGAGTTGCCCAAGATTACAAACTTGAGTTAAGTTGAAAAGCCGGGATTTGTGATAAAGCGGAAATTTCCGCAATTTCTGTTCACCATATTATTTCCCTATTTTTGCAGCAAGGGGCAATTATTTCAAAAATTTTCACTTTTAAGAATTGAAATGATATTGCTTTGTAGACATGACTTTTAAAATGCCCAGATCACATAATCAACTAAGAGAACCGAGGTCCAGATCACATAATCAACTAAGAGAACCGAGGTTCAGAACTGACTTTGCATCCTGGAAAATGCAGTCAAAGTAATATAGTGCCAAAGGAGTTTTTTTGAAAACGATAGCCCCAATACTGGATTCTGTGAAAACTAGAAACCTTAGGAAAAAGTGTCAGGGTATCCATGAAAGGAAAAACCTGATGCTGCAGACTCTGAAATATTGAAAACAGCAACTAGAGTACAAAAACGTTGTGTTTGTTTGTTTATTGATTTGTAGGGTGCATCAAACCCTTCGGTAACTGGGTGCAACAGAGTACAAAGGATACTTAAAGCTTGGTTACAAAGTGGAGAGTGTATACATATATACATTGAATCAAACAGAGTGGAGATTACATATATGCATACATTAAATCAGGGTACAGACACATGCAGGAGAAGGTTTTAGGGACAAGAGTATATTGGTTAGTCATATTGATCATTGGATCGTAGCCAGCTAAGAGTATTACATCTAAAGCTATAGTAGGACTGGTCTGTTCTAAGACCGAGTGGGAGTGCATTCCAGTATTGGGCGGCTTTTAGTGGGAAACTGTTTCCACCTGATTTTTTTAACCTGAATCTGGGTATCTGTAGACAGTGTAAGTTAGCTGCTCTGGAGGGGCGGGTCAATGTTCTTCTGACTATTCTCTCCTTAAGATACGGGGGAGCTGTATTATTGAGGCACTTGAAAGTTAGCCAGACTATTTTTAGTGTGATCCTGTCACTTATTTTTAACCAATGGTGGTCTTTTCTCATGTTGGATACATGTTCTCTAGTGGGTAAGTTTAGGGCCGTTCTCAGGGCATTATGTTGCAGTGTCTGGATCTTGCTGATGATGTATTTATTAGCTCCTAGGTATAGGGTGTTGCAATAGTCTAGCTTTGATAGTATTAGGGCATTGGCGAGGATAATACAGCTAGATTATGTTCGAAAAAGTCTGCATGATCTAATAAGTTTACAGGTATAGGCAGTAGATGCTGCTAGAGAGATTACCTGTTTTCTCAAGGTTACGGTGGAGTCCAAGTGAAATCCTAGTGTTTTCACTTCTTTGGCTACTGATATTATCTTGCCATCGATGTTGAAAGCAGAGTAGTCGGCGTCTATTTTTTTTAGGTTCGTGGTGGAGCCAAGGATCAGGATCTCTGTTTTGTCGTTATTCAGGCAGAGGCCATGGTTTGCCATCCATGCCTGAATGAGGAGGTATATTTCATTTACCAAGGCTGTATCAGAGAGGATCTGGGTGTCATCTGCGTAACTGGTGTAGGTGACACCCAGTCTGTCCTATTTGTCAAATAGGGGCTTGGTAAATATATTATACATAGTTGGCAAGACACAAGAGCCTTGTGGGACACTGCATGCTGTTTTGATTGGGTCTGCCAATGCCGATGTGGTGAAAACTCTCATTGTTCTATTGTCAAGGAATAACTAAACCCAAGCTATGGCCTTGCTCGAGAAGTGTGGCAGCCGATGCTAGGTGTTTGCATAAAACTGGATGGTCCACCAGGTCAAAGGCTGCCGGCAAGTCGAGAAGGAGCAGCATAGCGGTGTTACCCTTGTCTTTAAGCTTGTCAATTTGTGTCTTGGGGTCAATTAAGGCCATCTCCGTACCATGTTGTGGACTAAAACCAGCTTGTCAGGACCCCTGGGGCTCGTTAGCTTCAAGATGGTTTTGAATTTGTCGATAGGCTACTCTATCTATTATCTTGTGGAGGAAGTGTACTGTGGTAATAGGCCTGTAGTTGGTGGGGATGGCTGGGTCTAGAATTTGTTCTTGAGACGAGGTAAAACCCATGACTCTTTTAAGTTGCTTGGGACAGTATTAGTTGATAAGGAGGCATTAATTAGTTTACTGATGAAGGGGGCCAAGTCTCTAGCAGCATCCTTGATTAGCTGGGCAGGGCAGGGCAATTGTCACCCTTGCAATTAGAGGGCTTCAGAGATGCAACCATTTTTTCAGTTTCCTGGACAGATACTTTGGTGAATTTGAATGGTACTGGTCCAGTCGTGTCTTTAGTGGGGCTGGTAGGGGGAGTTTCGATAGAAGACAAGGAGGCTTTTTTTTTACAATTTTAATTTGAAGTGTAGTAATTTTGTTGGCTAGGGGATTCTGGATGCTGGTGCACCATTGTTTGTCTTTGGGTATATTGTCAGGAGGAGGTATAGGGGATTCTAGTTCCCGAAGGATCACAAATAGTTCCTTTATATTGGAACTGAAATTAGAGATTCTTTCATTAAAAAGATCTTTTTTAGTACGGATAGTTTCTTTTTTGTTGTTGTTAGCAAAGTGATTAGGTTGCAGTTTGTTATCATCAGTGGGGGAGTGTCGCCATAGGGATTCTAATTTTCTCTTTTGCAGTCTTAGTGCTTTAAGGTGAGTGGTAAACCAGGCATTGAGGTGTGCCTGTGCCTGCTGTTTACTCTTGCGTAGTTTGAGTGTCGCAATGGTGTCAAGGGCCTTGGTCATTGTGTTTTTATAAAGATCCACAAGGAGATCAGGGTCTGAGTTGCTTGGGAGAGCATTAATAGTAGGAAGGAGGAGTGGTAGGAGTTTGTCAGGTCTGATATCTTTTTTGGATCTAGTACGGGGAGGAGGTGCCATGACTTTATCTTTGGACATTTGTTTATCTATGGTTATGGAAAAGTCGATTAAGTGGTGGTCAGTCCATAGTTGAGGGGCCATTTTAGTAATCGTGGTGGTGCAGTTCAGAGTGCCAACCCAATCTAGAGTCCTTACTTTGACGTGTGTTGGAATAAGGACTTTTTGAGTTAAACCATGTTCTGCAAGCGTAGTCGCTATTATTTGGGCTGGTTTGTCTTCTGGATCATTGAATCCTAAGTTAAAGTCACCCAGAATAAGTAATTGAGAGGAATCTTTGGTGTTATTGGCTAGGATACTAAATAGGTCCTCCTCAAAGGTGCCAATAGGCCCTGGTGGCCTGTATATTAGGTAGATGGTTAAGGTGCGGCAATGGGAGATGGGCAATTTGATGGTGAGTAGTTTGCATGATTTAAGTGGGGGCAGAGTTAGGAGTCTTAAGGCAAGTTAAGCTTTCGCTATAGTGCTAAGCCACCTCCTCTGGCATTGGATCTATCCATTCTAATTAGTAGATAGTTATCTGGTACGTCTAATGTAATGGCTTTACCCGCTGCTTCATGCAGCCAGGTTTCCATGTCGGCTAGGAGATCTAGGTCACCGGAGGTTAGGATGTCAGCAAGTTCGGTTGCAAGTTTGGTTGCATGGACCACTAGGGATCTAGCATTGATCAGGGCTCCAGATATTGTAGTGGTGTTGGATAGTTTCTGGGGTTCCCTGATGACTAGTTTAGGTTGGTTAGTTTTAATACAGGGTGTTGTTAGCATGGGAGGTTGCTCAGGGCATGAGGTGATTATTTTGTAGCTTGAGCAGGAGTTTAGGTCATTATTACTGTTAGTTCTGGGTTCATAGAGATAGGGTAATCTAGCTCAAAGTCTGGTGTTTCTGTCAAAAGTGGGACATGGTGCATACATAGTCATGGTTGAGTAGATAGTTGGTAAGGTAATCAACAGCAGAAGGGATGTAGTTTAAGTACGTATAGGATAGGGTCAATTAATATGGTGGCTAGGATGTATCAGTGAACTTTGGTCGGCTAGTCTCAAGGTGTAGAGCGTAAGTAGGACAGGGTATGCTAATCTGGCATAGACAGGGCAAATGCAGATCAGAATTGGTTAGTCCAACATGGGCAAGGCAAATTGTAAATTAAGTTTAGGCTAATCTGACATAGGCAGGGTGAATTCAGGTCAGAATAGGCTGGTGCAACACAGGTAGGGCAATTGTAGATCAGAGTGCAGCTAGTCCATACATAGCCAGGGCACAATTAGATCAGCATAGGCTAGGCAGGGCACAATCATATCAGAGTGGGCTGGGCAAGACAAATGCTGGGGTTGAAATAAGTTCATGCGGCCAGTGCTGGGCAATTGTAAAACAAAATAGGCAAGACTAACATAGGATAGATGCATTCGAAATGGATAAGTTCAAGGTTAATGCAGAGCTAGTGCTGGTGCAGAATATTCAGAAGTAGCAAATAATCATGTCGAGCTAGTTCCAGATAATCTAGATTCTGCGTAGGTTTGTTTAGTTTAATAATGGGCAAGTTAATGGTTAAGTGCTCACTGTTTAGGTAGTGACCATTTGGGTCTGAACAGCGAGTACCGGAGGCTAGTTTCACGTACCTTGTTAAGAGGGGTTGCTAACTTAGCAATTGGTAAGCATATCTATGATGTTAATATACAATCATTTATTGACTTGGTGCTTACGTTTGTTCATGCTCACTCGTGAGGCTGTCATAATGAATCCATTGGCGCACAGAAAGTTCGGCGAGGGACGTTGTTTAGCGGAAGGAAGGTCAGCCCAGGGATGTTACCCAATAAGAAGCGTACATGAACTGGGTAGAGAGGCAGGTAAATGAAGAAAGTATATGCTCACCTTCCTCAATATGGTCACAATCCGAAGTCAATGGAGGTGGAGGGTGCCGTCTGTGAGGTTGGCATCTCTGGAGGTTAAAGGGGGCAAGTAGTAGGGTGAGAGTTTAGTATCCAAGCTAATTGCCCCTGCAAGGGCCTGGATGTCCATCGAAATGAAATTCTGAAAGCAAAGAAATGGAAACTCTGTGCCTTGATAGGGTAATTTACTAGTCCCCTATGATAACAACCTGAAAGCCCAGAGACGGCTCTAGTTACCTACTCAAATATGGGCCTTTGCTTAAGAGAGTGAAACTGAGTTACGCAATATAGCCACACCACAATTTCATATCAATGATTTCTGCTTGTTGTCGTGCATAAAAACAGATTGCTTTTTGTGTAGAAATTCAAATTTGCACAATAACAATCTGCATTAACAATGACTACACTCATCTCACCTTGTGCTCTGCATGTTGTACATACTTCCACAGCTCTGGCGGGTCCAAATATGTATTTGTCAGTTTGGTTTAGTATGTGATTTGTGTACTTTTCAAGTCATTGCAATAAAACAGTGTTATGTTAGCTCTTGAAAGCCAAAGAGGAATACATATTTGTATCAACCAGAGTGGAGAGGATATGCATCCTAGTGCCATAATCTTAGACAGGAACCCTAGCTGCACAATTTGTTATACTAGGCACGTCATTCTATCTCAGTATGCCTTATCTTGGAGGTCTTAATATGGAAACTCCAAACAGTGTACACAGTGTATGCTATTTAAAAAGCTCAATCATTGATATTCTTGTCGGGGGGAAATTCTGCCGGGGTCGGCCGGGCCGTCCGCAGACCTCCGGGCAGGGAGGCCCCAACTCCTCCCGTATATCCCAGATGAGATAGAGTATGAGACACACACAAGGAGCAAGGTGACTCTGCTGTTTATTTAGACAAAACGGCAGGGATGGGTCAAGGAGCGTACGCGTTCGTCCTGACACACACACAATCGTGGGGCTCGCAGGCCCTTTTTACTGCATTATGACGCGCTACTTGCGTCACTTCAGAAAGTTAACAAAAAACCTATCGCCACTCTTAATTGGTTGCTCGAGTGGTAGGGTTAGTATAGTACACATATAGAGAATGATATTAGTGGACAAGGTGTAGTCAGGTGGTATATCTGGGTTGTCCCTACAATTAGATACATAAGAATTGTTACATGAAGACTCCTGAGGATTGGCTAATATTACTGACGTCTGAGATAAGAGCCCCATGTTCTGATTGGTGCACCCGTGAGCTTCCCAGCCTGGGACCACCGTTGTTCCCAGCTCTCGGTGTACCTGTGATTGCAACAATGTTTCAATATGGGTACGTGCAGACAATGTGAGGATTTATTCATAGGTGGAAGGCTGACCGCTCCCACTGTAGCAGATGTCCATTGATCCTTTCAAGTGTATCGGCCTGTGTCTCGTAGCGAGGGACCCAGACGCCTTTTCTCTCCTGGGTTTTGGCATCTCGTCAGGTTCGGCTTGGTCACGTGGGGAGGGACCGTGAAAGAGGCAGAATTCTGCACAATTAATATTGTTTTTTCTACTGCGCGTCTGGTTTAATTTGCCGGCGTGACTTTATCGTTGGGGCGCGGAGTGCGAGGTTGCAACATCGTGCCTTTGATGATTTGTTCTTGGAATGTGAGTTTGCAACATTGCGACCTTGGCTGGTTGCTCCACCGGGTTCTTTCTGCAGGATCAGCAACCTGACTCTTGCTTTGTTAATGTCCACGGGAGCTCTTGGTTGAGGCCTACTCGGGCCTGGTGCATAAATAGTCCGTTTGGTGCATAGGTGCTTTTAGGTTATAATAGCATATATTTCCATGACCAGTATCGTGTTTCCATTATACCTCTCATGGTGGTAACGGGTTTCAAGAGAAGCGTGAGCAGGCGTTATAGATGAGTTCATGATGCGTCTTGCGTTTCTGCATTCTGAAAGCCTATGTAAAAATAATAAAGATGCACGTCCGTGAATATGCCTGTCGCCTACGTCAGAGCACTGAGTATGTTCTTCGTGTAGATTGGTGTGGAAATGTTCAGTGTGTATATTTGTACAGATGTGCTTCCCGTTGTCTAGGTCGTCATGGCATCTCTAACGACGTGTGGATTTTAGTCTAGCTGATCCGAGCCGCAGGTGTCGGCATGGCCAGTGCGGGCTGCTGGGCAGGCAGATGGACACATCCGTATGTTCCTGTACCAGGGTACCTGGTCGTCTGGTAAATGGACAAACTCTTCTCGCGGCGGGTGTCTGGGCCGTGACCCTCTAGGCCAAGCGCGAGAGGTGAAGGACGGGAGCCTGGTCTTCCATTCTCCCACTTCAGTCCCCCCTCTGGTCGACTTGTCGACCACAAACATATCCTTCTCGTTATCTCCTCTTACCCTCCATATCTTAGTTATCCCTCCGAGATGTCCATAATGGTTTACATGATCTTCAAATGACCAATACATATATTCACATGTTCCTCCAGGAGTACAGTATACCCATCTTCCTATGTAGCTCCTGGGGTTCCTTGGGTTCTCGATCTTCACTGATGGTGGGTCTAGATGGTTGGTGATGATTTGGGTGCGCAACTTCTCCCTCTCTTGTATTATCACCCCTGTATGCTGGCCGTCATCTGCTGGCATTAAGGGGTGCATTCCCACCATTTCCAGCAACTCGTCAGTCGTGCGTGCCTTCCGGGCCTTCCAAAATCTAATTATGATCAGAGTAGCTCCAGCCAAAATAGTACACCCCACTATTATTTTCAGTCCATCTGACAGCCAAGATGGCATCCATGACCATAATAGTGAAAACCAGCTCTTATCCTTGTCTACACCGTTACTTTCATCCATCATTTTGGAGTGCATCTGGGCCAATTGTGAAACTGCTTCTGTCAGTGTACCATTGTCAGCATCGTTGGCAGGTATGAACGTACAGCAAGATTGTCCTATCTTTGCACAAACTCCTCCTTCCATTGCTGTGAGAAGGTCCAATACATATCTGTTCTGGAGTGCTACCAACCTTACAGCTCGCAGCTCCTCTTTAATTGCGTTGAACCCATTTACTGTTGAATTGATGGTCATCATTAGTTCCCATCTGGTTATTTGGAGCCATTTTGCGTTTGCGTATGCCTGCAGTCCCGGATGTATTATTGAGGAGAAGAACATTGCTGCTCTGCTGAATAGTCTGTGTTCTGGCGGTATTGATGTTAGTTCCGTTTCTGACCTTCCCCACAGGTAATTTCCTGTCAGTGGCTCTCCTTGTCTTTTTCTCCTATTTAGGACAGTATCATTGCTGTTGGTCCTGTTCTCTTGCTCCTTCTGAAGTGGTGCAGATCTCTTTCTTCTCTTATCCCCTTCATCCATTTTAGGAAATTTCGCCACATCGACATTCTTCTTAGGTACCACTAGTGATGGTACATTGACGTGTACCATTGTGCACACACCATTCCACAGGGGAGGCAGTGTATGATATGCCTTTTCTCCACAGGCCCAATAATGGTCCATTATTACTGCTGTTCCCGCTCCCCCCTCAGGTAACTCCATCACGCTTGCACAATTGGTGTTATATCCTACGTCCACCTCTCCTTTATGCTGGTAGCATACTTTGGGCGCAGTCAATGGTAGTATTGTTATTGGGTCTTCATCTTCTTCTACCCACGTGAGCATTGGTACATACTTGATCCACGTCGTCCAACATCGATGATTGTGTGTCTCGATGGTTGAGATAGTTTCTTTTGTTACCATGTTGCTGCCAATCACTCCTATCTCCCAGCTGTTGCCCAGATACACCTTTCCTGTTATCGTCAGTAGCTGCCTCTCCCAGCATCCTTGTTTACCCGGAACTTCAGTGGCGTACCAATCACATGGTAGATACTGCAGTGTTACCTTCTTTGTTTCTCCTTTTGCAGGGCCACTTGTTATGTATCTGAATGCTTCAGCATGTAAACTGGTCTTGTGATAACTCAGATAGGTCTTGAGGAAGTTGTTTTCATATGGGTATGAGTCTCGTGTTTTCCATGTCATGTGCACTACTGTTCCTTGAAATCTTCCTTTCGTTTGGAACAGGGCCAAATATATTATGCACTGTGCTGTCTTTTCATCTATTTCTGTGGCAACAAATGTTCGTGAAGCGCTCATGGCGTATGGTATTAATGAGCAAACGTAACAGCTATCCTCAGTTGTCTGCTTACCAATGCGGGTCATGTGCTGGTACCATATGTTGTTTGCGACGTGTGCTGAATCTTGTACATAATTATCAATACCTTTATTGTCTGAGTATGTGCTGCGTTTAACTCTATTTTGCTTGGGTGCAATGTTACTATTACCACCTGACGTAACACCTGTTGCAGCAGGGAACGGGGGTATATTAGGTTTGGGTGCAGCAATAAAATTGATAGCATAGCTGTACTGCCAGACAGAGGCAGCCAAGAACCCGGTGATCATAAAAATCCCTATTATTTTTATTACATATGCTAATCTCACCGGCATTTTGCTCTTACCTTGCTGCAGTCCTGGCAGCGTATTCTTGTGACGTTAAAGTTGCCCGCCTAAAAATTCTCAAAAGTGCTCGTTATTAAATGTTAGTTTTGTTTCCTTTAAGCTCTCCCTATCAAGTAGTCATTCAGTGCCCAGGCGAAGAGCTGCTCCCACGCTACTCTAAGTGATCGGTCTCTTAGGACCGGCAAGTATGGGCGGAGGTGGGGCATGTAATTTTCTATGGCCAGGAGGAAGGCTGTGTAGTAGACACGTACCCTTCTCCTTTTTAGGTATGTTGGCCTTTTTATTTCGTATACAAATTGGTGTGACAATTCTTCTGGGTAGTTATCGTCTGGCAGCACCATCTACGCCTGTACACTGAACTTGTTAATTAGCTTTTCTTAACAATACAATATTACGCAGTTCCTGTATGTGCGAGAGAAAAAAGAGAACATTCACGTGTTTACATGTGTATTGGTGCAAGCAATGTCCTTCAGTTTTAGTTACAACTGTACTTAGGAGTCAATGGGGGGGGGTTTGCGCTCAGATGGCGGAAGTATTTTTACTCTTTGAGCGTGTGACCATGGGGTGGGCAGTATGGGGATCACCCCTTTCTTCGTCAGTTACCGTCTCCGAGGGAACAATTGGGTCGTTGTCTGTGATGAAACTTTCTTCCGCTGTCGGGGATGTTGTTGCTGTTCTTCCAATGGACCTGTCGTTGGCGCTGGGGCGGGTCTGCAGTTTGTAGATCTTTACGTCATGTAGGTGGTTCCAGGCACGCTTATCCTTTAGTTTTACTGCTCTTGTTGATACGTCCTCTACCAGATGGGGGCCAGTGAACCTCTTCTCGTTCCACTTTCTATTGAAATTGCGAAGTAGTACGTGGTCACCTTTGGCAAGTTTGCACAAGTTCTCCTTTCCCAATTCTGTACTTGCGCCTTTTTCTTGATTGCTGGTAGACCCGCCCCGTGTGCGCTCGAGCTGTTGAGACACAAACACGACACTAGTAATCAAAGAAGACACATATTGATACATTTCATCACCTAACACACTCGCTGAACTTTCGTGGCCGGTGAATGCCCTTGACGTTGGGGTTAGGGGAAGGCACATTTGACGTCCAGTAACCACTTCGTGAGGGGTGAGGTGGTGGTCGGACCCTGGCCTATTTCTCAGTTCAAATAAAGCTAACGGAAGGCAATACAACCAACTTTTCTTTGTTGTTTGTTGTATTTTTGCAATTGCCTCCTTCAATAAGCCATTCAGGCGTTCACATACACCATTAGCCTGTGGGTGGTATGCACATGCAAATTTGTGTTTAATGTTCAGCAGGGATGTGATATGCTGGAACATTTCGTTTGCGAAATGTGGGCCGTTGTCTGATCTTAACACCTCGCACACTCCCCACCTGGGGAAAACCTCCCTTACTATGAATTTGGCTGCTCTAAACGCATCAGGGTGTGAACAGGGCCCAGCTTCAATCCACCTGGAAAATGGGCATACTACTACAATCATATACCTATTACCTTGACATATGTTGATCATATGAACATAGTCAATGTGAAGGTGCCGAAAAGGTCCTTCTGGCCGGGGTATGGTACCTCTTATCACTTTTAGAGTATGACCGGCCGTAAACTGTTGACATGTGAGGCAATTGCTGATAAAATTTGACACATGAGAGTTTAACTCAGGACAAAACCAATCTTCTCTAATTCGTGCTGCTATTATTTCCTTGCCTGTATGGGCAGGGTGATGTAATTGGCTCAGGGCGGTATTTAACAGTGCTAATGGTATTACAACTTTCCCAGTGCCACCCTGGCGCCATAGTGCGTCGGTTGGTGACATTGTACATCCTCTTTTCACCCATACTTCTTTTTCGGCCATTGGTGCAGCCGCTTGTAGCTCCATAATCTGTGTGGCTGGGAGATGGGTGTACCCTTCTCTTATTAACATCTCCCTAGCTATTCCCCTCCCTCTCCCTCTCTGTGAGTCTGTGGGGTTCCATATCTCACCAAAGTATGCAGCATATTTCGCATGTGCGTCTGCTGCTGCATTCCCTTTTGAGACGTAGTCTTCACCATTGGTGTGTGCGGTGCATTTGACTAGGGCTAGTTCTTGGGGGTTGTTTATTACTTCAATTAGTTCAGCCAACAAGAGGGCATGTTGTACTGGAGTGCCATCAGCTCTCCTAAACCCTCTTCTTCTCCATTTTGATAACCCTGAGTGGACAGTGGATGTAACATATGCACTGTCGGAATATATGGTTACTCTTTTATTAAAGCTTTCCTTTAATGCCAATATTAGTGCAACCAGTTCCGCGGCTTGAGCAGAGTAATGCTGTGGTAATTGTACACACTTCATAGCCACACACACCGGCGCCTCCATCATTTTTACTACTGCTGCCCCAGTCCTTCGTATCCCATCTCCTTGATCAATAGTTGATGACCCATCAATAAACAAAAGCTCACCTCCCTCTAGTGCGTTTTCTTCAACTTTTCTAGTACATGAGTACATTTTAGTTATTTGGGTGCAGTCGTGGGCGTAATCTCCCTCTTCAATTACTTCTGCTAGGAATCTTGCAGGGTTAACCGTGCTACATCTAACAATTGCTAGTTCAGCTTTAGACAAAATAATCTCATAACCTGATGCCCTCTGTGTCGTTAGTGTGGACTTAGGTTTATTCAATATCGCAAATAGTGCATGTTCCACAAACAGTGTAGTTGGACACCCCATAGTTATTGCTGATGCTTTTTCTACTGCAAAAGCAGCTGCAGCAAGACCTTGTTCACAAGGGAAGTGGCCTAACATCACAGGGTCTAAGTGACCGCTGTAAAATGCTACTGGTTTATAGCCCATGCTCGTTTTTTGTGCCAATACTGCTTTCATCACTGCTGAGTCGCAATGTGAAAATATAAAAAAGCGTCGCTCATAGTCTGGGGATGCCAGTACTGGAGCAGTTGATATCGCGTCTTTCAATTCGTCAAATGCCTCCCTCATTTCCATAGTCCATCCCAACTTTTTCTCCCCTTTATTTGCTTCCTTCAGACCCTCAAGCAGGGGTCCTATGTATGAGCTGTAATCAAATACCCATGCTCTACAGTAGTTGCACAGCCCCAGAAATTGCTGCAGTTCTCTCACAGTCTGTGGCACGGGAGTGCTTGAGATGGCCTGTGCTCTTTGTGGTGCAATCCTTCTTCCATGTTGGGATATCAGTTGGCCAATGTAAAGTACCTGTTCCTGACAGTATTGTATCTTTTCCATGTCTACCTTGTACCCCTTTTCAGCCAATATCGTCAACATTTTTAAGGAGTCCTCTCTACATTTACTTTCGTTTGTACTGCAAATTATTATGTCATCCACATACTGTAACACTGTGCTTTCCACCTCAACGTTACCCAAATCCATCTGTATTACTCTATTGAAAATTGAGGGTGATTCACAATACCCCTGTGGTAATCTGGTATGTTTCCACTTTGTATTTCGGTAAGTGAAGCTTGTCAAATCTTGTGAGTCTGGGTGTAATGGTATTGAGAAAAAAGCATTTTTAAGGTCAATCACTGTAAATCGTGATGCTTCTGCTGGAATGCCACACAATATTGTGGCCGGGTTTGCTGTTACTGGATACTCTGCTTCTACTATGTTGTTCAAGGGTCTGAGGTCCTGTATGAAGCGCCAAGACCCCCCTTTAGCCTTGCGCACCGGGTACACAGCTGTGTTACATGGTGATTCTGAGGGGACCAATATGCCATTGTTTATAAGGGCCGTTATGGTTTCATATATGCCCTCATCTGCCTCTTTTGACAATGGGTACTGTTTCACTCTTGGTAGTATGGCACCTTTTTTCAATTTTATCCTTACACCCCCTATGCTTTTTATGCATCCCACGTCATAAGGGCTAATAGTCCATAATGATTCGGGCACCTTTGACATATCCTCCTTAAAAAAATGGGACTGGGGTGCCTGCGGGTGCCTCAAGTGCCATTGCAATTTTCTGTGCTACTTGTTTGTGAGCCACTCTTAGCCATATTTCTACACTCATCATGAACACCATTTCACCTTCCTCTTTTTCTTCTGAGAACAGCTCTTCATCTGACACCTGGGTCAGCCTACATCCTTCTGCTAGTGCTATCACTGCCCTCCATGCTCTCCCTTCTTTATCTTGGGCGTGCACAGCAACATAATCAGCTGTTGCAATAATGCTCTCAATGTCCATTACAAACACCTTCCCTTCCAGTTCATTAACTGGTGTTTCTGGTCGGAACAGATAGGCTGCTGGCCTCCTCCATATTTTCCCTTCTATCCCTGGCATCCATGCAAATGCCATGTCTGTGCCATACTGGAATAGCTCGCCATCTACTGGCTCCGCCCTAATCGCTGTCTGTCCACAGTATGCTTGCAAAATCTGTCGTGCTGCGAGCATGTTAATCCCTGGAGTAGAGCAAATTATGCCATCCTCTGTAAAGGAGATCGTCATATTCAACCTGTTCATTATGTCTCTCCCCAGTATATTTACTGGTGAGGCACTATAATACAAAAGTGGGACTGACAGATCATAATCTCCAATAGATAAGGGAATGTTATCAGTAAATGGAACCAACCCTTTAGCCCCAGAAAATCCTTGGGTGTTCATGGCTTCGCCTGACATCTTAAATTTACCTTCCCTTATGCAAGACCGGGTTGCCCCGGTGTCAACAAGGAATGATAATTTTTTGTCACCTATCGTTACCTCTATGCGTGGTTCCTCCGCACTATTAGGTGTTACTGACAGGATGGGACACACCAAGGCCGTCTGTGGGCTGACCTATTGGGGGTACAATGATTGGCCATTCCCTGTGTAAGGGTTGTGTCCCAACACCGTCACCCTACCCAATTGTGTTTGTTGAGTTTGGGGTGGTGGTTGTATTAACGCTACTTGTTGTTGTGGCGGTGGCAGTTGCTGTGTTATTTGTTGTTGTGGCAGTGAATAGGTTTGTGGCTGTTGTGTTGTTTGTTGTTGTGGGTCACTCCCTTGTTGTGACATCTGCTGTTGTTGTATGCCCTGCTGTTCTTGTGAGGTCCTAGGTTGTGCTTGTTCATTCCATGCTGGTGTTCCTGGCCTGACCCTACATGTACGTGACATGTGTCCTAATAGTCCGCAGCTCCAACACACGGGTGGTTCCCTGCTTTGCCATGGGAAGCTCCCTGTGTTGTCCTGGTATACGGGTTGCCCTGTGGGGTAGTAATTTCTAAGTCCCCCAGCCTGTTGTTGGGTATTATATCCGTATCCTCTCCCCCTCATAAACCCTCCTCTCCCTCTGTTATAACTATAATACCCAGTTCCTTGCATTGGGTACCCTCCTCCCATGTTTGGTGCGTGTAATTGCAGAGGCGGCACTTGCTGTATTACACCTTGTGGAGGCGCTATTTGAGCGGGATCTTGTGCAGCCACTACTTGCGTTGGGCTTTGGGCCACTGGTGTGGGCGTAGTTATTAGTGCCCCTTCCATTGTGTATTTAGTAAGTTTTTTCTGTACTAGTTTGGCCTCTTCTGTTTTCCTGTCCTCTTCCTTTTGTTTCATTTTTCCTTGCCATGTCCTGCAGTGATGTACTATAGTCAGTTGTATTTCTGGCCATGGTTTTGCTTCCATCCCCACTACTTTCTTTAGTTGTTTCTGAACTCCTTCTGGGAGCCCTTGTACTAGTATATGATAAAATATGGCTGGTGTTTTGTCCCATTGTTCTCTAGTTTCCATGCGCCACTTCTCTTGAATATCCTGGATATAATCAACAGGATCCTCATTTTCACCCATCTTACGGGAAGTAATGGCTCCTATGTCTGATGTGTCTGGGTACTGCACTCGCAGTGCCTGCCATAGCGCATGTCTGCAGTTTGCAAATGGTGCCCCATCATGCGATGTGTTAGTTATTGTTACCCCATGGAATCCCGCTCTTTTCCAAATGTCATCCGCTCTATCCCCTAATATTGATATTAACAGGCCCTTCACATCTCCTACTGCTAGTTTCTGTCCTGCGGTGTGTTTTTCCATTTCATATATCCACTTACCCGCACCTCCACTTAGTGATGGGAGCCTACATTTTATATTTTCTTTATCCGTATGTTTCCAAGGTACATACTGTGGTCTAACCCCTCCTCTCTCCAACAGTGGCATTAAATTCTGTCTTGTGTCACCCTTTACGCTCCATAATATTGAGTCTTCACACCCCTCCTCTTCCCCCGTTTCCTTTACTACTTCAAATTCTTCCTTACTACCTCTGCTCCTACCTCCCTCTTCTTCCTTTCCCCTTTTTTCGTCATTTCCTGTGTTCAATATGGGTAGGTTTATTTGTCTGTCTTGCCTGCGACTAGGGAGGTCCCTAAGCCGACATGCATAAGGTGTAAGTTCGTTCATGAAGGGCGCGAGCTTTATTCTGTGCAGTGAGCGTGCGGTGGTTGAACATGTAGGGTGTGATGTGGGAGGGCGTGATGGGGATGTGGGTGGCGTGGTTTCATGGGTTTGTGTTTCCCCTATTCTTTTCACTCCCTCCTTACTTCTCTCCAGCTCCTCCCATCTTCTACTCATCCAGGGCGAATCTATGTTTATTCTAGTGAGGTATAGTTTATCTAAGCTTTCCCTTTCACTCTTTCTTCCATCCTTCTCCACTCCTTCTTCCTCCTCACTGCAAAAGTCATTCATAAATGGCACCCCCCACTCTGCCTTTTTTCCTTTTATTGTTACTGTTTTTAAGTCTATTAGGTCTCTTTCTCCCCTTTCGTTGTTACCAACTGTTCCCCCTAGTGCTGATGTTGTTGCTACCTCTCTACTTTTATATACATCTCCCCATCTTTCACTCTCCCTACTCCTCCCTTCTCTTCCCCCTTCACTTCTCTCCTCCATTTCCCTACTATTTTCCTCCCTTTTCCTTTTCAATTCCTCCATTACTTCGTTGCTCATCTGTTCCAATATCCTTTCATCCTCTTTCTTCCTTTCCCATTTCACCCTTTCTCTTTCTACTATACTCTCTATTACCTTCCCCTCTTCATATTTCTTAGCTGTCTCTGATAGTACCCTCCTCCTCCATATTTCCATTTCCTTTTCCTTTTCTTCTTCTTCCTTCTTCTTCTCTCTCAGCACTACTCTTGATACCCTATCTGCTGCTGCTTTTACCCTTTCAGCTTCTCTCTTTTGCTCCTCATTTCGTTCCCTTAATTTTTCCAATTCGTTCTTACCTTCTTTCCTTTTCCTCACTCTCTCTCTATCCTCCCTCTCAAGTTGTTTGATCAATTCATTCTGCTCATCCCTTAGTTTTGCTAATCTTTCCTCCAAAATCTCTTCCTTCTGCCGTAGTAGCTCCTCTCCCCTCATTTCACTCTCTCTGGCACTATCCTCGTTTGTTCTCTTTACCGCCTCCCTTTCTTCTCCAGTTAGTGAGCCTCGTAATTTCAATAATATCTGTGCAGCTACCCACTCATCGTTTCCTATCTCTACAGTCTGCTCTTCTCCAATCCTCCCTTCCCCCATTGGTATCTTCCTATGAGCCACATATGGTGGAGGGCTGTATGCCGGGTTCGAGTATCCTTCAGCCGCCCTGAACTGTCCTTCTATTTCTCCTAATTCTCTTAAAGGGTACAACCCTCCTCCCTCTGTTTTCACTCCCGGTGTTATGGGTATCTCATTGCTCGGTTCCTTTTTTATGTCGTTTGATTTATCAATCTTTTCTCCTCCCTGTCCTTCATTCCCCGTATTCTTTGTCCTTTCACACCCCTTTTCCCCATCCGTTCCTTCTTTCTTAATCTCCTTTTCTTCCGGTGTTTCCCCCATAGTGAACATTCCATTTGGCCCTGGTCGGGACCCCTGGAACATCCTCCATAAGTTAAACACTTCCACATGGTTTGCCAATTTCTTCCCCTTGTACGTATTGTGTAGATGGTTTAGTAGTGAATGTTGGGCATATGGATCGAAACTACCATTAGGCGGCCATGGTGTTAACATTTTGTTGTCCGTCCCCTGGGTCCACTCTATGCTGTACTTAATTAATTTCTCCCTATGTGGTGGCAGTGTGGTGCATATGTGTTGTAGTGGGGTAGTGAGGGTATTCCCCCACCCTCCCGACCCTCTCCCGTATGACATAGTGGCACTCCCCTTGTTACCCTTCCCTTTACTAGCAGTTTACAATATACAACCTTGTATTGCTTACCTTGCCCCGCAAGTGTGGGGACTTACGACAATCCTTTGACAAATTATGCAATAATAATAATAAAAAAAAAAAAAAATAATAAAATAATAATAATAATAAAAACAAATATATATGTATATATGTATGATGTTATATTATATTCCTTCCCCTACGGCCCCCTGCGGCCGAAGCGCACGCAGCCCCCCGCGGCTGCGTACCCCTTACGACGATCTTATACAGTCGTCCTGTTTCTCCGTTCTCCTCCCCCTTTTACACTTGCCGTGGCCGGCGTTCTCCGTGCGCAGCCACGCCCCTTTCCCCTTCTCCTCTTTCGATCCACTCGTTTATCGTTTATCTCCGTATCCGCTCCTTTATCATGTTTCTCTTCCCCACCACTCTCAAACCCAAAGTTTCTTGTGCTCGCGATATCTTATTAAATCCCTACTGGTGACGTCACCGATTTCTTCGAGCTACTAGTACATTCTTGTTATGTTCTTTAAGTTCAAAATACACTTGCAATCTACCCCGCTAACCCTACAGCTGTCTTCCTGTCTCTCCTGGAACAAGGTAATCTCATCAATAATATAACCGGCCTGCGCACGCTGCGTCGCCTCGCGTGTGATACGCCCCTCAACAGGAGGGCTTAACCAGCCAATTATCTTCCGTTTTGGGCAACTATGTAACTAGCTACCGCCCACAGGGAAACGTCATCTACCTATCGAGTTTCTTGCTCGAACAATAGGGAACCTCATCTACTCATTGATCAATAAATGTCAAATCGTAGGAAACCACACACACCCACCCTCACACGTAGTCGCAATTTAGGCCATCAGTGTCTTACGAGCGGCTGCACGTGATGTTTTCGTGCCCCGCCCCCCTCTTTCGCGTAACGTAGCCGACTGCTCTCGCACTCGTTCGCTACCATTCATTCCATTGGCAACACTCAGTTAAACCTTCGCCGCACATCTGTACAATACCTCCCTCCTCCCTTATTTACTTCCTCCCCCTCCCTCACAATTTCGCATTGCTTGTTGTGCGTGTCATGCTCACCAAGTTCTCTCGATGCAGGGCCGCTCGACTGCGTGCACCCCCCCAAGCGGCTCGCCACCTCCCCTCGTCTGGACCACGTCTGGACACTCGCCGACCGCGGGCGGGATACTTCTCAACCGGCTCCCGAGGGCCAATATCCGGATTGCGCTGTCCGGTCTTCTCGCAGCTCCGCGATGGTCCTGTAGTCCTCAGAAGGGGGCAACGGCAGAGGGGGCCGCGCCGCCGGGCCTCCTCGCAACGGGAGTGCCTGGAAAAATTAAAAATAAAAGTCGATCTTAAACAGATCTCAGCAGTGCCTCCAACTTGTCGGGGGGAAATTCTGCCGGGGTCGGCCGGGCCGTCCGCAGACCTCCGGGCAGGGAGGCCCCAACTCCTCCCGTATATCCCAGATGAGATAGAGTATGAGACACACACAAGGAGCAAGGTGACTCTGCTGTTTATTTAGACAAAATGGCAGGGATGGGTCAAGGAGCGTACGCGTTCGTCCTGACACACACACAATCGTGGGGCTCGCAGGCCCTTTTTACTGCATTATGACGCGCTACTTGCGTCACTTCAGAAAGTTAACAAAAAACCTACCGCCACTCTTAATTGGTTGCTCGAGTGGTAGGGTTAGTATAGTACACATATAGAGAATGATATTAGTGGACAAGGTGTAGTCAGGTGGTATATCTGGGTTGTCCCTACAATTAGATACATAAGAATTGTTACATGAAGACTCCTGAGGATTGGCTAATATTACTGACGTCTGAGATAAGAGCCCCATGTTCTGATTGGTGCACCCGTGAGCTTCCCAGCCTGGGACCACCGTTGTTCCCAGCTCTCGGTGTACCTGTGATTGCAACAATGTTTCAATATGGGTACGTGCAGACAATGTGAGGATTTATTCATAGGTGGAAGGCTGACCGCTCCCACTTTAGCAGATGTCCATTGATCCTTTCAAGTGTATCGGCCTGTGTCTCGTAGCGAGGGACCCAGACGCCTTTTCTCTCCTGGGTTTTGGCATCTCGTCAGGTTCGGCTTGGTCACGTGGGGAGGGACCGTGAAAGAGGCAGAATTCTGCACAATTAATATTGTTTTTTCTACTGCGCGTCTGGTTTAATTTGCCGGCGTGACTTTATCGTTGGGGCGCGGAGTGCGAGGTTGCAACATCGTGCCTTTGATGATTTGTTCTTGGAATGTGAGTTTGCAACATTGCGACCTTGGCTGGTTGCTCCACCGGGTTCTTTCTGCAGGATCAGCAACCTGACTCTTGCTTTGTTAATGTCCACGGGAGCTCTTGGTTGAGGCCTACTCGGGCCTGGTGCATAAATAGTCCGTTTGGTGCATAGGTGCTTTTAGGTTATAATAGCATATATTTCCATGACCAGTATCGTGTTTCCATTATACCTCTCATGGTGGTAACGGGTTTCAAGAGAAGCGTGAGCAGGCGTTATAGATGAGTTCATGATGCGTCTTGCGTTTCTGCATTCTGAAAGCCTATGTAAAAATAATAAAGATGCACGTCCGTGAATATGCCTGTCGCCTACGTCAGAGCACTGAGTATGTTCTTCGTGTAGATTGGTGTGGAAATGTTCAGTGTGTATATTTGTACAGATGTGCTTCCCGTTGTCTAGGTCGTCATGGCATCTCTAACGACGTGTGGATTTTAGTCTAGCTGATCCGAGCCGCAGGTGTCGGCATGGCCAGTGCGGGCTGCTGGGCAGGCAGATGGACACATCCGTATGTTCCTGTACCAGGGTACCTGGTCGTCTGGTAAATGGACAAACTCTTCTCGCGGCGGGTGTCTGGGCCGTGACCTTCTAGGCCAAGCGCGAGAGGTGGAGGACGGGAGCCTGGTCTTCCATTCTCCCACTTCATTCTGTTGTTTAGGTCCATATAAAATAATCACAGTGACTATTCATATATTGCATGTCAGTCATTTGTCTCTTGGCAACGTCGTGTAATGTATATTGCTTTGATACCCCTGAGCATCAAAGAATTAAGTTACTTTCTATGATGCCTCTTCCAGTGATGTCAGTGCGCATGCAAATTAAAGGGCCCCCTGTGCCATTTGCCGCACAATGCTTCGTAAAACCTAGGCCCAGTCCTGGCCCCGACACAGAGTACATTTTTTGATGAGGAAAGAATCTGAGGACGGAATTATTTTCAGAAGTTCTGAGAGGAATGTGGGAGGACCACTACGGCAAAGACACACTGCGATTGATAGCTATTTCGCTGGCAGGAAATCGGCCGAGGTTTCCAGAGCCCACCCAGCGCACACTACTGAAGCCGAGGGGGAAGAAGGAAAGCGGCTCTATCCATGAATTTGAACTTAGTAAGTGACAAACTTACCCACGGTTCAGTCCCATCTAGATATAGGGACTTTTTTTTTTAAAAAACGAACCTTACCCATATTAAGAATATTTTTCATATTTAAGTGAAGCAAGTTATATTTTTGCAGGGAATGCGGGGTGTGCGAGGGATGTTGTCTGTGCTTTTACATATAACTTACAATAGACTGGCATTAAACAATGAGTGATGCATAGCCCACTGGTCAGGGTGCTGTAACACTCAACAAAAAACACATCATAGAAAAGAAACCCATTAAAGAATGAACAGTTGAAAAGTGCACCCTTCTTTTAAAAGACATGATTTGTGTGAATTCCATTACAATACTGTAAAACGTACAGAAATAGTGTATGGTGCGCTGGGCTCCCTCTCTCTTCACTCCTCCAGACATCCTCCATAGTCGAGGGATAAAGTCAGCCCAGGCCTGAGCAGACGCTGTGTACAGCTTTCCTTGGGCAGGGAACACTCCCATCCAGCTGCTGTTGCTTTGCTAATTGTTTAGCCTGCTGCCATTGAAAGGCACTAAAGAACCTTCACAACATCCCGCTGACTCCAAGAATCCATTTGATTGTCTTTCACTTTAAAACAAAGTATGCCGCCTCAATTACAGATGGCCGCCTCAATTACAGATGCTTCGACCTAGATGGCCTTGGTGAAAATACGCTGCTGATACCCTGATACATAGGTTCCAAATCTAGCTGGTCCTGGACAGAATTGAGCCCCATCTCTTATATGTCGCTAAATTAGGCGCAGAGCTGGGGAGAGCCAGTAAGTTCTTTAAAAAAAACTATTTTCAAATGTATGAACATCTGAATTGTCTGAAAATCCCCATATTGTCATGCCATATTTTACTGCCCCATAATAACTGGACACACAAGCGCCTTGGATTATATAAATTCAATAAATACAAATACAAATATGTTTCATCACTGTTTCATTATACAAGAGCTCTGTCTGCACTTCTCCACCACCATCCTCTATTATTCCTAGACAGTCCCCACATTTCTGAACTCCTCACGTTATGAATACCACAGAGTCCTTTATATACTAAAGTTCTAGCTCCATGCCTCTACAAAGGTAAAAGTGAGATTGACAATCAGGTAAAGGTGATTCAATTCATGATGGGCTTGCAATTGTGGGAGGCCACACGACCTGAGATTTTAAAGAGAAAATTGGTATTAGTTACAGACCTATAACTAGCACAATCCTTAGCGTAGAAGAAGAGCCAAAAAACCCTACCAGAAGCTCCGCCCCCATGTTGCCTATAAGTTGGGAACCGGAAATTGTCACAGGTGCAGTACCAGTGAGGATGCCTGTACCACAAAGAATTCTTGAAACAAGGAATCCATTGAGAAAACCCCATATGCATTCACGAAGATATGATGGTCTTCTGGACAGTGTCCCGGAAGAAGTGTGAAAATGGATGAGAAAGAGGACTGGTGATGTCATGAAACGCATCACTGATGCACCCAGGAAAGAGGAATGACAAAAGAACATAAACATTCTATAAGATCTGAAGAGGAGGTGTCAAAGATGAGCAACATTTCGGGCTCTAAATGAAGATGCTCATGCAAAGAAATGCTGAAGAAAATGCAAGGTCATTTTACACTTGTACAGATGCAGTAACACAAGTAGACAAAGTAATCTTGAGGCTGGATACGTAGTGAATAGATTGCGGCGATGCGCCAATATATAGTTATAGGACTGTAGAGAACCTGGATGTTCCACGATGCACTTTAGCAAAGCTTGAACCCTTGGAATGGAAAGGGTTTCGGTGTGGCCCAGTTGGAAAATAGCGAATGGCGAAGGAGACTCCAAGAAAGGCTGGCTGGCCCAGCACCAAGAACCAAGGCCACCGGGAGCCTGGTTGTCTGCCAAGAAGCTACATCAACATGAGAAAGAAACAAAGTTCTGTTTGAGGTGGAATGAAAAAAAACACTGAAGGATTCAAGAGTTCATCTTTTAATAGTATTAGATGCAGCAAAGAGCTGAAAACGTGGTCTCCGGTCACATGGTCAGAGAAAAATAGATTAGTGGGTCGAGCTACACTGAAACCAGAAGATAAAACCATGCCACACTCCCTTTTATTCTGAGAAACAGAGAGCTTCTGCAAGGCTAATTTCAAAGCCTAATTGAATGGCAGACCGCAAGAGTGATGATAGATGTCAGGCTAATTGGATGGGAAGCTATGGTTAAGACCAGCCCACAGGCACCTAGGGGTACCAGCCTGCATGCTGATAGCACGTGGAATATTCCAGAAGGGTACAAACATGCCAACCAATTATAGAGGTCCATGTAACAGAGAGCCCTATAGTTTGTATAACCAATGGATCGTCGTGTATTTTGTGACGATGAAGATGACTTGCGCTAGAGCAGGGCTTAGTTGTCCACCTGATGTTAGCGACCCAATCACAACACCTGTTAGTATGGAACATATACTTACATGTTCCCTGTAAGCCTATCACATCCCCAAATAGGTTTTTTTTGTTCTCCGCGTAGTGTGGCATCACTGATGACGTATTTTGACTATAAAAGTTGTGTATTTTATGAAATTCATCGAGTTCGTTCTTTGCGACCTCTGTTGATGTCCACTGTAACTCCCTGTTTTGCCAACTTCCTGAGTCAGTTTGATTATTGATATATGAGTTAGTTCTGCATCCCCATCCATCTCTAAGTATTGCTGCCTCACCTTAAAGGACCCAGATCTATGGATTCACATGCTAGCGCAGGTAGGATGGTTTAAGATCCGTTGACCCAGTAGGCTTTTAATCGTCTCAGAATATCAGACGTCCTCCACCATTTAGCTGGAGGAATGCAAGGCTTCCTGTGGATAGTGGACGAAAACAAGTTCTTGCAAGACATAACGAGATAGGTGGGACGGGTCCCTCTTCCCCAGAATTCCCCTCCCAGTTTCTACTGGCAGCTGAGCGGACCAAAGGCTATAGTGGCCGGTTGAGGAGGAGATAATCCCGAGGGTCAGCAGCTGAAAAGCGAATGGTGAGTAGATTGAGAAAGGTGGCAAGAAATTATTTATGCGTATTAAGTGGGGAAAGTGATAATGGGAAGAAAGTAACTGAGGGTTGGTGGGGTATTTAGTTAATGATGAAGAGTGTCAAGTAAAGGTATATAAAGGACGAGTAGCATCATAGATTAAGCCCATAAATCCTACGGCCAAGGGATGTCTAGAAGAAGTTATTTCAAAATCCAATTGGATATACCTAGGCTATGAGCGAACAAGGTTTGCTAAGGGAAATAACTTACACTCTGATCAGAGTGATTTTAGGAGTGAGAATAAGCAGCGAGGAATGCTGAGAAGCGGTATATGTCGGGGCCGGCCAGTTTGTCCGTTTGTATTATATCGTATGTATTGCATGTATTAAGGAAATGATGAAATGTCGAAGAGTGACAAAAACAGATTGTGGTAAATGGTTGAGAGTAGATCATTTATTTATTTAGTTATTAATGGTGTTGATTGAATAGGTAGATTGAAGTAAAGTGAGACATAGAGGTTTGGAGCGGCGACGATTGGTGCATGCTCATATTATATTGTTTGTCTGAAAAGTATTTTCTGTGTAAAATAACGGTAAGTATTGACATTCGATTGTGACCTGCCAAAATGTAGGATGTTACTCCGCTCAAGCACCTTTGCAGACAGCTACCAAAACACACACCCATGCTTAAGCAGTATAGTGCGGAATGGGTTAAGGTCACAGCAGATAAAATGTTCATGCAATGGGCACAAAGGGGACCACTGTCAAAAGCAGTTTTGCAACACATGACCACATACTTATACACTGCGTACACGGGAAAGAAATTGGAAAAAAGGTAAGCAAGCCTAGAGCTTTGGAAAATGTATTAGGAGGAATGGAAAGACCCGCCTCCTGAACACTGGATTCTTAACCAGTGTAAAGACGTGGGTGCTGAGACTTCTGCCCCACCCCCTGTGCCTGAAGAAAATGGCAATAGTGCAAAAGATGAAGGATTGTATCCATTAAGAGAGTTTAAGGCAGCAATAGAATACAGTAATCCGATACATGAGCCGCCTGCATACAGCAGTGACGAGAGTCCAGAGAGAACACTAGAAAAAGATGTGATCTCTAAAGTCTCATGCGACAAAGAGAAAAGTGAACGACTAATTGAGACCCTAAATATAGAATGAGAAATTAAGAGATGGAAAGAAGAAAAAGATAAAGCTGACTAGATAGCGCTCATAGAGAACGAATGGATGGGTGGTCCGACATTGCTCAAACTTGATGGGAAGAGCATGGAGGAAGTACGGCAATTGGAAGATCAAGATGAGCAAGATAAACAAGACAAGGAACGAGAGATTCGATTGAAAGTTGATGAGTCTAAAAGAAAGAGTAGACAAAGACGGGAACACGTGTATTAGGAAGAACAGTTAAGAAAAGAGCAGAGAGCAGAAGAGCAAGGAAAATATGACAATAGGCAGAGAGCAAGCGAAGAACAAGATAGAAAAGAAAAGAGAAGAAAAGGAAGAACAGAAATTAAGAGACAAAAGAATACAAAGACACAGAGATGAAGAGGTGCGTAGGGCAAATGAGAGAAGAGAAGCAAAAAGACAGGAAGAAAAAAGGGTTAGGGCGTAAGCCCCCGATAGCGGCATTACGGAACCCACTGATACTGCCTCTGCCCAGGAGCAACCCCTTAATAACGGACCCGGCAATACCATTATGTAAATACCGGACCCGGAAGTAACGTCATTGCGCCGGAAAGGGAAATGCGCCGGCGGACATCTTAAAAAACACAATCCAATGCAATCCTCCGAACACAGCACTGATACTGAGTTGAGAGCAGGCCGAATCACCAAAAAAATGTCCAAGGCTACTAGGAAATCCAGCCCCCGCCTGCGCAAGAAGAGGTTCTCGGATGAAGAGCTAAATATGTTAGCTGACACGCTGGTTGCCCATGCAGATGAAGTTTTTGAAAATGACCTAAAGTGCGCAGCCCAAGTGCGGAAAAAAGAAATCTGGGAGGAGGTGGCGAGGAAGGTCACTGCAGTTGGCACCACCACCCACACAGTGAAGGACATAACAAAAAGGTGGGATGAACTACGTCTCCGCGTTCGCAACATCCTGTCTGCCAACCGCAAGGAGGGCCTGGTAAGAGGTGGCGGGGACCACTCTCCCACCAAACTGACAAGGTGGGAGGAGACTTGTAGCAGCACCATGCATGGAGTCGATAGAGGGATTCGGAGACGTGGAGTTGGGGGTGCCGTGATCGGCAGATGGAGGTGAGTGTCCCCAAAAACCACAGAGAACCAAAGCATGATGTTGCACAACTAATGTGAAAGTGAACCATTTGGTGTTGACATGCACATGTACCTGGATGTATGCACACTGGTTAATGTGTTCTGTACTATGGTCTGCAGGTGTGGATTGCGTTGTCCAGATGATGCAGGGTGTTCACTTGCATGAAGTTGCAGATGTACTGCAGATGCAGAGCAATGTATTTGCACCCATATTGGATATGTATAGTACTCTGTATGTATTCCCACTAGCAGCATTGGCACAGGTGTCATCATGATTTGTCATCCATTGGTTGCCATGCCCATGGTGGCATGGAGCAAAACTATGGTGGTGAGCAAGTGACAATCAGTGTATTGCCTTGGTAGGATTTCTTTGTGACCACTCATAGGTGCATGTCCTATGTTGTGCTTTGCTGCAGTCATGTCTGTTACGCATAACAACTGCATGTTGCTGGATTGTGTTGCAGAGGGTATGCTCAGATGATGTGCAGTTGATGCGTTGACGCGTTGACGGATGTGGCCTGCTTGTTCGTCTGGCATATTGTCATTCGTGTGCAGCATTGGTCTTATGTATGGCATTGATGTGTCATGTTCAGGTTGGGATGTTTGGGGTCACAGTGTTTTTCTGTATGTGCATTGTCCACTCACCAGCCAATCCCACCCAGGAGGAATATGCCTTCTCTCCCCAATCTCACCCAGGTGGAGTATGCACCCCCCTAATCTTAACCAGGTGGAGTATGCATTCCACCACCCCAATCTCACCCAGGTGGAGTATGCATCACTCCCAATCTCACCCAGGTGGAGTATGCAACCCTCAATCTCACCCAGGTGGAGTATGCATCCCCCAATCTCACCCAGGTGGAGCATGCATCCCCCCTCTGAACTGCCATGGGCCTGTCAGGTGACTTACCGAGCAGGCAGGCACGTCGTCCAGCATGTCATTCCATGTAGCGGGGTAGCAAGGAATTCCGCAGCACCATAGCATCATGTGTGGATCCGGGAAATCGGGCACAATAATATGTGATCATCTTGTTGGAGTCACATACCATATGCACATTGATGGAGTGGTATTGTTTACGATTGCGGTACACAGCGGGACCACTCTACCACCAAACTGACAAGGTGGGAGAAGACTTATAGCAGCACCATCAGCATGAAATCGATAGAGAGATTCTGAGACGTGGAGTTGGGGATGCGGTCATCGGCAGATGGTGGTGAGTGTCCCCACAAACCACAGAGAACCAAAGCATGACGTTGCACAACTAACGTGAAAGTGAACCAAAGCAATGCATGGCCCATCATACACACATTAACAGATCCATGTCCAGATGGTGGCCCAAAGACTGGCACATTGTGAGGTGGAGGGTTCAACCACAATAATGTTTAATTTCCAATACACCTGTTGCGTGCAAAATCATATCATGACTGGACATTGTTCATTTTGTGCGTGTTTATTCAATTCATGACAGTGCACAGTGGCCAACTCCCCACACACCCTGTGTCCATATGCACACGATGCCAGTGCCCACTGTAGTACTAACACAGGTACCAGGGGGGATCAGGAGGGGTGGTCACCCCCCTCACCTCCCTGGCTCCACCCCATATGCTGTGTCCATATTCACACGATGCCAGTGCCCACTGTAGTACTAACACAGGTACCAGGGGGGATCAGGAGGGGTGGTCACCCCCCTCACCTCCCTGGCTCCACCCCAGGCCTTTACTCTTTCCACTGACATGCTTTTGCCACTTCATAACTGGGCCCATTAATGTGAGAAGGACCTGGATCATCAAGACCTGTGCCTAATTTCACAGTTGTAG
Organism: Ambystoma mexicanum; assembly: GCF_040938575.1. NCBI lineage: Eukaryota > Metazoa > Chordata > Amphibia > Caudata > Ambystomatidae > Ambystoma > Ambystoma mexicanum. The sequence goes on from NC_090923.1 coordinate 438,039,062, forward strand.
ACTAAGGTGCAGGTGCTCTTACTGCGGAGAGATGTGGCATGGGCAACTTGGATGCTGTAAGAGGATTCAATTCAGCACTACAGCTAAGTTAACGCCTAGTCTAGAATACTGAATGAAAACCCTTATTGATATATCTTTATGTCCAGTTCATGCGTTCTGGATGACTACCCCTATATAACACCCCTCTCTTGGAATCCCCCTGACCCCACTGAGCCAAGAAGTAGTTCTGTTTTGCAAGTTTAAAAGGTTTATTTGATAATTTAAAATATATATATATCACACTTTATAATAAATTAATAATTGAATATCACACTTAATCTGATATGATAAAGATCAACAACGGAGAATCTGGCACTAGCACACTTCTTACAATCACTAATGAGTTGACATGAAATGGATAAGGTAGCACACTGGTAAATAGGAACAAAAGTATAATGTGGTAGAGGATGCTTTATGTAAGCTCAGGTGGATGCAATATTCAATGAATGCAGTACAGAAAATACTCAATATGATTTCAACCAAACAATGTAATCACTTTTCTCTGGCAATCCCCTCCCCCCCTTGATGCAAGGCAAGGAAATGGAAGGAAAACACACAGTTCTCAGAAATGCAATCAATGTAAATCAGTTCACCCCAGCAAGCTTATACTACAGAAAACAGATAGGAGTTTTGAAAACACAGGCAAAATGCTTTGATATGTGCTAGCAATGGATGAGAAATATGCGGGAAATGCTTTTAATTCCCCTTCAGAGGTTCAGGGTGAGTGGTATCTAGTTAATATTAGTCCAGGCTCACACTAGCAATGAGGCAGGGATAGTTAGCAGGTTAAACGAATTTCTGGCAAATGGAAGGCAAGCAGCAGCAGTTTTTACAGGTGAAGAAATTTGCAAATCGCGGTAAAATTCGCGAATGCGTGTTCCGCGATTGCGGTAAAACTATAAGGGGTAGGAATGTGATTCTTGGTGCGATTCAAAGCTAAGATTCTAAGCTTTCAAATGAAAGTTACTGCAAGTCTCTAGCACAAACGGTCGCGGAGATATGAGCGATTAAATAAAGGTCGTTTTTCAGATTTGAAATTTTAAAGTTCAAAAAGACAAGTGCAGCTTGCAACTAGGAAATGACAAGTGACAGCTTTACAAATGACAGGTGACAGTTAGGAGGCAGTTCTACTTAGATTAAATAGATTGAATTATATTATTTTAACTAGGAGATTGGTTCTGCACAGTTTTCTAGGTACTCACACTATATTCTTGAGTGAAATGGGCCTCGCCATGGATCTGGTCAGGTTTTAAACTCGCCTCTGGTCTCTGCACTTCACAGTGATCTGGGTCAGCTCTCTCTGGTTCTCTGGTCTGGGTCTCTAGTTCTGGATAGATTGAAGTCTCTAGTTTGGCTCTCTGGAGGTTTGATGGAGGTAAAGTATGGATTTTTCCGGCAGAGCTTCCAGCGGCAGATGGATTTGCAAGTCCCTATCTGTCCTGTCTGTCTGCTTTTATGTGTTTAGAATGTGGGTGTGTTCTGGCATCACTGACCCTACCTCTCTCTCAGCTTCTAATTGGTCAAACTTCCATTTATCATTTGATTGGGGAAGGAAGTGTGTGTCAGCGTGATGTCATTTTATGGCTTGCAGATAGGACACTCCTCTGTCAGATTGCACATATTCTATATTTGATAATAAAAGACATATTTCACAGTTACACAGTTGCTTGAAATTACATATACATGGTGTGGCTGAATTTAGCCATGTCTCTGTCCAAATCTGCTGTTTCTAAGAGCTTGCATTCAGAAATGGCACATAATTGACTTTTTAACTGATTTTTCAATTTCTGACATTGACCCAACTTTACATACATGTGTGCAGGGAGTATGGACATTAACTGATGAAGTTTCAGATTTTTAACATGCATACATTTAGAGTAATATCCACTTTTCCGCTAAAACCCCCCTGAACATACCACCGGTTCTAAAAACCTCTTAAACTGTGGGCAGAAAAATCACAAGAATTATGGTATCATTTATAAAATTTTCACATGTCTGCTCTATGAGTTATTCATCTTTTTAGAGTTATGTTCTGGCTCCAAAGGGGTGTGGTTTCCTCTCAGCACAAGGTAGAAATACTGGTTTTTCCAGTTCTGCCAAGCCAGCTTGCTCTCACAGGCAGTGCTCCTCCCAGCTTCTGCCAAGAGGAAGCTACATTTTACGACTGCTGTAATAAAACCTTTGCCTGAGTCAGGAGAGGCTCATTGTTCAAGAGGAAGCCATTTATGATCTTCTCAATAAACCCTCTGCCTGGGTGAAGGGAGTTGCATTGTTCACTCTCCTGCAGAGCACAGGTAATTCAATTATCAGATAGATGGCATATCCTTAGTGTGAGCAGCAAAAGGGCAGCTAGGCCTGGGAACACAGCTGTGACTCAAGTTTCACTCCTGATGGGGGTAGTTGCCAGGCAGAATTCAGTTCCTTAAGCCAGGTTTCAGATAAAATGTCACTTTTTGTTCCCCAGTTCCTGCATTCAAATAAAACTAAACATTTTTACATATGCAGCTAGAATGCTGATTCTAAGTGCAAAACTATGGCATTTCAACAGTTACAAAGGCATGTGACACCAAACATAGGTCACTCATTTACTCTAAACATTTTCGATTTTAGTGTCTTTAAATCCAGTGCAACTTAAACTGCTGACTCCATAGCTCAGCCAGTTTTGTTATAAGCATTGTTCTGGGCTCTTCATTTCCCAGATTTTGTAGGCACACAAAACTCCATTCTGCCAAATGTCTGCTGGTGTTCAGTGAATATTTTGCACAGGTTGCAATGTTTGAAAATAGGCATTTTGAGCCTGCCTTCGGAGAACACAGGGTGGTTTTAAAACGCCGGCTTTTGGATAGTGGTGAGTACTGGTACTGCACCCATTTTTGGGATTTAAGAAAATGAATTCCCAACAGTTATGGGTTTGCTTTTGGCAATTAGCATTGCCATTCCCAATGGTTTCAGACTACTGTGCGGGTAGTCCAATGGTGGTTTTAAAGCGCTTTGAAGCTAACCGGCGCTACTGTTTTTCCTTTGGCAACCCATTTCCCTCATGGCAACCCGGCCTTTCATTCTCGCACTGGTGGGTGGCAAGTGAGGCAACCATTTTGGTGTGCGCACAAACTGCGCAGCTTTCCTGCATTTCGGCGCACATGTGGGTTTTCCGCCATCTTGAATTTTCTAAGCCCACAGCACCAAATGTTGTGGCATGATAGCTTAAACGTGGGTCAGGACACCCAACAAGCCCCCCCACGCGACTGCACTTTGAATTTGAGTCGATGGGGAGTTGCGTGCCCAAGGGTTTTGACCCACGCACCGGTCTGTCCGCATAATCTTCTTCCTCTTCTGTAGATGGCATAGTTCAGCATCTTCTTCTCCATCCGGTACTGATCGATCAGTTCTCCTCGCCGGTCCTGATGGGAATATTGGGCGGTCCACTGGGCCCATTGGATCTTCGTTCCCGGACTCCGTATCAACCTCCTTGGCCCGTCTTCAGGTTTTATTTCTCCTAGGACGACAAAGGAAGAGCGGCAATACCTACTCATAGACTTTTTCCACCACTGTTGAGATAGTGGGGCAGCATATGCATTTCATCATCACGAAACATTACATTCTTATTTTGAAAAAATAAAAACAGTATAACTAAGAGACAGTTTCATGCAAATCACAATATTTTAGAGACTAGATGTGGTATGTTTTATGGTTGGAACTGAATTAGTCTGAGACAGTACCCGCTAGGATTCCAGAGGATTCCTCCAGTTGTTGCAGAGTGTGCCTGGGATGGCAACATTTCAACTGGTTTATGTGGACCCACTTGTCTTCCCCCTCTGCCAAAGGACCTTTGGAGATGTGGATTTTGTAGGCCACAGGTGAGATCTTGTCGATGATCTCAAAGGGTCCCTTCCATGTAGGCAAAAATTTGCGCTGCTTGGCCTGGTTCCTTTGGAAGTTGTATAGATAGACCCGGTCCCCCACCTGATATTCCTTCCTGGAAGTTTTCAGGTCATAATGGGTCTTCATGCTATCAGCTGATCTTTCTAGATTCCGCTGAGCATAAGCAAAAGCATGTTGGAGGTGTTTCCTTAAATTCTCTACATACTCATGAGTAGTGGAGGCATTTATCAGTGTCTGCTCTTGGGTCCTATAGAGCAAATGCTGAGGAAGCACCATCTTGCGCCCAGTCATCAACTCAAATGGTGACATTTTGGTTGCAGATGAAGGGGTAGATCTGATGGCCATTAGGACCAGAGGTAATCGGATATCCCAACTTGGCCCAGAATCTGCCACAAACTTCTTTAATATGCTCACAATTGTCCGGTTATATCTCTCTACTGCCCCAGAAGAAGCTGGTCTATAAGCAATATGCAGCTTTCTCTTGACCCCCAGTATCTCCCACATCTTTGTCATTACTTCACTGGTGAAGTGGCTACCTCTGTCTGACTCAATCCTTTGAGGTAGACCAAAACGGGAAAAGATGTGGTTAATCATCAAGGCAGCTGCAGTTTCTGCCTTGCAATTTGGGGCTGGGAGACATTCCACCCACTTGGTAAACAAGCATGTCACAGTCAACATGTACTTATTCCCCCTAGCCGAGCGAATCACAGGGCCTACAAAGTCGATTTGTAAATCTGACCATGGGAGTGTCATTCCCCTCTTTCGTAAAGGTGCCCGGTGCGTGAGGGATGATGGCTGAAATTGTGCACACACAAGACAACCCTTCAAATATTGGTTGAGGTCCTGGCCCATGTGTGGCCAGTATGCAACCTCTCTTAAGATTTCCAGTGTTGTGTGAAACCCCCTATGACCGGCAGTGGCCGCATCATGGGCGTGACTTAACATCAGGCTTCGGAATGAGGTAGGAACCACCCACTGATCGTGGCCAGCTTTGGATTTCCTTACCAGCAAACCGTCTTGGATTCGGAACATTTTTGGACATTTCATCAACACTCTTAGGTCCTCTTTCCCAATGTAATCGGTATCCGTCAGGGGAAAGTTCTCAGGGTCCTCAAGGTGCTGGTAAAATTTACCAATAATTGGATCCCCCTTCTGAGCGGTAATCAAATCAGCATCAGGGGTCTCCTTACTCCATTGTGCAATTGAAAGGTCGTTGTGAGCATTTGTCTGGGACCTAGTGATGGCAGTGACCTGGATTTCCCCCAACAGGGACTCAATCTCAATTAGATCCCCTTGGATGGCTCCGGTTTTGGCCAGCTGATCAGCTAAGTCATTTCCAGTTTTGTCTGGTCCCTCTACTTTGGAATGACCCTTGATCTTTTTCCAATAGATGGTCATCCCATTCGAGGTGACCAGATCATCAATGTTTTGGATCAACTTCCCATGTTTCAAGGGTTTGTTGTTAGCACATAACATGCCTCTGGTTTTCCAATTAACCAGGTGCTCCACGAACCCGTTCCGTACATAATCCGAATCTGTGATTATGACCAGTTCGTGGAGTTGATGCTGGACAGCAGTGAGGATGGCCTGATGCACAGCTATCAATTCTGCCACCTGACTACTTCGGGGACCAATTTTGTATCCAGCGGAGGGTTCTGGGGACTCATTCACCCATGCATTCCCTACGCCGGCCACCAGTTCTTTCTCCCCGTTGTTGTCAACATGGTAAGAGCATCCATCCACATACACAGTGGGCATTCCCTCACACTTGTCCTCTTCAAAGACTTTGTGTGGGGAATTAAGGTATGCCTCCGTGTTGTCCTTGATTTTTAGACTTTCGTCCTCGAGACAGTTTTCTCTGGCACAATCATGCAAGTCAGCCAGACCTTGCGCGAGGGGACTCTTCTTGTTTTGGCCATATCTGACCTCCACAGGAAAGCCTTGCATTGACAGAATCCAGGAAGTAATTCGGGAATTTCTCACATTTCCGGCCCGGATTCTGTCACTTTGGAGATATTGCAGAGGCTGGTGTGGAGTCTCCACTATGATGTGTTCCCCCTGGATAAACGGGCGGTAATTCTTCAATGCCCACACCGTTGCCAGGAGTGCCTTCTCACAATCGTTGAATTTTTCCTCCACAGACAGAGGATAAAGTTTTGCTCGCATAGGAGATTACTTTATTGACCTTGTCATGCTTTTGGTATAATACTGCCGTCAAGCACGTATCAGAGAACCCCGTCTCCAGGAAGAACTCCTTGTTTCTGACAGGGTAAGCTAGGCAAGGCGCTTGTGAGAGGCTTCTTTTGAGTTGTTTTACCGCCTCGGCTTGTTCTGGACCCCATTCCCACTCGACCCCCCCCTTCAGGAGATGAATCAGGGGTCTGGTGATCTCTGCGTAGCCCTCAATGAACTTTCTGCTGTAATTAGTCAGTCCAAGGAGGCTCCTTAGTTCCCGCAGAGTTGTGGGGTCTTTCAGTTTCTGAAGTGCTTCCACTTTCTTTTCCTGGGGACAGAGGCCCTGAGGAGTAATCTCATGCCCCAAGAAATTAACACGGGTTCTACACCACTGTACTTTCTGAAAGGAAAGTTTTGCTCCGGCGGCCCTCAACTGTGTCAGAACATAACGGATCTCCGCTATGTGTTCCTCCACAGATGAACTTTTGATGAGGACATCATCTACATAAGCCAGGTTACCCCTTGCACCCAAGTCAGGCATGGCCTTGTGTAGAAAAATGTTGAATTCATTGCCGGAGTTGAGGTATCCGAAGGGAGTCCGGGTCCAGGTGTACTGCTGGCCCGCAAAGGTAAAAGCCAGCTTGTATTGGTCCTCCCTACTGACAGGCACAGTCCAGTATCCATTGGTCAGGTCTATTGCAGTGAATACCTGTGACCCCTGGATCTGGGCCAGCCCTTGGTCAATGTAGGGCAGAGGCCATCGGGAAGTATGGACCCGTTTGTTGAGCTCCCTGAGGTCGGCACAGAGTCTCCACTGGCCGTTTGGCTTCAATATTCCCAGCACCGGATTATTGAAGGTGCTGTGGACTGGACGGATTATTCCCCGGGACTCAAGGTTCTTAATTATTTCAGTAAGGGACTCCATTGATGCGAGAGGCAAATGATATTGCTTCACAAATACAGGAGTCATGCCAGGGTCCGTGGGGATTGTTGTTGTGTGGATGTCAGTGCGACCACAGTCATATGAGTCTACCGCAAAGAGATCTTGGAAATCCAAGAAAACTTGTTTCAACTTTTGCTTCTGTTCCAGAGTCACACAGGCATCAGCTAGGTTGACTCTCTCTTCCACCATCTGCCTGAAGCCTGGAAAGACTTCTGGTTTGGCTATCTCAGCGGCCTCCTCCAGCTGGGTGGAGAAGTCCCTGGTCAGAGTGCTGATTTGGACTGGAGGCTTCAGGTGGAAAAGGCAGCCCTTATGGACTTGGAAAATCACCTCCTCCCTCCTGAAGTCACAAGTCACATCATCCTTACCATAGGGGCAGGAAGTGTACACCAGGAAGTTCCCCCCATGCCGGGTAAAAATCCTGTCTGGTGTTGTATTGTCATCACTGTCACTGTCAAAACAGTCCTTGGGGATTGGTCCTAACAGTTCATTTACTAAGTCGATGGAAAAATGTCAGTCATCAACCGCCATTCCAATAATGGTGCCTGCGGCTAGAGTAATACTCTTTAAGTCGCTGTTATCCACCTCTATTAGAATGGTGTCATGTTCTATGTTGACTAATGGAGTTGGGTTTACCCCTAACCCTTGCAGTTGGAGAGAAGCATTTAGATGTATGTAAGCATCAGGGTTTTGCAAATATTGTCCTCTTTTAACTTTCACTTCCAGGGAGAATTGTCGGGTCCTTTCTGGGATGGTGACTTCCTCTTTGATCTGAATTTCAACTGCATAAGGTAGCAATTGAGCTGACCTAAATGCTTTTTCTGGATCATCAAAGCCCATGGGATTATCCGCTAATCGGGACCAAGCTTTGAAGTTTATTAGGTCCAAACTAATGGCAAAGCGATTGAGAATGTCACTGCCTAAGTAAAAGGCGGCAGGGACGTCTCGCACGACCCAACAATTGTGGACTATGCTCTTGTTGCCAATGGAGATTTTGAGCATACACCTGCTTGGCAGGAGATGTTTGGAATTAGGTGCTTCCAGGTCCATTTCCCATTTGTCTATCAGTTTGAAGGTGGGAATGGCTGGATCTTTTGGGAGTTGGCGGAACATGGCTTCGCTGATGAAGCTCTTACCGTTGTTCACACACACTCGAGCGAGAACAGAGTCCTTCCCATCATTTAACTGAACAGGGATGAACAACTGCTCTCCAATTTGCTGAATATCAGCCAGGCTCTGAGCTGATTTCACCTCTTTCTGGACTATAGGAGTGGGAGTTTCAGATTGTGGATTGGTATAGAATTTCAGAGTGTTTCCTTCCAGCGTGGAATACCACTTTAGACTGGAAGGAAGGTTGATTTTCAGAAATAGAGAGGACCCCCCATCACCAGTCTGTTGTCCTACTGCTATTACTGTCACGTCTGGAATCTGGTTGTTCTGGAAGTGAAATTCTACTTGGTCAGATTTTTGTTCAACCATGTGGCAGGTGCCGTTTAAACTAACATGGTTGACACTCTGTTTTAATTTTATTGGTCGGCTAGTCTGGGTCCAGAGGACCTTGTTTACGCAATCTATTAGGGGTGACAACCTTCTCAGGAGGTCATTCCGTAGTAAACAAGGGGTGCCCTCTGGGGTCACAACTGTGACCGGGTGCTTCAACTTATGTCGCCCAATTTTTATGTCCAAATCTGCGGTCCCCTCAACGGGAATTTCCTTCCCGTCAAAGTTCTGCAGTTGTCCAGGAAGAGAGGTGAGAGGAATTTGGTAATTCTCTCCCCTTCCTGCATTCAGTTCGTCAAAGGCCCTTCTGGACAGAAGGGTAGCTTGAGATCCAGTGTCCACCAGTGCCGAGATTGTACCCTGCCCCTGTACTTGTACCGGGGCAAAATATCTTCCCTCCTTCTCCTCAAGGGGGCACTGATAATGTACATTTTTGGACAACTGGTGGGCTAATTTTCTGGTTTTGGACATCGCGAGAGAAGAATTTTGGGCAGAATTCTGTGGAGAGCCTTGGGAATCTGAAAGAAAAAGTTGGCAACTGGAGATCAGAGCCATTGTGGGTTCCCCTGGCTCCGGTTCTGGGCCGCCCCCCCCTTTTTGGAGGCAGTCACCAGGATGGGTTTGAACCAGGGGATTTTCTTGCTGTTGGTTCTGGGATGAGATGGTGGGCGGCGGTAGCTCAGTCTCCACATCTCCCCAGTCTGGATTTGCATCCCTAGGGACCCATTTTTCTTTGGGAGGAGTTCCCCCCTCTCTGAAGGAGAAGATCCTTTTCCCAGGATCCTCTGAGGATCCCTCTCCCTCAAATTGGAAGATCTGTACCTCCTCCTCAAACTGAGTCTGTTTGGGTCTTTTGTTTCTCCTACCCCCCCTCTGCTCCTTAGGAGGCAGACTTTCAGGGGCAAGAGATTTTGTTTCCGGTTCCTGGGTTTCCAGGGGCTGTTTACAAGTGAGGAAGGAAGCTTCCTCCAAGGCTTTACACCCCCCTTCCCTTTGTGCCTCCTCTCTGGGAACCGGTGAGTTATCGGGGTGCTGCCCCCGTCATTGTTCTGGAGCACCAGGTCCAGAGTTGGGTGCGTTCTGCGCCGGCACGCCCATCTGAGGGTTCTGCTGAGCCCTCAGTATGTGACCCAGGTCCCGCGCCATGTTTTGAACCTGGCGCTCTAACTGGGAAACCCGCTCAGGCTGATACGGGGCCCTGTTTTCTCCCCTGGGCTGATCCCGGGAAGGGTAGCTGTCCCTCCTCTGGTAATACCCCGGGTTGGGAAGATTTGGGTACCCCTCCACCCTTGGCCTCCCCTCTCCCGGATTCAGTGGTCTGGGCTCAGGGAATTGGGGAAAGAAGGATGGATGGTTTTGGGGCTGAAAGTCAGGTGGATATCTGGGGAAAAAGTTCTGCCCAGGGTTTGGTAAATTTCTGCCCTCCTGTGGGAAGTTTGGAGGGAAGTTCCCTGGGTTAGGTGCTTGGCTGGATCCCCCCCCTTGGGCTGGAGGAGTCCACACATAACCCAGGATGGGTCGATTTCCCTTGTAACGGGGACTTACATAATCAGGAGAGCGAGGGACCCCATTTGTGGGGCTGCCTCCTTGGCTCCCTGTCTGTGACTGGCCCGAAGACCTTCTGGGCCTAGCATTATTAGGTGCAGGTAGGTTTTTAGGCCCCCCCATCTCCAAATCCAAAACGGGGGTGACCTTTACCTCTGCCACCTTGGCAGCAGCAGGGGTGCTGTTGGCTTTGGGGTTTTTCTGGGCATTACTTTTGCTATCTACCGGTTTCTGCACCTCATATATCCGGGTAGCCTGTTCAATGACCCAGTCTAAAGATCTTTTCTCGTGAAAATCCCTCACGAGCTGGGTCATGATATATTTGGGCAAGGCATGGAAAAACGTATTAATAAATTCCCTGCTATCCGTGCGCACCCTTCTTGTGGTCTGTGCAAAAGCACGCTTTAACTCCTGCACAAATTCTTGTGGGGCCTGATCCTCCCCACATTGCAAATTGTAGGCTGCCTTGCGAGCCTCTTGAGGATTTCTGTGAACAGAAAAATGTTTCAAGATGGCCGCCTTCTAGGGCGACCATCTTAAATGATTTTGGTCCTCCAGCCCCGCAAAGAAACTGGAGTATTCCGGGGAGAAGGTCCACTTTACATATTGAATACAGCTTTGGCTGTCCTTCAAATGGAAAGTCTCCATCATTTGTTCAAACAACTCTAAGTGCTCCCAAACAGAATACTTAGCGTTCTTATGGTAAGGCGTGATGACGCTCCTGATCGCCTTAATCTGCTTTAAGGGGTCCTTAAGCAAGGCCCTTTTTGCCTTATTGGCCTTTTTGGTTCGGGTAACCCTTGTCCATTCTTCCTCGGACTCAGAGGCACTGCTCCCAGAGGTTCCCGTCTGTTCTTCCAGGTTTTCCCGGATTCTGCGAGCCTGGGAATGGCTGGCAGAATGTGGGGACCTGGTCTCCTGTGTCCTGCGCAGTTCAGAGGAGTCTTCAGATTCCTCCTTGCTGCCAGGATTTGATGGGTACCCCCTCCACTGACCTAACTGGGCAGAGGTTTTCAGGATGCCCTTAATGGGCCTACTCTCCTGGGGTTCCCCATTGAACTGTACTGTACTTGGGTGCCCATACCCGGATGCCCACCCCTCCATTCCTGAGTGGTACTGGCCTATGAGCCCCATACTCTTAGCTGGATAGTAATCTGCCATCCCTGCGGCCCTGTGCTCATGTGCGCCAGGAGACATGGGGTGGTAGAGTCCAGGGACTGGGGGAGATGAAGGCCCCTGGTGTTGGGGCTCCTGCGGTTATGGTCAGGAGTCTCTCTTTCCCAGCAGACCTCATCTCTATACGCCCCTGCTCCCTGTTGCAATGCAAGAGCCTGCATTTGTGCTTTCAGTTCCTCTGTTAAGGCCTTACTCGACTCTATCAGTTTCTCCTGCATCGCTACCTGTTGCTGGAGCCTCTCATTGTGCTGGCAGAGAGCCTCATTTTCTCTCTGTGCTTCCTGATTGGTCCTGGAGTACTGGGCCAGTCTTTGCTGCAGGAGGGTTACCTCCTGGGCAATGTCCCTATTGGCCTGCTCCTTTCTTGCCAAAGCCTCTTCCACCCTCCTGGTGTGCTCTAGCAAGTTCTGGTGTTCTTTTTGGAGGTCACCCAGTCCCTGGTGGGTCAGGTGATTTTCTTCCATTTTTCTTTTTAAATGGCAGACTTCCTGGCCTAAGGTATCCCTTTCCTGACTGAGAGCCTGCATCTGTGCTGCCAGGTCGTCCCTTTGCCTTTGGAAGGCACCAGCATTCTGGCGCTCCTGATCAAACTCTGCCTGGGTATCCAGGTCTTTCAGAATTAGTTTGTTGCTCTCTGCCTTCACTCTATCTAGGTGGCCTTGCAGGGTGACTACCTGCTCAGCACATACCCTGTTGAAGTCCAGTTGTTGCTCCAGCTTTTTCTGGTTTTGCAGTAGGGAGTCCAAACCTTCTTGGTATTCCTTCTGCAAGGCCAGAAATCTGGTATCCTGTTCTACCTTTTCCTGTTGCAGCACATCCATATCCTTCTTTATTTTAATGATGTGCTGCCTACTATCATCTTCTGACTCCTGGCTCCTCTGCAGCCTCTGCTCAGAAGAGACCAGGTCAGATTGGGCCTTCTGTAATGCCATCTGTTGCCTATTTGCCAGATTTTGGCTTTCAGCACATCTATCCTGCATGTCTCCCATATATAGGTACAGGTATGCTGCTATCCTGGCAATCTTATTGTGTTCCTCTTTGGCTTTAGGAGCCATATATAGTTCACTCAGGGCCACATGTAAGGGACCCTGATCTCTATATATATCTGACCCTGTTTCAGTGACCTGTTGTGTGATGGCCTGCAACCACACATCCTGGCCCTGTTCGGTCCATTCACCTCTCACAAATAGCTTATGCAAGAGGTGCTCTCTGGCTATTTTCATGTCTACTAAGGTCGTCATTCTAGAGATTGGTCTCTGTCCTGACTTACAGAAGTTTGTATTTTATTTTTGCAGAACAGAACTTTTCTTGGAGTGTCCCTTTTGAGGAATGCTTCACAGCGTAATGCAGCGTGGTGATCCGACCGGATGTATGTATCCCGTCAGTTAGCACACTGTATTAAGCTGCACAAGTGGTAAATCTAACCCAACGTCCCGGACGAGCCCCCAATTTGTAAGAGGATTCAATTCAGCACTACAGCTAAGTTAACGCCTAGTCTAGAATACTGAATGAAAACCCTTATTGATATATCTTTATGTCCAGTTCATGCGTTCTGGATGACTACCCCTATATAACACCCCTCTCTTGGAATCCCCCTGACCCCACTGAGCCAAGAAGTAGTTCTGTTTTGCAAGTTTAAAAGGTTTATTTGATAATTTAAAATATATATATATCACACTTTATAATAAATTAATAATTGAATATCACACTTAATCTGATATGATAAAGATCAACAACGGAGAATCTGGCACTAGCACACTTCTTATAATCACTAATGAGTTGACATGAAATGGATAAGGTAGCACACTGGTAAATAGGAACAAAAGTATAATGTGGTAGAGGATGCTTTATGTAAGCTCAGGTGGATGCAATATTCAATGAATGCAGTACAGAAAATACTCAATATGATTTCAACCAAACAATGTAATCACTTTTCTCTGGCAATCCCCTCCCCCCCTTGATGCAAGGCAAGGAAATGGAAGGAAAACACACAGTTCTCAGAAATGCAATCAATGTAAATCAGTTCACCCCAGCAAGCTTACACTACAGAAAACAGATAGGAGTTTTGAAAACACAGGCAAAATGCTTTGATATGTGCTAGCAATGGATGAGAAATATGCTGGAAATGCTTTTAATTCCCCTTCAGAGGTTCAGGGTGAGTGGTATCTAGTTAATATTAGTCCAGGCTCACACTAGCAATGAGGCAGGGATAGTTAGCAGGTTAAACGAATTTCTGGCAAATGGAAGGCAAGCAGCAGCAGTTTTTACAGGTGAAGAAATTTGCAAATCGCGGTAAAATTCGCGAATGCGTGTTCCGCGATTGCGGTAAAACTATAAGGGGTAGGAATGTGGTTTTTGGTGCGATTCAAAGCTAAGATTCTAAGCTTTCAAATGAAAGTTACCGCAAGTCTCTAGCACAAACGGTCGCGGAGATATGAGCGATTAAATAAAGGTCGTTTTTCAGATTTGAAATTATAAAGTTCAAAAAGACAAGTGCAGCTTGCAACTAGGAAATGACAAGTGACAGCTTTACAAATGACAGGTGACAGTTAGGAGGCAGTTCTACTTAGATTAAATAGATTGAATTATATTATTTTAACTAGGAGATTGGTTCTGCACAGTTTTCTAGGTACTCACACTATATTCTTGAGTGAAATGGGCCTCGCCATGGATCTGGTCAGGTTTTAAACTCGCCTCTGGTCTCTGCACTTCACAGTGATCTGGGTCAGCTCTCTCTGGTTCTCTGGTCTGGGTCTCTAGTTCTGGATAGATTGAAGTCTCTAGTTTGGCTCTCTGGAGGTTTGATGGAGGTAAAGTATGGATTTTTCCGGCAGAGCTTCCAGCGGCAGATGGATTTGCAAGTCCCTATCTGTCCTGTCTGTCTGCTTTTATGTGTTTAGAATGTGGGTGTGTTCTGGCATCACTGACCCTACCTCTCTCTCAGCTTCTAATTGGTCAAACTTCCATTTATCATTTGATTGGGGAAGGAAGTGTGTGTCAGCGTGATGTCATTTTATGGCTTGCAGATAGGACACTCCTCTGTCAGATTGCACATATTCTATATTTGATAATAAAAGACATATTTCACAGTTACACAGTTGCTTGAAATTACATATACATGGTGTGGCTGAATTTAGCCATGTCTCTGTCCAAATCTGCTGTTTCTAAGAGCTTGCATTCAGAAATGGCACATAATTGACTTTTTAACTGATTTTTCAATTTCTGACATTGACCCAACTTTACATACATGTGTGCAGGGAGTATGGACATTAACTGATGAAGTTTCAGATTTTTAACATGCATACATTTAGAGTAATATCCACTTTTCCGCTAAAACCCCCCTGAACATACCACCGGTTCTAAAAACCTCTTAAACTGTGGGCAGAAAAATCACAAGAATTATGGTATCATTTATAAAATGTTCACATGTCTGCTCTATGAGTTATTCATCTTTTTAGAGTTATGTTCTGGCTCCAAAGGGGTGTGGTTTCCTCTCAGCACAAGGTAGAAATACTGGTTTTTCCAGTTCTGCCAAGCCAGCTTGCTCTCACAGGCAGTGCTCCTCCCAGCTTCTGCCAAGAGGAAGCTACATTTTACGACTGCTGTAATAAAACCTTTGCCTGAGTCAGGAGAGGCTCATTGTTCAAGAGGAAGCCATTTATGATCCTCTCAATAAACCCTCTGCCTGGGTGAAGGGAGTTGCATTGTTCACTCTCCTGCAGAGCACAGGTAATTCAATTATCAGATAGATGGCATATCCTTAGTGTGAGCAGCAAAAGGGCAGCTAGGCCTGGGAACACAGATGTGACTCAAGTTTCACTCCTGATGGGGGTAGTTGCCAGGCAGAATTCAGTTCCTTAAGCCAGGTTTCAGATAAAATGTCACTTTTTGTTCCCCAGTTCCTGCATTCAAATAAAACTAAACATTTTTACATATGCAGCTAGAATGCTGATTCTAAGTGCAAAACTATGGCATTTCAACAGTTACAAAGGCATGTGACACCAAACATAGGTCACTCATTTACTCTAAACATTTTCGATTTTAGTGTCTTTAAATCCAGTGCAACTTAAACTGCTGACTCCATAGCTCAGCCAGTTTTGTTATAAGCATTGTTCTGGGCTCTTCATTTCCCAGATTTTGTAGGCACACAAAACTCCATTCTGCCAAATGTCTGCTGGTGTTCAGCGAATATTTTGCACAGGTTGCAATGTTTGAAAATAGGCATTTTGAGCCTGCCTTCGGAGAACACAGGGTGGTTTTAAAACGCCGGCTTTTGGATAGTGGTGAGTACTGGTACTGCACCCATTTTTGGGATTTAAGAAAATGAATTCCCAACAGTTATGGGTTTGCTTTTGGCAATTAGCATTGCCATTCCCAATGGTTTCAGACTACTGTGCGGGTAGTCCAATGGTGGTTTTAAAGCGCTTTGAAGCTAACCGGCGCTACTGTTTTTCCTTTGGCAACCCATTTCCCTCATGGCAACCCGGCCTTTCATTCTCGCACTGGTGGGTGGCAAGTGAGGCAACCATTTTGGTGTGCGCACAAACTGCGCAGCTTTCCTGGATTTCGGCGCACATGTGGGTTTTCCGCCATCTTGAATTTTCTAAGCCCACAGCACCAAATGTTGTGGCATGATAGCTTAAACGTGGGTCAGGACACCCAACAATGCCAAACTAGTTTGAGTGGCATCTGCGTTACCTTGATTGCTGGACCCCCTTAGCCCAGTGTTGCCCATGTACTCGTATCTCTCTTCTTTTATGCACACAAGTACCAATCGGTATTTGCTATGCATCCAGTAAGTTTCTCCCATCTTGCAACACAGTCAGACAAGTGGTTAGAAATGGCATGTCTGTTGGTTGACATTGTCTGTCATGGCTGTGTCATTTATTCTCTCAATTCTCATTTGGCACTTTGTTGTTCTGCTCTGTCCCATCTGTTCCACGCCTCAGAAAGTGTGAAATGTCTCCCTTGACCTTCGCCATTTCTTCAATGTAATGTTCTGAATGGGCAACCACACCTGCAGTTATGATATATAAATCTGAGTCCCTTTGGCTTCCACGGGCCCACAACGCTGCTGGGTCTAATGAAGGATGGGTTTGGCAATGTTTCTAGCATCACCATGAACCATGTCTGTGGTCATCTTCCCAGGCAGAGACCCAACACTGTGACATAGTCTTCTGGCTGCTTCTACCGACCCAGTTCAAATCAGAGCTGCTGGCCCTGTGTGCTGGTCAAACCTACCTTGAAATCCTGGAACCATGTTGCCAATATTTGATTACGACCTGGTGACTCTCCATTGCTGCTTGGCAGTTCTATCTGGGCATGATTTCCTGCTTGGGCACCAAATAGGTTTGTTCAAGGGAGCAAGTACCTTTGGCTTCTGCGTCTATGTTAATAAACCAGAATGTAAGTGTTGTAAAGACCTGGAATAATATGTAAAGGGCCAACATACTTTTCAAACAATGAGCCCATCAGCAAGAAGGCAGCCTCATTATAGCTGCTGTCTGAAAGCAATTACACTCCCTGTCTGATGTATTCCAGATGTATCCTTTTAGGTGATGACAAAGGTGGTATGGGTGCCGCTAAGAAATGTTCTGCAGCACCATCATAAACTCAGATTACTAACAGGGCCACCATGCTTCACTGCTTAGGGAGTCACAAAAAAGTATAGCTGTTGAGTGACAGCTATGAACCCCTGATTGTTGGCAGTGTCTTGCTCATGACCGTGACAAAACAGCTGCTGCCTTTGCCCTAGAGCTCCAAATGAGTTAGCACCTGACATGACATTCCACTGTTCTCCTTTGCTCAGAGATAGAGTAGCATTGCAGCACACATTGTGTGCTCAGTGATAAGCTGTAAGAGATATCATTAGATAACTTGGCAGTGATATTTTACTTGCCCCAATCTCAGTTGCAACATATGACCCTTCCCTGGAGAAAACACAAGTTCATAGAAGTTCATTCTTAAGCCCAGCAGTCACTGATGTGGCGAATTACATAGAAGAGTAACTGTGGAATTATTGCAGCACTACAATCTTCATGTGGCATTTATTTTCAGGGCACTACTTTTGTCATGTATTCAACCTTTAGCCTTCTTCTGAGTTCCTCGTATTCCTCCAACCCTGTGAAATCACCCAGAAGTGGTTGGAAACAGTATTCACATATAAGTAAGCCATAAGATCTACCTTCGACTGACCTCAACATAGCAAACAAAATGACACTTGCCAGAAATCGCAGGAATATGAAGGAATACATTTAATACACGTCCACTGACCAGTTCAGAGCTCAACAACCTAGGTGCAAACTACCTGAACGTGCAGCATGCCTGCCCTACACTGAAGCTGGTTCCAATTAACCATGAGAATGTTATGAACAAGGCTCTTCCTTCTTGGGGACGGATATCAAACCTTGAATATTCAAATATTATAAAGCCATGAGCTGTGCCTCACATATCAGTCGCTGGTCGAGGGCTCTCCCTTGCTCACTCTATCTGTCTCTGCAGCGCTCTCTTACTACCTCTGCCTCTCTCTGTATCTCACTGTCTCACTCAAAGTATCTGTCTAATTTTATGCAGGTGAGAGTCACGCTGCCAGGTGTGTGTTTATTAGAGTCACCCCAACTATTGCTGACAGCTCCATGACGCAAACAAAAGAAACAGATATATTGAAAGCGTGTGGGGGGGGGGGGTGCGGCAATCTTCTTTGCAAAAGCAGCTATTAAACACACAAAAGAGAAAAGAGCTGATTGCAAACTGGCTGTTGTAACTTTTTTTTATTTCAATTCACTTCCAGAATATATTTAGTCATAATAATGTTAAACCTTTCTTACTGAGAAAAACACTTATTAAAACCTTGAATGAACGTATACATTATTTTCTGACAGAATGTTATGATTCCAAGATAATAACATTTGACACCATATGCCTCTATTTAAAGGGTTGTATGCTTGAATATCTCTTTACATAATGCATACTGGATACGGGTGCATTTCATGTTTTATAAAACTCATTGAACTATCTATACTGAATTGTTCATGGTTTGGCTGTGAGGATAGAATGGCTGTGACATCACTCTATTGGAATCCAAAGGCTACCCGGAACTAATACATCCTAAGCCATTGCTGAGTTTTAGCTGCATCTCAGGGGAAGGCTGTCTGCACACATGCTCAGTTCCCAATGCTCAGACATCCTAAGAGATGTATATATGGAGAATGGGATAGTATGATATAAAGAAAATACGTGTACACATGCTCAGTTCCCAATGCACAAATCTCCTAAGTGAATTATACATAGGATATCTTTTTTTTATTCTGCTCATTCTGGTGACATTCAAATAGAGTTCTCCTGTCCCTCCTTTAACCCTGCCATTTCAGAAAGGATTAGCAACCCTTGGCCCATGTTTATATCTTAATAAATGGAACATATGTTTCTTAAGGAGATGAAGGGGAGGAAGTATAGCTCATGGGCAACGTGTTTGTCTTGGAATCAAAACAATGTGGTGCAACATAGGTTTAAATCCCGATGCCACACTTATAAACCATTCGCTGGATTAAGCACGCTATAAATGAACGATTAAATAAATTAAGCTTCCAGCACCATCCCTCTCATTCCCGCCTGAACTTCTTGCTCTCACATTTAAGACTAGCAACCTTGGGGTCTGCTTTGTTAGCAGCCTCTGAATGCAGCAATTCATTACTACTACTGCCTCCACACCTTGTAATAACCCATTTGGAAACATCATCCATTCCTTACTCACAACTTAACAGAAACTCTAATTTCGCCCCATTAAACTCCACAACTTCTCATGCCTTCTCAATGGCTGTTCTCTATACTCATCCAGACTCTAGACAAAGTCCTCAACATCCCTGAAACCTCCCCAGATTCTCCACCACTTCTACCTATTGGCATTATGCTGGTTGGTTCTCAATGCAAAACTGCCTCCCTTTTCAGGTCTTGTCCCCTAGTCTATAAAGCTGTCTAATGTCTTTGTGCTCAGTACCTGTCTGACTGTATCTCTGTCTACTCATCATCTTGTTACCTCCGCTCCGCCTTTGCAATTAATTTCATTGTCCAATGCACCTGAGTGCCACCCACTGCCTATCAGAATCAAAGCCAGTCCAACTCTGGATCTCCTGAAACTCAGCTCAAAATTCACTTACTTGCTAAAGAGATGTCAGGGGCCCCGAGGCTGAGAGGGGCACATCATAGCCCTGGTGGACATGGAGGGGCAGGAAGAGCAAACAAGGGCAAACAGGACCCTGCATGGGACCCCACATGGACACACCAAGATCCCTATCTGCCCTGTGTGCAGATACACACATTGCACTGGCCAGCGTGGCTCCTGAAAGGAGTTGCATGAGGAACAACAGTTCCCAGTAATGCCTTGTGCACATACTACAAACACAGGGCCATTTTGGATGACACCAGCTGACCCATGCACATGGACAGAAGAACACCACTTTTGCTCACCCAGCATGGTCACAGATCCTGGAACCTCTGCAGCACTTTGACCCACTTGCGTGGACGTGCACCATTGGAAAACTATTCCTGGCTCCGCTATAGGTCAGATAAGTACAGCAGGATCACACAGACTATAACAAGAACACAGACTGCATTGTGAAAGTTAAGTGTAGGTTTTCTTTTTTGATTGTTGGCATTAAGAACAAACCTACTCACATGAAGGAATGTGGGAGCATTACTAAAAACTGACTAAACATAAATTGCATGACATAAATTTGTATATTGATGTATATTTCACATTCAATGTCATGATACAATGCTTCATATGTTTCCAAAATGGTATAAAACAGATGCATGTCTCACTTTGTGGACATGATTTAATGCCTTGTATTTCTTCCTTGTACCTTATCTGACACCAAGACCACTGGGGGAATTAGGAGTTCGAACTACCGCTGCGCAAGTAACCACAGCTGCCTTTGAGTCAGGTCATGTAAAGAGGAAGCTTTCCCTTTCCGCTCCCTCATCCTTCCACTCTCTCCATCGCTGCTTAATAATTAGGGGTGAGTGAAATTTGTGCCTGTCAAGCAAATAGTGCAAAATCTGCATTGGATTCTGTTTCCACCGTTTCAGCAAAATCAGCATTACTTTTCTGCTACCACTGAAATTTCCCACGGTTTTGTGCAGTTTTGCTGCCATGTTAGTTTCGTGTAGCCTGATGAGAAACTTTGCAAAGGTATATTTTTTCGATCCGTGCTAGTTTCGTGCAGCGACACAAGAAACTTCACACAGTTTTTAGATTTGTGAATGGTTTGCTCAGCAACACAAGAACATTTGTGCAAGTCTTTTATCTAGGCATGAAGGGTTTGTAACACGAGTAACTTTGTGCAGTTCTTTTTTCGATCTGTACTATGTTCAGGTAGCAGCACGAGATACTTCTGCTGTGTCTGTTTTGATCCATGGTGGTTTTGAGCAGCAGAACGAGAACATTTGTCTGCTATTCCATGATCTGTGCCATTTTCACGCAGCAACACAAGAAACATCACACATGCTTATTTTAGATCTGTAGTAGTTTTGCATTGCAGTACGAGTAACTTTGTGCCGCTCTTTTTGATTCATGCTCGGTTTGTGCAGTGGAACGGGAAACTTTGCACATTCCTTTCAAGCCGTGCTAGGTTCATGCAGCGACACTAGGAACTTTGCACAGATTTTTGTTGTATTGGGTCTGTGCAGTGCAATGAGAAACTATGTGCAACTCTTTTAGATTCATAGTAGGTTTGTGCAGCGGCATGAGGAAATTTGTGCCACTCTTATTTATTTGTGCTAAGTTTGCACAGTGGTACGTGAATCATTGTGCTGCTCTTTTCGATTCTTGCTAGGTCCGCACAGTGGTATGAGGCATTTCGGGTTGCGAGACTGCATGAAAAACATTGAACTGCGTTTTTCGATACTCAGGGGTGGTGGAATGGCAGATTGCATAACGCCCGGTAGGGCCCTCGCTGCAGGTCTATAAAGCTATAATAATGTTATTCCAATATTTTTATGGTACTCATCTTTAGTTTGAAGCACTTACCCCAAGATTAATAATATATTTCTAAGTAAGCTGTTTCTAATATTTGTATTGTTTGTTTTATGTTATTCTGTCCTCAGGCTTACTTTGTTCACTGCAATAAAATGGCTCACCATTTTTCAATGTGTGTGCTACTCTACAGTCACCTTTTCAGGGAATGGCACTTTGCCATCTCATGCTTGACTACTGTAAGACCGAAGATATCCACCTCCCTGTCTAGAATGCCCGAACCATCTTACCTAGAGCAATTGGATTTCCTCTCCCTCTTCTGTAAGGCTGTGTCCTCTCTGACACTTGCAACTGTCACATTTCCACATCTCTCCCTGATCAAAATGTTCTATGCTACGGTTACAACTGCAAGTTTTAACCTGCTCCTTACCTAAAGTTCAGCAGAATGTCTCATTTCCATGATGGCACTGAGCCACCTTGACCACTGCTGTAGCCTCCTCATGGTCTTGATTCTATATTTCTTTGAACACCCAAAACAGAATTCTCATATTTGCAGCTAAAATGCTCTACAACCTCCCTGCTCTTCTATATCTCCTCCGTTCTTCCGTGCCATCTCTCCTATCTTCTTCTCTCCCAACCTCTTCACTCAATTACCCAAGGCTTGCACCATTGCAGTTCTTTTTGAGGGAGATTATAAACATCACCACTCAATCACTGAATCTGTCAACATGGCCAGGAGCAACCTTCTAAACCCTACTACCAAAACTTAAATACCCACCAAGTCCTGAGTAAACTTTACTACTACTGAAGCCTTCACCTGAGAGATGCCATCTGCTCTTGAATACTCCTTAACAAAACGTACCCACTCCAAACAATGTAGATAATCCTACACATTGAAATACCATCACCAGACTGGGTGTATCTTCATGGAAAATCTTTTCCTCTTCAAGATTCTTCTCCTTGGCCTGCATTACATGTTTGGTGGTATGGTAAATTGTTCATGGCAATTCCATTACTACCACTATTTTAATGGTAGCAGGATCACCACCCGAACTGTTGAATTCTCAGTTTGGAGGTGAAGTGGGTGATTTACTTCTGGTATCTATATAGAGGTTTGTGGGATGAATTGACCCACTCCTCTGTGCTATGCGGCATCACCCTGCCAGTTATGGGGAAAGGAACAGAAACAATGGCGGCAAAAGCCTTGTGCATGAAAAAAAAACTACCAAACCCGTGTGCTTCAGCACACAAAAAGAGGGATGCACAACCTGCCACCCATGGTGCATGTGCGGTGGAATGGAACACACCCTGCAGAAATGTGCCAGTGGGTTCCATAACCAGCAAACAGATTGCACAGAGAGAGGCAGCACTTTGCAAATGAAACCCAGAAATGTACCTACAAATGACATTTGCTTTGTTGCCAAAAACTCCAAAATGCCTATAACACAACACTTTCAACATTCACAATCTTGCCTGTTGCTAAAATTCATGCGTCAATTGAAACATTGTGAAACATACAAAGTCTGAAAACTGACAGCTGCTATGCCAAAATCCGGGTGCAGTACCCGGGGCTGCCTGAATGACAGCTGTCAGAGAAGACAGATGAAACTTTAAAAGTGAGCTAGAACTCAAAAGCCAGCTGGATTAGCAAACAAAAAAAGGATTGTTGCCAAAACGGAATACAGATTTTAGTTGTGTTTTTGATTCCACAGATTTTAAGGCCAAGAAAGACATGTATTTGTATGTGATGCAACAAATGCAGATTTTGCTAAGTTTAAAAGTGAATCAGCTTGGCTGAAGCTGCAAAAAACTGGAAAAGCAGGTTTTTCTCCCAGAAAGGGGGGGGCTTCCTCTCAGTTTGGGAGGTGTTCATTGCAGGTTAGAGCAGAATCTTGTCTACAGAAGGCGAAGGAACAATGACAAAGTTGCAGCCCAGGAAACTGGAGGTGTGAAGGCAGTCATAAACTCTCTTGGAATAAACAAGCCAGGAGGGGGATGCTTTGGACTGCAGGGAGACAAAAAGAGCTAGAGCCAAGCAACTATCTGTTTCTAAACATGAACAAAGAACACATTTTAAAAGACTTGTAACTTGCTATTTAAAATGGTGAAAAATATAAAAATGACAGAGTTGATCATTTAATTTCTGGCTGCACGTGTGAAGAGGGGGCAGAACTGTGTGACATGTTCTGGACAGGAATGGCAAGATATGTGATTTTATGAAAAATGTATTACTGTTAGAATTGTGAAAATGTACACGCCTATGCCTGTGTTAAACACGCACATTTGTGGAAAGTTGCCTAAAATTTGGAAACTGTGTGCATAGCAAAAAGGACAAAATTCTGTAGAAAGTTGAACAAGATCCTACAGCTGCAAGATTTTGATGAAAAGATGCTACACACACCGTGCGCCTCTCCAAAAGAGGGGGGTGACACTGCCTTGGTCAGATTTACAAGTCGATTTTATCGGGCCAGTGATTCGCTCCTCTAGGGGGAACAAGTACATGTTGACCGTGACATGCTTGTTCACTAAATGGGTGGAATGTCTCCCAGCCCCAAATTGCAAGGCAGAAACAGCAGCTGCCCTGATGATCAACCACATATTCTCGCATTTTGGACTAGCCCAAAGGATTGAGTCAGACCGAGGTAACCACTTCACTAGCGAAGTGATGACAAAGATGTGGGAGATACTTGGGTTCAAAAGGAAACTACACATGGCCTACCGGCAGTCCTCTAGTGGTGGATTTGAGAGGTACAACAAAACTATTGTGAGCATATTAAAAAAGTTTGTGGCTGATTCTGGGCCAAGTTGGGACATTCGATTATCCATTGTACTAATGGCCATCAGATCTACCCCTTCTTCTGCAACAAAAATGTCTCCTTTTGAGCTGATGACTGGACGAAGGATGGTGCTACCCCAGCATCTGCTCTACAGAAACAAAGAGCAGACCTTGATAAATGCCTCCACAACTCATGAGTATGTTGAGAATCTGAGAAAATACCTTCAACATGCTTTTGCCTATGCTCAGCGGAATCTGGAGAGATCTGCAGACAGTATGAAGACCCACAATGATCTTAAGACAATTAAAATGGAATACCAAGTAGGAGACCGGGTCTCCTTGTACAATTTCCAAAGGAACCAAGCCAAAGAGCGCAAATTCCCCCAAGTTGGCGGGGTCCTTTTGAAATTGTGGACAGAATCTAACCAGTCGCCTACACAATCCACATGCCCAAGGGCAGTTTGGCAGAAGGGGAAGACAAGTGGGTCCATATAAACCAGCTGAAGAGTTGCCATCCCCGGCATACGTTGCGGCAAATAGAGCAACTGACCTGAAACCCAGATGGAGAATAGTGCCAATTATAACCAATGCAAGTGTCTTTCCCACTGCTGACATCCCCAAATGACGTGTGGACACAGGAGTGGGAAAATATCCCTAACCATGCTATGTTCTATCTTTTAGCATCTCTACTAAGAATCATCCAGAGGGATTACCAAGGAGGACCACTCGGTGAACGGGAGGAAAGACCCAAGGAGTCTGTAGTGCCGCTCCATACTCCCAACCAGAACCGGCAATACTGCTGACCAGAACCAGCGAGGAGAGCGGGTCGCCTCCAGCACTGACGGGAGAAGCAGCTGACTTTCTTCACATGGACAAAAGAAAAGAACATCCCAATCTCCCGACGTCCCCTTGACGGGCGTTCAAAAACAAGTCGGGAGGGGGGGCTCTGTTGGATGAATTGACCCACTCCACTGTGGTATGCAGCATCACCCTGCCAGTTAAGGGGAAAGAAACAGCAACAATGGCGGCAAACGCCTTATGCGCGAAATAAACCTACAAAAACCTACCAAAACCGTATGCTTCAGCACAGAAAAAGAGGGATGCACAACCTGCCACCCATGGTGCATGTGCGGTGGAATGGAGAACACCCTGCAGAAATTTGCCATTGGGAACCATAACCAGCAAACAGTGCAGAGAGAGAGACAGCACTTTGCAAATGAAACCAAAAAATGTGCCTACAAATGACATTTTCTTTGTTGCCAAAAACTCCAAAATGCCTATAACACAACACTTTCAACATTCACAATCTTGCCTGGTGCTAAAATACATGTGTCAATTGAAACATTGTGAAACATACAAAGTCTGAAAACTGACAGCCTCTATGCCAAAATCTGGGTGCAGTACCCGGGGCTGCGTGAATGACAGCTGTCAGGGGAGACTGATGAAACTTTGAAACTGAGCTAGAATTCAAAAGCCTGCTGGATTAGCGAACAGAAAAAGGATTGTTGCCAAAAAGGAATACAGATTTTAGTTGTGTTTTTGATTCCACAGATGTTAAGGCCAAGAAAGAAATGTATTTGTATGTGTGAACATGGGAATGAGGACGCCGGGGCTGAAGTGAGTGCCGGCCGTGAGGCTGTGTTGAGTGGCGGCCGCAAGGGTGAATTGAATGCCGGCTAGGTGGCCGGGGCTGCATTAGGTAATGGCTGCGAGGTGGAGGCTGAAGTAGACGCCAGCCGCAAACCGGAGCCTGAATTACATGGTGACCGCACGGACGAAACTGAAACACATAGCGGCCGTGAAGAGGGACAGGTCCCGGCCACAAAGCAAGCGGAACACGCCAGGAGCAAACGCAGATGGGAGGGGGTTGAGGAGGCAGTAACAGAAAAACAAAACCACGAGGGAATCAACCGGCGTCTCTGGCATCCATTTATTAACAATAATGAAATAACAGGAACAGACGCTGAAAAAGATACAAACTTAATACCCGCTCCCTGCTCATACATACAAACATTAAACGTACCTGATATTCAGGTCGGTAGCCGCCCAGCGAAGGGGAAAACAACTGGAACAGGGAAGGCGACATCTTGGCAACCTTCGTTCAGAAAGGAAAGGGGTGGGGCTTATGGGGATATTTATAGACTTAACCACCAAGTCCATTCTGATTGGTCAAAAGCCCTCTGTCCCCTATTTAAGGAAGAAACTGACAAAGGACTGAGTGTGTTCCATCTTATTTCTTTCAGAACATCCGAGCTGAGAGAGAGAGAGCCACACCGGAGTCGCTATGGGCCTATGAGGGCTAACACAAGAAGGGTGCAAGTGCATCCCTACCAAGGAAAAAACAGAAGATTGAACTGAAGACATATTTTTCTTTTCTTGAATAAAAAGGCTGTTTAATTTTCAAAATTCTGGTCCTCCTGCCTCATCCTTACAAATTTGCAACTACAACAAGCAATCCAAGTGCAGACTCACCAGGCCCAGACTGATCATGAAACCCTGCAGCAGACGTTACAATTGCAGGCTGCCGTTCAAGATGCTTTGAAGAAGGTGACTGAGGCTGTGGTAACTAGAGGGAACCCTATGGCTCCAACAGCAGTCCTACAGAAGTTCCAACCCGGGGAGGATCCCTGCTTTTTTTTTAACCAATTTTGAAAGAGTAGCCCGAAACGCCCATTGGCCAGTGGAGAAATGGGGCCGCTTCATAGCCCCATTACTAACAGGAAGCATGCAAGGGGCTTATCAGGCGGCTAACCCAGCTGGAGATAACGCATATGCTGATATTAAAAGGACCATACTAGAACGTATGGGAATGGACGAGGAAGCTTACAGAATAAGACTCCGAGAGACCAAGTTAAAGCCAGGGGAAACACCCCGTCAGTTGTACTATCGTATCCAGGACATAACGGACAAGTGGTTAAAACCGGCTAATAGCACTGTTCAAGATGTGGTGGATAAAATAAAACTGGAGCAATTTACTGAGGCCCTACCCCCACCCATGCAAAAGTGGGTGAGACAGCACCATCGACCCACGTTAGCAGAAGCCATAGACATTGCTTCAGCCTACCAGAAGGCAGGTTCTGTCCGGGGAGCAACCTCTGAGTTACCAAGAACCCCTGCTATGAAGGGTCTGGGATCAGTGGAACCCAGAACCCCAAGGGTGGAACCAAGGATTGCAACTTGGCCAAGCATAAGCAGACAACCACAGTGTTTCGATTGAGGGGAATGGGGGCATATTGCAAGGTTTTGCCCGTAAAAACCCAAACCAGTGGAACCAATGGAGATTGGGTACATTCAAGGGAAAGAATTCAGGCGAAGCAGAGACCCATACTTCCTGAACGTGAGAGTGAACGGGACTCCCAGCCAAGCCCTGCTTGATAGCGGAAGTGAACAGACGGCAGTCAGACCAGAAGTAAGTGGAAATGAGGGTGGGACGATGGCTCCAATATGTATCAAATGTGTAAATGGTGGTACTAAAACCTACCCCTCCAAGGAAGTTGCCATAGAGGTTAAGGGGGTTGAGTCTATAATGAAGGTAGCCATCATGCCTCACTTACCAACCCCGGTGTTATTAGGAACAGATCTGCCATCCTTCCAAGAGTGTGTAAAAGAGGCTGAATGGCTACAAACCGCTCCATTTTCCCAAGTAGACTTAGGGGTTGCGGCCCTAAAACCACACAAGAAAAGCAGGAGTGAAGTCAGAAAAGGAAAAAGGGAGTGGACTGAAGGGAACAAATGTACAAGTTTGATAGACTGGTTACCCGATGCTAAGCATCCTTCATATCGCACTGAACTAAGGACAGACCCTACCCTGAAAACGGCATGGGAACAGTCCATTGTTTCACCTGAGAAAGGATCTAGCTATCCATGGTTCAAATCATCAAAGGGACTTCTGTATTGAGTGACAAAGGGTCAACCAAAAGAGGAAATTGAACAATTGTTAGTACCCCTAAGTTTCAGAATGACCGTGATAAAACTAGCTCACGATGATTCCACTGGGGGGCATCTGGCCAGGGAAAAAACCTAAAAGAAAGTACTTAAAAGGTTTTACTGGCCACGGGTGTATCGAGACGTGGGTCGATACTGTGAAGAGTGTGTGGTATGTCAGAAGACAAATCCCTGTATACGCCTGAAGGCTCCATTACACCCAATGCCTCTGATAAAAGAACCTTTTTTAGGGTGGGGATGGATATCGTGGGTCCACTGGAACCTAACAGTCACGGCCACCAGTATATCCTGGTCATTGTGGACTATTCCACCAGACACCCTGAGGCCTTCCCCATGCGGGGTATCAGTGCGACTAATGTATGTAACCAGTTGGTACCCTTCTTTGCCCGGGTAGGTCTACCGGCCGAAATAATCATGGACCAAGGAAGGAATTTTGTCTCAGGGGTCATGCAGAAGTTATGCCAACAACTGAAGATTAGGCAACTTCGAACGTCGGTTTATCATCCGCAGACAGATGGCCTTGTGGTAAGGTATAATAAGACCATAAAGCAGATGTTAAAAAAGGTCACTGAGCCATCAGGGGCAAACTGGGACAGAGCCTTACCGTGGGTCCTTATGATATTGCGAGACACCCCTCAGTCCTCTACAGGATTTTTCGCCGTTCGAACTGTTATTTGGACACAAACCATGAACAGTCTTGGACATTGCAAAAAGTGAATGGGAAGAACAGGAATAGGAAACCCACTTGACAGACTATGTTATAGAATTACGAGAAACCCTAACAAAATTGAGAGAAATTGCTCAAGAGAACCTTGGCAGAGCACAGAAAACAC
The DNA here is from genome assembly GCF_040938575.1 of Ambystoma mexicanum. NCBI lineage: Eukaryota > Metazoa > Chordata > Amphibia > Caudata > Ambystomatidae > Ambystoma > Ambystoma mexicanum. Next base: position 438,067,849 of record NC_090923.1, read on the forward strand.
AAGAGAAATAATACAATCGTAACTCCCGGGTACGGTCTTTCCAAAAGGGGGATAAGGTATAGGTGTTGTTGCCTACTTCCTACAACAATATGTTGGCACAATGGAGGGGCCCCTTTAAGGTTTTGGATGTCCTAGGACCCGTCAACTACTTAATAGAACAACCTGACAGAAAAGAAAAAACCAAGAACTATCACATAAATCTGTTAAAGGAGTGGAAAGAACCCATGGTAGACCAGACCGGGTGCATGTCCGCTATCAGAGAAGAGTCGGAGCCAACCGCACTACAGTCAGTTCAATGGGGTTCGTAGTTAACAAAAGAGAAAAAAACAGAACTGTTGAGATCCCTTTCCCCTTTAAAGCATGTGTTTTCCTTCTTACCTGGCAGAACTCACCTTATGGAACACAAAATAGAGACCCCTCCGAATCAATTTGTTAGAATAAGACCATACAGGTTGCCTGAAAGTAAAAGGGATGCAGTACAGCATGAGGTAGAAGAATTGTTGAAACTGGGAGTCATTGAACGTTCTACCAGCCAGTGGTCTTCTCCAATTGTACTAGTACCAAAACCAGACGGTTCCACATGGTTTTGTATGGATTTTAGGAAACTAAATGAAATTTCAACTTACCAGGCCTATCCTATGCTTTGCATAGATGAATTATTGGAGAAACTGGGGGCGGCACAATATTTGACAACCATAGACCTTACTAAAGGTTACTGCCAAATCCCTTTAAGACAAGAGGACAAGGTTAAGACAGCCTTCGTGACTCCATCCGGATTATATCAGTTCACGGTATTACCGTTTGGCCTACATGGAGCACCATCTACTTTCCAATCACTAATGAAGCAGATATTATCACCTGATGGGGACGACTGTTCAGCGTATTTAGATGATATAATAGTGTTTAGTAACTGTTGGAACGATCATCTCAAACATCTGCAGAAAGTTATAACTGAACTAGACAAAGCCGGTTTAAAAATCAACCCAAAGAAAACCACAATAGGGCACGACAGACCCGATATTTGGAATATATGTTTGGAGGAGGGAAAATCCGACCTCAGTTGGACAAAGTGGATGCCATACTACGACACCCTATGCCAAGTAACCGCAAACAAATCAGAGCCTTTCTGGGATTTGTAGATTACTACAGAAGATTCATCCCTTTATTCTCTTCCATAGCAGCTCCATTGACAGAGGCCCTGAAATCTACATACAGACAAACTTTGCACTCTGACCCTGAGGCTCTTCAAGCTTTCAATCAGTTAAAGAAGGCCATCTCAACTCTCCTGTTTCTACGGTGTCCCGATTTCAAAGAGGAGTTCTTTTTACAGATGGATGCATCCGGTTCAGGGCTAGGTGCAGTGCTTTCACAGGGGGTTGAGGATAACTTATACCCTGTTGCCTTTATCCATCGAAAACTCTTGGCACATAAAGAGGCATATTCGACTATTGAAAAGGAGTGCCTTGCGATCAAATGGGCTGTGGAGAATCTACGGTATTACCTCTTGGGGCGGACATTTACGGTATTCACGGACCACGCCACTTTACAGTGGCTTGCCATTCATAAAGATTCCAACCAAAGAATACTACGTTGGTTTCTTACCCTACAGGCTTTTTGTTTCAAGACCTTACACAGACCTGCGGCATTCCAGGTCATGCCAGATTATTTATCCAGAAGTGTTGATCGACCTGAACGGCTCGATCCTTCGGTGAGGGTTTGTGAACATGGGAATGCGGACTCCGGGGCTGAAGTGAGTGCCGGCCGCGAGGCTGTGTTGAGTGGCAGCCGCAAGGGTGAATTGAATGCCGACAGCGAGGCTGGGGCTGCATTAGCTAATGGCCGTGAGGCGGAGGCTGAAGTAGACACCAGCCGCGATCCGGAGCCTGAATTACATGGTGACCGCACGGACGAAACTGAAACACATAGCGGCCGTGAAGAGGGACAGGTCCCGGCCGTAAAGCAAGCGGAACACCCAGGGAGCGAACGCAGATGGGAGGGGGTTGAGGAGGCAGTAACAGAAAAATAAAACCACGAGGGAATCAACCGGCGTCTCTGGCGTCCATTTATTAACAACAATGAAATAACAGGAACAGATGCTGAAAAAGATACAAACTTAATACCCGCTCCCCGCTCATACATACAAACATTAAACTTACCTGATATTCAGGTCGGTAGCTGCCCAGCGAAGGGGAAAACAAATGGAACAGGGAAGGAGACATCTTGGCAACCTTCGTTCAGAAAGGAAGGGGCGGGGTTTATGGGAATATTTATAGACTTTAACACCAAGTCCATTCTGATTTGTCAAAAGCCCTCTGTCCCCTATTTAAGGACGAAACTGACAAAGGACTGAGTGTGTTCCATCTGATTTCTTTCAGAAAATCCGAGCTGAGAGAGAGTGAGCCACACCGGAGACGCTCTGGGCCTATGAGGACTAACTCAAGAAGGCTACAAGTGTATCCCTACCAAGGAAAGAACAGAAGATTGAACTGAAGACATATTTATTTTTTTTCTGAATAAAAAGGCTGTTTAATTTTCTAAATTCTGGTCCTCCTGCCTCATCCTTACAGTATGTGATGCAAGAAATGTGGCTTTTGCTAAGTTTAAATGTTAATCAGCTTGGCTGAAGCTGCAAAAAACTGGAAAAGCAGGTTTTTTCCCAGAAGGGGGGCCAACCTCTCAGCAGAAACTCACAGGGAGGTGTTAATTGCAGGTTAGAGCAGAATTTTGTCTACAGAAGGCAAAGGAACAATGACAAAGTTGCAGCCCAGGAAACTGGAGGTGTGAAGGCAGTTGTAAACCCTCTTGGAAGGAACAAGCCAGGAGGGGGATGCTTTGGACTGCAGGGAGACAAAAAGAGGCGGAGCCAAGCAACCATCTGTTGCTAAACATGAACAAAGAACACGTTTTAAAAGACTTATAACTTGCCATTCAAAATGGTGAAAAATATAAAAATGACAGAGTTTTTAATTTAATTTCTTGCTGCATGTGTGAAGAGGCAGCAGAGCTGCGTGACATGTTCTGGACAGGAATGGCAAGATATGTGATGTTATTCAAAATGTATTACTGTTAGAATTGTGAAAATGTACATGCCTATCCCTATATTAAACACGCACATTTGTGGAAAGTTGCCTGCAATTTGGAAACTGTGTGCATAGCAAAAAGGACAACATTCTGTAGAAAGTTAAACAAGATCCTACAGCTGCAAGATTTTGATGAAAAGATGCTACACAAAATATGGCATCTTTTTGTGTGATTTATATAAAGGTGGCTAATGTAGAAATGTGTGTTCAGTGTAAAATCCAATTTTGAGACCAGTGTGCTAAAGGGAGTCTCTGAGGACTGTAAAGCAAATCATAAAATGTCACATCAGCTGGCCTTGATTCAATCACCCCAAATGCAAGGTGGAGATGAAGTGTTGACCCTATTCCAGGTCAAAGGGGCAAGCTTAGCTAAGCCGGCCCACACACCCCCTTTATGATGTCATTTTAGAGCATAAATAGAGACAGCTGACATCAAGGGAGTCAGATTCACCCAATTTCCTGATGCTGGCGGAGCCCCCTGCTGCTGAAATCTACATCTTCCTTGTTCCAGACTCCAGAACCTTGGCAAAGCAAAGGCCTATTGCATAGCTGAACCATTCTCAGCTAGGCCTCAAATTCTAAAACAGAACCCCAAAAGCCTGGGGGAAGCATCTTAAAACAGCCGGGTGTGCTGTTAATGCTTGCCTGCTGAATTGGAATTGAAATATCCTCAGAACCAAGAAGGGCAGATTCCGTCCAGTCCTGTACCGTGCTCTGACGAGAGCGCCTTGCTGACCCTGTCCAGTTGAATGTGACCAGCTGTCCGTCCCTGATAGATCCGATTCAATGGTCCAGAATCCTGATGGTCCAGAATCCTGACGGTCCAAAATCTTAAATCCATTTTGTCTTGTGAGTATTAACAGGAAGCTAGAAACTGTTGATTCCTGTGCATTATCTTGTCCCCTGCTAACCTCTGAACTATCCTTACTTCCATAATCAATAACATTGTCTGCATCCGTATTGAAATCTTATTGTCTATCTGTAAAATCATCCTTTTTCCTAGTCATCTTTGTGAACTTTGATCTATTAATTTAATTCAAGTGACGAACCTAGCGCTCCAAGTTGGACAGTGAGGAACCAGGACTGAGTCGCAAATCATTCCTGACTCTTACCTGTGCCGTCCTGGTGGCTTAGCTTGGATGCTCTAGTCCACAGTGAATATTTTTCTGATTTTAAACTAAAGCCTCTGTCCAAATCCATGCCTATATTTTTGAAAAACAACCTCTACTAAAACCTCTATAACTCCCTCAGTTTTTGTGATAGAAACTGAATTTCAACTCCTACTTGTGTCTAACATCCATAGCTATTCAAAGAATACAGTTTGGTTCTCCCGTTATAGCCAAAAACACGCTAGGGAAAGTTTGCAGCGGATTGCCATTTTGAGAAAATTTTTACACGTGTGAAATAGCTTCCATTTGTTTACGATCTGGACTTTAAGATTTCAATTGTTTTCTTTGGACTAACTCATTGCTGGTGATTGTGTGCAACTGTTCAAAGCAGCTCCCGTAGGAATTTATAATAATTGAAGCACTTTTCCTCACATTTAGAGTTCTTGCTCAGCCACTTTAAAAGTTATTCTGACAGTTGAAAAGCCCACTTTGTTTTTCTCTTTCTATTTAAGGGGGGAAGGGCGAAGTTGGACACTGTTTGATCTGTATTATTCCTGACTACCTGCTCTCTCCTTCCATCTCTTTGCATTTCCTATTGGGGGTTGAGGGGTGTTGCAGGGGGAACCTCTAACCATAGTGCTATCTGATCTGAAACCAACACAAAAGTATTATTTCCTGTGCTGCATTTGATTTGTTCATTGCTTATTCCTAGTGTTTTAAAGATATTATTCAGTGTTCTGTCACCCCATTGGTGATTGTTGTATCTATTAAAATATGTATTGTGATTTTGATCTTTAATAAATAAATAAATAATACCCTTTACAAACCAGCCTGATTCCTGGTCCAGCATGAACTGGGGTATTTTTCAAGTAAGGGGTGTAATATGAGTGGTACATCTTTCAAATAAGTGAATCTATATATCAAATCAGTTTTCCCATTGCGCTGTACACCAGGCCGAGAGCAGAGTGTATGGCCTGAATGAAATACTTACCAAATCAATCCCCCACTTTGCCTCCAAAAATCATCAGATTCATAACAGCAGAGTTACTGCTCCAGGTAAATCTGCAAAAATCCAAATAGAGACATATGGGCTTCAAAAATAGGAATTTAGCACTGCCTTAATGCCATTCATAATCTGGCAGTAAATCTGCTGGACCAAGTGGCAGTAACTGTTAGTTACTCTTAGTTCATTTGGCAGTAATGCTATGGAAAAATATGCAGAGCTACTACAATACTCAATATTATCACCTTTGTCTCAAGCTATCCTTGGCTTCACCCCCATTACATGGATGAGTCTATCTCCATCTACGCTCCAACTTGAGCTCTTAACTCTCAATTACTAAAAAAGTGTCTGTTCCTCAACCCTTGCACTGACTCCCTCTTCCACTCTTTTTCACACTGGTCAATCTTTTTCCCAGGTGGCCTCACCAATCTAATGCTCTAGCCTCTGCCATCAAAGCATTTTAAGGAGGGGAAACAGACATGACCAGACTCAAGCTTCATCTGCAAACCAGTAAAAGGGTTCTCCTCTAAACCCTAGTAAAGAGGCCCCCTTGAACCTTATCCCCACTGTATCCATAATGCTAATTACTTTTCATATGTCATGTGTCCTCTAAAACGTAAACATGCATTTACTTAAACCCCTCATGAATTGCACTGAACTTGCTTGTTACACCTTCTGTTGCTAAAAACTGATAGTATATACATTTGTATTCCTGTAACAACTGGCCTAAATCCAAAAGGTATACTATATTTATGCATGTCTCTGTGTCAGCAGCTGGACACTGTACATGTCTCCACACACAACTATCCATATAACCAGCTTGACTCCATCCACATACTCAATAAACATTTGAACATGCTCTCTGTACAGGGCCTTTCTTTAAAATGCCAACCTAATTGACCAAATAAATACAAATAATAAGAAACGAATGAGTTGCCCCTCTTCAACAATCCTGCTATGTGTCTATAATTCAATTCATAGGCAGCCCACCACACTTATCTCGCAACTTGCATTCCCCATAATTACCCTTAGGGTATCCTATGCGTGGGAACACTCCTCAACCACTTAGACCCCATGCACAATGAGCATGCTCTCACTACTGAACCATCTCCTTCCTCAGGCTACAGTACTGGCAAACCTCCACCTAGAATCCAAAACCATCACCATCTTGGCATGTTTGGTTGGGTGCCCAGTAGATATGTGGTCTCGCCACTACCTGCAGCAGGACTCTGTTTTCCTGTTATACAACAGTTCCCCCATTGTTAGCTATGCTTGGCCTCCAGGCATTCAGTTGCTCTTCGAAGGTCATGGGCACCACAACTGCTCTCTGGTCCGCCTCCCTCAAGCATGCTTACATCAGGGAACTTCCCCCGGAGTAGGATACTCTCTGCTTCTCTAGCTTTTTACACTGGTCCCAGTTAAGTATACATGTTTTCTTAAAGAGATATTCCCATTTCCTTCTTCATGCTGGTAGGTTCCAGCATTATTTTCAGCCAAACAAGTATATGGCATGGTGGTCTTTGTAGCAATTATTACCATATATGTGACTAGATTGTTTGGCATAGGGAGTTCCTCACAGTCCTTGTCCCCTAAGGGGGAGTCTCTCCCAGTGAGGTCCCACTTGCCCAGACCAGTAGGAAGAGTCTTGTAGAGTGATTTCACCCCACTAGCCTCAAAGGGAGAGCCTCCCCTTTGGGGAAAAAGGGACACATACCTGTGATTCTTCACAAGAGTAACTTCTGTATTTCAAATTCCCATGATTGTATAGGGACAGTATTTTTAAATGCAAACTCCAATCACACTTTGCATTTAGATCCACCCTTTTATACAGAAAAACTTTTTTGAAATGTTGCATCTCTCTTACTTGCATTCATGAACTGATGTGCCTGTGGTGTCATTGATTATGCACTAAGTGATGCCATATGTGATATCATCAATGATGTAATTTGTGATGGCATCTGTGTGTTTGGGGTCGTGCAACGGGGTCTTCCGAGTTAAGGTGGCAAAGCTTCCAACACCTGTAGAATTATAAAGATTTTTGATTCATTAAATGAGCACCTAAATGCCACTTCAGCTAAAGTATTTTCTATGAATTTCAAGGATTTTGTTATACTATATCTTCCATGTAAGTATTATTCTAACACTTGTCCTCCTAACCTCATACATACCACTATAAAATCCCCGTGCCTGAGACATACCACGTGTATTATTTCCTGTAACTATACAATTAACATAATATTCAAAATGTTCTAGTACACTGTCATGTACATTATATGAACATTGATACAAGAACAGACATACCTCCAGGAGTTCACTTTTGACCCTTCTCAGAAAGTAAAATGATGACGCCTACTGAAAATAAAATAAATAACAAAACAATGCATCAATATTGAAATATAGAGGCCGATTCATGGAATAATTAGCGCGGCGCAAGTGGGCAAAAACGTGCGATTCGCAGTGGAATAGCGAAAATCGCAGTGAACGTGCGAAAATCGCACGAAAAGCAGCGCACGTCGATTCATGGAAGGCCGTGCACGAGAAAACCAGCGGATGTGCGAAAAAAAAGTGCGCGGCGCACGTTGGCGCACGTTGGCGCACAGGCCATCTAACAGCGTGCGCCAGGTCACAGCGAAAATCGCACAGGCCACAGCGAAATTCGCACATAGCGCGGCGCACGCAATAAAAGTAGGCGGAACACGGGCGTAACACTCGGAATGGGGAACAACTTGCCAAAACGTGGGCGTCACGGGGGAAGTACAGGGCACAAGTGCGCGGAACGCCCACACGCTCGCCTACAACACGTATTCATGGAATAGAATAGGGCAAAAAAGCGCACGCTCAAACCAGCGCACAGGCACAAACACGACCGCCACAAGAAAGGAGGCGGTAGCGTCTCTGCGGCTGTAAGAAATGTGCGCCAAAAGGTGCGCCAACAAATAGCACCTATATACTGCCATGATGAATGTCCCATACTGTGGCCCTCCAGGAAAAATGACGTGCAAAGGGGTACCCACAAACACGGACACCCGCTGACAAAAAATACGTGTGCATGTATACCGGGATGCGCGGGAAGTGTCATACGCGATTTGCAGGGTACGTGCATCACAGGGGTTCGCGTGAAGTTATTCACACGATCGGGCCTGGGGGAGCGGGCTACGTGTATTACAGGGGTTCGCGTGAAGTTCCTCACGCGATCGGGCCTGGGGGAGCGGGCTACGTGTATTACAGGGGTTCGCGTGAAGTTCCTCACGCGATCGGGCCTGGGGGAGCGGGCTACGTGTATTACAGGGGTTCGCGTGAAGTTCCTCACGCGATCGGGCCTGGGGGAGCGGGCTACGTGTATTACAGGGGTTCGCGTGAAGTTCCTCACGCGATCGGGCCTGGGGGAGCGGGCTACGTGTATTTCAGGGGTTCGCGTGAAGTTCCACACGCGATCGGGCCTGGGGGAGCGGGCTACGTGTATTACAGGGGTTCGCGTGAAGTTCCACACGCGATCGGGCCTGGGGGAGCGGGCTACGTGTATTACAGGGGTTCGCGTGAAGTTCCTCACGCGATCGGGCCTGGGGGAGCGTGCTACGTGTATTTCAGGGGTTCGCGTGAAGTTTCACACGCGAATAGCCTGGGCGCGTGAATTTGAGGGGTGCGCGGGAATTTCCACACGCGATCGGGCCTGGGGGAGCGGGCTACGTGTATTACAGGGGTTCGCGTGAAGTTCCTCACGCGATCGGGCCTGGGGGAGCGGGCTACGTGTATTACAGGGGTTCGCGTGAAGTTCCTCACGCGATCGGGCCTGGGGGAGCGGGCTACGTGTATTTCAGGGGTTCGCGTGAAGTTCCACACGCGATCGGGCCTGGGGGAGCGGGCTACGTGTATTACAGGGGTTCGCGTGAAGTTCCACACGCGATCGGGCCTGGGGGAGCGGGCTACGTGTATTTCAGGGGTTCGCGTGAAGTTCCACACGCGATCGGGCCTGGGGGAGCGGGCTACGTGTATTACAGGGGTTCGCGTGAAGTTCCACACGCGATCGGGCCTGGGGGAGCGGGCTACGTGTATTTCAGGGGTGCCGGGGAGTCCCACATGTGATTTGACAGTGTGGGTCCTCCCAGGTGTACCCTGTACACCCTCCACGGCCCCTGCAGGCAGCCCACACCACAGGGGACTACCCTGCATCCCTGGTCATGTCCCGCAGGCAGCCCACCCAACATGGGCATGCCCCCCAGCAAAGGCACATGTCTGCTTGAACTAATGAACACCAACACATGTCCCCTTGCACCCCCACCCCCCAGCACTGTGGGGCACATGCCAGCAGTCCCCCACCCATGTCCAACTCATGTCTCCCACCACCCCCACCCCCCAGCACTGTGGGGCACCTGCCAGCAGGCCCCCACCCATGTCCAACTCATGTCTCCCACCACCCCCAAACCCCAGCCACCAGGGTCACCCTCCACCAGGGCCCCACTCATGTCTCCCACCACCCCCACCCCCCAGCACTGTGGGGCACCTGCCAGCAGGCCCCCACCCATGTCCAACTCATGTCTCCCACCACCCCCACCCCCCAGCACTGTGGGGCACCTGCCAGCAGGCCCCCACCCATGTCCAACTCATGTCTCCCACCACCCCCACCCCCCAGCACTGTGGGGCACCTGCCAGCAGGCCCCCACCCATGTCCAACTCATGTCTCCCACCACCCCCACCCCCCAGCCACCAGGGTCACCCTCCACCAGGGCCCCACTCATGTCTCCCACCACCCCCACCCCCCAGCACTGTGGGGCACCTGCCAGCAGGCCCCCACCCATGTCCAACTCATGTCTCCCACCACCCACACACCCCAGCACTGTGGGGCACCTGCCAGCAGGCCCCCACCCATGCCCAATCCATGCCCCCCTGCACCTGGGTCCCAACATTCCCCAATCATGTCCGTAATGCCCATCCTCCCCTGCCAAAAGGCCCAACCAACTATCACACCCACCCACATATCAAAGGCAATTACATGTTACACCCCCAATGTAAATAATGCAATTTAACACATGTCTGTCACACACAATGGCTGCAAGTGAATGTCAAAACACCCAACATGACATGCCTGAAAGCAATGAGATGATACGACACATTGAAGATTAAAAAAATAATATGTATTGAACAGCAAATAAGAAAAAACACAAAGCAAATCAAACAAAACAAGATGAATGTCCATGAAAAAATTATGAAAAAATAAAATAAGCCAATCAAGAAGATAATCCTGGGTCCATGAGCCCTACCAAATTAAACCTAACTGACTACTAACTAAAAAGGGAACTATATACAAAAAAGTGGTGCATTGTCCAATCGCAACCCAAAAAAAATTCAAAAAAACAAAGGAAACCTAACCCTAACTATACAACTATATACAAAGGCAGCGGGCTATTCGGACGGCTCACTGGTTGTTGTCATGGGCCAGGGCATCCTCGAACTCCTGCTCAATGGCTTGGAGGCGGGCATGTTCCCTGGCCCCGAGGTCCCGCAGGGATAACGCAGTGTCAAGCTCAAACTCCCTGCGAAGACCCTCGAGGCACTCAGCCCGCCTCAGCGCCCTCCGCATGGAGTCCTCCGCCCTGACCATCGTGAGCCGTTCCTCCTCTGCCCGCTGCCGCTCCGCACCTATCCGCTGGCACAACCTCTCCCACACGGAAGCCACTCCCATTCCAGGGTTCTCCTGCCCTCCGGCCGATGCCTGCACCCCTGATGTTGATGGCCCCGAGCCATGATGCCTCCCACGTTGAGCCTGCTGCTGCCTCCGACGCAACTGCCTGTGCCAGCACGACGGCATCCAGGCTGATGGAAACCACCGACGCCGTCGTGCACGTGCCCTGCCCGATGATGCCGTCACATCCTCCATCTGCTGGGGTCCAGTTGCTCTGGTGTCCACCCCTGCTGGATCTCTGACTCCCGACTGTGGCAGGGATGGGATCCCCACCGAGCTGGCTGCATTGGTCGGGGCAGGTCCACAGGGGGCCCTGGTGGCATCTGGGCTGGAAGACGGCAAGGAGAACGACTGGTGGATAGCCTGCACAGAGGAGGAGAGGGCCGCCACATTGGCCAACACATGCAGGAAACCCCCGAACATGGCCGATCCCAATTGGGCCACGTCGGCACGGTGCACTTCGTGATGACGTGCGTGCTCCTCCCGGGAAGCACGCACGGCATCACGAATCGCAGCCGTGCGCAACGCGACCCCAATCAGGACCTTCTCCGCACGGCCAGGGGTTCCCACGTCCGCAGGTGGAGGGGAGTCAGGTGACATGGACATCCCCTCTACCTGCGGACAGGCCTGGGACGGGGCATCCCTGCTGGTGCATGGTGGTGCACTCACAGGGTCAGGGACAGCGACATGCACAGGCCCCTCCATGGTGACCTGTGCTGCCTCCTGCCCCTGGCCCTGGACTGCACCACTTGCACCAGCAGGGATGCCCCCACCAGGCCCCATGTGTGCCCCAGTGGCGGCCTCCTCCTCCTCTGTGCAAACCACCAACCTGGATGGCTCCTCACCGTCTCCCACCGTAGCAGGCCCCTGTGGGGGCTCACCCACCCCTTCCGCTGCAGCCGTGGGGGCATCCCCGCCGCCTTGCTCCACAGCGCCGTCTCCGCCCTCTTCTTCACTAGCCGCTGCGTAGAGGGAGACAAAGAACACAAGCATCAGGGCACTGTACAATGGTCCCCTAGACAGGAAGCAATAGCAGATGAGCACCACTGTCAAAGTACACGTCCATCATGTCCCTCCACAACACATGGGCCAGTCCAGGCAAAACACACACAGTAACAGGCATGGTGCATGCCATGGACATTTCCATGCATGTCCAATGGACTCTTGAAACATTCAATGATATGTAACTCACATGCATCATGGCTCATGCCCATCACATGCACACACATCACCTCAGTCACATCCATCTGGCCCCAAACACACCAAACACAGCGGATACAAGGGTAATTTTGCTGCTTTACTGAATCTCTGCATTGTCACACACATGTGTCATGCATCCATGGCATGCACAAGTCACAGACACGCAGGTCAGGCACACAGACATGGCTACCATATATGTACCTGGCATCAGCACCCATCCCTCACCCCCACCCATGTTCAGGTACAGAGACTGGCATGCTCTCATGTTCATAATCTGATTAGGGCTCCCCATGCGGCATTTCAACACATGCAACAACCATGTGCATCACACATCACTGGTCGCACATGCATTACCATGATGTCCCTGCACACATACATGCATACATGGGCTATGGCACACATACAGGCAAGTATCATAGAACCAGCACACCGCAACATGCCCTGTCACACACAGTAATGCATGGACACTTACCGCTCAACTCCAGACGGGCCTCCCTCTCAAGGATCTGGGCGTGGAGCGCTGGGCGTACGCGTTCCAGGACCCTCATCTGGATGGTACTCATGCGGCCCCGGCCCCCCTCCACGAGGCGCCGGGCCTTCACAAGGGTCCTGGACCTCAAGTCCTCCCAGCGCTTCTTGATCTTCAGGACGTCGCGGGTTGCCACCCCCTCCGCGTTGATGGCAACCACACAGTCGGCCCAGATCCTCTGCCGTCCTTCCTTGCTGGCGCGGGACGATCCAAAGAGGGCATCATACTGCCCCAGGACATGCTCCACCAGGACACCAACTTCGGTGACAGTGAAGCTGGTGCCCCTCTGCCCCTCTGGCCTGGGGTTGCCACTGGTGCCAGATGTGGAAGTGCCCGACATGGCAACCCCAGAGGCAGGTGTGGGTGGGCAACTGGGTCCTGGGGCTGGGCTGTGGAGCGATGTAATACCAGTCGGGAGTCTTCAGTTCCAGCAGGGGTGGACACAGCAACTGGACCCCTGCAGATGGCTGATGTGCAGGCACCAAATGGCAGGGCACGGTGGCAGCAGGCAGGCAGGCAGGCAGGCAGCAGCAGATGGCACGTGGGAGGCTGCTCGGGGCACTGGGGGGCAGTAACTCGGCCTTCTGGGCAGGAGCGTGGGCTTCCGTGTGTTTTCGCGTGGCCAGCTTGATACGGAGTGATTTGGCACGTGAAAATCCTGCACGTCAGCGTGAAATCCGAGGAAAGGCCCTTAGCGCGTAAGCGCGTCAGCACGCATACGCGATTCTATTGGACCAGAGTCCCTCAGCGCGTAAGCGCGTCTGTGACGTGACCCGCACGGGTGTTCCCCACTCAGGACGTGATGACGGGGCACACGTGGAGATACTGCACGTCAGAGTGTCATCGCGTGTAATTGGACAAAAGTGCGCGTACACGCGATTGGCCTATGTACGTGTATTTAATGGGTGCGCGGCCACTTACACACGCAAGTACGTCAGCGAACCGGTATCCCGTGGTGCGTGTGAATTTCCACACGCTATTGGACTGGCAACAGGATTCCAGGGCTGCGCGGGTCACACGCTGTATCCCGTGGTGCGTGTGAATTTCCACACGCTATTGGACTGGCAACAGGATTCCAGGGCTGCGCGGGTCACACGCTGTATCCCGTGGTGCGTGTGAATTTCCACACGCTATTGGACTGGCAACAGGATTCCAGGGCTGCGCGGGTCACACGCTCGCCTAGAACACGCGCTAAGCATAAATCGCGGACTTTAACAATAACAAGCTCAGACGCCAGGATGAACATACCGTTCCTAGCAGCAGTGGCAGTGGGCTACCAAAGGAGGAGGAGGAGGATAGTCAGGGCCAGAATATTCACACCCAGAACCAGCCTTTTCGGGATGCCTGATGACCAGGTGTATGGGAGGTACAGGTTTCCACCACACATCATACTGGACCTGGTGACTGAGTGGGAGGATGACCTCACATCACCCACCCTGTGCTCCCAAGCACTCAGCCCCCTGGAGAAGGTCCTCAATGTACTGCACTTCTTAGCCACTGGATCATTTCAGCGGACAAGTGCCATAGTGGGTGGGGTGTCACAGGCCACCCAGTCACGCTGCCTACACCAGGTCTTGAACATCATGACTGCACGCCCATCAGTCCGCAGGCACATATACCTGCCCAGAACACCTGCAGAAAGGCATGCTGCCGCCCTGGATTTTTACGCAGTGGCACGATTCCCCAAAGTGCTAGGTGCCATCGACTGCACCCATGTGGCTCTACGTCCCCCCAGGGCATCTGAGCACATCTATAGGAACCGCAAGCACTGGCATTCCATCAACGTGCAGGTAGCATGTAATGCCAAGGGAATCATCACCTCAGTATATGCCAACTATCCCGGCTCCACCCACGACAGCTTCATTTACCGAATGTCCACCCTAAGCCGGGACCTAGAAGCTGGGCGGCATGGCGATACATGGCTGCTTGGTGAGTATGTATGCCACTGCACATGCATGCATGTTGGATACTGAGCAAGGTCACAACCTCACCAATGATACCAATCCCCACCTCCACAGGGGACAGTGCCTACCCTCTCAGCCCCCACATGATGACGCCAATTCGGAACCCCACCACGCCACCCCAGGTAAGATTTAACACAGCCCACATCACAACCAGGGGCATAGTGGAGCGCACATTCGGAGTGCTGAAGTCACGCTTTCGCTCCCTTGACCGTTCTGGCGGGCAGCTGTTATACGCTCCCCCAGTAGTGTGCAGGATCATAGTGGCAGCATGTGTCCTGCACAACGTTGCAACACGCCGGGGCCTGGCCGTGGACATGGTGGTGGCCCCACATCCCCAACCACATGCACAGCCGCTGCGCATGGGAGGGGAAAGGGCACGGGGGGAGGCAGCCCGTACACAGCTAGTGGCTAATTACTTCACATAGAAATCACACCCCTGTGGAGTGCACACTGCCCTGGCACATTCCATCTGACAATCAATGATGACTCAACCTGACACTGATCCTGAATGTGTGGAGAATGAACCGGGAATTCCATGTCAGCCTGAGATTGTTCACCTGGAAGTGTCACAATGTGTGCATCCCTACCCACACAGACACCACCAATGCAGTTTTGTGAAGTTACACATTGAAGCAGCTAAAATGAATACCCACTTGCAAAATGCAACAAGAGGACAGTGCCATGTCAGCCAACCCAACCCCAGCACTGCCACACGACACACCGTGCCATGACATGCTAATTGCAGGTAAACAAAGTAATCCACACAACATGACATCACTCTCACTATGTACAGTGGCACTATTAGAAACCTGCAACACCTGAAATGCTCACAGCAATGCCGGACCAACAACATACTTGAGCACGTAGTACCATTAACATGACATCATAAATGTAACATATTAGTAGTCTCACCACCTGGAAATGCCTGCACTCCCACCACTACCAACTGTGCAGTGTTGGCGCCATGTAGAGTTGTAGGTGCACTGCTGCCAACATGGTCCCCATCGCCAGACTAGAGGTCCTTGTGTGGACTTGAGGAAGGGACCTGCAAATTGGGAGGTAGACACAGAAGAAGAGTTACACATCAATGCAACATGCAGTGTACAACACAACAGCAATATGCACTAGGAATGTATACACAGTATTGACTACAGACTGGCCACACAGTTAATGGGAGTCCAACGTCACTGTGTAATTCACTGTCACTTGGGCACACCCTTTGCAAGCCCATGGAAACGGGAAGCAGGAGGGGTGTGTGTGACTCAAACCCAAGCATCTGAACCAAATACATTACAAGCCTGCATGTGCCCAGCCACAATGCAGCGTATGCCCACAGGAACCACGGGAGCCAACAGATCGGAGCCAACAGATCGGAGCCAACAGATCGGAGCCAACAGATCGGAGCCAACAGATCGGAGCCAACAGATCGGAGCCAACAGATCGGAGCCAACAGATCGGAGCCAACAGATCGGAGCCAACAGATCGGAGCCAACAGATCCTCCCAAAAAAATTGGGAATAAAAGAAATCAAAATAAAAATGAAAATAAGAAAAAATCAAAAATGGCCATTGATGGGCCCGGGGGGGTTGGGGAGGCCACCCAGGAGGTCCGAGGACAGGATGCACACCAGAACCCACCTGCGTGGATCCTGGGAAAATAAAACACCTCCATGGGCTCATGGCCCACACGGCTACCCTATTGTGGGAGTGTCACTGCTGTCGCTATTATCACCCTGTGCAGCTGCATCCGGAGGTGGTTGCACTATGGGAGGCAGCCCACGCAAGGCCCTAGTCTGCTCCTCCATGGCTGCAAGCATGCGGGTGTGGTAGGTCTGGTTCTGGAGGATGAGTGTGCGGAGGTCCCCATGCAACAACTCACGGGATGCCCGGACCTCCGCCCTCGTTGCCTGCATCTCAGCTGAGAGCGTACGGGTGAGACGCTCCAGCTGCTGTTCTGTCCTTTGGTGTGTGGAAGCCTCAAGCTCAACAAGAGTCGTCCTGAGGTGTAGGAGCTCCTGCCTCAGGGCTTCCCTGTGGCCCTGGGACTCAATGGAGATGGCCTCCTGCAGAGTCGCCAGTGCCGCCCGCCTGTCCCTGTTGGACCCCAACATGTCCTCCCTGTGTGACTGGCAGATGGAGTCAGTTGCCTGCTCTAGTCGCTCCATCAGCCTTTCTGGGGGGACAATGGAAGTGGCCACCCTATCCATGGCCTGAGCCATCATCTCGGATGATGCAGCCTGTTGGGTAGCCATACCGTAAATGGATTGCTCCCATGCGGTATTGCCAGGTGGCGTACGGCCACCACGTCGGCGGGCACCACACCTGTCTGGGGCAAGGCGAACTGCGCCTTGCTGTGCCGGCACTGCCTGAGGCTGCAGGACTGCATTCCCCCTCTGATCTGCTGGCCCAGGAACAGGATCAGATGTCGCGGAGTGTGACCCTGCATCCGTAACCACCAAAGGCGTAGCTGCCAACACTGACATCCCCATGGAGGGTACTGACCCTGGTGCAGGTGGGTGAGACAGAACAGAATCCCTCCCTGGAACACTCACCAGCGACGGCACGTAGGTCTCATCCGAATCAACACCTGAGTACAGCTCGGGGGAGGTGCAGCCAGAGACACCCCTTGAGAGCACGACCTGCAGCACTTGTGGGTTCTCCCCCACCACCACACCACGTCCCTCACTGGTGGTTGGTCGGCCCTGGGACACCTCCTGGGTCTGCACCATCTCCACAACCCCAGCAGTATCAGGTGCGTCTTCCCCTGCAAAGACATGAAAACAAAGTAATGGAAACAGGCATTAGCACCATGGCACACATTGAGGGCTGAGAAGCAAGAGAACCAGTACTTGATTGACATGTCCCACATGACTAAAACCCTCCCATGCATGCACCCTCACTGCGTATGAAGTGCAGGCAAACGGCACACACTGATGACACCAAGATGGAAGATGAACAAATTTTCTGCATGCTGCCTGGCAGTGGCATCACACATTGGCCTGTGATTGGCAGGTGAAACACACATGCCATCACACAGATGGCATGTACCATTGCTATTGAGTGAAGATGGAGAGGAGGGCAGCACCTATTCATTCAGTCCAGTTCCCGCATGTAATAGCTTTTCTGATTCTGACAGGTCAGATTTTTCACCTGGAGCTGCCAGTCTGTAATGGTCAAATTGCACAGGGACATGTGTGTACAAATGATATCCAGGTAACAAAGTCACTCCCCTTTACCATACCCATGTCAGACATGTGACTAGTGGACAGCGACATGCCTAGTGAAAGTGGTGGAATGCAAACAAACTGACTGAATGAACAGTGAAAAATAAGCAAATCTGTTGTGTCAAGGTGACACTTCAAGGGCAACTGGCGTGCAGTTGTGCTAGATGTCTACTGTTGGCAGAAGGGATACTGCTATGGCCAAATGCAGCTGCGCAGGAAGTATTGCATGAAGCACATGGCTGACCCATACGACTGAGGCGCACACACTCTCTCCTGGCACCCAAACAGAAGCCCTCACACACACACCATGCACATGTATGACACACACATGCATGTGCACTCACCGGACAATGCCTCGTAATCAGCCAGATCTCCCACGCCTTGGATCTGTTCCTCCGTGACGTAGGTCCCAGCGACTGACTCATGTGGAGTGAGTTCCATGTCTACTACTGGAGACCCACCTCCAGTCACTAGAGTTGCGGCATGACTTGAGGCCAGCTTACTCTTTGCCCTGCGCTTTAGGTCATTCCAGCGCTTATAGCAATCATTGGCTGTGCGCCTCACGATTCCAAGGGCCCTTACGATGTCCGCAATGGTCTGCCAGTGTGCCTGGCGTTGTGCAGGTGTGGTCTTGGATCCTGCAACAATGACCATCTCGTTGTCATGTCCGGACACATACTCGACAAGTGCATTCAGTTCGTCATCCGTGAAGCTGGGCTTCCTGGACGGGCCGGACTGTGTAGCCGTGTCTGGGGCATCAGCCTGTGCCGGACGAGCACTCTTCCTCTTCCGCTTGGAAGGTGGTGGTGATCCTGAGTGTCCTGCGCCGCTCTGGACACTAGGGGCAGGAGCCCTGGTGGACTCTGTATCAGGAGTGTGGGATTGCACACTCAGCATGGGAGTTGGTGCAGGCATTGGCTCGAGTGTGATGGTGTCAGGGGGAATGTCAGCAGCATGGACTAGGACCGACACTGTCCTGGCTGGGTGTGTGAGGGCTGGGGTGGATGGAGCCGCAGCTGCCCCTGCAGCCACTCCGCCCTGCCTCCTTGGTGCAGTAGATGACCTTGCAGCCCCAGATCCACGTGGCATGATGGCATCAACGTGCACCAGCGCACGTGTCGTAGCCCTGCTGACCTGGAAGTCAGCCATGGAGTCAGCCAGGTCTGGTGCCACAATGGGCTGGTCCAACAAGGGCTGAGCATGGATGGTGTCAGCCACTTCAGCCTCAACGGGAGGGGGGGAGGGGGGGGAGGGGGGGGGATGATGGGTGCCCTTGACTGGTCCTCCACACATGGGGGGTCAGGCTCACCCTGCAAGTTACGACCACGTCCCCTACCGGATCCACCACGGCCACCACTTGTGGCTCTTCCACCTTTGCCACCCTTACGGAATCCTCGCCTCCCAGCCATGGCACTGATGTTAATGTGCGTATGGGAGTGGCTGTAGACAATTGTCCTGGGCAATTGGGGGTCAAAGGGGTTGGGTACCAGATGGTAATTGTACCCTAGTGCTCTAGCACGGCTGATTGTAACCCCTGGGGAAAGATGACGGGTCACGCAACGCACAGGAGGCCCAAAAAAGGGAGATGACGTGCACGCAACCCCTCCTAGACCACGTGTGCAGAAAGAAAAACCTGCACTACGCTGTGGCACCCAGTAACACAAGAATGAACGTATGCGTGTCACACGCAGCCTAGAATGACCTCTGAAGGGGTAGGCAACACACGGGGCAAGCACAGAAGTTGGATACGTGCGTGACTCACCGTCTGCCAGGTAAAAGAGCGTGAAGAATGAGCGCGTTTGGCTGGCTAAACCCCCGCCAAAAGAAGATGTGTGCGCTGTCTGAGAAGACAGGACAACAGTAGAAGGGGACACTGTTTGAGGGAACAGGCCCAGGTAAACCAGTAAAAGAGAAAAAAGAGAAAAAGCTGTCAGAGGTAACAGGGAATACGAACTGGAAACGCCGTGAAGTAAATCGCGTGTGAAACGACAAGAAGTACAGATTTCACCCACTCGCTCTCCACGAAAAGCACGTACAAGGAAATGGTGTTCTACATGTACCTTATATACAGGCCCACACGTACAGCGTCACTTACGCGGCGTGTACGTTCACCAATCACACGCTTTGTCAGTCCTGCGTGTAGATCCATTTTCACCAATCACACGCTTTGTCACTTCTACGTGTACATCCATTTTCACCAATCACACGCTTTGACACTGGGACGTGTCACGCAACAATTTCCTGCACGTGCAGGTGACTATAGGCGCGCATATGCTGTTGACGGGTTTACGCGCTAAGGGCCTTTGCTGACGTGTGGGATTTCACTACCTATCAGGCTGTCCACGCGTTCACACACGAGAGACTACGCTCCTGGCCAGGAGGCGAAATTACTGCCCCCCAGAGCCCTGAGCACGCTCCCACCTGCCATCTGCTGCTGCCTGACTGCCTGCTGGCCACGTGCCCCACAGTGCTGGTGGGTGGGGGTGTTGGGAGACATGGGTGGGGGCCTGGTGGAGGGTGCCCCTGCACTGGTGGGGGTGGTGGGAGACATGGGTGGGGGCTTGGTGGAGAGTGCCCCTGGTGGCGGGGGGTGGTGGGAGACATGGGTGGGGGCCTGGTGGAGGCTGCCCCTGGTGGCGGGAGGGTGGGGGTGGTGGGAGACATGAGTGGGGGCCTGGTGGAGGCTGCCCCTGCACTGCTGGGGGGGTGGGGGTGCAGGGGGACATGAGCAGGTGTGCAGGGTAGTCCCCTGTTTTGTAGACTGCCTGCAGGGGCCGTGGAGGGTGTACAGGGAACACCTGTGAGGACCCACCCAGCCTAATCGCGTGTGATGATTCCCACGCACCCCTGTAATACACGTACCCTGGCTAATCGCGTGTATAACTTCCCGCGTACCCCTGTAATACACTTACCCTGGCCAATCGCGTGTTAAACTTCCCGCGTACCCCTGTAATACACGTACCCTGGCCAATGGCGTGTTGAACTTCCCGCGTACCCCTGTAATACACGTACCCTGGCTAATCGCGTGTTGAACTTCCCGCGTACCCCTGTAATACACTTACCCTGGTCAATCGCGTGTTAAACTTCCAGCGTACCCCTGTAATACACGTACCCTGGCTAATCGCGTGTTGAACTTCCCGCGTACCCCTGTAATACACTTACCCTGGCTAATCGCGTGTTAAACTTCCCGCGTACCCCTGTAATACACTTACCCTGGCTAATCGCGTGTTAAACTTCCCGCGTACCCCTGTAATACACTTACCCTGGCTAATCGCGTGTTGAACTTCCCGCGTACCCCTGTGATACACGTACCCTGGCTAATCGCGTGTTGAACTTCCCGCGTACCCCTGTAATACACTTACCCTGGCTAATCGCGTGTTAAACTTCCCGCGTACCCCTGTAATACACTTACCCTGGCTAATCGCGTGTTAAACTTCCAGCGTACCCCTGTAATACACGTACCCTGGCCAATCGCGTGTTGAACTTCCCGCGTACCCCTGTAATACACGTACCCTGGCCAATCGCGTGTTAAACTTCCCGCGTACCCCTGTAATACACGTACCCTGGCTAATTGCGTGTTGAACTTCCCGCGTACCCCTGTAATACACTTACCCTGGCTAATCGCGTGTTAAACTTCCCGCGTACCCCTGTAATACACGTACCCTGGCTAATCGCGTGTATGACTTCACGTGTACCCCTGATATGCACGTTTCCCGCTTTGCGTTCCTTGTTTGGCAGCCCTGTAACTGGTCCAGGGTTAGCGCAGCCCTTTGCGATGATTTAGCGATTTTGATGGCTTTTCCTTGCGCAAGGGCGTTCTTGGGGGCGTTACTGGCGCTGCTGCAGGGTCGCTGCGATACTCTGCGCCACGGCTGGTTTGGGAGCATGAAATCCATGAATACGCTGTGCGCGGAAATCGGTTTTAGCGCACGTGCCTGGCGCAGTCAATCGCACGCGGACACTCTGCGCCAGCCGCTTGCGACACTTTTCAGCGAAATTCTATGAATTACCCTGATAGTGTTTAGCCAAAAGAAAGGAAAACACATGTACAACTCCCTTTTGCCCATTATAGTTGTACAGAAACAAAAAAACATACGTTTTATGTGTCTAATCAGGTATGTTTGTGCAATATAATCAAATGGGCACTGGAACAACTCACTGGAGGGGAAAAAAAAACTACACATAAAAATGTATCCTTTATATTTTAATGTATCTAACTACCGATAATTTAACATTAAGCCTAATTGAATAGGAACTAGGTGTCTCTATTTAGCATACTCGTCTTAGTACACTGCAACTTTCAAAACGGAGAAAAATTAATATACTAAAATGTATGGCACATCAAATAACATAGTACGAAAAATGCAACACGATTATTTACATTTATTTTAATTTATTGTGCACATGGCTCTTGACACAAGAACATTACACAAAGTACACCTAAAGACATATCAAAACATAAAAAAACATTCCATACAGATCAATACATTAAACTTTTGATATGATCGTATACCACCATTTTACACCACCTAAAAAGCATTAAAAAACGCAGTTCAAAAAGACATCATCTATACAGCGTATAACTGCTAAACATAATGAAACTCGATTTCCTGAAATTATCTGCAGCCAAAAATCTGTTGTTTGAAGACCCTTCTAGCAATAAAGCTGGAGAGATTCTTTATTCTCAAAGATCTAGTGAACTGACATAGCAGCATTAGATGAAACAAAGATTCTAGTGTTTCCTCTTCCCTGAGCAATTTGCACATCCTTTTAACACTGCCCAGACCCTATCAGGCACCTTCACCTTCTAAAGTGGGAAGAAGATTTAAACAAAATTGTAGGAACGTTGTTCTCCAAGCAGCAGTGAAACGTTGTAAATAGGATTTGGTCACAAAAGGCAATTTACATTGACATTTGTATCACACTTGTGTATATTCTAAAGTCCCAAAAAATATAATTCCTAATTTTGCAAAAAACTCTGTTTTTAAATATTTAAATGTATTAACTATTTCAATGTGGGTTTTAAATATATTATTCCCAATGATGTTGTTTTCTGAAATACAAACACATCACAAGTACTCCAAGTAATATTTTCAATATCAATTCATCATTTTTGGTTGTCAAGTGTGTCTTACATTTATTATTTATAACCACATTAATAGGAGTCAAACTAATAGGGTGTAAAACATACACAAATAAGAATTCAGACCATCTGACAAACAACATTAAAACTCTATTAGTACTAAATAAAGAGCATATGCTGAAAATGTTTTAGACATAAACAGTAGCCTGAGAAATAGCTACAAAGTCACTGATTTATTATTGTTTGCATCCAGAGGGGCCCCATTCACACAATAAAAATGTATCTCTGTCGTTCCAAATTTCTGTGTCAATAATTAAGGTGGAAAACCCGTCTTGTGCATCCATACGGTGGGACTCCTTCTGAGGTTTCTCATTAACATTTCACTCATTGCGTCTTTTCCTATAACCGTAACTTAAAATGTTTCTATCATTAAGTACATTGACATAAGAATTCCACTATCTGCATAAATAAAATAGAAGAGACAGTATTACACAACCCAACTATGAATAGGAAACGTTCATACAAATATGGATCTGTAAACCATGTTTTACACAAAAAAGAGTAGCCAAAAATTGGATAATACTTTTACTATCTCTAGTAACTAAAATAACTAACATTTACAGTGAAACAATTCCAAACATCAAATATGGGCTTTTTAAATGTAATTATACTGCAATTCTATACATGATCATCTGCACGCCAACAACTGCAGAATTAAATTAGCAAGAAAAAAATAATACATTTATTCAAAAATTCTGATTAATGCATACATCAATATTGATATGATATATTGAGGGACTCTTTTATCAAAAATGAAACTACACTGTACATTATGGTTACAATAAAAAAATCAGCACATGTTTAAGGTCTCTAGGCAATGTAGGCTTGAAAAAAACAAAGAATTATTGCATGCCACTTTGTTTCTTGCCG
This sequence comes from Ambystoma mexicanum, assembly GCF_040938575.1. Taxonomy (NCBI): domain Eukaryota; kingdom Metazoa; phylum Chordata; class Amphibia; order Caudata; family Ambystomatidae; genus Ambystoma; species Ambystoma mexicanum. The sequence continues at coordinate 438,091,649 of NC_090923.1, forward strand.
CAGCCAACTGGCAGAACGTCCTCTGTGAATGTTTACTGAATTGTGGAAAATAATTCCAACAGTTTTGAATTATTTCTTGTGCTATAAAAACTTGACTGTGTACAAACTTCAAAATGTTGGTATTAATGTTTCAACCGTAATCTATATATTGTTGCAACAAAGTATCAAATACTTTTGACACTGCATATTTCTTAATGTAGAATAGAAGTAAGCACCACATTGTCCATAGACGAGTCCTGGTAAGCATTAGACACCCGGAGCTGGACTTAGGCCAAACCATGTGGGTGCCTGACGTTCTGGCGCAGCTGATTTGTTGTAGGTCCCCTTTCAGCAGCCACCTTGGCCGACGTCCAACAGGGCGCAGGGACCTTTAGGTGCAAGTATATTTCTGCGGACAGAAACATGCCATTAATAGAAAACGTACTTCCTCTAGTTGTCTAATTCCCTGCAGAGTAATAAACCCAAATAATCAGTGGTCGAAGTGGGCGGGAGCGGTCGGGAGCAGTGCTCCTCTACTTCTTTTAATTAAGTTTTACCGTTCCCATACTTTTATTCTAAAAACAAACCGTTCCGGAATGGTTTCATTTTAAAATAAAAGTGTAGGAAGAGGTTGGAACTTGCACTTTCAGTGCACTGCACAGGACGTTTCCTTAAAGAGCAGGCACATGGGTTTTGGGCTTTTTATTGTGCATGGGAGGGGGCTCGGCGATGGGGTCTGTGGGGAGGGGTGCAGGTCAGTAGGGAACATAGTTGCACTATTTCTTTTCATACACTTCGACCACTGCAAATAATGTTACGTCTAACCTAGTGATACACATCACTGCAGAATGGGTTACACCACACTGCCCGAGTAAATTCATATTTAAGAAACGTTTTGAGATATGATTCTCTCATGTTTGCCAAAAAAAGACAAAAACAAGCTCTCTATTTGGCCCATAAAACTGTCTCATCCGTCATCACATTTGTAAAATAGGGCAATGTGTGGGAATTTTTAGAAACCCATCCGCCATTTCTCCTCCCACGTAAAGCACTGGCTAAAAGAAACGCTGGTGTAACATAAATCTATCTCCTTTGGTTTGCAAGGATCCCTGCTGCTCAGATTTGCGTGTGTGCAGTGATGGATTTTCTTGTCCAGAAAAGTCTGGCTGCAACACTGATTACAGCATAGCTGAGAAGGCCGGTACTGTCCCATATGAAGTTTATTGCAGCTATTGAAACAGCACTCAATACAAGTTATACAGCCCTGTGCAGAAGCAACGTGCTGCCACCGTCAGGTTAAACGTATTTCACGTGTGCTAAGAAGTGGTGCTCCTACCCCTTGAAAGTACCGCCGTGCAAAGAAACAACAGTTTTGCCTCATTCACCAATACGAGTATTAGCCCTGCTACGATGTTCTCAGACTGTCCCATTGCAGGTTTTACAAGCCTACACTGTATTCTGCGGCGGAAAACTCATGTGTCTGCAACTACAAGAATGACGGGTTTGTGGAATCAGTTGGGGCTTTAAGGATAGTGCGGCCTGTTCAAGAAGTAGCCGCAACGTTCCGTTAAAGCACTTCGTTCCGTTAAAGCACTTCTATGAACAAGGAGAATACTATTGCATTGGATTCGAAATGCATGTAGTATGTTTTTACTATTAGGAGTGGGTCAGGAAAACAGTGATGAAAAGCCATGGGAGCTGTCACTGATAGTTAGAATTTGCAGGCCCGTGTGATAGGAGCACAACACACAAGAGAGAACCAGGGAGAAAGCAGGAGATGAAGGCTGGCGGTCCCTCCAGACAGTGCAGGCAGAGGTGCTGAGCGACCCATCAGTCAGACTGGGTATTATAGAGGGCGTCAATAATGGGTTCCAGAAATGACAGCAGTATCCGAGAACACCGAGGAGGCAAGAGTATGAGAGGACAGCGACTGTAGTGTGATGGGCAGGGTTATTGCAGGACGCATGGTTTCTGGGGAAAATGTCTGCAAGATCTCCGTGCTCAGTGTGAGAGCCAGATGTGCTGCTGCATAACCGTACAATGCAGCTGGCGCAACCCAAATACACAGCTCCCTGGGTTGCAGGCAGAGCCAAGTACTCCAAACCAAGGTCCCCCTTGGAGTGAATCAAGAACCCAGGAGGGGAACCGCATCACGAATGTGTAGCTGAGAGGTGGGCAGTCGGTACGGAGCAGCCATGGGCATGTCAGAGAGGACAAGCTCCCGCTGTTACTCCATCCTGTTGTCGGCTAGATGGCAGGCGTTTCTGGTGGCCAGTGTACCTTCGGGGAGGTGCTATGGGTATCAGGGATATATCTATTACTGATGGTGTCCCTTGGGGTACTAATTCACAGACTCTGACCCCACACTGTAGCACATATACCACCCCTCCATAAGTACTCACCCCTCAACTCTGCCGCCACTTCCTGGTGCTGGGCTGCGGGTGCCTTTCCCCAGAAGATAGATGCTAAGAGCTGGAGGTAATTCCGCCACCCTACCAGCAAGCAATGCTGGCATTAACATTAAAGGCACCATTAATACCAGTACCTGTAACACTGGCAAATTCCCCCATGGAGTGTTATGGGACTCCATGGAATAGGGAATAGCACCACATACCGGCACTCATAATCCAGCGGTAATACCACCAGACCGAATGCCGGAAGTGATAATTCCATTTCCCGGTATCCTGGCAGATTTGCTGCCAGGATACCAGCAAGGTTGTAATGAGCCCTTTTTTGTCAAACTTGTTTTAATTATTGAAAATACATCAAAAATTTTTATCGCTTCACTTGTTCACCTTTTTTTCTTTTAATGAATCTTCTCCACAACTTCCAGTTAGAAGGGGCCTATGCCAGATATTTGTTTTTGTCAATGTCATCCAAATCTGTCTAGCAAGTCAAAGGTTATTAGCAAGTGAATTTTGGGAAAAGGCAAAGCATATTTTTTTTGTTATCCTGACTATAGAGCAGAGACTGACACCCTATTTTGTTTACATATCTAATTATATTTCTCATTGGTTTACATCTCCTAATGATTTTTGTAAACTTTAATTTTTGAGCCCATCAAGCCTCCCATATGCAGCCTCCCAAATGAAAAACAATTGACCTGGCAGTGGTTAGCCTCCCAGCACAACGAACAAATAACTGGCTCAACAAACCAAATGGATTCCATCTCCAGCAGCTCCAAGTCAGAATTCATGTTTTAACACCTTCCTCCACCTCCCCATCCAGGGCCCAGTCTTGCATTGCCCTTCTCCGTCTGCTCACTCGGTTGTGCTTAACACTGTCAACACAGAAACTCATTGAAAGACACCATTTGTTTAAAAAAAATGAACATTTGTGTGGCACTGACCTCCTCCACCTCCAAATCCATCCTTCTCTCAAAAGTTAGAAAAAGGAATCAAAAGTTCCACTCATAATTCAGAAAATCAGTCTTAATGCATGTAATTAGCAATTCTCTGTGTTATATAATTGAAACAATAAGAGGTTTACTCAGCATTACAAAGGATGCATTTAGATTATTGTAGCCAAAATGATATTGTCAACCGCACTCCGAGGCCAGCCACAAGAGAAAAACAGGAAGTTAAAGTACAGTCAAGCCTGCTTGCTACCAGCAATACGAGGAATGTTTGTCTCTATCATACCATTTTTTATATTTTTATTTGGGTATTTGGCTCTAGCTTTGTGAAGCAACAGAGTGCATTACAATGATAGGGGGCAGAACAATGGAGTGGGGATCTAACAACAGGGGAGGGAGGGCAATTGTCAGCAATGGATCTACAAGTAACCAGGGGATGAAACAGTGGGGATCAGATGATCCAGTCTCAGGTATGGTGGGGAGTGCATGGGCCTAGGTATTAAGGAGTCGTCGTTCCTTGAAAAGGAGGGTCTTGAGCTCCTTCCTGAACTGTAGAAGAGAGGGGGCGAGTCAGATGTTGATGGAGATTCCAGAGTTTTGGGGCATAGACAGAGAAGGACCAAGGCACTATGAAATTATACTCCAATTGTGGGCATATATGGTAAGGAAAACACAGGTTTGGAAGCTCCTTTCACATCACTTTGGCTTTTCATGCTGTGCTGAAATTACTGCAATTGCGAAGCCGTGAGAGAGTTTTCTGGCACTGTCCTTCATTCAATTTATCTTAGGTCCCATCTCCCATTTACAGCCTCGGATGAAGAGTCGGTTTAGACTCAAAACACGAGTCAGGCTACTATGCAAATAAATCCATCGGACTTATAACCACATCTCTCTTCAATTACTTGCAACACATGCCTATATTGCACTCTTGGGCGCAGTGCAACTGAGAATTGCCCGTGCTCTAATTATTTCCACAACAGTGGGTTGTACTTGGTAGTACTCCCACACCTCTCAGGCACCTGCAGCCTATGTTCACTCTTAATGTTTATTCATACAAGCGCTGTGGTTTTGTGACTTTTTCTGCCAAACCTGTGTTTTCCTTACCATATCTGCCCACAATTGGAGTATAATTGCATAGTGCAGGTACATTTAAGCATCCTGTGTTGCTCGATGGTATTTGATGGAACTGATGGCATTTGACACCAACTGGATGTTGACAGAATGCCAGTATCTCCTGCTCCTGTACAGGTGTTTGTTTGAGCCACACGGGTGCAGTCAATAGCACCTCAAACCCCAGAGGGAAGAGCTGTATCATAGTATGCTCATTACATTTCTGCTCTTCTACCGGCGTTATGGGGGATGCATATGTATTTTTCAGCACACAAAAGGATCATGTTGAGGACTGGTGTAGAGCCTTGGACTGTGAGGACTGTGATGTCCCTACAGTAAAGCTACTGCTTCCCTTGAAGGAGCCAATGGGGATAAAACGCAATTCCACCACCATCTGTACCAGCAGTGGTGTGGCATTTTCTCACACTACATGTGAAGGGAGGCCCCCCTCCTGCTGTGTGAACATGTCCAATATTACCTAAGAGGGGATGCAGTAGCTCAAAAAGACCGCCTCATCTGCCTGTAGACAGATGGACACTCTCCCCCTGTATATTACTTCCATCCACCTCTTCCTCATGATTCAATGCAGTAGCATGAAATTGACTGAATGAACCATTTTGGAAATGCGTACCGGCAAGATTGTGCTGGCCTTTTGTACAGTGGTCTGTGTTCTAATTGGTGTGAGAGGTGTCGCTAATTTGGTGAGGCAAATAATGTTCTCACTTTTCTGGAACCCGTGCTCCAGTGAACTACTGATGATTGGCGTTTCTTGGAGAAAACAATTGCCAGGTTTTATGGATAGTGTTTTTTGGGCAATTGTGGAAGTTCAAAAGAAGCCTAATTCACAAATAATGTAGTGCTGCAATGGAAATACCAAACGCTCTGAAACTCACTGGCTATCAGGAGCAGGGTAGAGTACAAAAGCTCTGATCAAGCATTGTCAAATCTCCCGACAATGGATGATCACTCATTGCTCACACTTGTGCTAGCTCACAATGCTATGAAGAGGACGAGGTGGAGGTGGCTTAGGGTGGTATTATAAGAATGAGACTGTTGTGTAAAGTACAAAAGCCGTGGGCAAGCATTGTCAAACCTCCCGACAATGGATGATGACATATTGCTCACAATTGTGCTAGCTCACAATGCTATGAAGAGGACAAGGTGGAGGTGGCTCAGGGTGGTATTAGGAGAATGGGACTGGTGGTCCATCATTACTCATGGTTATTCATAAATAAATTAAATATATTTTTAATTCATAGTATTCATTACAGTTATCACTTACAGACTAATAGAGTCCTATTTGTTTCTTTCCACAACAGCATCACTATACGTGGAATGGCAGACAAGGATTTCTATGAAACTGTCGGATTACCACACACACATCATCTTACACCTGGTGAGGGAGTGGGAGTTTTACTTAAGACCATGCAACATGCACATGCATGCTGTACCTCCACAAGCGAAGATTTTAGCAGCCCTTCACTTCCTTACCACTGGGTATTTTCAGCATACCACATCTATAATAGGTGGCATATCTCAGATCACCTAATCCTGATCATTACATCAGGTGTTGCAGTGCATCATCACGTGGATGCACATCCACATTCCCTGCACTGTGCAGGAAAGGCAACCAATTGCCTAGAACCTCCATAAGATCACATATTTCCCCAGGTTCCTTGGCTCCATTGACTGCACCAACTGTGACAAAATTACTTCTGCTCTGCAGGAATACAGGATTGACTCGTAGTAAAAGCACCTACTTAGCCCTCACACTTCTACAAAGAAATAGTGATCCAATCTTAAAGGATAAAACAGACCCAGTTAAGAGATATAGCGTGGTTGCCTTTTGTGGTAATGTGGGCCGAGGGAAGGCTATATTCACAGCTAATTATAACAGTCGAAAATAAAGGGAATGTCTAACCAATGTTCTATCAAAATATATATATATATCCATAATGTCTGGGTTCACATGTTAGGTATTGTATTAATGATGGTATTTATGATTCATGAAATAAGAATGAATTGTCATATATGTGCATATTTCTATTTATTTATATTTGAAAAGTCAACATTTTTGACTGTATCACATCATAATAGATAAATATATGTATACATATATATTTTATTTTATTTGTTTTCAAAAGTACAGACTCTAAAGAATGTCCTGGACCTTACTCGTGCTCCACCATATAAAGTCCAAAACTCAGTTGGAGAGAATCACAGTTTTATTCAATAAACAGTTTAAAAAAGCAGAGAAGTCTACATGTAACACATTTCGCCACCTGCTGGTGGCTTAATCACACAAAGGTTTTATTGTTTGGGCTAGTTATATATACCTACAACAACTTTATGGTTTGAACAGACTTGTTGCGAATGAATCCTGATGAAGGCACACTTCAAATAAAGCACTTAATTAGGCAGACCAAACAAGAAGAAATGTGTTGAAATGTACACTAGAGAAAACACACCGGACAGTGCTCGGAACAGTCTGAGTTCGATTGAAAGCCCAAACAGAAACAAATATGTATTATTGGATTAAGATATTGAAAATAAAAAAAGAGTATGCAATACAAACCAGAAGAAAGAACAAAAAAGAAAAGAGAATAATTAATATGCCATGAAGAGATAAGGGGAACAAAGAAAACAGATAAAAAGAGAGAAAGGGATAAGAAGAGGAAAAAGAAAAAGAAAATGAAAATGAAAGATATATCATAAATGGGTGGAAAAGAAAGTCCCATTGGACAAATATGCCTGTCAACCATGTGCCCATATGAATAAAGCAAAAACAGAGGGAACCATGCAGGCAAATGCTAATTATGTTCCTAATGACGTATACAACTCTTCATCGATGTTTTGACCTTTTGGATATTGTGTCTCAAAGTCTATAATGTATTTGGTTTGGCATTTTCTCAAAACTCCTGACTTTCGCCACCTCTAGGGGACTACTCTATACTCTTTACCCAAAACAATTTTAAACCCTCTGCTTTTCCCTTATGTTTTTCATGATAGTGTTTCACCATTGGGGTATGCCTGGTCATTGTTTTTGATTGCTCTAAGGTGTTGAAGAATACAAATCCTTAATGTGCATATCGTTCTGCCAATATACCACTTCATACATGGACATATTAGAGCATATACCACAAATTGGGAATTACAGGTTATTTTAGAGCCTGTCCTCACTTGATGCCCCAAAATAGGATGTGTGTATGAAGTGGTATCCTGTGCAAATTTACAAGCTTTGCATTTTTTGCATTTGTGAAAACCCATTCTAGATGTCTCCAACCATTTGCTGCCATCTGTTCTAGTCTCACATTTCATGTAGCTGGACATGAGCATATATTTGATTGATATAGATCTACGATAACTGATATTTGCTTGTTTGCCCATTGAGGGTGCAATATTCTTGTCCAACATCAAGATGTTCCAATGTTTACATTGAATCACTTTCAAATTTTTGGCAGCTCTGTCAAAATCCAGTATGCACCTAATTTCTTCATTTTTCTCTTTTTGTGCAAGTGGCCAGTTCCTAGAGGAAAATAAACTATCTCTGCTAATTTCGCATACTTTTAAGTAAGCTCTTTCAACCACTTTCTTAGGATAGGCCTTATAACAAAAATCCCATGCTGTGATCTTACTCTCTTCATCATACAACTCCAAACTAGAGCAATTCCTTCTAATGCAAATAAACTCACAATATGGGATGCTCCAAATTAAACTTTTCAAATGGTGGCTGCTCGTATTTAAGGGCATATTACACCCGATGACCTTTATATGCAGGGATATGCTTCGGCACCCATCGTTCAATTTGACAAAAACATCCAAGAAAACCAGAGATTTTCTGCTGTGCGATTCAGTGAATTGGAGGTTATGTGTGTTATCATTGAGTCTCCAAACAATCTCAATCCACTCCATTTCATTGCCCTGCCATAGTATAAACAAGTTGTCAATGAATCTCAGTCAGAGTACCACCCTTTCTGTGTATTCAGCATTTTCCTCTGACCAAACCATGGCCTGCTCCAACCAGCCCATAGTCAGGTTCGTGTAGAAGGAGCAAATGTGGTACCCATGGCTGTGCCCTGCAATTGTCTGAAAAATATGTCATAAAATAAAAACACATTATTGATCAAACATAACTCTATCATGCGTAAAATCATCTGTGTCTGATGTAGATAATTTAGAGAGCGTGCGTTCAAAAAATATTCACAAGACTTAATTCCAAAGTTATGGCCAACCGATATATAGAGTGAAACCACATCAAGGGTGGCAATCACATATTCTGATTCACAATGTAGTTCGTCTATTTTTTGTAGAAAATCTTTAGTATCTTTCAAATATGAAGGTAAACTAGACAAAAAGGTCCTAGAGTCTTGTTAGTGTTTTCCAAGAGTGCCCCTACTAATGTCACAATTGGTCTTCCCGGTGGTTTCTTCAAGTACTTGTGGACCTTTAGGAGGAAATATATGGTGGATAGTATTGTTTTTTTTGGAGACAGAAATGTCTTGTCTTCGTCATCCAAAATGCTCTTGGTCAACCATTTTTCAAAAATACATCAACCTGGCCCTCCATATCCTCCAAGGAGGTGTTTTCCAACTTTTCTTAACAAATAGGATCATTGAGCTGACGGTAAGCTTCTTTGATATAATCCACTTTATTCATAAAGATTATATTCCAACCTTTATCTGATGGTTTGATATTGTAGTCTTTCTTACTTTGTAGATCTTCAAGGATTATGCGGTCTCTTTGAGTAGGTTTGCCTTCATTTAATTTAATGTCCTTCTTCAGTATCTTTTTAAAGTCATTATATGATCTCAACAGGAGAAGTGTCCTCAATATCTTCAATGATATTGTAGAATTAGAGGACATTACTTCCAGAGATATAGGGCCTCATTATACGGATGGCGGGGAACCATGGTGCTATTAGCGCCATGGTTCATGCCGGTAAAATACCGGCACCGCCTTGGCGGAAAGGGGAATTACCGCCCCATTCCAAGGTTGGCGGGGCAGTAATTCCCCCTTCCACCATTGCCCTTCCCCATTCCCATTTTTGCACCATAGGGCATAATGGGAATGGGGAAGGCGCTAATTACGGTACCGCAAATTGCGGTACCGTAATTAGCTCCCTGGGTCCCTCTGCGGGTTGGTTTTTAACGCCTGAAAAAAGCAGGCATTAAATTCCCCAAACCGCAAAGGGTCCTCGTAGTAAGGCGGTAAGGATTTACCGGTACTGGTAAAATACCGGTACCAGTAAACCCTTACCGCCATCCGTGTAATGAGGCTCATAGAGTTAATTGAATTTATAGCAGGGCAACATTTTACAGTGATAAGATTGTGGATACCATCAGGTGTTTTCTGAAACACCATTTGGAAAACAAAGATGAGCCTTTTTGAAATGGAATTTCTAATCGCGCAAGACCCGGAACGTCCACAAGCTCAAAGTGTTCAAGCAATCTATCCCTCAACAAATCATAGATCTAGGACCTTTCAAGATCAAACACATTATCCCATTAAACCCTCTTTTTGAGAGCATAACTGGCGAAGCCAGAGACCTATTCTTTTCTTTCTTTGTGTTGCTGGAATACAAGAGGACACTCCATTCTTCAGACCTCCATACGAAATGTCTCTGATTAATTTGATTTTTTAGTCTTTTAGCCCTTGAGAGGTGACAGAGGTAGACCAATTTCGGGCCTGTTGGTTGCAGTAAGGCTTACTTCAGAGTTTGTTCTAAAACCCTGGCTAACATATAGCGTATTCTTACAACTAGTAAAACTGGTGAGGAGTGAGAATGGTACCATCGCTTTAATAAATACATACCGAAATTCTGATGGTATCACTGATGAAATATTCTATTTGGAACTATCGAATATGCGTGATGTTGTAGCAATCTATCAAGACATCACATCCACCATTATAGCAGGTGACATCAACATCGATTGCTTTAACAACAACAAAAAGGGACGTGCCAATCAGGAGGCCCAGAGATGGTCTAAAATCATGGGCGAGAGAAATTTTAAGAGGGTCAATGGAGCAGTTAAACGAGACCTCCCAGCACAAATTACATGGCATAGAAAAGCTTGCTCTATTATCATTGATTACGTATATGTAAACACCAACCTTTTTATGCAAATCTCTTCTTTGAATGTAACGCCTCAAACTCTCACTGACCACAAATCATTAGCACTAATATTTCAGTGGAACAAGGCTGAACTAAGTGAAAAACGCCATTACCTTACACAATCTTTCACTGTGAATAATGCCAGATAGCACTTCTCATGGTCAAGCCAAAAGCTTCTCGTATTTAACAATATAGTTAAGTGGCATTTAATTCATAATCCAACAAAAAATATACTCAAAGTTTAGATCATTTTAAAGAAAACATTTTGATTATAAAAAATCAACCAGTCAAGCACATACACACATTTGACTCAGAAGTGCATGCAAGGAGAGCGTCCTATCGCAAAGAATGAAAATTCATACTAAATTCAACAAACTCAACACCACAAGCTGCCTTGCAATCTGCTAAATGCCGATATACAAATTGGGTTCAAGCTCAAAGATCACTTTTTTTTTCAACATGACAGTGAAAAACTTCTCAGTGCCATGGCCTCTAAAAACTCCGCAGACACTTGGCCATTACTTAATAATCGAAGCACCTACTGTCGAATTGATGAACAAGCTAATGGAGTGCGAGAATATCAGTGAGTCACACATTTTAAAGATCTTTATTCGGACACACAATTTGACAATTGTAGATATTCTATGATAACAAAGTCCAACTGGATACTTGATTGTTCTATAGATACTATTATTGATTTCATCAAAAAGGCAAGCAGATCCAGAAAAGCATGGCCAGATGGTCTAATAACATCATGTTAAAGGCCAATCCATACTTATGGGCAAGAATCTTGAATAATCTATTTCAACAAATTGTAAAGAGCAAGACTCTACCTCTTTCATGGCAAACCTCTGTAATAGTCCCAGTATTCAAAAAGGGTGATCGTTCCTTAACTACAGACCTATAGCCCTCCTCGACATGCCAGGAAAAATGTTTGCAAAACTTCTGCTGAGAGATATTAATATATGGACGCTCTCACATAATTATCGAGACTCTCAGCAAAAAGGTTTTTTGGCGGGCATGGGCACTGGTATAAATCTACTATGTCTAAATGTGTTAAACAATGTCAAACAGTGAACCAACATATATTTTTTACCTTTGTAGATTTACATGCAGCATTTGACTCGGTGTCCAGAGCCATGCTTATGTCCAAACTTACCCGAGATCAATGCCCACCAACATTGTGTGACATTATATATAGTTTTCATTCTAATACATCCATCCACATTCAACTAAATCTGAATGGCCTGCTCTCCACTTCTATACCTACATCTCGTGGACTTAAGCAAGGATGTTTGCTGGCATTGGCCATATTTAACTATTTCATTCACAATTTCAAGAACACATTTGATTTAGTCTGCTCTGATTCACCAAGAATCAATGGAGTAGCCATCAAAGCTTTAATGTACGCGGATAACCTGGTCTTAATATCAAAGACCCCGAATGGTCTGAAAAAGTTACTAACAGCGTTTGATAAATATATCGCTCAAAATGAACTTAGAATGAATACAGCCAAAACTCAGATAGTTTTGTATACTCCAACCAAAATAGTCCATAAATTGAGACCCTGGAATATTAATGACATCAGATTGGAGATTGTTTCAAATTATACTTACTTAGGAATGATCTTTGAGGGGTCGACTAAAGCAGGCGGTCATCTAACATGCATTGAGCGAAAGCGGACTACAGCCATATCTCAAGCCAGGATCATAATGCACCAATATGGCAAATTCACTCTGACTTCGGCTTTGATGTATTGGAAAGCCAAAGTAATACCCACTATATTATACGGATTAGAAACTGATAATCCCCTGTCCCCCCATATATTTGATAGATGGGAAACACCATTTTGGAAGCAAATATTACAGCTATCACAATGCATTCCAGTATCCTGGATCCGAAATTAGTTGGATTTAACTTCGCTCCATGCAATTTATAATTGGAAATTGTGTCCTCTTTTTTGTGATGTTTGATATCCACCACTATGACAGTTATGTTAAAGACTCTATCCAAGTATTTATTTTCAAGTCAACATACGTTTGTCCAACGATGGTTATAAACAATCTATCGAGTGCTCTCTTATGCTAATGTTACGATTGAAATATTAATTTCCAATCCCGATGAGGTGAAACAAAAAATATATCGTATGGATTGGATTGACAATCGAGCCTTGTGCCTACAATACAAACATCTTTCCAATGAAAGATTTTGTCCTAAATCAATGGGTACCATGCAAAAGTACTTGGAGCAAACTCCTTCCGTTTTTCTTAGACACATTCTGCGTTTTCGTTTCAACCTGTGGCCAACTACAGAGCTGCTGCATGCACGTAAAATCCTAGTAAAAGCTCAGAACGTTTGCCGCTTTTGTAAGAAACCTGAGTTTCCAGAAACAATTGAACATTTGATTGTATCTTGTCCGGCTTTGACTGAGCTAAGACTAATCCATTTCAGAAAATACTGTAAATATTTGGGTTGGATGGATGAACAACTATGTTGGTCTTTTATTTCAAGTACCTCACATATATCGATTCAAATTGCTATCATGAATTTTTTTAATTCTTTAAATCTTTCATCAGAACAAACGTGAGTAATGTATGAGAAAACAAAAACTAATGATTATGTTTTTTTACTTATCCATATGTATAAAATTGGATGATTTCTTAATTATTGTTAAATCTGATCATGAAATGTTCTGTTTTTTCGAAATTGAAAAGTTTATTTATTTCAGCCGATTCAATAAAAAAATAAAAGTTATTATCATCAATTCTTAAAAAATGTCGATGAGGCTTTCCAGCTGTGAGAGTGGATGGAACTTGGATTTGACTTTCAATCCCATTTCCTTGTGCCAGTCCACATTGATGTCATACTCTTGCCAATTAAGGCTATCTATTACCTCATCAGTATTTAATGCCAAATCTCGATGAATCAATTCTGCAACCACATCTTTCTCATGATTCACCATGTCTGTTCTTCCCTCTTGAGGTGTGTGTCTGGATCATTTTGGTGAATTCATATTGATGATTTGTTTAGATGCATTGTCCTCATGTATCTGTTAAAATCAATTCTGGTATCTACATAGTTGAATTGTGATGTGGGACAAAAATGTAGAACCAATCTTAGGATCCTGAGCTGATCATCAGTCAATTTCAAATTCAATAAGTTTAGGACTACATTTTGTTTAGCCATATTAGTTGTGTTTAAATCAATTTTCCAGAGCGCATTGATATCTCCCCAAGATCTGTCATTGTTCTTCTGGCCCCTTCTGTAGCACCTTGATTTTTTCTTCCTCTGGAGGCATGACCTCCACCACGTCCTCTCCCCCTTGTTTTTTTGTTGTTGTTTGTTCTTCTATCCTGGCACAGCAATCTCATTTCCTCTACAAAATTGAGTTTAACCCGAAGGTATTCATTTACACTACTATGTGCATTTGACTCTGAGGTGCTGGCTTGGTCGTCACTGGTTGGTTGTTATATATACAATTTAATTAAACACACAATGTGCAAGAAAACTGAATAGAAAAACACTGTACAAAACCCACCTATGTGGAAATAACAGAGAGTATGCAAAAGATAAAAGATACAACACTCTGGGTGGTGAAGCTGGAAAGGAAAAAGGCAATCAATAACCATAATGATAGTAAAACTGATAGTATACATTATATGGCCCTGTATGAAAAGGGATAAACTAGTGACCTATAAAGTCTATAGGGCCCGAAAATGAACCAGAGGGTAGTTAGCAGTCACAATCACCTTTTCGTTTGTCTTGGCAGTTCAACAATGGTGAATTAGGTTTCTAGGTGCTATTCATGCAATTAGAAGCAGCTCGAGTGAGGTAGTCTCATTACCTGAAGAAGGGCGGATTGTGAGGACCACGAGGGTAGGTTTTTTTAAACCGTCAATAAATAGTACCTCCTTATTATGAATATTGGCCTAAGCCCATTCGCACTGCATGGAAAACCGCATAGCAAAGTTACGATTTTTTGGGTTAACTTCACCGCCATTTTAAGACTCATCCGCCATTTTGATTTTAACTCATGCTCCATGTTTTCGTCTTGCAGTCGAGCTGAACAACCTTTGAGTTCTGTTAATGTTTAGGTTGACCGAAATCCGACTGTTTAAGCTATGTAAAAAAGGCTTGTGCTTCATACGAACTGCCATTCAAGTGTTGTCTGCGCTCACAAGCCTCATCCTTGTATAAACATCGAAATAATGAAGAGTAAACATTGATCGTATGCCTTAGCTGAACTGCATTGTAGTGACTCTTGAAATAAGGCTTACCATGGATCCAAGATCCTACAACATCAATGTATTTTCATGGAAATGTAAACCTGTATAATCCCTTGAATAATATTGTAACATCTGTCATGTGAACTAGGCACGAACTCTAACCCGTGAAATATTAACCTGAAGAGAGGCTGGACAATATTGTAGAAATCGTATGAATATGTCTGTATTTAGATGTCCAGCACTTTCTCTCCTCACTGTGTCAGCTGCTACACACTGCGAGTTGTTGGGAGCCAGATAGCTATCTGTTTTGCTTTGTAAACTGTACAGTAATATATTTTTTCAGCCCGTGACTGGTGTATTTCATTCATGGTACTCAGCCTCGATATTTCTTTGTTCTTTCTGATGGCGACCAAATAGTGACCCTGAAGATTGATGCCACCTCTTTGAAGAGAAGACGCGGCTATCGGACCGGGATCAGACGGTGAGAAAATGGGGGCCCCTTTGTATGAGATGCAATACCTCGACAGTACTGCACAATCCGATCCCTGGACGTTGAGCACATGGTCCGAGACGGCATCTTGACGAAGGTCAACATATCGATGTGGGCAGTTTTGCCCAAATCACCAACACGAGGGTCCTTTGTCCTTTGTAATCCGATCAGACCTCCTCAGTCCTTTGTAATCAGGTGAGTCGTGCCCCGATTCCTAAGTATCCTGATATTTGGTTGCAGATTTGTACTCACAAGCACAAACAACGCCAGGTAACACCAGTGATCTGATATGTCTGGGAAAATGTCTGCCTGTTTCAGGGGATTATTCCGCAGAGGCAGGCAATATTTGGAATTTGGCCAACCGGCGCCACAGGAGGGGTCGCTGGCATGTACTATTTATTGCAAATACAGCATTGGTAGTATAATATTCAAGGATATTTGGCACAGACAAACTAGACATGCTTCCGAACTTCAGTGTCCAGTCAATGGTAGTTTTGAGATTGCCTGAATAGAGTATTTAGAATCTACATTGTTAAAGAAAAAAGCTAGACCTGCAGCATTTGATGTAATTCAGAATTGGAAAAAAGAACCTATGCAGCAATTTAAGAGTAAAGAGAAGCATGCACGTCGTCATATGTCGAATTCAGAAAAGGCATTATTGTATGATCAACAAAAACAGTCAGAGTCTGTTAGAAACATAGATAGGGCTTTGAACTTGGTGTACAGAAAATATATCTGTTTAAAGATGTTCATGTCTCAGATGAATAAATTGATAAACTCTTAAATGAATGTAGGCCTGGTGCCACTGCACCACCTCCACATGTACCTCTTCCTGCTGTCTTACCTCTTCCTGCTGTTGTACCTCCTCTAGTAGTAATCCCTGTTCCTCCCGTTGTTCCTCCACCACCAGCTGTTGTTCCTCTTCCTATTGCCGCTTCTCCTTCTGTATCTCCACCTTTTCTGACTATTACTGTTCCTGAGATTCTGTCTTTGTTGCCAACAGTAGTGTCTCCATTACCTGTTGTACAGGATTTGTCTACTCTCTCTTTCCCAACCGGTTCTGCTCCACTTGTAGCAGATGAAGGGACGTGTGCTGAATCAAAAGTAGTGACTCGTAGTACAGTTTCTAAAGATAAGAAGAGAGATTTAAATGCATGGGCTAAGCAATGTATAGAGAAAGGTGAAAAATCAGCTGTCTTAGCTACACTTCTTGATTTCGAAAGTATTTGCGAGCAGAACGTATTTATTGAGGGGATGGGAATACATTTGGCGGCAATGTGGAATAATTTGACGGACATGGATGTCCCACAAGGGTTGAGGGATTTGAATGTTTTAGCCTATTCAAGGGAAACTGCGAGAAAGTAAATGAACGTGTCGAGAGGGTTTTTGAGTTAAGAAGGGAGTTCAAACGGTTCCAGAATGATGAAGTAGATGGTGATAGATTGGACGCTCTGTATGTGCAGAAATGGTTCCTTCTTCCTTGTAAATCAACGAGTGAAGAGACGCGAATTTGCACAAGGGATGCGCTTAGATGGATTTCAGATGTGTCGATATCACCTATAGAAGTATATGATACGTTTAGCCAGTATACTCCAGAAATGCAGAAGAAAGTGTTACAGGTAATGGTAGATGAATGCAGGATGAATGTCTGAAGAAAAATATTTGTTTTCACGCAGAATTGGTGATTATTTATAAGAGAGCCTTTGTGCCCGATACTGCTTCCACCATTTTAGCGCTCGATCTGGCTTTACTGCTTAACAAATAGCCGGAGTTGCCTACATCTCAGTTGCCTATGAGGGAGGTTCCTCCGACATTTGTTCCTAAAGTTGAGATTTAGTCGCACCAGGTACAGCAGCCACTACTATTTAAGCTCACTATGTATCACAATTTGTTCATGTCCCGTTCTCCAGAAAGGAAGTGAACACTATCAGACAGTCGATTCCAGGCATTAGGAAAAATCCACAGGGTTTTATAAAGAAATAGAATCTGTCTTGCATTTGTCCGTTTTCACTCTGGGTGATATAGGGCCTCATTACAACCCAGGCGGTAAGTTCCCTACTTTACCACCATGGTGTAAACTCTGTTTACACCATGGTGGATGGCGGATTTACCACCCCATTCCAAGGTGAGTGGGGCGGTAAATCCCCATTCCCCATTTACCCTTCCCCATTCCCATGTTTGCCCTATAGGGCATAATGGGAGTGGGGAAGGCGCTAATTATGGCACCGTAGATTATGGTGCCGTAATTAGCACCAAGGCGGGTTAGCGCCTTGCATTTTAACACCTGCTAAAAGCAGGCATTAAAATGGTAATCAGGCGTTAAGGGTTAACGGTGCCGACGGCGCGGTTACACCCTTAACGCCTGTGTTGTAATGAAGCCCATAGACTTGTTGTTTCCTGTGATCCTACTTGCTGATTTATGGAAACAAATTAGGACTGTAGATGATCAAGAAGGGCTGGGGGACACATGGGTTAACTTTGTGAGGATAGATGGAGAAAGTTAAGCTGGTGAGAGACCACCGCAAGTGATACTGACTTTACCAGACAGGATAGTAACGAAATTAAAAACTCTGGTTCCTGAGAGAAGGATTGTTCAGGACAAACACACTACTTGTACACAAGGGAAATCGAAGGTGCTACCAAATTCTTTAATCGGTTACAACAAGTGTTTTCAGACTTTAGCTGACAGAATTTAAGCACTGAGTCAGGGAAAAGGTTGTTTGTGGATACATTTGTGCATGGATTGTTGCCTGATATCCAATCACAAATCATGACTTCCGAAAGTGCTTGGCAAGCTAAATCGTAGTCCAAAGTATTGCATATGGCTCAATATTACAAACATTGTATCAATAAATGGAAAGAGAGGATGGAAAAGAAAAAGGGGGACCTGAAAACCAAAGTATTATGGAAACAGATAGTTAGAGGGACTAGAGGTGGGAATACACAGTTTCGAGGTCAGTTTGTTCCACAAAGTAATGCGCAGTTGGGTCCTGTACAGGTGAACCAATGTGCTTAATGCAGGCAGGAGGGTCATTGGTGAGCACAATGCCCGATCCTTCAGCAGAGGTTGAATAACACATATGGTGTCATGGGTAGACATTCCAGAGGCCGCCCTGGGATAGGGGGTCCTAGTAGAAGCCAGTTTGCTCAAAATCAACAGTCATTCTCACAAGATAATCAGAATCAGCAACCTAGCATAGATAGCAGAACTATTTTCGATAACCCTTCAACTGCCTATCTTTCTGAAGATCTTGTTTTTGATGATATATTGTTTCATTAGGACAGACCGAAGCAGGGTCTTTAACCAGTACCTATTCCCGTCAATCAGAAAGGGCCCTACGTTGAGATGAAGGTGGGGAATAGGAAGCATCTATTTTTGATAGATACAGGGGCACAGAAGTGTTCCATTGATCATTCACCGGTTCCAGACATTCCACTGTCAGGGCAGAATAATGTTTCTGTAGGGTTTTCTGGCACGCCAGTGGTTAGTCCGGTTTCTCAACCGGTACCGATTACATTGGGGCCATTCACGGATTCCTGTCCATTTCTTCTAACGACGAATTGTGGTGAGACTTTGTTGGGGTTGAATCTGTTGAAAGAATTAAATGCTGTAACTCATTGTTCTTCGGATGGAGTACGTTTAACGATTTCACCCCAGCAATCTTCTGTCTCACAGTCTTTGACTAGACCGTGTTTATGGGTGGTTGACGACAATGATGTCGGCATTTTGCAAATTGAGCCTGTTAAAATTGTTTTGAAACCAGGAGCTAAGTTACAGTCCCTAACGGTGCAATGATGATGGTGACAATGGGCAATGGTAAAGGAGTGGCACAGATGACACATGAAGCACAAGTTCAAAAAGGTGAGGATCCTGGGCCCAAATATAGAATGGTACCACTGTATTATGATGGGTACATAGTAGACAATTTATATCACACTACAATAAAGGAGCCCCGCACACTAGAGCGGTATAAAGTAGTATAGGTGGACCTGGAGGGAGATGGGGGGTGTATATATATGGCCTGCACCCCTGATGGATATGCAGAGCCTCCGGGGAGTGTGTAGGAGTGTGTAGGACCTGGATGCCATGAAAGGGAACACCGGCCCGGGATGAAGCGGTATCTGATGAGGAAGAACAGAGGAGGTTGGGTGACCTGCAATATCCGTTACTTAAGTAACGAAAGGGGGGAATGTATGGGAGGAAAGGTCTTCATTGCCCCCTCCCCTCCATTCTCCACAAGCATTCAGACTATGGGCCTGATCACGACCTCGGCGGTAAGGCTAACGCTATTAGCGCATGGGCAATTAGCGCGACCGCCATAGCCCCCAGCGCTAATAGCGCGGGATCACGAGTTGGGCGGACTTGGAAGTCCGCATTCCCCATTGAGCCCATTCGGGAATGCCCCATTCCCCATTGGGCTCAATGGGGAAAATTTGCACTTTTACCGGTGGCGGATTTCCCGCCGACGGTAATAGCGCGAATTTTCGCGGATTTCCCTCCAGCCAAGAGCTGGGGCGAAATCCGCCGAAGCCTTGATTCGGCGGACCCTTAAATCTGGCGGTAATAGCGCTACCGCCGGATTTAAGGGTTACCGCCGAGGTCGTGATCAGGCCCAAAGACTTGTCCAGCAGCCACTCATGCGCCTGTGGCCAGGGATGCAGGATGTCTGCAGGCGTACACATGCGGCTGCAATGCTCATCTGTTAGGATGGTACCAGACTCCATTTTGTGACACACTCAGACTCCATCTTGTGACAAAACTATCTAGACCTCACAGGCCCAAGCGGCCTGCAGGGCTGCAGCTCTCCCCTTCTAATCGCCCACAGCGAGCAAGTTCCTTCCCTCGCCCTACTCCCCTCTGCATCCCTGCTGCAGGCGTGCTCTCACGGGAGAGTAAGCGCGAACAAGCCACATGACCAACACTGTATCTTTTACTTTCCGCAGTCCATCATTGACCTGCAGATGACCAGGCTGAAGCTGGGGTTTGAGAAAAACAAGCTATCTCCATAAAACCTGTCCTGTCCCCTCGCAGACCCCACATTGATGATATATGCTGAGGATAACCCCCAACCGTGTTCCCCGTTTGAAGTGCCAGACACGTATGCCAAACCTGTGTGCCACCCTGTTTCCCTCTTGCAGATAATCCCTCTTAAGAAACTATAAATTCAGTTCTGTTGTTATACACCATGAGATTGATTGCAAATAATGAAACAAGGAGACCCTCACGTATCCCCCCTTCTGCACATAGAGACACCATGACTTGTACGTTTAGGATCCTCGCCTATGATCGAATAGCACTGGTTGCTGTAGACTACACAAGGCAATGTTTAACACCAATATGTACTCAATGATTTTCTAAACATGTACAATTTTCTGCATGACCAATCAGTATCGCTATATGCAGGGTCTTTTTATGGTATATGGTACAATATATATAGAGTAGTTTTCTCAATCGTGTATATGTATATATATTTGCTGAGAATTGAATCATGTAACCCATGTTATAAGTGGCACATTGTATACCCTGTTATTGTATTTACACACAAACTAACCTGTTCCTACTTCAATCATATGCTCCATGTGTGTGTGTGTTCCCTGCCTGACTAAACAAGGCACGGCCAGCAATAATATAGGGCCTGTTCTCCCCTTTGTAGCAGCGCTGCACACCAGCCCACACCCTTCTCCCCCTCTGGCCAGACTGAGATGTGAAGCCTTGGGCCTACTGGCGATGCAATGCTATGATTGTAACTCCTCACCTCCCCCCTGGAGTCAGCACTAGGTATTCGCCCTCCTGGGCCCCCAGGCCCTTCTCATCCCACCGCCTCTCTTATGTATATCATGTGCCCTCTGATTGGAAAACAGTCCAGTTCACCCCAATCTTGACTGACCATGATGGCCATATATTCACTCTTGTACTAGCATACTATAAAGATGTCCCCCTGCTAGATCTATCATAAAGAAAGTAACAGATGTATTCCAGGAATGTGCCCCCTTACAAGTGACCTAAACCCATGAAAGTTGCTCACCTATTGCTTTCCGCTCGAATAGTAATTTGTCTCCAAAACGATGAAATGCTCGCCTTCAAGTCATTATTTCTTGTGATGTTAGAATAACAATTTGTAGGATTTACTGGGCATATTGATTTACAATTACCATTCAATGGGTATGTGTGGCCACAAGGACATATGTTAGAATAGTCGAGATGTATCAATCAACCATCATCTGCTCGCCTTCTCCACCCTGATGAGCCCAGCTGACCCGCAAGCATCACGCTGGCACCACGTGGACCTCCGCCAATCCAGGAGCACCGGGTCTAAAGATTACAGAGTGTCTAGTCTTCACCACCCAATCCCCACAATTTATGTGCCCCCTATATCTTATGTCATCTGTGATGCAACTTTGTAATAAATGTGAATGTTTGCTGATGGTTGGCAGAGTGCTCTCAGAGTTTTCAGAGTACTCTGCTTGCCCTATATTGATTTAGATAAACTTTTACTTTTTGACTTCACCCGCACTTGGTCTTGGTCTCATTACCACCTGGGGTGTGCCCATCATTGACTCTCATTGTGGAGATTTAAATGCCTTTTTGAAGGGTACGCTCACTTTCACCACGTATTCCACAATATAAGATTTCAGTCGATGGTGAGCAAGCTCTGAAGAGCATAGTTTCTGATTTTGTCCACCGTGGAGTAATTGAGGAAATTGCAGGAAGTTTGTGCAATATCCCGTTTTTATCAGTGTATAAGAAAGAGGATAATGCAATTCCTTTCCGTTTTATTATTGAGTTGCGTGCTATCAATAAAATTGTTGCTCCACAATTCCCAATTGTGCCTGATGTAATCACGATACTAACGATGATTCCAGCTTCTGCTACTCATTTCAGTGTTGTGCATCTTAAGAATGCCTTCTTTAGTATTCTCATACACGTGGATAGCAGATATTTGTTCGCGTTCACCCTAGCGGGGCGCTAGTTTATATTCATTTGTGCACCACAAGGGTACAAGGAGAGACTGAGCATTTATAGTACGGCTTTGAAAGAGCAGCTTGATACACTTGAGTTGCCTTCCACTTGTACGTTGTTGCAATATGTTGACAACCTTCTCTTAGCTGCAGACTCTGAAATTGCTTGCAAGGAAGGTACTGTGTTGTTGCTTATTCATCTAGCAGAGTATGGGCATACAGCTTCATTAAAAAAGTTTCAGTATTGTCGACAGGGGGTCACCTATTTAGGCTATCTCCTGTCAAAGGTGGGAAGAAGATTGACACCTGAAGGAATAAAAAGCATCTCTAGCATGTCTGTCCTAAAAAACCAACTCCTTAATAATATGGATAAAGGCAAATGTGCCATCCTCCTACTCCTTGACTTGTCGGCAGCGTTCGACCTAGTCGGCCATAAAACCCTAAAAACACACTTCACCAATACGGCTCACTTCTCCAATGAGGCCACATCATTGATCTCATCATTCTTGGAGGCCAGAGATATGAGGGTCTACTCAGACCAAGCGTCAACCACTCCCTCTCCTCTAAACTGCGGAGTACCACAAGGTTCCTGCACCTCCCCCACATTATACAACCTATTCACACTCCCACTATTCAATGACTTAGAAGAATTTGGCATAACATTCACCAATTATGCTGACGATACACAAATTCTTCTCCCTCTATCTGGTGATTACGACCAAGACCTAAAAAACCTACAAAACACACATGCTATCATCCAGGCCTGGATGGTAGCCAATGGCCTCTGTCTCAATGGAGACAAGACAGAGATCCTAGTGGTGGGTCCGAAAGAATCCCTCAGTAAACTAGACAACAAATACAGTAACTTCCTAATTGAGAACTCTGTATTCTCAGTCTCCTTTGCTGTAAAAACTCTGGGAGTATACCTAGATTCAACCCTGTCCATGGACAGACATGTTAGTTGCATCTCCTCCTCAGCAGCACTAACAACTAAAATAATCAATGCAGTAAAGCCTCACCTATCCACTGTAAATAGCCTCAACATTGCTAGGGCCACCATAGGTGCCAAATTGGATTATAGCAGCGTCCTCCTACTAGGCACTTCAGCCAAAAACATTCATTGACTTCAACTCATACAGAACAACGCCTTGAGAGCAGCCCTCAATATTCCTAGGAGGGAACATATCTCCCTAGCAAGACAAAATGCCCATTGGCTCCCAGTCAAACAACGCATCCAATTCAAGACTCTCACCATTACCCACAGATGCATTACCCAATACGCCCCTAGCTACCTTACTGAACGTATACAACCAGTCCAGACACTCAGACCCAAAAGGAACATGTATGCAAACCAACTCTCAGTTTCCAATTTCAACAGAGCTAAAGCTGGCGGTTCGAGTTTCGAAGTTCTAGCTCCAAAATCTTGGAACTCCCTACCTCCCAAACTGAGAGCTGAAACTTCCCTCATGGCCTTCAGAAAGGCTCTGAAAACCACCTTATTTAAGTGAATCCCACTTTAAACTCCACATTAACATGAATAATGGCTGTAATTTACAATTCTACCTATGCCCACCGTTCCCATGTAACCTCAGAACATTAGCTATGTCTGTAACCACTGTCATTGTCTTCGTTTTATTCACCTATGCCAAGTAAAACTTCTTGTAACAGCGCCACGATGCCCGAGGGCAGCTGTGCGCTTTAAAAATTCAAATATATAAAGAAATAAATACCCAGAAAGAGGTCAGAGCCTTGACAAGAATGGCTTCTTACTGTAGACAGTGGATCCCTATGTTTTCACTAGTGATAAAACCAATGTTGGCATTGACAAAAAAGGGCATTTCTTTGCCATTACCGTGGAACTTGGGTCACCAGAAAGCTTTTGATTTTCTTAACACTGCACTGTGTTCAGCACCTGTTTTGGGCACACCAAATTATGACAAGGCCTTTTTATGTGCATGAATGTGATAGATGTGCTTTGGCTGTGTTAACGCAGCAACATGGGGGGAAGAATAGAGCGTGCAGTTATTTTTCCTCCACACTTCATCCTGTTGCAAGCGCTTTGCCGAGATGTTTGAGAGCTGTCGCTGCTGCTGCTGCATCCGTAAAACAATGTGAGGGTATGGTTTTAGGTCACTCTTTAACCATGATGGTACCCCACTCTGTAGACGTTCTATTAAACAGAACGTAAACGCAACATCTTACTTCCGTATGATTAACAAGATATGAACTGATCATATTTGCACCGCATATTAAAATTAAGAGGTGTTGCGTATTGAATCCGGCTGAATTATTGCCTCTTCCGCAAGACATTGATTGCAGTGACAAAGGCCCTCATTACAACACCAGCGCTAAAGCATGGCGCTATTAGCACCATGATTGGTGCCGGTGTTGTAACGGGTTCGCCATGGTTCAATGGGGAATTACCACCCCATACCAAGGTTGGCGGGGCGGTAATTCCCCATTGAACCATGGCCCTTCCCCATTCCCATTTTCGCCCCATAGCGCTCTATGTGAATGGGGAAGGCGCTAAGTATGGTTCCGCAAATTGCGGTACCGTACTTAGCTCCAAGGTCCCTTTGCGGGTCCCTACTTTAACGGCTGGTCTAGACCAGCCGTTAAAGTAGGGACCCGCAAAGGGACCTCGTAGTAAGGTGCTAAGTGTTTAACGGCGCTGCAGCCTTTTACGGCACTGTTAAACACTTAGCGCCAGGGTCCTAATGAGGCCCACAATGTCACATGACTGCCTCTATACCACAGAGCAAGAAACCAAAGGAAGGATTTATTTAAATGACACACCTCTGAATGATCCACAAGGGTCCTGCTTCAAACTTCCAGATGGTACATCCACTGCTGCTTATGCTATCATCACATTAAGCACAATTGTGGAAACCAAGAGAATCTCGCATAACTCTTTGCAGGTCACAGAGGTTATCGCACTGACTCGAGCTTGTGAACTTTCCGAAGGGCTTAAAGTAAATATATTTACAGATAGCCAGTATGATAGTTCAGCTACTTTCAGCACTTGCGCTTCCTACTCAACTAGCAATCATGAAGTGCAGCGCACATCAGAAAATAACAGATGATGTAGGGAGAGGAAACGCTTTTGCTGACAGGATAGATAAACAAACTGCTACTGATTTATGTTCAGTAATATATGTAACAAAAGAAACTACGAATATTTGTACAATAGATGAAGGAATCGATTCCATAAAAAATATTCTGATGCCACTCCCAAAGAACTTAAACACTGGACCAGGGTTTAGCAAGTTTGGATGAGGAAGGTTATTGGATGGACAACGATAGAAAAAGATGGATGCTACCCTATGCATATGTCACAGCTATGGTTACAACAGCTCATGGTCCTACTCACATATGTGCTAGAAAAATTGTAAATTACTAGAACCTGCCTGGGTAAATGTGAACATTTCAAAGACTGCTGAGCTTTTTGTCCAAAACTGTATGGTATGCTTACAGCATAATGTAGGGAAGGGTATATCAACACCAAGGGGTAGTTTTGGTCCCCCCTCTGTGCCTTTTGAAGTGATTAATTTTGACTTCATCAAAATGGAATGATGCTATAACTACAAGTATGTTCTGGTAGTCATGTGTGTCTTTAGCAAGTGGGTTGAAGCCTTCCCTGTGAAAGATGCCACAGCAATGACAGCGGTGAAAACCATGCTTAAGGAATATTTTCCGAGGTTTGGTTTGCAGAGGGTCATCTGGTCGGATAATGGTCCACATTTTATCACTGCTGTTATCCTACAAGTATGTGCAGGATTGCAGATCTATAAACGGTTCCATTCGGCTAGACATGCTCAGAGTGGCGGACTTGTAGAAAGCCATAATGGTATCCTAAAGAACAAGCTAGCAAAAGTCTGCATTGCAGTAACTTGAAACGGCAGATGCCTTACCGGTAGTTTTACTGTCCATGCGGACGACCCCACAGACTAGAACTGGACTCTCCCCCTATGAAATTGTAATGGGGAGACCAGCTAATATTTGTAATTTGTCTAAGCCCAAGAAACTGAAAGACGTGGAGCATTTGCTTCTAGCTGAATACTGTGACCAGTTAACTCAAAACTTGTATTTGATTTATCAACAGGAGCAAGAAGCCCTCCCTGTTAAATATGAGGGGTCAGGTCATCGACTTCGACCTGGGGACTGGGTGCTTACCAAAACTTTTGCAAGATCATCCAGCCTCACACCGCGTTAGAGAGGACCGTTTCAGATATTGTTGGCCACACAGGCCGCTGTACGAGTAGCTAGAAAACGACACTGGATACACGCGATGCACGTCAAGAAAATATCTTTCCCTTTGCCACTTGACGAAGAAGGAAAAAAGGAAACTGTTTGTTCTGCTTCGCAAGATAAACCTGGCTTGAACAACACCAAGGGTGTTTTGGAGATGCTTACTGAGCCCGTGGGGGCTGGGGAGACTGCTGCCTTATCTTTGAATTCTTCTTCGCATCTTTCTGCACCCTTGAGTAATCTTGCCTCTATTTCACCACTTCCATCAGGAAGCAACGACACGCCGTGTCTGGAATCTTGAGGTACGATCTGTGTCCATGGCACTAGACTCACAGCACAGCACAGCTGTGCCCACAGGAAACGACTGTTGAGCTAGTCCCTTGCCACTCTCTCACTGAAACATAAGTAAATGGCCGGGAACGGCAAAGTTAACTTCAATCAAGATAAACCACGTGGTCAGGAGATCACCAACGAATGAACTTAAGGAGTTTTTCGCAGAGACTTTTCGAAGCAATCTTTGAGGAACAATGCCTGTCGCTAACTCTACTCGTACGAAGCAACCAATCAGTCCTGTGGCTAACAAAGACATTGAACAGCAAAAATCATGGTCCTTGAGGACTCACTGGGCCTCATTAAAGGTCGGGTGGCCCGGAATTAACAGTGGCGGTAAACCCGCCGCCACTGTTAATTCCGGACCGCCCGATCCCGACTCCTGCAGGCGGGAGGTGATGTTCCTGCCAGGTCTGACCTGGCGGGTTTAACACTGCCCGCCTGCAGGCATATGTGGAAACACAAGCACCATCACGAGATGGTGCCGGTGTTTCCACTTCCCCATTCCCATTGAGTCCTATGGGAGTCAATGGGAATGGGGATTTACCGAATTCCGCCTCCAGAATTCCCGGGACACCAGGGTCGTAATGCCCTGGTATTTCCGGGAGTTACGGAGGTGGAATGGTAATAAGAGTCCAGCGGTAACCAGGCGGTTTTACCGCCTTGGTTACCGCCGGACTCGTAATGAGGCCCACTGTTTTCTTGTGATAATGTTAACTTGTCTAACAGTTGTACTTGCACTTGAGATTTGGTATATTGAGGGGGTGCGTCCACTTGAAACTTTGTTACCTACCAGAAGTGTTCTCACTATGGGCCTCATCACGATCACCAGTTGGGCGGTAATGCTGTCGCTATTAGCACTGGCGTTAATAGCCCTACCGCCAAACCCCCCCTAATAGCACCGGATCACGGCTTTGGCGGAACGGGTATTGCCCATTCCCCACTGAGCCCATTCGGGAATTTCCCATTCGCCATTGGATTCAATGGAGAATTTTCGTGCTCTTACCGCCGGCGGATTTCCCGCTGGCGCTAATAGCACCAAATCTGCCAAACCCCTGATTTGGCGGACCCTTAAATGCGGCAGTAATAGTGCTACTGCCGCATTTAAGGGTTACCGCCAAACTTGTGATGAGGCCCTATGTCTTCACCTTTCGTGCCTCTGCACACTCTACCTTTTAGGGATTCCCTACACAGACAGAGTTACCACAATAATACTCTTTTATTAATTATGAATGCGACCCATGCAATTCTAAACAGAACAAATTGCTGGATATGTTCGCATTTGCCACAACATGGGGAAAAAGGGTTGGGCTGGTATATTCATCCTCTACCTTTAACTACTGCATGCTACGCCTCTCTAAGAGCACTAGTCTTTGGTTGATGGAATGATAGCATCTCTGGGAACTTCGAAGGGACTAATTTAAATGAGTTTGAAAGATGAGTCCTGATGCCTCTGGGATGCTCCCTTTTTGTAAATAGGAGCAAACTCAATGTTGCTTCTATCAGGCCTTCCGATAGACTTTCTAGACATTTCCAATCGCTGATTTCTTTCAAGATGGCTCCCGTTGGCAACCTTGATGCCATGCCTCCTTCTTACACTATTAATCACAGCCCCAACTCTGTTTCCTTCTGCATATAAAGGGATGGTTCTCAGTCAATGGGTACTTTTGGGGGTTGTACCAATATTGCAAATCTGACTAGTCAGGACACCCCTTTGTATGTAGGTAATTCTGTGTATTTTGTCTGTGGCAGTGAAGCTTATCCTTGGCTACCTAGAGATTGGCATGGTACTTGTTATTTGGGTATATCTTGCTACCAGGGGTATTTGTAGCCAGCACCTCTGAGGTCTCTAGAGCTCGTCCAAGACGGGACGTGAACGGTGATACTCCTTCACAGGTGATGTAGCAAAATCCTTTGTGTCATTTTGGGGACAGATCATGAACTCCGAGGATATTAGGAGACTGGCAAGAGTATTGGAGAAAACCATCAACAGAACCACCAATATACTATACAATATGACTTTAGAACAGAAAGCAATTAGATTAGTGGCTCTACAAAACCGGATGGTGTTAGGCGTCATCCTAACTGAGCGTGGTGGAGTATGTAAATTGGTGGGATCTGCTTGTTGTGTTTTTGTGACTGACTCCTCCCCTACCATATTCAAGGCAATACAAAATATGCATGTCCTAAGTACAGAAGTACATGTTCCCGAGGGAAATTGGGATCTTAGTGCTTGGTTCTGGGACTTTCTACGATCTTGGGGATGGAAACTCTTTTCAGCTTTAATGGTAATCCTCGGTGTTCTATTGTTCTGTTGTTGTTGCATACAATGTCTCCCTGCCACATGTTCGATGTTAGGGGGAGGTTGTGCGCAAACTGTAGGTTCATTAGGGCCAAAGATACATGCACCCGAGAAAATGACTAATGTTTTTGTGATGAATGAAATAACTGTCAAGGATCTAATGGGGATTGATGTTTCTGAAGAATGTGATTTAGGATGTACGGATATTGAAACGTGGGGTTTTAAGTAAGACAAATGTTTTAGTAATGATCTTGGCTTAGGCCAAAAGGAGGGTTTGTTAAACCGTTATCATATAGTGCCTCCTTATTATGAATATTGGCCTGAGCCTATTCGTGCTGCACGATAAACCGCATAGCAAAGTTCTGATTTTTTGGGTTAACTTTGCCGCCATTTTAAGACTGATCCGCCATTTTGATTTTAACTCATGTTCCATGTTCTAAAATGGTGGACTATGTTTTCATCTTGCAGTCGAGCTGAACAACCTTTGAGCCCTGTTAATGTTTAGGTTGACCGAGAGCCGACTGTTTAAGCTATGCAAAGAAACCTTGTGCTTCATACGAACTGCCATTCAAGTGTGTTGTCTGCACTCACAAGCCCCATCCTTGTATAAACATCGAAACAAAGAAGTCAGCACTCTCTCTCCTCACAGTGTCGGCTGGTACACACTGCGAGGTGTTGGGAGCCAGATAGCTATCTGTTTTGTTTTGTAAACTGTACAGTAATAAAAGATAATTGTATCTTTTCTGCCCGTGATTGGTGTATTTCATTCATGGTACTCAGCCACGATATTTCTTTGTTCTTTCAGGTTCAACATTCGGTTCAGCCATGTAGATGCCAGGGACTGGATGTACTGTTTAATGTGGTCAGTTTGATGAAGCGCTCAATGCACTGTGGATTGTAAAGGACACCAGGGTTGGATCGTTGGTTGAGTATGCAGTGGAAGATCTGGAGAATGGATGCGTAGTTTGGTTCAAGCAGTTTGATGCATCATCTGATGGTTGGGGTTCGATGATCCTACAGCATCAGTTCGTCTGGCGATGCCGATCTGCAGTGAAGATGATGACGGAGCGAGCAGAGGTTCAAAGGCAGCAAATGCAACAAAGAGCATATAGTTTGACCCAAGCCAACAACATGCTCAGCTAGCATGGTGCGACAGCAAACAGGTTTGAATGTGCAGTTCAAGTTCAATGAACTTTGTAAGTTCCAAAGGCAACTCTGGCAGGTTCTAATGGTTTGATGTCATTGACCAGGCTCGAATTGTGGTTTTTGGTTGTTCAACAGTGATACCTGAATAATCCTGGTTGTCTTGAGGCTCAGGTGCTTTGAGTCCCACTCAGGAGTCTCAGGGACAGGTGAAACCCTAGTTCTCAGGCCTCCAAAGCAGGGCAAGTTGGTGTATACTTTCAGAGGTCCTTTACCATGATGATGGCTTGGACAGCTGTGTTACTGGCAAAGATGCATGTCTTGTTCCAGCAGCAGTTTCACCCCAATGTGCCCTGGAAAAAAAAGCATGCCTTTGCCTTGGACACTTAGTCCTTACATGTGAGGAATTTCCATCTGGCAAGGGTCCTTTTTTGATACACTTTTGGACAAACACTTAAGAAAGAATTCATTTGACCTCCTTTGGGAGAGTTGATTTGTCCATAGCCCTCCGCAAGTGAGGTAAAGACTAGGTGTCCCAAGCAGAGGGAAGGTCTGTCCCTGAGCCATCTTTATGGACCAGCAGAGTTGAACTGCTGTTGGGACAAGACCTGCCTGCTGGCCAGCTACAAAGTCTTAAAGCACTTGTGCAGTTTTGTGCCTACCTCTTCTATGTTTGGGATCCTGAGAACAAGGGCTAAACTTATTCTTGATCCCCTGGATTGTGACTCACAGCCTCCTGATAAGCAAAACTGCCAGGATCCCTGTTTTCTTTGTCTTGTATTGGTCAAACTGCTTTGGGACCGAGTGCACTGCACCTTGAACCGCAGGATCTGCCGATGCTCCCTTTGGCACTCAACTGAACTCTTCAAACTAGAGTGCTTGCATCTTGAACAAGCTCGATGCTGCATTGTACCTCACAGAACTAGTCACCCGCTCAACTCGAATCAACTGCTTATCACCAGACCCCTGGACATTTGGAGTGTCACTCGCCGACTCAAACCAGCAGTTAAACAAATACCTTGACCTGTCTTGACCTCAAACTGCCACTTCATCGAATCGCACACCCAAGCCTCAGGATCTCAGCTTGGAAGAATCACAGATCCTCAACTTGAACCAAGGGAGCATCATTCACTGACCCTACCCAGATGTTTCAAACTACAACTCAAAGCTGCTCAACCACAATCCAATCCTGGTGAGCACTCCAATCTGCATCACTCGAATGCCACCGTCAAACTGCTCGGAGCACTATATTTGTCCCAGCTTCACACCAGCTGACTGCTTGAATCGAAATGACTGGTTGCACCCAAAACTTTCCTTTCACTTGCATAACTACTCGAAGCCCATTTTGACACTGTCAAACTACCAAGAATCACAAGAACGTTACTAGTGACTGCTAACTTCCCCCTTGGTCCATTTTGGGCTCTAAAGGGCAGTTAGGTTGCTTTTATACCTTTTGCACCTGAGAGCACATTCTTATAAAGACCATGTGACTTTACCCCTAATTAATTACCCAGAGTGCTGCATCTTGTTTACTCTGTGGTCTTTCCTCTGGGTGGTTTCTGTGTGGTGTTTTATATTTAGTTACTATTGTATGAAAGTAACTATATTGATTAAAGTATATATTTTCATTGAACATTAATTGGTCATTCCTTTATTTTGGACTTTTATACTTCGCTGTTTGGGTTGCAACTAAATCACATTTAAACCCATCTTGAGAGTATAGCCTTCCTTCAGCACTTGTTACCCCAAAAGGCAAATAAGGCATATCTCTTAACTTTGAATGTTTTACCTATATGATTTTGTTGGCTATTGGTTTGTAGAAGTATGAGGTTTGAGTCAACGCTTTAGCATCTACTCATTCTTGTACTTCGGGAAAGGCAGATGTCAGTTAGCCATTCTGGTAGCAGCGGTGGGATTTGCAGTGCTACAGAACAGGAAAAGATACTACTTAACCACAAATCACACTTACAAAACTGTTTATTCCACAGTGTGAGGCAACTGGAACATATACAGTGGTTGCAAAATGACATCATCTACACCCCTTGCTTGCAGTACACTCTGTGAGTAAACATGAACACCTATGGCTGCTGGTGAGTAATCAGAGTAAAGCCTGTGACATGGAACATATCAATTACAGGGAGCTCTATATGTGCACGGCTGATATATGTAAATGGAAGCAATGCAGGACACATTAGAAACACACCTACACATGTCAAAGAGCAAGGTGAAAATAACACAAGGAGACATGGCTCTCCAAAGAAGAAAAATGTAGCAGCACCAGAGATCACAAACACCACCATCAAGGTTAACACAACAGGTCAGGGCCAATTGATTGCATCAATTCCACATCTATGGGAACTAAGGAGAGCCTTCCTGTGTCCAGTTACTGTCCCATATCTCCCTGTACACCAGGGTGCGCTGTGAGCCAACGTAAAGCACACAGCTCCAAAGCCTGATCTGCCATTGCCACACCAATGTGTGATGCAGAGGCATGCAAAACACTGCCAATGGCAGGCATGTATGGCTGCATGTTCTCCATCAATGCAAGCATGTCACGTTGTATGTCCTCTTTCAATGCACACATCTCCTTGCTACGTTCCCCAATGGTTTTACCACCACATGCCCCATCTGGGTGACATTCCAAGACAACTCCTCTCGGATCTGTTGTTGTCAGCCACTTGCATGCAGCAACTCCTCCTCCCAGACATATTGGGTATCATCCATCTACCCGCACACCTTTGATAGGACTGGGCATGTTCACATGAAATGAGGAATGTGGAGAGGAATTGGATGACTGAAATATTTGCTAAATAATCTGGAATCAGAGAGTTTAGGTAGGGCTCAAGGATCTCACAAAATAGTGCATTTCGCAAAATCACTGATTCACAGATATACAATCTCAAGATGCACTATTTGGCGGGGCCCATAAACTAGTATGACCATTGACAGACAGAAGTATGTGCCATAGACCAAGCAACAGATATGTTTGCATGGAACAATTAAGGAGAATTGAATTTGTCAAGTGGGATAAATGTGGCTCTTAACATTCAGTAATTTAGGGATCAATGATTGACCATCCAAAGGTATGGACACATTTTCATGAAATTAACTTGACAAATGATTGTGCTTTAAACTTGTTTAAAGTGCTAAAGCAGACAGGAAAGCTTGAGCTCACCAAAGGAGACTTAATGAAACATGAACGCTTGTTTTGGGGATTAAGGGCAACACACACAGTTGATTCAAAATGAGTAGACATGACAGATGGTCCTGAAGAAGAGATAGTCCAATAAGAGTAGGACATTATGATGAAGCTAGTTTACAGTACTGAAGTAGAAATGAAAGATAGAGCTCACCAAAGGAGCCTTCCGTATCTACAACTTGACCTGAAGATATGAATGTCTTTGGCCCTTTTTTAAGTTTTGCCGGTATCCCTTCAGTAAATGTGGTGGGATACCGGCAAAGCTGCCTTACCATTTCCATCGCCCGATATCTCCGTATTACATTGATGGGATTGCCAGAATAACCGACACCGGTAATAGCGGTGCAGTGATTCCAGCATGTATTTGCTAGTAGGGGCCTAAACTCCTGACAGGAAACTTGTGTTTTCCCGGTCCAGAAAAAATGCCAGTGCCGGGATTACCAGCATTTATTGTGGCATTTTATACAGATCAGGGAAGTCATAATGAGCCCCTTAGTCTTGTATTTGAGAATTACTGATTTGATGCTGTATATTAGGAGGTTTTTCATTACTTTGTTTATCAACATATTTTGTACTTACATGGTGGCATTTTTCATTTTGATATGATCATTTATTCCATCTTGTTTTTTGCATAGGTGTTGGTCTAGAGATCATACAATGAAATCAAAACATTGTTCCATATATCAACAACATTGTTTCTATCTGTTAGAGGAACCCATCAGGTTCTTTATTTATTTGTACATTTATAAACAGCTCACACAGCCCATGGGCATTTAGGTGCTAGTTACAGAATAGTGGAGGGGGTGGAAATGATAGGGGAGGTGAATGTCAGTTAAAGAGCTACATCTTGTTTAGCTTTCTAAAGGTGTTATAGGAAGGTTTGTCGAGCAGGTCCAAAGGGATATCATTCCAGAGTGCAGGTGCATGGACCGGGAAGCTGGAACCACCTGATCTTGTCCGCTTGAACCTGGGTGTGACAAGGCAGTGTTTGTAGGCTGATCTTGTAGGCCTTGCAGATGAGTGTTTTTTTTAAGTTTTCAGCTAGGTATTGAGGTACATCGTTCGAAAGACAGTGTAGTGAGTTACAGTAGTTGCGTTTGACCCTACGAGAGCCCGGGCAACTTGCTGTCGATTCACGGTGGTGTGGAAGCATTTGCTGACATTGATAAGCTTTGTGGCATAGACCGATGAAGCAGAAATATGGTTGACCTGGCAAGACATGGACAGAGAGGAGTCAAGGTAGACTGCAAGGTTCTTGACAGAGGAGGTGACAGCAATGTTGTGGCTATCAATGACGAAAGATTTGTAGGCCTGAGGTTTTGCCAAGCAGGGAGGAAGCCCTGTTTTTTCCTCATTGAGGCAGAGATGGTGTGCGGCCATCCAGGATTGGACAGCTTTGTAGATAGATTTAATTCTGAGGGTGTCTTTGGGGTGGTCATCAGTGAGGAGGATGAGAATATGGGTGTCGTCAGCATAGTTTGTGTATGAAAATATGATTAAATATCCTTTTCATGTTTTGTTGTGTTCATTTTGACAAAATGTTTTAAATACTGAGGGAGACCTGAGGATCATTATCCTGGATTAAACTGAGAACAGAAAGTGCCTGTATAGAGCAAGAGAAACATATTTTGAAAGAGTTTGATTTGCGCAGGAGATTTCTGCTTCTTACTCACTCGCTACCATGAGGCATTTTTCAGCAAGGTGAAACAGAATTCAACAACCTAGGACAATTTTTATAGCTTTTAATTATACTGATTCAAGAGACTGCGTTGTTGATGCCAAGGACATGCAGAGAAATGTACCTGTTAAAACTGGAACTTTGTCACATTG
Source organism: Ambystoma mexicanum (assembly GCF_040938575.1). Taxonomy (NCBI): domain Eukaryota; kingdom Metazoa; phylum Chordata; class Amphibia; order Caudata; family Ambystomatidae; genus Ambystoma; species Ambystoma mexicanum. Next base: position 438,126,933 of record NC_090923.1, read on the forward strand.
AAAAAGATAAGACCCAGACATGTGGAGATTGTGAATACCAACAGAACTCAGGTGGCCCTAGAACACGTATTGGAGCTTTAGAAAATGCATGAACAATTCCATGATTTCACTACAATGCCATATTCCTAATATTGTTTGCAGAAGATGCACTTGGGAATTCTAACAGATAATAACCTTTTATTTGTTTTCAATAATGGTATCTTAAAAAAACATTTCATCTAACTAAATAATGTGATGTTTAATGAAGAAAATAAGTTATCACTTTTAGTAACACTGCATTCTATATAGCTTGAAATGGTACATGTCGGAATATGTAGTCTGTATATGTACATTGGATTCAGCTTGGACCCACAATCATAACATAAGTGAGTTTTCATAAGATCCATAAGGAGAAGACTTTGTTTACTTCAAATGAAAATCACATGCCGAGCAAGGCTTGTTGAAACTGTTTCTTCCAAGCCCTGCTAACAAGACCATGTTTACTTCAAATCAAAGTCATATTTAAAGCTTTCTATGTCATTAAAATGGAAAAGAGCCAATTTCCCAAACACAGCACATGACATCGTGTGGCCTAAATCGGCATTTGTAATTGGAGCTGAAGAAAAAGTACACATTTTAATTTTAATTCACTAATATAATATGAAAAAAGGTATAACTTTAGAAAAGAAGGTCCTAGAAACTTGAAACAAATTCATATTGGTACATACAAAATATACATCTCAGCCAAGCAAAATCTGCTAATGATAAAAAAGTAAAGAACTATAAACAATGATTATCTCTTTTTATATACATTTCACAGAAGCGTGTTGCATTGTAAATCATTCAATCTGAAGTGTAGATCGTATTTATCTTTATTTCATTAAACTCACACATTCACATAAACAGCTATGCTACAAAAATGAAATGCTTCTTCATAAGATTGTGAATGAATATCCCCCTACCTCTTGTCAATCACAAGATTAGTGGGGGGATCTTGTAGTCACAGGACTGGTGGATAGCCACCCCCTATTCACAAGATTAGGGGAGGCATGTTTGATTATATGATACCTTGCACACAGATAGAGATATGTATTAGAGAATCATAAGGATTTTTCTAGAGATTATTTGGGGAACATGGCTGGCTGGGGATCAGGCCTGACAAAAAACTGGCGGAATGGTTTCCGGCAGGTTGGAGAAGCAGCCCATTCAGAAAGAGAGGAACATGCCCTATTGGAAACTGGTTTCCATCCAGGCAGCTGAAAGGGACCTTGCTGATACAGCAACTATAGAGTGAGATGTTCACAGCTGATTTCCAAAAATGAGAAACCACATTTAAAATATATGGAATGAGCACCATTTGAATCCAGATTCCACTCATAGTGCTTTCTGGGGTAACTCCCTGCGAATGTGGGTGAATATGGGAATATCAAGGGAATACTAGTTATAACAGAGGCAGTGTAAGATAAAATGACACAATGTTCCCTATTTGAAACTGAATCCAAGTGACATTACATTTTTTAAAATGCCCAATGCATTTTTGTATTGAGAAGTGCAGTTTAAACAGATAGCATTTTGTGCAGCCTATTGCGGATTATTTTTGTAAAATGAAATATAATTTGAAAGAAATGTCTTGAGTTCCTAGTGGCATAGAGAATGATGCAAGCCATAATATTATCATGAAATATTACCATCTGATGGCATATCATTTAAATTTGTCACTGGAAGCCTAGTCATTAAATAGATAATCATGCAACAGAAAGAAGCTTCAAAAATTCATTTTTTTCACTGAACGTTGTGCAAAATCTATGCAATCCTTTGTCTTGCAATGCACTACTAGACATGTGAAAGGGCAATAGTGCTTTAATATTGCACCTTTTACTTGAGAATATTATATCTCCAGCCCAATAATCTGTAGATTTGGAGGCAAATGAATAGAAATAGATTGAGAGATGTCTACACTTACGTTCATTGAAAGTTGTAAACATGAATGTTGATTGAAAGTTGCCCACATACATAGATTGAAGGTTTCAAGTACCTGTCCAGGGGAGACTGCAAATACACTTGTGCAGAAAAGAGTGCACACTCCCTGAGAGTATTATTTTGCTAATCTTAGCCTGTAGGATTCAAATGCAATTTATCCTTGCCTATATTCAATTCACCTACACATAGCATATTTATCTGCAACCCCACACTCATACAGGGGAACCAAGTGAATTAAATATGTGCATCAAAATGTCGTTTGTCAAAGTAACTTTTTTAAGATACCATATTTGTTTTCATACTGGAGAAAATCAAGGGTTTTTGCAGAATTTTGCAATGGTGGATATAAATGTTATATAAATGCATCTGAGCACACTGTCCTGATAATAGGCAATGTTATCATTGAAGTATATTGTGATATTTAGATTGAAACAATCATAGAAGGAGCGAAAATGTATGAGTGTATTGAGGCTAGTGACAATAGTGAGATTCATGGAATAAAGGAACATTTTATTTTGTCCATCAAATGTCCATCAAATGTCTGTGATTAAGTAATGATGCAGTGACTTTCCTGGCATTAAGCTGGAGACCAAATTTGAGTATTTTGTAAAAACTGCATATTCTTTTCCCATAATCTTTTTTGGGGGGGTGATGAATCGAGAGAATTCATCCATTCTCTTCAAGGGGGAGCCTCCTGCTTCGATTCTAGGGAGGCAAGTCTGCTTCCCAAGGTCCTCCCATGGCATCTGGGCAAGTGGTCCTTACTGGAAAAGACTCCTCCTTAGGGCACAAGGACCCCCGTACATGTGAGGAACTCCCTAGCATACATGGGACTATCAAATGGGAAGAACAATATAAACCCCAGAGAGTGGGCTGAAGATAAAACGTACATATACTGTTTCTTTAAAAAGAGAAATCCATATAATTGAGATGAGGAGACTGCCAATAGAGCACACACCAAGGTGAGGCGAAGCAGAGAGATCTATACTCAGGCAGAGGAAGCACCCTGATAGCCTTAACACCTGAAAGAGGTGATGAAAAGGAGAGCCATGGAGCCTTCGACTTTCTCAACTCGTCTGAGACAGAGCACAATGCTGGGGTCCAGCGTTCACCCGAATAGAGAAACTTAGGAGGCGGGAACACAAAGCCCGGTGGTGGCATTACAACAACGACTTTATGGTGGGTGGTGTGTCTATCCAATGAATCCAAAACCACTGTCCTGAGAAGTTGTGTACAATCTAGTTACCTGCAGCATAGCCTGGTCTCACAGAGAGGACTGAGAGCGGGACACCGAAAAAAAAACAAGAAGGCAAGGAAGTGGAGAAACCGAAGAGAGCCCAAGTGACGCAGATCCAGAGAAGTTTCCCTACAGATTCCAAGGTAACCGGGAGAACGGGACAACCAGGAGGCAGCCTGGTTATCATTACGCAGCAAGAGAACCCATCCCACTGAAATCAAAGAGACATTGAATATAAAGTCGATGAAATGGAACTGTAATAATGTGAGAAAGGAAACCGCTATTAAAGCTGGGAAAAAAGTAATTGAGACTTGGGCACAAATGCCCTGAGAAGATGGAAAAGTACGCAATACATGGAGACTTGAAGAGAGGGACAAATCATAGAGCAGGAATACCGTAATGAGAGAAAGTGAATTCTATGAAATGAAAGTAAGTGAAGCCCATAAGAGAAAAGACCCACAAACCAAACCACCCCAACAGAGGGGAAATATTAACTGCCAAGAAAGCATATCCCAATTGAGAAAGTATAAATTCCAAAAGTACAAAAGGTATCTCAGCTTGGTACAAAAGATAAGACAGAGAGCTGGAAGGGATTCCTGGAAAGAAATCGCCAAAGAGGAAGGAAAAACCAAATAAATTATGAAAGAGTTACAACAATTTGTACAGAAGCTGACAAGAGACTATTTAAAATTATCCTACTAACAAGAAGGAAAACATTACGATTATGACACTTAGGAGAAGAGACACATTCTCCTGACCTTATTTTGTTAGAATAGTGGTAGGGTCAGTTAGAATTAGTTTTTGGAAAGTGGACTCTTTCGTTTACTAAGTTCCGTGACTGACGAGCGCCTTAGTTATTTACATAGGCAGGGAACACCCACTTAGCAATAGGGAAAGTTAGGCATTTTTCTTATCTTTTAATAAATAAGGAGTAGAAATCTCAACTAAGTCTCCTGGTCCTTCTTCTGACTCACAATATATGGTTTCAGAAGTGGGGTGTACATCAACTAACAGAGGTTCGGACCCTGTGCTATTCACAAAATTGAGTCGCCGCAGCCATAGAGTTTTACCAAAAAGTACTAGAGACATTTTAATTTCATCAGAGGAGAGACAACTGATTCCCACGAGCCTTAGGTTGGTCCCTACCCAAGACACCTATATTAGACTAGACTCAAAATCAGGCTTTGCTTGGAGATATGCTGTCATACCGCGGCGGGGATGGCGGATGTGGAATCGCTGGCGGTTCTGTCCGACGTAGCATTCCACTCCTCGTCTTCCGCATACCACTCTAGTCGGTGTACGCGATCGGGACCCGGAAGTATAAATCACTTCACTTCCGGGTCGCATACGCGTTGCAACGTTTCCGGGTTCCCTCCTGTGTTGCTGCCGCTCCCGCAACTGGTGATATTCCTGCCTTTCTGCCTTTCGTTACGCTGTTCCACACAGCTGTGTTCCACCCTTGTTTCTCTGCCTTGCGCATTGCCTCGTCTTTGTCTAACCTTCCATTCTCCTTTTCCCCTTTCCTTTTTGCCTCTTCATACCTTTTCCTTTACCCCTTTCTCTTTTTCCCCTTCCTTCCCAGCATTTTCCTTCTTTACTATCTCTTTTCTCTTTACTGGATCTTCCTCCTGCCAGACCTGTGCCTGCCTACCGGACTGCCTGTGATTTATCCCTTGTGCCTATTTGGATCTACTTCTTGCCAGACCTGTGCCTGCCTACCGGACTGCCTGTGATTTATCCCTTGTACCTATTTGGAACTTCCGTGTACCTGACCTGTGCCTGCTTACTGGACTGCCTAAGTTCTGTCCCTTGTACCTTCATTGGTATCCCTGCTTGCCCGATCAGTGCCTGCCTTTCGGATTGCTCTCCCATCGGCAAACTCACCTTCTGTGAACATCCACCTGAATTACTACGTCTAGGGGTTTTTTGTGCCTTCTGGCTTTTTTCCCCCTGTGAGGCGCTCTCGGTAGGATAACCCCCGTTGCCCCTATCTTAGTGGCACAGTGGCATCCTATCGAGGGCGTCCTTATCTTCACAAGAAAAAAGAGAAGCCTCCACGACATAAGGACGGAAAGATCAAGCAGAACGAGGAAGGTGAGGAGTTGGGGGAAGGGGGAGAATCTGCCATTTCATCAGAAGAAGAAGATATAACCGACATTCGTGACAGTTTGCAACGCCACCGAGAAACTGAGGTGGCAACTCCCCAGCAAGTACAGGAACTTATAGCCGCCGTCCAAAACCTTAATTTGGAGGTCCAGAACCTTAAGGCAAGCAATGCAGCATTCCAGCTAAGAATGAATGAACGGGAGCGACCCTCTGCAGACCTACCTTCTCTCCCTTTGGTTTCAGGCAAATTTGATGGATCGCCGAAACGAGTCAAGGAGTTCTTAGATGCCTGTAATCTCCACTTTTCCTTCCGTCCACAGACCTTCACATCAGATCATGCCAAAGTAGGATTCATGATTACCCACATGACGGGTAATGCCCTGGCGTGGGCCACCCCTTTGGTTAACCAACCAGATCCTGTGCTGCAGAACTATAATGATTTCAAAACCGTGCTGCAGCAAACATTTCTACGCACAGAAAGTACCTTTCTGGCTTCTGAGGACCTCTTAGACATCCGCCAGGGAAACACAGATCTTCTCTCCTATATCACTACGTTCAAGCAGATAGCCGCCGAAGCTTGCTGGCAGGAACAGGCCCAATATGCCATCTTCCGTCGAGGGTTGAGAGAGGATCTCAAGGACGAACTGCAACGTATCGACCGTCCGTCCTCTTTTTCGGATCTCATCACGGCCGCTCTTCGGATTGATTTCCGGCTCTCGGAACGACGGTCAGAAAGAAAGAAGAACAACTCTACAGTCTCCCTCCCCTAGAAGCCCAGTGGCCTTCTTCACTACCGCCTTCACGTCAAGGCAAAGAGGAACCGATGCAGATCGGAACTGCTTGTGCACCACTCACCCCGGAAGAACAGAAGAGACGGAGGGATGGCAACATGTGTATGTATTGTGGAGCCTCTAGCCATCTGTTACGGAACTGTCCTGACGTCCCTCCGAGGCGTTCGGGAAACGAGCGCCCTCGGTGAGCATTGGGACGCACTCCCGAGGGGCCATTCCTAGTCCTTACTCAACTCTGTCGATAGCATCTTCTGGTATACCGGAGGATTCTAGGTTGATGGTTCTGTCAGTCACTCTTACTGTGGGTAGGACCGTGGTCCCAACTCAGGCTTTACTCGACTGTGGTGCAGCCGACAACTTCATAGATACCTTGTGGGCTAAACAAAAGGGCATAAATCGTCTGGCCAAACAGGAGGATCAGAAAGTCGAAGGAGTGGATGGTGAACCTTTGATTTCCGGCATGATCACACACACCACTGAAGAATTACACCTAAGTATCCAGCAACATACCGAAAAGATCTCGTTTGACATCATCCGAGCAGCCCATTTCCCTATCATACTAGGGATAAGCTGGCTCCGAAAGCACAACCCTCACATTGACTGGGCAAAGAACGTACTCGGTTTTCAGTCCACCTTTTGTAGATCCGAATGTCTGCCTGAACAAACATTTGAGACGGTACAAACTACCAGTGTTTACGACTCCAGACTCATACATTGTCTTCCACATCATCTACAAGAATACGCAGAGGTAGTGACAGAAAAGACGCCTAGCGATCTTCCTCCCCACCGACCGGAAGACTGCTGTCTGGATCTTGTTCCTGGTGCACTGGTACCTTTCGGTAGGATGTTCCCTTTATCTCTCAGAGAAAGACACTTCCTCCGGGAATATCTGGATAACAATCTGGCCAACGGGCTTATAAGACCTTCAAAATCACCGGCTGGAGCTTCACTGTTTTTCATCCCAAAGAAGGACACACAAGAGTTGAGACCCTGTATTGACTACAGGGGTCTAAACAAGGTGACCATAAAGGACAGGTATCCCATGCCTCTTATGACCGAAATCATTCAAGCTGTTCATGGCGCCACAATCTTCACAAAGTTGGATCTCCGGAATGCCTACCATCTCCATCGGATCCACCAAGGGGATGAATGGAAGACAGCTTTTAGGACCCCCTATGGGTTGTACGAATACCAAGTGATGCCCTTTGGGCTCGTCAATGCCCCATCAGTGTTCCATCGTTTTATGGACCGGCTTTTTTCAGACCTGCTGTGTCAGACCACGATCGTCTATCTCGATGACATACTGGTGTATTCAAGAACTCCGGAGGAACATGTAGTCCATGTCAAAGAGGTCTTCCAGAGACTAAGAGAAAGCCACCTCTCAGTAAAATTAGACAAGTGTGTCTTTTCTGCAACCTCCATCCCATATTTGGCTTTCATATTATCCAGTCGGGGTGTCGCCATGGATCCCCACAAGGTATCTGCCATTTATTAATGGCCTTCACCTAAATCCATCCAGGATGTTCAAAGATTCTTAGGTCTGGCGAACTTTTACCGGAAATTTATATCCAACTTTTCCCACCGGATTGTACCTATTACCACTCTACTCAAGAAAAGCTCCAATCCATTTTTCTGGTCCAGCGAAGCTGAGGATAGTTTCCACAATCTCAAGGAAGCCTTCTGTACCGCCCCCATCCTTCAGCAGCCAGATCAAGACCGGCCTTTCATTGTCGAGACAGATGCTTCTTCATCAGCTATGGGGGCAGTTCTTTTGCAGGAACATCAAGGAGTGGAACATCCAGTCTCCTATTTTTCCAAGACTCTCAACGACAGCCAAAGGAACTACTCAGTCATAGAGCGTGAATTATTGGCCATGATGTCAGCCTGTTTGGAGTGGCGTCACCTCCTACAAGGAGGTAAACACCCATTCTCCATCAGAACCGATCACAAGAATCTACAAGTCCTGTGACAGTTCGAGTGCTACAACACACGACAAGCACGCTGGGCTCATTTTTTTGCCCGATTCGATTTCGACATTACCTACATCCCAGGGCAACAGAATTTAGTCGCAGACGCTCTGTCTCGCAGAGGAGACTATGTGACAGAATCCGACAGGAAACCGGATCTGATGTTCCCTTTGACAAGGCTAATAGCAGTACTGTCCACTTTCTTGAGGCAAGTGAAAGAAGCTTCAAAAGGGGGTTTTGAATCTGAGAGACACCCACAAGACCTCGTCTACGAAGTCAAGGAAGGACTCTACTTTGTGGAAGGCAAATTATACTTACCCACTCCAGAATTTTGGAGATTGGCATTAAAGTGGTGTCACGACTCCAAGTTGGCAGGTCATCGAGGTACCAAGGGCACGTTGGATTATCTGCAGAGGCACTTTTATTGGCCGGAGATGCGACGAGACGTGGCCAGTTACGTACAATCCTGCGTGACCTGCCTTCGCAGAAAGAGTTCCAGTCTTGGACCTATGGGGCTTTTGAAACCTAATCCTGTTCCCGACGGTCCTTGGGAAGTTATTTCTACTGATTTCATCGTGGACTTGTCTCCTTCTCAAGGGTTCACATGCATTATGGTGGTAATCGATTTCTTCACTAAAATGGCTCACTTCTCCCCGTTACCAGGTGTACCGACAGCAGTAGTTATGGACGAAACATTCATCAAGGATGTCTTTCGTCTCCACGGGATGCCAAAGAAGATCATCTCAGATCGAGGTAGCCAATACACCTCTCGTTTCTGGAAAGATCTCTGCAGCAGTTTGGGTATAGAGAGAGCTCTAACGTCCGGTTTCCACCCTCAGTCCAACGGACAGACGGAACGTCTAAATGCCACCTTAGAACAGTACCTACAATGTTGCGTGAACCTTCAACAGGATAACTGGGTTTCTCTACTACCCCTGGCAGAGTTCTCCTACAATAGCTCCTTTCATACTACTCTCGGTTTCACCCCTTTTTTCTGCAGCTATGGCTACCATCCCCGATCTATACTGCCGGTCTCTAATGTCTCCACCTGTTTACCCACAGTTGATTCCACTCTTGCCTTGTTGAAAGACGTTCACCTGCAGGCTAAACACAACCTTAGCAAGGCTCAAATGAGATACAAGGGCCAGGCCGACAAACTTCGGAAAACAGTACCTGATTGGGGGGTGGGTTCTCAGGTCATGTTGTCCACAAGGTACCTACCACGATGGGTACACCCTTCCAAACTCTCCCCTAAATTTCTGGGTCCTTACGAAGTCACCCAAGCCATCAACCCGGTAGCTTTTCGTCTAAAACTATCCAAAAGCCTTCAGAGGGTTCACCCGGTGTTTCATGCCTCACAACTTCAACCATTTCATGCAGATGTCTGGTCCCGTGAAGAGAAGAAAACCCCCTTGCCTGCTACTTCGACCCAGGAGGAATTTGAAGTGGCCCAAATCTGTGACTCCCGGTACCACCAGGGAAGGCTGGAATTCCTGATACGGTGGAAGGGGTATCACTGGTAAGAAAACTCTTGGGAACCAGCCTCTCATGTACATGCCCCACTTTTGGTCCGCAGGTTTTTTCGCTCTCATCCGGGTAAACCGGGGGGAGGCCTCCCTAGGACGGGGCATACTGTCATACCGCGGCGGGGATGGCGGATGTGGAATCGCTGGCAGTTCTGTCCGCCGTAGCATTCCACTCCTCGTCTTCCGCGTACCACTCTAGTCGTTGTACGCAATACGGGACCCGGAAGTATAAATCACTTCACTTCCGGGTCGCATACGCTTGCAACGTTTCCGGGTTCCCTCCTGTGTTGCTGCCGCTCCCGCAACTGGTGATATTCCTGCCTTTCTGTCTTTCGTTACGCTGTTCCACACAGCTGTGTTCCACCCTTGTTTCTCTCCCTTGCAGATTGCCTCGTCTTTGTCTAAGCTTCCATTCTCCTTTTCCCCTTTCCTTTTTGCCTCTTCATACCTTTTCCTTTACCCCTTTCTCTTTTTCCCCTTCCTTCCCAGCATTTTCCTTCTTTACTATCTCTTTTCTCTTTACTGGATCTTCCTCCTGCCAGACCTGTGCCTGCCTACCGGACTGCCTGTGATTTATCCCTTGTGCCTATTTGGATCTACTTCTTGCCAGACCTGTGCCTGCCTACCGGACTGCCTGTGATTTATCCCTTGTACCTATTTGGAACTTCCGTGTACCTGACCTGTGCCTGCTTACTGGACTGCCTAAGTTCTGTCCCTTGTACCTTCATTGGTATCCCTGCTTGCCCGATCAGTGCCTGCCTTTCGGATTGCTCTCCCATCGGCGAACTCACCTTCTGTGAACATCCACCTGAATTACTACGTCTAGGGTTTTTTTGTGTCTTCTGGCTTTTTTCCCCCTGTGAGGCGCTCTCGGTAGGATAACCCCCGTTGCCCCTATCTTAGTGGCACGGTGGCATCCTATCGAGGGCGTCCTTATCTTCACAAGAAAAAAGAGAAGCCTCCACGACATAAGGACGGAAAGATTAAGCAGAAAGAGGAAGGTGAGGAGTTGGGGGAAGGGGGAGAATCCGCCATTTCATCAGAAGAAGAAGATATAACCGACATTCGTGACATATGCTTTGGATGTTATGACCCTGACTTCCAAGGGGATATTAAAATTCTTCTACACAACCACGGAAACAACCCATATATGGTAAAAGAGGGAAAGACAGTGGCCAAAGGGATCCTTGAAAAACACATGTTCCCCATACCCCAAGAGGTAGAAGTACAAAAGGAAACACAGAGAATCAAAATGTTTTAGAGAGGCAAACCTCTGCCACGTAGAAACAGAAGCAGTGGTCCCCTTACTTGATCTGGCCATTGCCCAGAAGAACAATCCAGTCCTCACCAAGGCCTTTAGTACTGTAGCCATTGAAGAAGCTGGCTACAGCCAGACAAGTCCCTTCTTTTTTATAACAAAAAGGTACTGTTGTGTAATGGGGCTATAATTACATGGGAGTATGTCTAAAACAACTAGCTGTTAACCGAAGCCATAGATACATTGTTTTATTTCCTTGCACACACACATCTGACAGCGGCTCAAACAAGGGGTGGTCAAAACCCAAAGTCAGATAACAGCCAGATTCTATTGGCTGGTGTGGTAATGGAGATGACAGTTGCACCAGGTCTGACCACAGCCCTACCCATTCCCTAGCACAAACAAAAATTATAAGCTGAGAACCAGTCAGTAAAATGTCAAGAGCCGTGTAGTTACCATTGAGAGTGGAATACATTGTGCGACTTAAGTAGGGTGACTGGTAGATTGCATTTTGCTGCATACACAGGCAGGGAATCATTAAATGGTGACACGCAGTAAAAACAAAGAACACTCACATCTAGACACAATGAACACTCACATATTGACGAGAAGAACACTAACATGGTGGAGAATTAACAGGATTATCGCCATTACTCAGAACAAATTCAGCAAGGCCACAATTCCAAAATGTTACTTCCTGAATTGCCTAGTACACAGTTTGCAGGCCTCAAGAAGCTCAGACAGAAGACCCAGGTACCAAGGTCAGCACACCAAAGGGAGTTGTGCTTAGAAGCTTTAACTGCACCAGATAACGTTTCCCAGGGTGCACAGTTGCAATCATTGAAGTTACTTAGTTTCAGATGGTAGGAGTGAGAAATTCACATATCCTTGAATATCAGGTGCTAGTAGCCACCGTGACAAGTTATCCCATAATGAACAAATACACAGCACTCTGAGTGGCTGCCGAAGGAAAGCACACACACGTTAGGATAGCAAAACATCCAACAAATAGATGAATTTGAGCTCCAAACAGTGGTCCTCTAACACAGGATCCCAACAATGACCATTAATTCCCATCCCAATTAGAATGTACAGCTGCCACTTCCTTAGCACATCCAGACACAGAGATGACAGACAATGCCATGAACAAGGCTGGCAGATAAGAACTCAGGCATGTGAATGGAAATGGAGTAACTTCTTTAAACTGAATCATAGTGGTTTGCCCAGCTCCCCTCTCCCCACCATGTAACTTGGCATTGCATTGAAGTGAAGTGAACAAATAAGTGATCAATGAAATTGTGTTCTTCCTGTAGACTAGTTGCAGAGTGCCAACCAAAATCATATTAAATTGAAATGTATCATTTTTGGGAGAAGGTATCAAGGAGGAGGTATCATTTGTAGAAGACCCAATAGTAAACGGTCCCTTATAGATAACTATAGGTTCTTTACTCTAGCAATAAATCATAACCGAGACTAGAGGTTATTTATAATTGCACCAACCATGACATCAGAGATGACAATTATTTCCTTCAAAAACCTGTTGTTCCTAACGCCTTTTTGAAATTGTATTTTGTATGTCTTCCTAGGGTTTGGGGGTCATTACGAGTTTGGAGGTAACCATGGCGCTATTAGCGCCATGGCTGCCTCCAAACCCATACCAACTCCGCCCTGGTGAATGGAGGTATTATCGCCCCATTCCAAGGTTGGCGGGGGCGGTAATTCCCCATTCACCAGGGCCCTTCCCCATTCCCATTTGAGCCCCCATAGGGGGCATCAATATTCCCCCATGGGGAATCAATAACAGAATAACTCCAAGTGCACGAGAAGACCCAGCTTTATTATTCCAATTCAGACAAAGGGCCTCATTACGAGGTGGGCGGTAAGGGATTACCGGCACTGGTAAGGGCACAGGTACCGTTAATCCCTTACTGCCCTATTACGAGTTCCCTTTGTGGGTCCTCCCTTAACGCCTGGTTTTACCCAGCATTAAGGATGGGACCCGCAAAGGGACTTTGGAAGTAATAACGGTACTGCAATTTGCCCCCATAATCAATGCCGAAACATGTGTAATCGGAAAGGGCCAATAAACAAAACTAATTGGCTCAGCAACACATGTGATTGTGGAACTTTGTTCACAAATAATTGTGGCGCAGCAAGAAGGTGTGTGGAAAATACACATTTCCTTACAAACAAACGGAGTGGGGGATCTCTTAGTCTCCGTCTTTCACACACTAATGGGACACCTACAAATCTAAATTAAAATACTGGTCGCGGGGGTTTCACAGTGATATCACAAAAAGCTCCTCAAACCAAAGAATGACCGAGACAGCCCTGCCCGAAACTGAGATGAATGCAGTGTGGAGTGTTGAATGGCTGGGTACTTGTCCCAATACACATAACTTGGTGTGAGTGTCTGGAGAGAAGTGAATGGCCTGAATGCACTATACAACTGATTGGCTGCCTGCCTGCATGAATGCCCTTCTGACAGATTGGTTGCCTGAGTGTGACCCAGCAGAATGAATGGGAGATCAACGAGTATATCTGGGGGCCTCTCACTGCTAGAATTGGTGTTCAGAAGATGAAGAGAAACTGGAGTTGAAACTGAAGCTTAACCTTGAAGCCCTGCTGGAAGAGAAGAATTGCTGTTGCTCTCCTTCATCAATCTGAAAGCTGCTGCGTCTCCAAGGACTGACCCAGAGAGGACCTGGTTAGGCACCCTCTTTCTGAGCTACAAGGGACCACCGTGCACCAGCCGATCTTTGCCAAAGCTTCCTGGTAGACAGACCTACGACAGGCTGCCGACCAGAGACGGGGACCACCGCAGAATCACAAGGAGAAGTGCCCGGACACTGTTGTCCATCATCGTCGACGACCGCCGTCGCCGACCGGAGCCGCCGTGCTCCCTTTGCCCAAGTAACATTTGATCCAAGGTCGACCGCTTTGTCCCGCTGGAGATAGTCGAGGCCACCGACGCATCGAGTAGCATCTGCCGGTGGGTTTCCCTCCACCTGACGACCGTAGAGACGCCGAATGACTTGATGCCCTTGCTGGGCCTCAGTTCTTCACAATCTCTTTGCGGTCCTGCACTATCGTCACCAAGGTGCCCCGCACGCCTCTTCCTTGCACGACGCCAACGCTCCATAGTCGACGAGCACCGCTAGGAACGAAGCTACCACCTCACCATCGTCGTTCAACCATTTTCCTCATGGGATCTCGACGATCCGTGGCTCCTGCCTTAAAGGGAGCTGCTCAAGAAGTATCCATCGACGACCCGACGACAAACTCTGCTATTCCAGGTACATTGGGATTGTAGAACTATTCTAGAAGGAAATAAGACTTCTAGAACAATATATGGACTGGGCTTGTGATATATCTTTTCTTTGCAGGTTGCTGTGGTAGAACTTTCTCTAGGTAACAGGGCCAGTATTCTGCTGATTGTTCTAACCAACTGCTTTCCTCCCATGTCTATTGTTGGTTGCCTCTATTGATTGATTTGTGTGACATTTAACCAGAGTACAGTTGATGCACTTTAAAGGAATCTAATAATAATTGTGGTACCACTTAGAACTGTATATATTTGCTATTGTGGATTCACTGAGCACAAAGTGAGTTATTGTGATTGTGTACATAACCTTCAACTTAATTGTATAAAGACTGTGTTTTAACTAATACAGTGTGTGGACATTCCTTTGTGGGGGCTTGGGGACTACACTGTACTTATAAACCAGCCTGCATCACCTCCTGAGAAGCTAGGCCTTGATTGCTCGTCCATTACTATCGTAATAGAGAATCTTGGCTGGGGTCCTCTGTGCCTCTCCTCTACCATCTAGAGAGCAGAAGTACAGACACCTCCTCCAGTCTTTACAACATGCATTTGAAATTGTGGAACAAATTGCTGGCAAGCATTGTATGCAACAACAGCAGAATATGAGGATACTGAATATCATAACCAAAATTGCAATTAGTTTCCATCCCCAGGATCCTAACAATTCCCATAACCATGAATCTATGTTTAGATTCCAGCCACCTGTGGGAACATGAATTTCAGAACTTAGATATGTAATTTCTTTGCTTCAAATATTGTAGAGGAGGAGTCACTTACAAATACAAAGCACGCTCACCCCACTAATTTGCATACATCTCCACTGTCAGCCAAAATAATATCAAGAACCATTCTATTCTGAAGGGCAACTAGTCTGATTGCTTTTTGTTCCAATATCTTATTGTAAAGTATGTCAGTGGTTCCATTTATTGTTTTTTCTAATACCCTGGATAATTTTCTTATATTCCATGAGTTTATTGCTTGTCCCCAGAAAGGTATAAATAATATTGCTATGTCCCCAAAAATGTGCCCAGCAGTATCATCTCATTGTAGCCAAGATCTAGATATTTTTCCTATTTCCGAAGTTTTGGCAAGGAACACACCAGGTAAGAGTATCCCTAAATAACAGGTACCTTCCCAATTTGTATGTAACCGTGGATAAGCTTGGTCTCTACAAACAAAATAGACAGACCCTCCTATATATAATGGTTTGTCTTCTTGCTCAAGTACAGAAGTCTTCATACACCTAGTAAATGTTCCCACCGGGTGGGAGCCTCTTTTACACAAACAAAATGGAACAGAATATGGAATATGATTAATAGTATAGGAGGGAGGCATGGCATCCTTGTTTCCAAGCGAAGCCATTTTGAAAGTAATCAGGGACTGGTTAGGCCTAGACAGTCTATCTATAGGTCTAGTCGATACAGTGTTCATTTTGCATTGGTTTGTGAACACAAAACAACCTAGCTGGGTTAATACCAGACTTTCAAATTAATTTATGTTTGTTTCATCAAAGTTTCCAATGACACTATCATTCCATTTTCCAAAAAATAGGGCTCTTAATGATGCATAACAGGCAGTATTAAGTGGTAGGGGATGTATATTCTAACCCATTCCTCTTTCCCCGTGCTGGGGTAAATGGGCAAAACCCAACAAATGGATCTGTTTAATATGGCAATCGTCATATTCATAATCAGTAATAAAGTGTTATTGTCATAACCTTTTCTGTGTTTCACATCTTGTGATGGAAGAGTATAGGAAAGCACATGAGCTGGGGTAAAGGTAGTGGGAGCAGTTACAGTTGGCAATAGAGTGTTCATAGTTTCCAAGTACCAAAACATTGGGCTCAATGTAACTACTATACAGATAGGTATGGTAATCAGGAGCAGGTTAGTCTTTGTAGACCAAGTCTTTCTCGTGGCAGGCTTAATGTCAATGTCTATATGTCTATCAATGGCAACATCAGTGTAGGTGGCAGCAGCAGGAGCGAATACAGGCATGATCAAGGAAAGATTCTCAGCGTCCGTCGGAAGAGTTCTCCACGGCAACACACATTGGCAGCAAAGTTCAAACAAGGTCGGTTCAGCCTGCTTATGATGGCAGCAAGCTGGTGTTTACCTTGACAGCTCCAAAAAGGCAGGAGCAAGCATCAATCTCAAATTAAAAGTGTTGGTACCTTTTGCCCCCGCTTGTCCACGGCAGGTTGCAAAGGACTTCACTTTCAATGGTATCACCGGGAAACCGTGTGTCAGAGCTCTTATCTGATCCAGCTCATACGCTCCCCTTCCCTAGGCCTCTGTTCCCAGCTCTATCAATGAGCTAGAAACAAAGGCAAAACAAAATCTGCTGATTACTTCCTATTTGATGAACACAGATTGTACCTTACAGCTCCAGGTACGGTATGATCAATGAACAATGCACTGTCGTTGTTTGCAGCAGATGCAAAAATAGTGCCAGTCGGTGATGCAATTTGTGATGATGAGGCAGCAGTCGAACAATGTTGAGGTAACACTGATGTTTCAATTTTCGTTGCAATCTCCCCAGGCCCTTTCTTGGGCTTAGGAAGGAGTTCTGGCTGAAATTCGGCGATGTCTTTGTGATCAATCACGCCTGTCTTACTTTTGACATCAGGATTGTCAATCTCTTTCTCATGTGGCAAAGGAAACGGGATTCTTTTCGTGTGTGTTGCATGGATCCAATGCTTTCGACTATTTACTCGGGCGGCAGTCTGCGTAGCCAGCAACACCTAATAGGGGCCCTTCCAGCGCGGTGCAAGCAAAGATTTTCTTTCAAAGTTCTTAGCCAGGCTCCAGTCTCCCAGTTGCAGACAATGTCCTGGGCCTGTATATCTGACAAGAAGAGCCTCCTGCACCTGCTGATGAATCAAACGCAAGTTTTGAGTCAACTGTTAACAATAGTCAATGAGCAATGGATATTCAACATCCCTCAATCTTTTTGGACGTGGCACATTCCAGACATTCGTTGGTCTCCCCATTATTATTTAATTAGGGGAGAGGCCAGTCCTTGCCTGCACAGTTGTTTGCATACATAATAAAGCTAGTGGCAATGCATCTGGCCATTTCAATTTTCTTTTGGCACAGATCTTAGCTATTTTGTTTTTCAAAATATCGTTTTGTCATTCTGCCAAACCGGCACTCATCGGGTGTCTGGCTGAATGGAATCGCTTATCGATTCGGAGGCCTGCACAGATTTGTACTATCATGGACGCTATAAAATGCATAAATGCAAAGTCAAAATTACTTGTGGAGGCTTTTCCCCAGCCTTTCTTTTGCTATCAATTCTAATCAGGTTCTCCCATATATCGCCTAACATCGGTGCATCATTTATACTTCTAATCTGCTTCCATATGTCTGCAGGAAGAATCAAGGGAACAATAAACCAATGTCACTTAGCATAAAAACAGACAATTTTAAAACGCACTCAATTTCTTTATATAATCCTGCCTGATTTTTCCTAATGTCAGAGACGGTCTGCTTTATCGTATTCACTTCTTGCCTAGAAAAGGCAACATGTACAAACTGTGCAATATAATGGGCTTCTATCGTTCGCGCTGGAATCGCTCCATCAGCGGCAAGCTCTACTTTTGAGACAAACGTGGGAAGCACCTCCCTCATGGGTAAATGCAGAGTAGGGGATTCTACATCTGTTCGTCTATTAAGCAGCAAAGCCAAATCAAGAGAAAAAGCAGTCCTTCCGGTGTCAGGCGAAAATGCTCTTTTATAAATCGTCATTAAATCAGCAGGACCACCCACCTTTTTCTTCATACATTCATCCTGCAAATACTCCAAAATAACTTGTAACACCTTTCTCTGCATCTCTGGTGTATACTGACAAAACGTATCATGCACTTCAATTGGGGAAATGGCGGCATCTGTAATCCATCTAAGCGCGTCTTGCGTACAAATTCGCATCTCTTCACTGATGGGTTTCAACGGCGGGAGAAACCGTTGCTGAACAGATGACATATGCGGTTCTCCATTTCTCATTATCTCTTTATGATCGATCAGGTTCTCACTTAAACACAAATATTCCCCCTACATGCTCTCGTATTTTCGCCGCATTATCTCGCAAATTGGATAGGACAATCAAATCACGCAACTCTTGTGGTACCACTGTATTAGTCAAATAACTCCATATCTTAACAAGATAATCTCCCATACATTCTAACAGTACCTGTTGTTCACCAGGACCTCTATGATCAAATATGGAACTTTGACAGCCATTTCATCACCATCATCAATATAAGTCTCAGCCCACTGTTTCAGTTCGTCTTTCCGTCTCTTGCTAATTGTATTTTGAGTTAGTCTAACGCTTACCTTTTCAGGCCCCATTGATGCAGAACTACCATCTAAAGCGTATAACTCATGCGATGAAGAACGTGGAGGAAATGATGTCACGGGTGCAGATGGGACGGCTATTGAAGGTACAGATGGGATTGTGGGAATAGCAATAGGAGGGGATACATAAGGAGGCAGTGCAACTGGGTCAGTGCTTAAATGTTCATTCCTTCACTCATTTAATATCTTATTGATCAGTTCATCTGATGTATGCAAATCTTGTGAAGGATATATTTTCTGGATATATTTTCTGTACATCTAATTGTAAGGCCCTATCCATGTTCCTAATAGCTTCTGTATGCTTCTGCTGATCGTGCTCTAGCGCTTTTTCTGTATTTGATTTTTGTCTACGTGCATGTTTTTCTCTACTTTTCAAGCGCAGATTCGCTTCCTTTCTCCAGGCTCTTACAATGTCGAACGCTGCATGTCTGGCCTTTTTCCGTAGCAAAACGGATTCTAAATGTTCTATACGGGCTAATTCAAAACTCCCATTATTTGGCCACTGAAGGTCTGATACACGTCTGGTCTGCCTATGCCAAACGCATTAAACACTATTGCCCCTATTCTATATTTAAGGTACATTTCATGTGCCGGCGACCCCTCGGGTGGCGCGACTTGGCCAGTTTCCAAAGATTGTCTACCACAGTGAAAAAAATCTCACTAGACAGGAATACAATTTCTAAGGCATGGTTAACATTTACCCTTTGCAACTCTCGACCAATATCAGGACGTTTAAGAATTGGGGCACGACTCACCTGATCAACCAATTCATCTCTCAGGATGCAATGCACCCGTTTACAGGCTCAACCAAGAATCTTCAAAACTGCGTGTCTGGCTCAATTTGGCTCACTTCCAGGACCCTTGCCTCGATGCTCTCTGGCCATCGCTCGTCAATCAGGGATCGGCTGTGTACAGATCTGCAGAGTAGTCTCTAATCACTTCTGCAGGGGTGCCCCGATCAGCTTCCGATCCCGGTTCGACAACTTTGTCCTCAACCTGTCACTGCCTTCAACATATGCGATGGAGCATCACAGAGAGGGTCCCTATTCAGGTGCCATCTTTGCAAGTCCATATATGGAAGTAAGGCACAATAACCATATACTAAATGACATGCCAGTCATGAGGTTTGAATTCCAAACAAGTCTGGTTTATTCATAAAGTATCTCAGTCGGCCGACTGGGTCTCAACGCCTCACGATGTGTGTTCCGCAGACACCGTGAGATGCGAGAGAGAGCGAGCAATGCTCAAGCAGTCATATATAAACATAATACATCATCATTTGTTAATGCAGTTTGTCACGCCCTTATACATGCCATACAGGCTAGGGTTCAGTAATTGACAGTTATGACACGTCTTCATTTAGTCTAAACATTAGTTATTCTAGCAAAGGCTGCAGAGACACTTTTCTGTTGTGAGGAACATGGAGTGCTGGCACAGGAAGGATATCTTCTTCTTAGCAGAGAAACATTCCATACGTTATCTGTTTGCCGCGGCTGTTTAGCTAAGGGTCAGACAGTTCTGAGGCAGAAATACCATCCTTAGTGAAGGAGCACCGCTAATTGCATATAATTCATGTTTTAACTGCCTTTTACAACAGCGCTTGCAAGACAAACCGGCACCTGGACTACGGATTAGGCGCGGCTTCTGCACAGCTTCATGGCCTCAGTGAGAGGGAAAACAATGTATTTCTGCATGTCTCTACATTCCTGCCTACGTTAGTATTTCAGAGTTCAAGCTCTGGCCTTGCACCGTGTGTGAGTCTAAAGCATATAATATATTTAGCAAAGCGTCTACAAAAAGAAAAACAAAATGGCTGGCATTTACAAAATAGACTCTCTGTGGTCACATTCAGGTTTGTTGGTCATGTGCAGTTTGCCACATGATGCGATTCACTTATGGCCAACATACTGTTCATATTATTCGGCTATGTGATTACTTTTTCGGTATAACAACCCCAGTCCACAGGAAGGCTAACCTTCTATTTCCAAGCCAAAGAAAGAGACAAAGGGGAAACCCAAGGTCTCAGGGAAAAAGAAAGATCTTAAACCTAAGCCTGTTCACAGAACAAGGGCATCCCAGAGAGGACAGTCCCAGGTCACCCCAGTGACCCCTTCCCCAGCTGGGGCTGGTCCTGAGCTGCAGAATTTACTTGAAGAAGGTGGACCCTCTAGGGCAGACTCCAGCAGAGGTCAAAAAGAGTGTCCTTCTCTAGAAGGTCTGTGCCAGCAGACAGCTTCCCAGCTGGAAGGGCAAGAGCCAGGAAAACATAGGCTTTACTGTGAGGATGGCCTCCTCTACAGTGAACCTACTGAGTCTACCCCAGGAGACTTGTAGTGCTTCGGGTGGTGAAATAGAAGTTCTTACAGTTAGCCAATGAGATTTCTCTGCTGGCCACTTGAGTTTCAAGAGGACCAAAGAGAGGTTATCTCCGGATTTCTACTGGCCCAAGATGTGGGCTGATGTAGAAACGTTCTGTAAGAGCTGCCACGCTTGTCAGACTTCTGGCAAAAGTGGATCCAAGAATGTGACACCTTTAGTGCCCCTCCCTGTGGTGGGAGTCTCTTTTGAGAGGGTGTGGATTGACATTGTTGGTCCCTAGAACCTCTAACCTATTCAGGGAACCGATTTATGTTGGATGTGGTAGACCATGCTGCCAGGCATTCTGAAGCCATACCTATGAGAACTATTACTGCTCATGTAGTGGCTAAGGCCCTCCTTGGTATTTTTACCAGTGTAGGTTTTCTGAAGGAGGTCATCAGTGACAGAGGGCCAAATGTTATGTCCCACTACATGCAGACCATGTGGAAAAACGGTGGAGTTCTTAACAGCCTACCATCCACAAAACAATGGGTTGGTGGAGAGGTTTAACAGAACTATGAAGAGCATGAAAGGTGCTTTAGATGAAACCCTTAGAAGAAAGTGGGACCTTCTACTGCCATGCCTTCTATTTGCTTATAGGGAATTCCCTCAATCAGGGGTTGGGTACAGCTCCTTTGAACTTCTCTATGATCATCCAGATAGAGGTCCATTGGCTCTGATCAAGGAGGGGTTGGAGAATGCTCCTTTCTTACAGCCAGTGAGAGTCACTGACTATGTGCTAGGCCTTCGGAGGAGGATGGGACTCATGATGACAGGAGCTCCAGATACCCTGAAAGCAGGTCAGGCTTTTGTCAAACATTGGCATGAGCAGAAGGCCAACATAGTGGAGTTTACTCCATGCCTGCTAGTTTTGGTTATGGTACCTACAAGGCAGAGGGCCATACATGACAGATGGATTGGATCCTTCAAGGTTGTGGGTAAACTTGGAGAGGTCAATTATTTAGTGGAGTTGGTCAATCCCAAGGAGGCCCCCAGGGTCTATCACACTAACCGTCTGAAGGCTTATGTTTCCAGACCAGAACTAGGAGCTTTGCTTCTAGCCTCTGATCAAGAGGAGGAGGACAGTGAGCCTCTCCCCGATCTCCTCAGGGGACAACCCTCAGATGAGACAATTGAAGGAGTAAAACTCTCTTCAGACCTGACTCAGCAACAACAGGGGGAATGCAAGCGCTATTAAATCAGTTTGCCTTCCTGTTCTCACTGACAGCAGGCTTGGCAAGCATTGTATGCAACAACAGCAGAATATGAGGATACTGAATATCATAACCAAAATTGCAATTAGTTTCCATCCCCAGAATCCTAACAATTCCCATAACCATGAACCTATGTTTAGATTCCAGCCACCTGTGGGAACATTAATTTCAGAACTTAGATATGTAATTTCTGTGCTTCAAATATTGTAGAGGAGGAGTCACTTACAAATACAAAGCACGCTCACCCCACTAATTTGCATACATCTCCACGGTCAGCCAAAATAACATCAAGAACCATTCTATTCTGAAGGGCAACTAGTCTGATTGCTTTTTGTTCCAATGTCTTATTGTAAAGTATGTCAGTGGTTCCATTTATTGTTTTTTCTAATACCCTGGATAATTTTCTTATATTCCATGAGTTTATTGCTTGTCCCCAGAAAGGTATAAACAATTTTGCTATGTCCCCAAAAATGTGTCCAGCAGTATCATCTCATTGTAGCCAAGATCTAGATATTTTTCCTATTTCCGAAGTTTTGGCAAGGAACACACCAGGTAAGAGTATCCCTAAATAACAGGTACCTTCCCAATTTGTAGGTAACCATGGATAAGCTTGGTCTCTACAAACAAAATAGACAGACCCTCCTATATATAATGGTTTGTCTTCTTGCTCAAGTACAGAAGTCTTCATACACCTAGTACATGTTCCCACCGGGTGGGAGCCTCTTTTACACAAACAAAATGGAACAGAATATGGAATATGATTAATAGTATAGGAGGGAGGCATGGCATCCTTGTTTCCAACCGAAGCCATTTTGAAAGTAATCAGGGATTGGTTAGGCCTAGACAGTCTATCTATAGGTCTAGTCGATACAGTGTTCATTTTGCTTTGGTTTGTGAACACAAAACAATCTAGCGGGGTTAATACCAGTCTTTCAAATTAATTTATGTTTGTTTCATCAAAGTTTCCAGTGACACTATCATTCCATTTTCCAAAAAATAGGGCTCTTAATGATGCATAACAGGCAGTATAAAGTGGTAGGGGATGTATATTCCAACCCATTCCTCTTTCCCCGTGCTGGGGTAAATGGGCAAAACCCAACAATTGGATCTGTTTAATATGGCAATCGTCATATTCATAATCAGTAATAAAGTGTTATTGTCATAACCTTTTCTGTGTTTCACATCTTGTGATGGAAGAGTATAGGAAAGCACATGAGCTGGGGTAAAGGTAGTGGGAGCAGTTACAGTTGGCAATAGAGTGTTCATAGTTTCCAAGTACCAAAACATTGGGCTCAATGTAACTACTATACAGATAGGTATGGTAATCAGGAGCAGGTTAGTCTTTGTAGACCAAGTCTTTTTCGTGGCAGGCTTAATGTCAATGTCTATATGTCTATCAATGGCAACATCAGTGTGGTGGCAGCAGCAGGAGCGAATACAGGCATGATCAAGGAAAGATTCTCAGCGTCCGTCGGAAGAGTTCTCCACGGCAACACACATTGGCAGCAAAGTTCAAACAAGGTCGGTTCAGCCTGCTTATGATGGCAGCAAGCTGGTGTTTACCCTGACAGCTCCAAAAAGGCAGGAGCAAGCATCAATCTCAAATTAAAAGTGTTGGTACCTTTTGCCCCCACTTGTCCACGCCAGGTTGCAAAGGACTTCACTTTCAATGGTATCACTGGGAAACCGCGTGTCAGAGCTCTTATCCGATCCAGCTCATACGCTCCCCTTCCCTAGGCCTCTGTTCCCAGCTCTATCACTGAGGTAGAAACAAAGGCAAAACAAAATCTGCTGATTACTTCCTATTTGATGAACACAGATTGTACCTTACAGCTCCAGGTACGGTATGATCAATTAACAATGCACTGTCGTTGTTTGCAGCAGATGCAAAAACAGTGCCAGTCGGTGATGCAATTTGTGATGATGAGGCAGCAGTCGAACAATGTTGAGGTAACACTGATGTTTCAATTTTCGTTGCAATCTCCCCAGGTCCTTTCTTGGGCTTGGGAAGGAGTTCTGGCTGAAATTCGGCGATGTCTTTCTGATCAATCACGCCTGTCTTACTTTTGACATCAGGATTGTCAATCTCTTTCTCATGTGGCAAAGGAAACGGGATTCTTTTCGTGTGTGTTGCATGGATCCAATGCTTTCGACTATTCACTCGGGTGGCAGTCTGCGTAGCCAGCAACACCTAATAGGGGCCCTTCCAGTGCGGTGCAAGCAAAGATTTTCTTTCAAAGTTCTTAGCCAGGCTCCAGTCTCCCAGTTGCAGACAATGTCCTGGGCCTGTATATCTGACAAGAAGAGCCTCCTGCACCTGCTGATGAATCAAACGCAAGTTATGAGTCAACTGTTTAACAATAGTCAATGAGCAATGGATATTCAACATCCCTCAATCTTTTTGGACGTGGCACATTCCAGACATTCGTTGGTCTCCCCATTATTATTTCATATGGTGAGAGGCCAGTCCTTGCCTGCACAGTTGTTTGCATACATAATAAAGCTAGTGGCAATGCATCTGGCCATTTCAATTTGCTTTTGGCACAGATCTTAGCTATTTTGTTTTTCAAAATACCGTTTTGTCATTCTGCCAAACCGGCACTCATCGGGTGTCTGGCTGAATGGAATCGCTTATCGATTCGGAGGCCTGCACAGATTTGTAATATCACGGACGCTATAAAATGCATAAATGCAAAGTCAAAATTACTTTTGGAGGCTTCTCCCCAGCCTTTCTTTCGCTATCAATTCTAATCAGGTTCTCCCATATATCGCCTAACATCGGTGCATCATTTATACTTCTAATCTGCTTCCATATGTCTGCAGGAAGAATCACAGGGAACAATAAACCAATGTCACTTAGCATAAAAACAGACAAATTTAAAACGCACTCAATTTCTTTATATAATCCTGCCTGATTTTTCCTAATGTCAGAGACGGTCTGCTTTATCGTATTCACTTCTTGCCTAGAAAAGGCAACATGTACAAACTGTGCAATATAATGGGCTTCTATTGTTCGCGCTGGAATTGCTCCATCAGCGGCAACCTCTACTTTTGAGACAAACGTGGGAAGCACCTCCCTCATGGGTAAATGCAGAGTAGGGGATTCTACCTCTGTTCGTCTATTAAGCAGCAAAGCCAAATCAGGAGAAAAAGCAGTCGTTCCGGTGTCAGGCGAAAATGCTCTTTTATAAATCGTCATTAAATCAGCAGGACAACCCACTTTTTTCTTCATACATTCATCCTGCAAATACTCCAAAATAACTTGTAACACCTTTCTCTGCATCTCTGGTGTATACTGACAAAACGTATCATGCACTTCAATTGGGGAAATGGCGGCATCCGTAATCCATCTAAGCGCGTCTTGCGTACAAATTCGCATCTCTTCACTGATGGGTTTCAATGGCGGGAGAAACCGTTGCTGAACAGATGACATATGCGGTTCTCCATTTCTCATTATCTCTTTATGATCGATCAAGTTCTCACTTAAACACAAATATTCCCCCTACATGCTCTCGTATTTTCGCCGCATTATCTCGCAAATTCGATAGGACAATCAAATCACGCAACTCTTGTGGTACCACTGTATTAGTCAAATCACTCCATATCTTAACAAGATAATCTCCCATACATTCTAACAGTACCTGTTGTTCACCAGGACCTCTATGATCAAATATGGAACTTTGCACAGCCATTTCATCACCATCATCAATATAAGTCTCAGCCCACTGTTTCAGTTCGTCTTTCTGTCTCTTTCTAATCGTATTTTGAGTTAGTCTAACGCTTCCTTTTTCAGGCCCCATTGATGCAGAACTACCATCTAAAGCGTATAACTCATGCGATGAAGAACGTGGAGGAAATGATGTCACGGGTGCAGATGGGATGGCTATTGAAGGTGCAGATGGGATTGTGGGAATAGCAATAGGAGGGGATACATAAGGAGGCAGTGCAACTGGGTCAGCGCTTAAATGTTCATTCCTTCACTCATTTAATATCTTATTGATCAGTTCATCTGATGTATGCAAATCTTGTGAAGGATATATTTTCTGTACATCTAATTGGAAGGCCTTATCCATGTTCCTAATAGCTTCTGTATGCTTCTGCTGATCGTGCTCTAGCGCTTTTTCTGTATTTGATTTTTGTCTAAGTGCATGTTTTTCTCTACTTTTCAAGCGCAGATTCGCTTCCTTTCTCCAGGCTCTTACAATGTCGAACGCTGCATGTCTGGCCTTTTTCCGTAGCAAAACGGATTCTAAATGTTCTATACGGGCTAATTCAAAACTCCCATTATTTGGCCACTGAAGGTCTGATACACATCTGGTCTGCCTATACCAAACCGCATTAAAAACTATTGCCCCTATTCTATATTTAAGGTACATTTCATGTGCCGGCGACCCCTCGGATGGCGCGACTTGGCCAGTTTCCAAAGATTGTCTACCACAGTGAAAGAAATCTCACTAGACAGGAATACAATTTCCAAGGCATGGTTAACATTTACCCTTTGCAACTCTTGACCAATATCAGGACGTTTAAGAATTGGGGCACGACTCACCTGATCAACCAATTCATCTCTCAGGATGCAATGCGCCCGTTTACAGGCTCAACCAAGAATGTTCATGACTGCGTGTCTGGCTCAATTTGGCTCACTTCCAGGACCCTCGCCTCGATGCTCTCTGGCCATCGCTCATCAATCAGGGATCGGCTGTGTACAGATCTGCAGAGGAGACTCTAATCACTTCTGCAGGGGTGCCCGATCAGCTTCCGATCCCGGTCCGACAACTTTGTCCTCAACCTGTCACTGCCTTCAACATATGCGATGGAGCATCACAGAGAGGGTCCCTATTCAGGTGCCATTTTTGCAAGTCCATATATGGAAGTAAGGCACAATAACCATATACTAAATGACATGCCAGTCATGAGGTTTGAATTCCAAACAAGTCTGGTTTATTCATAAAGTATCTCAGTCGGCCGACTGGGTCTCAACGCCTCACGATGTGTGTTCTGCAGACACCGTGAGATGCGAGAGAGAGCGAGCAATGCTCAAGCAGTCATATATATACATAATACATCATCATTTGTTAATGCAGTTTGTCACGCCCTTATACATGTCATACAGGCTAGGGTTCAGTAATTGACAGTTATGACACGTCTTCATTTAGTCTAAACATTAGTTATTCTAGCAAAGGCTGCAGAGACACTTTTCTGTTGTGAGGAACATGGAGTGCTGGCACAGGAAGGATATCTTCTTCTTAGCAGAGAAACATTCCATACGTTATCTGTTTGCCGCGGCTGTTTAGCTAAGGGTCAGACAGTTCTGAGGCAGAAATACCATCCTTAGTGAAGGAGCACCGCTAGTTGCATATAATTCATGTTTTAACTGCCTTTTACAAAAGCGCTTGCAAGACAAACCGGCACCTGGACTACGGATTAGGCGCGGCTTCTGCACAGCTTCATGGCCTCAGTGAGAGGGAAAACAATGTATTTCTGCATGTCTCTACATTCCTGCCTACGTTAGTATTTCAGAGTTCAAGCTCTGGCCTTGCACCGTGTGTGAGTCTAAAGCATATAATATATTTAGCAAAGCGTCTACAAAAAGAAAAACAAAATGGCTGGCATTTACAAAATAGACTCTCTGTGGTCACATTCAGGTTTGTTGGTCATGTGCAGTTTGCCACATGATGCGATTCACTTATGGCCAACATACTGTTCATATTATTCGGCTATGCGATTACTTTTTCGGTATAAAAACCCCAGTCCACAGGAAGGCTAACCTTCTATTTCCAAGCCAAAGAAAGAGACAAAGGGGAAACCCAAGGTCTCAGGGAAAAGAAAGATCTTAAACCTAAGCCTCTTCACAGAACAAGGACATCCCAGAGAGGACAGTCCCAGGTCACCCCAGTGACCCCTTCCCCAGCTGTGGCTGGTCCTGAGCTGCAGAATTTACTTGAAGAAGGTGGACCCTCTAGGGCATACTCCAGCAGAGGTCAAAAAGAGTGTCCTTCTCTAGAAGGTCTGTGCCAGCAGACAGCTTCCCAGCTGGAAGGGCAAGAGCCAGGAAAACATAGGCTTTACTGTGAGGATGGCCTCCTCTACAGTGAAACTACTGAGTCTACCCCACGAGACTTGTAGTGCTTCGGGTGGTGAAACAGAAGTTCTTACAGTTAGCCAATGAGATTTCTCTGCTGGCCACTTGAGTTTCAAGAGGACCAAAGAGAGGTTATCTCTGGATTTCTACTGGCCCAAGATGTGGGCTGATGTAGAAAAGTTCTGTAAGAGCTTCCACGCTTGTCAGACTTCTGGCAAAAGTGGATCCAAGAATGTGGCACCTTTAGTGCCCGTCCCTGTGGTGGGAGTCTCTTTTGAGAGGGTGTGGTTTGATATTGTTGGTCCCTAGAACCTCTAACTTATTCAGGGAACCGATTTATGTTGGATGTGGTAGACCATGCTGCCAGGCATTCTGAAGCCATACCTATGAGAACTATTACTGCTCATGTAGTGGCTAAGGCCCTCCTTGGTATTTCTACCAGTGTAGGTTTTCTGAAGGAGGTCATCAGTGACAGAGGGCCAAATGTTATGTCCCACTACATGCAGGCCATGTGGAAAAACGGTGGAGTTCTTAACAGCCTACCATCCACAAAACAATGGGTTGGTGGAGAGGTTTAACAGAACTATGAAGAGCATGAAAGGTGCTTTAGATGAAACCCTTAGAAGAAAGTGGGACCTTCTACTGCCATGCCTTCTATTTGCTTATAGGGAATTCCCTCAATCAGGGGTTGGGTACAGCTCCTTTGAACTTCTCTATGATCACCCAGATAGAGGTCCATTGGCTCTGATCAAGGAGGGGTTGGAGAATGCTCCTTTCTTACAGCCAGTGAGAGTCACTGACTATGTGCTAGGCCTTCGGAGGAGGATGGGACTCATGATGACAGGAGCTCCAGATACCCTGAAAGCAGGTCAGGCTTTTGTCAAACATTGGCATGAGCAGAAGGCCAACATGGTGGAGTTTACTCCATGCCTGCTATTTTCGGTTATGGTACCTACAAGGCAGAGGGCCATACATGACAGATGGATTGGATCCTTCAAGGTTGTGGATAAACTTGGAGAGGTCAATTATTTAGTGGAGTTGGTAAATCCCAAGGAGGCCCCCAGGGTCTATCACACTAACCGTCTGAAGGCTTATGGTTCCAGACCAGAACTAGGAGCTTTGCTTCTAGCCTCTGATCAAGAGGAGGAGGACAGTGAGCCTCTCCCCGATCTCCTCAGGGGACAACCCTCAGATGAGACAATTGAAGGAGTAAAACTCTCTTCAGACCTGACTCAGCAACAACAGGGGGAATGCAAGCGCTATTAAATCAGTTTGCCTTCCTGTTCTCACTGACAGCAGGCTTGGCAAGCATTGTATGCAACAACAGCAGAATATGAGGATACTGAATATCATAACCAAAATTGCAATTAGTTTCCATCCCCAGGATCCTAACAATTCCCATAACCATGAACCTATGTTTAGATTCCAGCCACCTGTGGGAACATTAATTTCAGAACTTAGATATGTAATTTCTGTGCTTCAAATATTGTAGAGGAGGAGTCACTTACAAATACAAAGCACGCTCACCCCACTAATTTGCATACATCTCCACGGTCAGCCAAAATAACATCAAGAACCATTCTATTCTGAAGGGCAACTAGTCTGATTGCTTTTTGTTCCAATGTCTTATTGTAAAGTATGTCAGTGGTTCCATTTATTGTTTTTTCTAATACCCTGGATAATTTTCTTATATTCCATGAGTTTATTGCTTGTCCCCAGAAAGGTATAAACAATTTTGCTATGTCCCCAAAAATGTGTCCAGCAGTATCATCTCATTGTAGCCAAGATCTAGATATTTTTCCTATTTCCGAAGTTTTGGCAAGGAACACACCAGGTAAGAGTATCCCTAAATAACAGGTACCTTCCCAATTTGTAGGTAACCATGGATAAGCTTGGTCTCTACAAACAAAATAGACAGACCCTCCTATATATAATGGTTTGTCTTCTTGCTCAAGTACAGAAGTCTTCATACACCTAGTAAATGTTCCCACCGGGTGGGAGCCTCTTTTACACAAACAAAATGGAACAGAATATGGAATATGATTAATAGTATAGGAGGGAGGCATGGCATCCTTGTTTCCAACCGAAGCCATTTTGAAAGTAATCAGGGATTGGTTAGGCCTAGACAGTCTATCTATAGGTCTAGTCGATACAGTGTTCATTTTGCTTTGGTTTGTGAACACAAAACAATCTAGCGGGGTTAATACCAGTCTTTCAAATTATTTTATGTTTGTTTCATCAAAGTTTCCAGTGACACTATCATTCCATTTTCCAAAAAATAGGGCTCTTAATGATGCATAACAGGCAGTATTAAGTGGTAGGGGATGTATATTCCAACCCATTCCTCTTTCCCCGTGCTGGGGTAAATGGGCAAAACCCAACAATTGGATCTGTTTAATATGGCAATCGTCATATTCATAATCAGTAATAAAGTGTTATTGTCATAACCTTTTCTGTGTTTCACATCTTGTGATGGAAGAGTATAGGAAAGCACATGAGCTGGGGTAAAGGTAGTGGGAGCAGTTACAGTTGGCAATAGAGTGTTCATAGTTTCCAAGTACCAAAACATTGGGCTCAATGTAACTACTATACAGATAGGTATGGTAATCAGGAGCAGGTTAGTCTTTGTAGACCAAGTCTTTTTCGTGGCAGGCTTAATGTCAATGTCTATATGTCTATCAATGGCAACATCAGTGTAGGTGGCAGCAGCAGGAGCGAATACAGGCATGATCAAGGAAAGATTCTCAGCGTCCGTCGGAAGAGTTCTCCACGGCAACACACATTGGCAGCAAAGTTCAAACAAGGTCGGTTCAGCCTGCTTATGATGGCAGCAAGCTGGTGTTTACCCTGACAGCTCCAAAAAGGCAGGAGCAAGCATCAATCTCAAATTAAAAGTGTTGGTACCTTTTGCCCCCACTTGTCCACGCCAGGTTGCAAAGGACTTCACTTTCAATGGTATCACTGGGAAACCGCGTGTCAGAGCTCTTATCCGATCCAGCTCATACGCTCCCCTTCCCTAGGCCTCTGTTCCCAGCTCTATCAATGAGGTAGAAACAAAGGCAAAACAAAATCTGCTGATTACTTCCTATTTGATGAACACAGATTGTACCTTACAGCTCCAGGTACGGTATGATCAATTAACAATGCACTGTCGTTGTTTGCAGCAGATGCAAAAACAGTGCCAGTCGGTGATGCAATTTGTGATGATGAGGCAGCAGTCGAACAATGTTGAGGTAACACTGATGTTTCAATTTTCGTTGCAATCTCCCCAGGCCCTTTCTTGGGCTTAGGAAGGAGTTCTGGCTGAAATTCGGCGATGTCTTTCTGATCAATCACGCCTGTCTTACTTTTGACATCAGGATTGTCAATCTCTTTCTCATGTGGCAAAGGAAACGGGATTCTTTTCGTGTGTGTTGCATGGATCCAATGCTTTCGACTATTCACTCGGGTGGCAGTCTGCGTAGCCAGCAACACCTAATAGGGGCCCTTCCAGTGCGGTGCAAGCAAAGATCTTCTTTCAAAGTTCTTAGCCAGGCTCCAGTCTCCCAGTTGCAGACAATGTCCTGGGCCTGTATATCTGACAAGAAGAGCCTCCTGCACCTGCTGATGAATCAAACGCAAGTTATGAGTCAACTGTTAACAATAGTCAATGAGCAATGGATATTCAACATCCCTCAATCTTTTTGGACGTGGCACATTCCAGACATTCGTTGGTCTCCCCATTATTATTTCATATGGTGAGAGGCCAGTCCTTGCCTGCACAGTTGTTTGCATACATAATAAAGCTAGTGGCAATGCATCTGGCCATTTCAATTTGCTTTTGGCACAGATCTTAGCTATTTTGTTTTTCAAAATACCGTTTTGTCATTCTGCCAAACCGGCACTCATCGGGTGTCTGGCTGAATGGAATCGCTTATCGATTCGGAGGCCTGCACAGATTTGTAATATCACGGACGCTATAAAATGCATAAATGCAAAGTCAAAATTACTTTTGGAGGCTTCTCCCCAGCCTTTCTTTCGCTATCAATTCTAATCAGGTTCTCCCATATATCGCCTAACATCGGTGCATCATTTATACTTCTAATCTGCTTCCATATGTCTGCAGGAAGAATCACAGGGAACAATAAACCAATGTCACTTAGCATAAAAACAGACAAATTTAAAACGCACTCAATTTCTTTATATAATCCTGCCTGATTTTTCCTAATGTCAGAGACGGTCTGCTTTATCGTATTCACTTCTTGCCTAGAAAAGGCAACATGTACAAACTATGCAATATAATGGGCTTCTATTGTTCGCGCTGGAATTGCTCCATCAGCGGCAACCTCTACTTTTGAGACAAACGTGGGAAGCACCTCCCTCATGGTTAAATGCAGAGTAGGGGATTCTACCTCTGTTCGTCTATTAAGCAGCAAAGCCAAATCAGGAGAAAAAGCAGTCGTTCCGGTGTCAGGCGAAAATGCTCTTTTATAAATCGTCATTAAATCAGCAGGACAACCCACCTTTTTCTTCATACATTCATCCTGCAAATACTCCAAAATAACTTGTAACACCTCTCTCTGCATCTCTGGTGTATACTGACAAAACGTATCATGCACTTCAATTGGGGAAATGGCGGCATCCGTAATCCATCTAAGCGCGTCTTGCGTACAAATTTGCATCTCTTCACTGATGGGTTTCAACGGCGGGAGAAACCGTTGCTGAACAGATGACATATGCGGTTCTCCATTTCTCATTATCTCTTTATGATCGATCAAGTTCTCACTTAAACACAAATATTCCCCCTACATGCTCTCGTATTTTCGCTGCATTATCTCGCAAATTGGATAGGACAATCAAATCACGCAACTCTTGTGGTACCACTGTATTAGTCAAATCACTCCATATCTTAACAAGATAATCTCCCATACATTCTAACAGTACCTGTTGTTCACCAGGACCTCTATGATCAAATATGGAACTTTGCACAGCCATTTCATCACCATCATCAATATAAGTCTCAGCCCACTGTTTCAGTTCGTCTTTCTGTCTCTTTCTAATCGTATTTTGAGTTAGTCTAACGCTTCCTTTTTCAGGCCCCATTGATGCAGAACTACCATCTAAAGCGTATAACTCATGCGATGAAGAACGTGGAGGAAATGATGTCACGGGTGCAGATGGGATGGCTATTGAAGGTGCAGATGGGATTGTGGGAATAGCAATAGGAGGGGATACATAGGGAGGCAGTGCAACTGGGTCAGCGCTTAAATGTTCATTCCTTCACTCATTTAATATCTTATTGATCAGTTCATCTGATGTATGCAAATCTTGTGAAGGATATATTTTCTGTACATCTAATTGGAAGGCCTTATCCATGTTCCTAATAGCTTCTGTATGCTTCTGCTGATCGTGCTCTAGCGCTTTTTCTGTATTTGATTTTTGTCTACGTGCATGTTTTTCTCTACTTTTCAAGCGCAGATTCGCTTCCTTTCTCCAGGCTCTTACAATGTCGAACGCTGCATGTCTGGCCTTTTCCGTAGCAAAACGGATTCTAAATGTTCTATACGGGCTAATTCAAAACTCCCATTATTTGGCCACTGAAGGTCTGATACACATCTGGTCTGCCTATGCCAAACCGCTTTAAAAACTATTGCCCCTATTCTATATTTAAGGTACATTTCATGTGCCGGCGACCCCTCGGATGGCGCGACTTGGCCAGTTTCCAAAGATTGTCTACCACAGTGAAAGAAATCTCACTAGACAGGAATACAATTTCCAAGGCATGGTTAACATTTACCCTTTGCAACTCTTGACCAATATCAGGACGTTTAAGAATTGGGGCACGACTCACCTGATCAACCAATTCATCTCTCAGGATGCAATGCGCCCGTTTACAGGCTCAACCAAGAATGTTCATGACTGCGTGTCTGGCTCAATTTGGCTCACTTCCAGGACCCTCGCCTCGATGCTCTCTGGCCATCGCTCATCAATCAGGGATCGGCTGTGTACAGATCTGCAGAGGAGACTCTAATCACTTCTGCAGGGGTGCCCGATCAGCTTCAGATCCCGGTCCGACAACTTTGTCCTCAACCTGTCACTGCCTTCAACATATGCGATGGAGCATCACAGAGAGGGTCCCTATTCAGGTGCCATTTTTGCAAGTCCATATATGGAAGTAAGGCACAATAACCATATACTAAATGACATGCCAGTCATGAGGTTTGAATTCCAAACAAGTCTGGTTTAT